>NC_133419.1:37002500-37627500 GCF_049350105.2 Macaca mulatta
ATAATCTCCCAAACTAGGCATTAGTTTCGTTTATGTAGATCTTAATTGCCATTATTTTGCAAAAGGGTGATTGGTAATTAGACTGAAACCTGGAAGTGCAATGCAAGAATAATCCTTAGGATCTGGTATTTTTGTTGAGTTAATGTTACCTAATACAGCATTACTTTTTGGTCTCTAAGATTTCACTTCCTATATTACTAAAATACACATCATGAAATATTTTCAGATGTGGTCCAGTGTACTGAAATCTGTATCTTTTTTTTTTTTTTTTTTTTTTTTGAGACGGAGTCTCGCTCTGTCGCCCAGGCTGGAGTGCAGTGGCGCGATCTCGAGTCACTGCAAGCTCCGCCTCCCGGGTTCACGCCATTCTCCTGCCTCAGCCTCCCGAGTAGCTGGGACTACAGGCGCCCACAACCGCGCCCGGCTAATTTTTCGTATTTTTAGTAGAGACGGGGTTTCACCGTGGTCTCGATCTCCTGACCTTGTGATCCGCCCGCCTCGGCCTCCCAAAGTGCTGGGATTACAGGCGTGAGCCACCGCGCCCGGCTGAAATCTGTATCTTTAGTCCATTTACTAACATTAATAAATATATACAGTGTCCCAATAATTAGAAACATTTTAGGTAGTTGACTATTGTGACAACTAACTAGGTTTTATTATTCAATTATTATTAATTTTAGGTACAAAATATATTTTCAGCCACTCAATATATATATGTGATACCTAAAATAAATTATTCAAAAATCTGAAGATTAACTACAGCTCTAGATGTACAAAAATAGCACCAGTTGTTGGCCATAGCAGACTTAATCAACTTTTAACAATTTCTTTTAATTCAAATCCTATACTACCTTGTAGAAAATAGGGCCTGCTGATAATAGGGCACATATAAAAATGATTTTATCTAATAACACATTTTCTTGCAGTAAGTACCTCAGAAATGTTCCACATAATTCAAAATATATATGAATACCATTACAAAATCAAAAGAATAAATCATCTGTATTTTAAGCTTAATTTTGGTAATAATATCCTAAATACAAATAGATATTTTTGAGATCTTTAAGAAAATCAGTCTGCGGCAGACATTTTCTGAATACTTCTATGTGTCAGGTACTATGTTAGATAATGAGGTAACAAAGGAAGACATAGTCCCTATTCTCATACAGCTCACAGCAAATAATACTAGTATACAACTTTATAATTCACAGAATATTTCAAGAGAGATGATCATATTTTGACCTGTATTATAATCCTATAAATTATATAATGTAAACATTTTTATCATTATAGAAACGTTGCCTTAGAGAATATTTTTTGTATTAGGTTAGTTAGTAATAGGGGGTAGAATAAGTGCTCAATAAATATTTGATAACGATGGAGTGAAAAAGTTGCTCAAGGTCACACAGCTAGTAGTGGTAAAGCTAAGAATTAAACTCAGGTCAAGTTAATTCCAAAACCATGAAGTCAAAGTATTACTATAGATAGCTTTAAGAGGTTGATTCAGGGAATGTGTTTGCACTCCCCTCTGTGATGAACCTGATTCAACAACTGCTTAATATAGTAATTCTTTTTTCTTTTATTAATAAACTTTAAGTTCTGGGATACATGTGCAGAATGTGCAGGTTTGTTACATAGGTATACATGTGCCATGGTGGTTTGCTGCACCCATTAACCAGTCATCTACATCAGGTATTTCTCCTAGTGCTATCCCTGTCCTGGCCCATCACCCTCTGACAGGCACTGGTGTGTGATGTTCCCCTCCCTGTGTCCATGTGTTCTCAATGTTCAACTCCTACTTATGAGTGAGAACATGCGGTGTTTAGTTTTCTGTTCCTGTGTTAGTTTGCTGAGAATGACGGTTTCCAGCTTCATCCATGTCTCTGCAAAGGACATGAACTCATGCTTTTTTATGGCTGCATAGTATTCCATACATGTATAAAATAGGTGTAGTTGTAACTACCACATTTTCTTTATCCAGTCTATCACTCATGGGCTTTTGAGTTGGTTCCAACTATTTGCTGTTGTGAACAGTGCTGCAATAAACATATGTGTGCATGTGTCTTTATAGCCAAATAATTTATAATTCTTTATAGCCAAATAATTTATAATCCTTCATAGCCAAATAATTTATAATCCCATTATAATCCAGTAATGGGATTGCTAGGTCAAATGGTATTTCTAGTTCTAGATCCTTGAGGAATGGCCACACTGTCCTCCACAATGGTTCAACTAATTTACATTCCCACCAACAGTGTAAAGGCGTTCCTATTTTTCCACATCCTCTCCAGCATATGTTATTTCCTGACTTTTTAATGATCACCATTATAACTGGAGTGAGATGGTATTTCATTGTGGTTTTGATTTGCATTTCTCTAATGACTAGTTATGATAAGCTTTTTTTCATATGTTTGTTGACCGTGTAAATGTCTTCTTTTGAGAACTGTCTGTTCATATCCTTTGCCCACTTTTTGATGGGGTTGTTTGTTTTTTTCTTGTAAATTTGTTTGAGTTCTTTGTAGGTTCTGGATATTAGCCCTTTGTCAGATGGATAGATTGCAAAACTTTTCTCCCATTATGTAGGTTGCCTGTTCACTCTGATGATAGTTTCTTTTGCTGTGCAGAAGCTCTTTAGTTTAATTAGATCCCATTTTTCAATTTTGGCTTTTAATATAGTAATTCTTGACCTATATATTTATTACTTTAAAAGGTAGAATGGCATGCCAGGAGAAAAAGTCTATTGATTGATTTAGTTTCAGCATCCAACCCTGGGCGGAGGGGGCAGAAGACAGCGGAAAATAAAAAGAAATTATAGAGCTCTTGCATTTTTGTCACCAGTGTGGATCGTTAGGCCACTAAATTATAAAACAGCAATCATCTGCCTGATAACAAACTTTATTGTGTGCTTGAGAATATTAGTATCAAACAAATGTCAATCTTAAATTAGAATTAACCAGATTAGCCTTATGCCAACTTAACTAGGTTTCCTAGCATGACCACATATCTTAACTTAAAAAAGAGCAACGACAAAATCTGAAACAACATGATTTTTTATACAAGTATTTAAATGAATTCATTCAGATTTAGGGTCAATTATTTGGGTTAATTTGTGTTAAAATGAGCCTTATAATAAATATTTATCGTAAGGGTATTTGTAGGGTTGCTAGGTAGGATGTCAAAATGTCCAGAAATGCTGTGTGACCAGAGAAATCTTTTCTGCAGTTGGGCCTGTTTAATAATTACAAAATGCCAGGGCTAGACTTAAACAGATTTCTAAAATACCAGAAAGCTCACATTCAGTGATTTTTGATACAACAGCTAACATTTATTGAGCCCTTACTATGTGACAGGCATTGTTTTAAGCACTTTCCTTGTTCTGATGCATATAATCTTCAGATACATGTATTAAATATGTGATATTATATTCCCCTATTCTACAGATGGAGAAACTGAGGCAGAGAAGTTAAGAGACTTCTTGAAGGTTACACAGCTAGTAAATAGTACAGCTGGGAGTCTAACCCAGGTAGTATAATTCTAAAACCTGTACTATTAAGCACTATGCCATATGACCCCTGAAGACAAGGAGAATTACCAGGTCTAATACCACAAATGATTGATAGCTACCATTTGAGTTATTACTGTGTGCCAGACATTGAGTTAAGGGCTTTCTGCTTATTTCATTGAATCCTTATAAAAACAAAAATTGTTGAGGTAGTTACAACTACACCTATTTTATACATCAGATAACTGACTCAGAATGTTGAAATAATCTGTCTATTGTTACAGGTAGTGGCAGACTGAGATTCTAACCCTGGTTGTTCCGTTTCATTGCCTCGGATCACTGCAGAACATTACAATGTTCTGGAAGCAATATACTACTTTTAGAGTTGGAACTCATCCTACGTATTGTGCACCTCAAAAGACTCTTGATAGGTTTCAGGGAAAAAGATGGAGCTGGAAAAGGTTATAACATGCTGAAGGAGTTACCAGTATGGAGTTCTCGTATCAAATATATGTATAATGTTTAGCTATTCCACAATGTATGCATATTTCAAAACAACATGTTGTCCATGAAAGCTATATGCAATTTTGTCAATTAAAAATAAATATGTCAAAATATAAAAACGCCAATATGGGAAATAATTATCAGATGCCATATTTTAAAAATTACATAAAAATTTGAATTTTCCAAAGAAAAATAATTCAACAATATGTGAGGATTACTAAGTAGATAATTCATAACAATAACAGTAGTAATAATTATTGAATTTAAGGTGTCACTCAGGAATTTGAGAGAATTAACATTCTCTCCTTATACACAGGCATGTCCTAAGCTGACAGAAGTTAGTTATTCCATAAACACAAGTTTAGCAATGTTTTTATACAGGGTTTGAAGAACAACTGGCTTACTAAATAAAAATCTAAAATCTTTTCCTCTGCTTAATTCCAAATGGTGGTCCCATCAGATCTAATTTAAAATACACTGGCAGAGATCAGCATGTAAGCTGGCACTAGGCTGGCTCGGGAGTCAAGGGACTTTAACTCCATGCATGGATGCACAGCACATATTTTAATATTTTCAGGGGAAAAACATTCAAAGCTAAGCAGGAGAAAATCCTGTCTTTAACTGATTATATTAAATGTGTACAAAATAGTATTGCCCCTAATGAATTCCCAAAGAATCTACTGCTGATAGTAAACAAATGTTAAGGGGCCCTTTTAAAATAATAACAACAGCATTAATACCAACAAACATGGTAGCACTATGCAGCTAATCAACATCCATATCTATAGTAATAACAACAACAACATGCAGTTAATTCATTTCCATAAAACAATAATCAGGTGTGAAAATAAGAAAAATAAAACTATGACACTCAGTTTTTGAAAAGAAACTTTTAAAAAAGCTTGATATGTGTAATGTTAAAATAAATATACATACATAAACATATATTTAAATATATTACACATTTTAAGGATATAAAGCATGTGCATGTTACATATATGCACATGCATATATATTCATGTGTTTTATGTATATAATTGCTTAGTTCTAAGAGGGAGAGAAATCTAATTGGTCAAAATCAGTCATAAAATTTTAACCATGTTTCTGCAAAAACAGCAGTGCCAAAGGGTAATGCATCGCTAATGGTTTCCAGTAGAATAAATAGCTACTCTGACGTCAAAACTTTGTTACACTCCAATAACTGGCTCACTTGGGGTTTCAGGTACAGCAAGTTACATGTCAGTTTTAAATAAAGCTATAAAAATAGAATGCCTGGTGAACCATATTGTCGCTATGCAACCTGATACAATATGATTTATATCCAATAAAATGTAACAGAAGTGATAGATTATACCAAAATAGTACCTGGTAGTTTAAGATGCCCGGCTTTCTAAATTTCAAATGAAAAATATCATATTTCACTCTCTCATGTTCTAAAGCAGTATACAATTGAGTTATCCACTGTTAGCACAAGTGTCAAATTAGGAATATTTACATATCCCAAGACAAAATGATTCTTACACTGCTAAATCTTCCCTGATAGATATAATAATACTATCCTAATTAGGGACATGAGACAATAAGAAAAGGTAAGTCTACAGAATACAAAAAATGATTTATGTTATTTCATATAAGAATATCCTGTTGATTTGGGGTGGAGAGTTCTATAGATGTCTATTAGGTCTGCTTGCTGCAGAGATGAGTTCAATTCCTGGATATCCTTGTTAACTTTCTGTCTCGTTGATCTGTCTAATGTTGACAGTGGAGTGTTGAAGTCTCCCATTATTATTGTATGGGAGTCTAAGTCTCTTTGTAAGTCTCTAAATACTTGCTTTATGAATCTTGGTGCTCCTGTATTGGGTGCATATATATTTAGGATAGTTAGCTCTTCCTGTTGAATTGATCCCTTTACATTATGTAATGGCCTTCTTTGTCTCTTTTGATCTTTGATGGTTTAAAGTCTGTTTTATCAGAGACTAGTATTGCAACCCCTGCTTTTTTTTGTTCTCCATTTGCTTGGTAAATCTTCCTCCATCCCCATACTACAAGGCTACAGTAACCAAAACAGCATGGTACTGGTACCAAAACAGAGATATAGACCAATGGAACAGAACAGAGGCCTCAGAAATAATACCACACATCTACAGCCATCTGATCTTTGACAAACCTGAGAGAAACAAGAAATGGGGAAAGGATTCCCTATTTAATAAATGGTGCTGGGAAAATTGGCTAGCCGTAAGTAGAAAGCTGAAACTGGATCCTTTCCTTACTCCTTATACGAAAATTAATTCAAGATGGATTAGAGACTTAAATGTTAGACCTAATACCATAAAAATCCTAGAGGAAAACCTAGGTAGTACCATTCAGGACATAGGCATGGGCAAAGACTTCATGTCTAAAACACCACAAGCAACGGCAGCAAAAGCCAAAATTGACACATGGGATCTCATTAAACTAAAGAGCTTCTGCACAGCAAAAGACACTAACATCAGAGTGAACAGGCAACCTACAGAATGGGAGAAAATTTTTGCAATCTACTCATCTGACAAAGGGCTAATATCCAGATCCTACAAAGAACTCAAACAAATTTATAAGAAAAAAACAAACAACCCCATCAAAAAGTGGGCAAAGGATATGAACAGACATTTCTCAAAAGAAGACATTCATACAGCCAACAGACACATGAAAAAATGCTCATCATCACTGGCCATCAGAGAAATGCAAATCAAAACCACAATGAGATACCATCTCACACCAGTTAGAATGGCAACCATTAAAAAGTCAGGAAACAACAGGTGCTGGAGAGGATGTGGAGAAATAGGAACACTTTTACACTGTTGGTGGGATTGTAAACTAGTTCAACCATTATGGAAAACAGTATGGCGATTCCTCAAGGATCTAGAACTAGATGTACCATATGACCCAGCCATCCCATTACTGGGTATATACCCAAAGGATTATAAATTATGCTGCTATAAAGACACATGCACACGTATGTTTATTGCAGCACTATTCACAATAGCAAAGACTTGGAATCAACCCAAATGTCCATCAGTGACAGATTGGATTAAGAAAATGTGGCACATATACACCATGGAATACTATGCAGCCATAAAAAAGGATGAGTTTGAGTCCTTTGTAGGGACTTGGATGCAGGTGGAAACCATCATTCTTAGCAAACTATCACAAGAACAGAAAACCAAACACCGCATGTTCTCACTCATAGGTGGGAACTGAACAATGAGATCACTCGGGCTCAGGAAGGGGAACATCACACACCGGGGCCTATCATGGGGAGGGGGGAGGGGGGAGGGATTGCATTGGGAGTTATACCTGTTGTAAATGACGAGTTGATGGGTGCAGCACACCAACATGGCACAAGTATACATATGTAACAAACCTGCACGTTATGCACATGTACCCTACAACTTAAAGTATAATAATAAATAAATTTAAAAAAAAATTAAAAAAAAAAGAATATTAATCATTTTACAGAGAGGATATTTCTCAAATAAACATATAAATTTACAATCAAAACACAACAATTGTACTATCTTATCCTAAAACTAGACTTGAAACTGTTAAATCGAAAAGGCCCTGAAAGTTGTGCCCCATTTATATAGTATATATAATAATGAAAAGATGCTAACTGAAACAGTTAGTGTTATCTTAAAGAGAGTACAAATTAGATCTTACACAGCTTGAACAATTCCATCAAACACAATGTACAATCAGAATGATAATGGATTCTCTATACCAGTGTCTTGTTATGAACTACAAAGAGGATATATTTGTGTAGGTGAAGCAAGAAAAAACTCCTAATCATTTCATCATCAATACTTATTTAAATAATATCAAAAATGGTAATTATATTTAAGTTGCTGATAAATACAGCAATTTCTGTGTAAAAAACATTTAAATTCTAGTATTATATAGTTATTATTTCTATGCTAAAATAGAAAATATTCTTATATGTAGACATTTATATAAAGGTGTTTATAAAATATCATATAAATTCATCCATATACATGCATTATTCTTTTCCCTTGTTTTCACATACTTTGTATAAGGAAGGCAAGAAGCAGGAGATGTATACGTGTAAATCTCAGTTCCACTTTTACCAGATACTGACTTCAGCCAGGTTAGGTAACTTCTGTGAGTCATATTGTTTCATGGATATTAATGTAGAGAAGACAATGAAATGAAATAATATTTGAAGTCTGTAGAACAGAGGCCATAACACGCAATATTCTAGGCATTGTACCAGGCTACAAAACAGAGTTCTACCCTCATGGAGCCGATATTCTAATGGGAGTGGGAGATAGTAAACATCATAAATAAGTAAATCATAGAGTTTAATAAGTGACAAGTAATATCAAAAGATACAAAGTAACATAAAGTAGAGAAGAGTGAGATCAGTAGTGCTGGAACTATGATTTTAATAAGGTGGTAGGGTGTACCTTACTGAGAAGGTAATGTCTCAGCAAATACTGAAAGGGAAGAAAAAGTGAGAGAAGAACATTCCAGATAGAGAAAAACAGCTAATGCACTGACCTTAATTCAGAGGCATGCCTGCCAATTTTGAGGAGTTGAACAAGGAAGCCAGAGCGACCAAAGTGAACAAGGGACAAAGAAGTAGGAAGAGGCTGGACATTGTAGGGCCCTAGAAGCCACTGTACATTCTTCATTCTCTTTTTTTTTTTTTTTTTTTTTTTTTGAGACAGAGTTTCGTTCTAGTTGCCCAGGCTGGAGTGCAATGGTGCGATCTTGGCTCACTGCAACCTCCACCTCCTGGGTTCAAGCGATTTAGCTGTGTCAGCCTCCTGAGTAGCTGGAATTACAAGTGTCCGCTACCACGCTCAGGTAATTTTTGTATTTTTAGTACAGACAGGGTTTCATCATGTTGGCCAGACTGGTCTCGAACTCTTGACCTCAAGTGATCCACCCACCCTGGCCTCCCAAAGGGCTGGGATTATAGGCATGAGCCACCACGCCCAGGCAATTCTTCCTTCTTTGTAAAACAGTTACCACTACAGAGTTTTGAATAAAGGAGTGGCATAATCTGACATGTTTTGAAAGGATCATTAATGGCTGCCATGTTGAGAAGAGTTTAAGGAGACATAATTGTCTGGGAAAGAGACTGCCACATTGATCTAGGTAAGAGATGGTAGATGGGACTAGGGTGGTACCAGAAGAGGTGGTGCAGTTTATGTCCTAATAATATATTTTGAAGTTAGAGGCAATAAGATTTCTGATGGACTGGATGTAGAGTGAGAGAAAAAGAGAAATCAAGGATGACTATAAGGATTTTGGGCAGAGCAACTGAAAATGTGAGAAAAGCGGTAGGTAAGTAAAGTAGGTTTCAGGTGAAGATCAGGTGTTCAGTTTCAGTTATATTAAAATTAAGATCTCTTTAGATATCCAATATCTATCAAATGTGGAGATGTCAAGAAGATATTTGGGTATACAGGTGTGGGGTTCAAGAGAAAAGATTTGTATGAAGGCAGTGCTTGAAATCATTCAACTTGATGACTTCACTAACAGTGTGAATCTCGATAGGAAAGAAAAGAGAGCCAAGAAATTCTAATATTAATACTGAGGAAGAAATGCTGATGAAATTATGATTAACATGGTGCATGCATGTTTTAATATTTATTAATTATAAAAATAATAGTATTCATTAATATGCTCACCCAGATACTACTGTATTTGGGGCTTTCATGCAGGTGTGTCTACACTCCATGTAAAAGACAATAAAGAGAAGGCCTAAGGACTGACAATTTCATTTTCTCACCACCTCTTTCATGCTTTTCTCAAAGTTCTTTCTATCCTTTCTATGATGATGCCAGTAAGCATCTACTTTTAGCAAGGCATAGGCTTCATCGTCATATTCTATAGATTATCAGTTTAATTGAGTAGCTGAGACCTTGTGAATTTAGGGAAAGAGACAAGGAGAAAGGGGGGAGAAGTGTGATGAGAATGAGGATCAAGCCTCCCTATGATCCACTAAACAGGATTTGTTTCTAAACTTTTATTTATAGATTTAAAAATTTATGTGTTGTTTTGTCCTTGTATTCTATGGTATTAGCCACCTTTGGTAATTTGCATTTACACACTCTTATCACACCATAGAATCATTTCACAAAGTCTCTGATTGACTCATTCCATATTTTATAATTGCCTTAGCCACTGTCAATCACATAGAATTGTATATAGGTGATGAATAAATTATAGCTATTATTGATATGAAACAATACTATAAGTTCTTAGATTAATTAAAAAACCTTCCTCCCATATATATCACTTATGCATAATCATATCTTTCTACAGTCAGCATTTACAACTTAAATATTACAAAAGATCTCTTTGATCATATGGCCGAAGTTACTCTTCATTGTACACATAAGGAGAGAAATTCAGACAGGAATGGTAATTTGCCCAAGCTCAAATCGTTAATTTCTGGAAGAATCAACTCTATTCAGAAATGAGGTCGGCAGTATTATTAGAAAGGGCTGTGAAGAGGGTACAAAAATGAATATAGTAAGGAAATTGCATTCTAGGGCACTATAATGTTTTACATGTTTATCCTCTAGTACCCAGGGGAAAATCTTGATACATAACGATTTTTCTTGGCTTCTGCATCACAGGATTCCTGTATCACAACTGATCCTTAAATTGACTGATAATCAGGTGACATGTAACTATAGAATCTGGGAAGACAGTGGAGTGAGGCTCTTCACAAAATATATATATATATATATATATTTTAAGGTAGGGTTCTCATTCTACTTTGATTTTTGAGTAATTATGACATTTTTAAAAACAGACAACTACTAATTACATTGCTTTAATTGCCAAAGCACAGAAAATTCTCATTATAATCAATGGGGGAAATAGTAAAATGACAATAAGGATTTATCAAATGTAAAGTACCAATTCAGGTAAGGAGTAAAAGTGAATTGCAATATAAATAGTAACATAAATACAAAATAGTCTATGGTGATTTTATCCAAAATACTATACTGGAGAATTAAGACAAACAAAATGCTTTCATGTTTTTAAAAGAGTTTTTTTTTCCACAATGTGAACCACAATATTTGAATGGGGATTATGGTGGCAGAGAGTCAGCAAGCTGTGTGACAGGCATGAAACTGTGTAGGCCTAAATTTTAAGATTCTATGTAGTTAAACAGCTGAGAATACAATTCAGGTGTACAAAGTTAAATACTACATGTGTAGCATTGAGCTGAGCCCTGTGGAAGACACATAGGAGACATATTACATGATCCTTGCTCTCAAAACACTTACCATCATCTTGGGGGGATAATAAGTTAGGTTTATAGTAAAGAACAATATATGACAGAATACAACCATACATTTAATATGTAAAGAAAATAGAATGAAGGAAAAAGAAAGGTAAAAATGAAGCCAAGTATCAGAGATATTCACATATATAAAAAGGCTATATTAAAAATTATTGTTTTATTTAAATCTGATAGAGCACCTTCAAAAATATACTTTTGAACAATTACTCAATTCAAAATAGGTCCATGAAAAATATTGCACATCTATTAAGTTCCAGAAACTGGGCAAGACATTATGGACAAAAAGATGAAACACATCTTTCTAGTGGAAAGAAATGCAATTACAATACAGAATGATTATATAATAATATTTCAAAATTCAGAGACACCTAAATTCTTATCCTATTCTCTATAAAAATAAATCAAATCACATATTCAGGTTTCAATAAAACTGAAGCTTAAAAAGACATATACATTTAACCAATTTTCTCTCAGATTTAGATTTTTTTTTATCACCTTGACTACAAAACTAAATTACACTTCATCAATGTTATCTATGCCTATAAGACCAAAAGGTAAAAGGTATGCCAGTAACATGTAAATGACAGAGAGCCTCATTTTATATTATTATATCTAACGTGACAGAAGTGGCAATAGCTAATAAGAAGTTACATCCTACGTAAAATGAATCAATGACATTTCTCCATTTCTTATTAACAGGAGGCTCAATTCCAGAGGACAGGAAGACAGGATGTCAACATACCATATATACTCTACTGAACATACTATGTTCAGTTCGGTAACAAACCTGCACGTTATGCACATGTACCCTACAACTTAAAGTATAATAATAATAAATAAATTAAAAAAAATTTATTTATTATTATTATACTTTAAGTTGTAGGGTACATGTGCATAACGTGCAGGTTTGTTACATATGTATACTTGTGCCATGTTGGTGTGCTGCACCCATCAACTCGTCATTTACATCAGGTATAACTCCCAATGCAATCCCTCCCCCCTCCCCCCTGCCCCCTCCCCATGATAGGCCCCCGTGTGTGATGTTCCCCTTCCTGAGTCCAAGTGATCTCATTGTTCAGTTCCCACCTATGAGTGAGAACATGCGGTGTTTGGTTTTCTGTTCTTGTGATAGTTTGCTAAGAATGATGGTTTCCAGCTGCATCCATGTCCCTACAAAGGACTCAAACTCATCCTTTTTTATGGCTGCATAGTATTCCATGGTGTATATGTGCCACATTTTCTTAATCCAATCTGTCACTGATGGACATTTGGGTTGATTCCAAGTCTTTGCTATTGTGAATAGTGCTGCAATAAACATACGTGTGCATGTGTCTTTATAGCAGCATAATTTATAATCCTTTGGGTATATACCCAGTAATGGGATGGCTGGGTCATATGGTACATCTAGTTCTAGATCCTTGAGGAATCGCCATACTGTTTTCCATAATGGTTGAACTAGTTTACAATCCCACCAACAGTGTAAAAGTGTTCCTATTTCTCCACATCCTCTCCAGCACCTGTTGTTTCCTGACTTTTTAATGATTGCCATTCTAACTGGTGTGAGATGGTATCTCATTGTGGTTTTGATTTGCATTTCTCTGATGGCCAGTGATGATGAGCATTTTTTCATGTGTCTGTTGGCTGTATGAATGTCTTCTTTTGAGAAATGTCTGTTCATATCCTTTGCCCACTTTTTGATGGGGTTGTTTGTTTTTTTCTTATAAATTTGTTTGAGTTCTTTGTAGGATCTGGATATTAGCCCTTTGTCAGATGAGTAGATTGCAAAAATTTTCTCCCATTCTGTAGGTTGCCTGTTCACTCTGATGGTAGTTTCTTTTGCTGTGCAGAAGCTCTTTAGTTTAATGAGATCCCATGTGTCAATTTTGGCTTTTGCTGCCGTTGCTTTTGGTGTTTTAGACATGAAGTCTTTGCCCATGCCTATGTCCTGAATGGTACTACCTAGGTTTTCCTCTAGGATTTTTATGATATTAGGTCTAACATTTAAGTCTCTAATCCATCTTGAATTAATTTTCGTATAAGGAGTAAGGAAAGGATCCAGTTTCAGCTTTCTACTTATGGCTAGCCAATTTTCCCAGCACCATTTATTAAATAGGGAATCCTTTCCCCATTTCTTGTTTCTCTCAGGTTTGTCAAAGATCAGATGGCTGTAGATGTGTGGTATTATTTCTGAGGACTCTGTTCTGTTCCATTGGTCTATATCTCTGTTTTGGTACCAGTACCATGCTGTTTTGGTTACTGTAGCCTGGTAGTATAGTGTGAAGTCAGGTAGCGTGATGCCTCCAGCTTTGTTCTTTTGACTTAGGATTGTCTTGGAGATGCGGGCTCTTTTTTGGTTCCATATGAACTTTAAAGCAGTTTTTTCCAATTCTGTGAAGAAACTCATTGGTAGCTTGATGGGGATGGCATTGAATCTATAAATTACCTTGGGCAGTATGGCCATTTTCATGATATTGATTCTTCCTATCCATGAGCATGGTATGTTCTTCCATTTCTTTGTGTCCTCTTTTATTTCACTGAGCAGTGGTTTGTAGTTCTCCTTGAAGAGGTCCTTTACATCCCTTGTAAGTTGGATTCCTAGGTATTTGATTCTCTTTGAAGCAATTGTGAATGGAAGTTCATTCCTGATTTGGCTCTCTGTTTGTCTGTTACTGGTGTATAAGAATGCTTGTGATTTTTGCACATTAATTTTGTATCCTGAGACTTTGCTGAAGTTGCTTATCAGCTTAAGGAGATTTTGGGCTGAGACAATGGGGTTTTCTAAATATACAATCATGTCATCTGCAAACAGGGACAATTTGACTTCTTCTTTTCCTAACTGAATACCCTTGATTTCTTTCTCTTGCCTGATTGCCCTAGCCAGAACTTCCAACACTATGTTGAATAGGAGTGGTGAGAGAGGGCATCCCTGTCTTGTGCCAGTTTTCAAAGGGAATTTTTCCAGTTTTTGCCCATTCAGTATGATATTGGCTGTGGGTTTGTCATAAATAGCTCTTATTATTTTGAGGTACGTTCCATCAATACCGAATTTATTGAGCGTTTTTAGCATGAAGGGCTGTTGAATTTTGTCAAAAGCCTTTTCTGCATCTATTGAGATAATCATGTGGTTCTTGTCTTTGGTTCTGTTTATATGCTGGATTATGTTTATTGATTTGCGAATGTTGAACCAGCCTTGCATCCCAGGGATGAAGCCCACTTGATCATGGTGGATAAGCTTTTTGATGTGTTGCTGAATCCGGTTTGCCAGTATTTTATTGAGGATTTTTGCATCGATGTTTATCAGGGATATTGGTCTAAAATTCTCTTTTTTTGTTGTGTCTCTGCCAGGCTTTGGTATCAGGATGATGTTGGCCTCATAAAATGAGTTAGGGAGGAGTCCCTCTTTTTCTATTGATTGGAATAGTTTCAGAAGGAATGGTACCAACTCCTCCTTGTACCTCTGGTAGAATTCAGCTGTGAATCCATCTGGTCCTGGACTTTTTTTGGTTGGTAGGCTATTAATTATTGCCTCAATTTCAGAGCCTGCTATTGTTCTATTCAGGGATTCAACTTCTTCCTGGTTTAGTCTTGGAAGAGTGTAAGTGTCCAGGAAATTATCCATTTCTTCTAGATTTTCCAGTTTATTTGCGTAGAGGTGTTTATAGTATTCTCTGATGGTAGTTTGTATTTCTGTGGGGTCGGTGGTGATATCCCCTTTATCATTTTTTATTGCATCGATTTGATTCTTCTCTCTTTTCTTCTTTATTAATCTTGCTAGCGGTCTGTCAATTCTGTTGATCTTTTCAAAAAACCAACTCCTGGATTCATTGATTTTTTGGAGGGTTTTTTGTGTCTCTATCTCCTTCAGTTCTGCTCTGATCTTAGTTATTTCTTGCCTTCTGCTAGCTTTCGAATGTGTTTGCTCTTGCTTCTCTAGTTCTTTTAATTGCGATGTTAGAGTGTCAATTTTAGATCTTTCCTGCTTTCTCTTGTGGGCATTTAGTACTATAAATTTCCCTCTACACACTGCTTTAAATGTGTCCTAGAGATTCTGGTATATTGTATCTTTGTTCTCATTGGTTTCAA
The DNA here is from genome assembly GCF_049350105.2 of Macaca mulatta. Lineage (NCBI taxonomy): Eukaryota > Metazoa > Chordata > Mammalia > Primates > Cercopithecidae > Macaca > Macaca mulatta. The sequence continues at coordinate 37,017,914 of NC_133419.1, forward strand.
AGAACATCTTTATTTCTGCCTTCATTTCGTTATGTACCCAGTAGTCATTCAGGAGCAGGTTGTTCAGTTTCCATGTAGTTGAGCCGTTTTGATTGAGTTTCTTAGTCCTGAGTTCTAGTTTGATTGCACTGTGGTCTGAGAGACAGTTTGTTATAATTTCTGTTCTTGTACATTTGCTGAGGAGTGCTTTACTTCCAATTACATGGTCGATTTTGGAGTAAGTACGATGTGGTGCTGAGAAGAATGTATATTCTGTTGATTTGGGGTGGAGAGTTCTATAGATGTCTATTAGGTCTGCTTGCTGCAGAGATGAGTTCAATTCCTGGATATCCTTGTTAACTTTCTGTCTCGTTGATCTGTCTAATGTTGACAGTGGAGTGTTGAAGTCTCCCATTGTTATTGTATGGGAGTCTAAGTCTCTTTGTAAGTCTCTAAGGACTTGCTTTATGAATCTGGGTGCTCCTGTATTGGGTGCATATATATTTAGGATAGCTAGCTCTTCCTGTTGAATTGATCCCTTTACCATTATGTAATGGCCTTCTTTGTCTCTTTTGATCTTTGATGGTTTAAAGTCTGTTTTATCAGAGACTAGTATGGCAACCCCCGCTTTTTTTTTGTTCTCCATTGGCTTGGTAAATCTTCCTCCATCCCTTTATTTTGAGCCTATGTATGTCTCTGCGTGTGAGATGGGTCTCCTGAATACAGCAGACTGATGGGTCTTGACTCTTTATCCAGTTTGCCAGTCTATGTCTTTTAATTGGAGCATTTAGTCCATTTACATTTAAGGTTAAGATTGTTATGTGTGAACTTGATCCTGCCATTATGATATTAACTGGTTATTTTCCTCATTAGTTGATGCAGTTTCTTCCTAGCCTCGATGGTCTTTACATTTTGGCATGTTTTTGCAATGGCTGGTACCGGTTGTTCCTTTCCATGTTTAGTGCTTCCTTTAGGGTCTCTTGTAAGGCAGGCCTGGTGGTGACAAAATCTCTAAGCATTTGCTTATCTGTAAAGGATTTTATTTCTCCTTCACTTATGAAACTTAGTTTGGCTGGATAAGAAATTCTGGGTTTAAAATTCTTTTCTTTAAGAATGTTGAATATTGGCCCCCACTCTCTTCTGGCTTGGTGAGTTTCTGCTGAGAGATCTGCTGTTAGTCTGATGGGCTTCCCTTTGTGGGTAACCCGACCTTTCTCTCTGGCTGCACTTAACATTTTTTCCTTCATTTCAACTTTGGTGAATCTGGCAATTATGTGTCTTGGAGTTGCTCTTCTCGAGGAGTATCTTTGTGGCGTTCTCTGTATTTCCTGGATTTGAATGTTGGCCTGCCCTACTAGGTTGGGGAAGTTCTCCTGGATGATATCCTGAAGAGTGTTTTCCAACTTGGTTCCATTTTCCCCCTCACTTTCAGGCACCCCAATCAGACGTAGATTTGGTCTTTTTACATAATCCCATACTTCTTGCAGGCTTTGTTCATTTCTTTTTCTTCTTTTTTCTTTTGGTTTCTCTTCTCGCTTCATTTCATTCATTTGATCCTCAATCGCAGATACTCTTTCTTCCAGTTGATCGAGTCCGTTACTGAAGCTTGTGCATTTGTCACGTATTTCTCGTGTCATGGTTTTCATCTCTTTCATTTCGTTTAGGACCTTCTCTGCATTAATTACTCTAGCCATCAATTCTTCCACTTTTTTTTCAAGATTTTTAGTTTCTTTGCACTGGGTATGTAATTCCTCCTTTAGCTCTGAGAAATTTGATGGACTGAAGCCTTCTTCTCTCATCTTGTCAAAGTCATTCTCCGTCCAGCTTTGATCCGTTGCTGGCGATGAGCTGCGCTCCTTTGCCGGGGGAGATGTGCTCTTATTTTTTGAATTTCCAGCTTTTCTGCCCTGCTTTTTCCCCATCTTTGTGGTTTTATCTGCCTCTGGTCTTTGATGATGTTGATGTACTGATGCGGTTTTGGTGTAGGTGTCCTTCCTGTTTGATAGTTTTCCTTCTAACAGTCAGGACCCTCAGCTGTAGGTCTGTTGGAGATTGCCTGAGGTCCACTCCAGACCCTGTTTGCCTGGGTATCAGCAGCAGAGGCTGCAGAAGATTTCTGAACAGCGAGTGTACCTGTCTGATTCTTGCTTTGGAAGCTTCCTCTCAGGGGTGTACTCCACCCTGTGAGGTGTGGGGTGTCAGACTGCCCCTAGTGGGGGATGTCTCCCAGTTAGGCTACTCAGGGGTCAGGGACCCACTTGAGCAGGGAGTCTGTCCCTTCTCAGATCTCAACCTCCGTGTTGGGAGATCCACTGCTCTCTTCAAAGCTGTCAGACAGAGTCGTTTGCGTCTGCAGAGGCTTCTGCTGTGTTTGTTATTGTTTACTGTGCCCTGTCCCCAGAGGTGGAGTCTACAGAGACAGGCAGGTTTCCTTGAGCTGCTGTGAGCTCCACCCAGTTGGAGCTTCTCAGCAGCTTTGTTTACCTACTTAAGCCTCAGCAATGGCGGGCGCCCCTCCCCCAGCCTTGCTGCTGCCTTGCGGGTAGGTAGATCACAGACTGCTGTGCTAGCAATGAGGGAGGCTCAGTGGGTGTGGGACCCTCCCGGCCAGGTGTGGGATATGATCTCCTGGTGTGCCTGTTTGCTTAAAGCGCAGTATTGGGGTGGGAGTTACCCGATTTTCCAGGTGTTGTGTGTCTCAGTTCCCCTGGCTAGGAAAAGGGATTCCCTTCCCCCTTGCGCTTCCCAGGTGAGGCAATGCCTCGCCCTGCTTCAGCTGTCGCTGGTCGGGCTGCAGCAGCTGACCAGCACCGATCGTCCGGCACTCCCCAGTGAGATGAACCCAGTACCTCAGTTGAAAATGCAGAAATCACCGGTCTTCTGTGTCGCTCGCGCTGGGAGTTGGAGACTGGAGCTGTTCCTATTCGGCCATCTTGCTCCGCCCCATAATAAATAAATTAAAAAAAAAAAAAAACAAAAAAAACAAAAAAAACGTACTGACCAAGAGGTCAGTGAAGTAAAGCGTTTGGAAATTAAGAGATTAAAACGGAAGACAGTGGAAATAACCTAATTTTAAAAAAGAAAACAGACATGGATTGAAGTACTCTACCCATGAACATTAAAAATACTAAAATCTCAAGATCTATAAAAACATTGTACATTAGTTTCCTCTTTGTGGATGTAGTTTTGAAGTTTCACGTATGTGAGACCAAGACCTGGACATCTGGATGACTCTGCCTTCCTTCCCTGTGACCAATGAAAAGTCACAATAGCAAGAAAAGGATCCAGAAATATGAAGGAAACTATAGTGCTTAATCTGAATGACAAGGGCTACTACTATGCAGATATACTGTTTTGGCTCAGGAAGGATGGCACATCCTATAACAATACTTGCCCAATGAAAAGTTATTTCTCCCTAAAGAATATGGCATGTAGGATCCAGTAACTCTGATTAACCTAGAAAGTGGGAAGACAAATTTTTAGTCTTGAATTTCTATTACATCTCAGTCCTGAAAATGTCATCTCTGTGAATTCAAACACAATACTTTTTCACCCTAGCAGAATTATGCCATCTTTCATTACTCCACAGTGAAGCAAATGTTTATGTATACACATATACATATGACTATGTAGTAACTATGACTATGAAAATACATATCTGTGTATATAGCATATATATAAAATATATACTATACAGTTATACTATACACATATATCTGTGCGTAGTTATTAGTGTGTATATATATCTGTATGTATAGTTATTACATAGTAGTCATATATATGTATATATACATTTACATCTATCGGTGTATAGTTATAGTTATTGCATAGTCAGTTCACATGTTAATCTTCCCTTGATAGACTGTGAGCCATTCAAAATCAGAAAACTTTCTAGCACTAGGTCATTCCTACAATACAGTAAACAGTCAAGACTTACTTTTTACAAAAATGTACAAATCCACTGGTTTAGTGATTTGTATTAAATCTGCTCTCTTATGACCCGCCTTTCTTAAGTGTTCTTCTAATAGGCAAGACATTATAGTGGCTTAAGAGTAGACTTTAGAGCCAGACTGCCTTGGTTTAGATTCTGGCTCTGCCAATGATCAGTTCTCTGCAACCTGAATAAGTTACTGAACCTCTTTATGTCTTAGTTTTTTCATCTATAAAAACATAGATAGCAATAGTGGTCTATGTGGTAAGTTTATTATGAAGATTAAATAATACTTGCAAAGTGTTACGAACATTGATTAGCACATAGTATGCAGTTAGTACATAGTAGCTATTATTATTATTAAGACATCAGATGTCAATGTCTTCAGTGTATAGGAGAAATGGGTGTAATTATAATAGCCAACTATTTTTACTCCTGGCTCTAGAAAACTTAAGTATTAAGAACTGTAGTCGATGTTGCTCCTTTCAAAAGTTATCTTCAGTTAAGGGTAGTATAAAATATTTATCTCTTACATCATGGGCACAGAGAGTGACATTAAAGAAAAATATTTTGCTACTACTACTAAAATACTATTTTAATTATTTTAAAGAGCTATAATATACAAAATAGGAAACATGAGGATGATCTGGCTCTAACACGTCAACCCATTGATCACCAGAGTTGATTCAGCTCATCTGGCTGAGAAGGTGGGAGTCCCCTTCCTCCCTCACTGCTCCATGTGTGTCCCACCTAGATCTGTGTACTTAGTCAAAGAGGACAATTTTCCCTGAAAAAAGAGGACCATTCCATAGTCAAGGGTATATGAGTAGCTGTGCTTCCCCACTAGAACCTCCAAAGCTCTCAAAGTAGGGAGCTTCTAATGTAATTTTGTTTTATTTTGGTTGGTGTTTTTCTTTATTTCTTTGAGCAAGAGAAAACACAGGTCTTGGTTAATTGGGATTTACTACAGTCTGCTTTACCAGCAAGTAAATTAAAATGCCAGAGATTCAAAGTTCAAGGAATCTTCAGATGTTATATTCTGATCAAGAAATGGTGAGAAATATGCCATTTTGTTTATGGATTCCAGATGATAAAAGACAAACATATGGCTTTTCTATTGCCACTCCTGCTTCCCATATTTACAGCAGGTCTTCCTTCGAAGCCCACAAACCTTAAAAAAAAAAAAAAGACCCAGGTGCAGTAACTACCAACCAACAGGTCTTAACTCAAACTGTAGTCTACTTGTCTACTTGCCATTCCTACTCTACGGCCTATGGTTATGGCTCAATCAAAGTAAATTTCAGATTCTTTTGGTAATCCCTGGGTAAGAAGTGAGCCTGACAGCACAACATCTATGATTCCTCAAGGCTCCAGTTGCATAACATGCGTTCTCATAATCCTAGAGCCCCCATATTCTTCCCTATTTTAACAAAAATCTTGCTCTTTTGCTTAGAAAAGGTTTTCTGTGTCTACAATACTTTTAGTTTCCTCTTCGAATGCATTTATCTGCTCACCTGTAGAGAGACTAGGGGTAGTAGCTCTTTTCTGTCTTTAGTTTGCCCTGGGAAAGCGATCAGTCAACAAATAGTTGTTGATCACTTACCATATCCCAGAAAACAGAGGGAAGAAGTAAATAAGACAACAGACTTATTCCCCCCGACAGCTGTAATTCTAGTGGGAGGAAAGAGGTAATAAGTATTTAAAGACATAAAGAAATAGGATAATTCCAGGTAATGATAACTATTATAGAGAATATAAAATATGGTAAATGGAGAAGAGTGATGGTGGAGGAAGTGAAAACGGGGGTCATTTCAGCTGCAGTATGAAGAAAAAGCCCTTAGCTAAAGACTGAAATGTCTGAGCCTGAATAACCAGAAAGTGACATCTATGAAACAGGGAAGAATGTTCTATGCAAAAGGAATAGCAAGAGCTAAGTGCCTGATATGGAAATGAAACTGATATGTTCTTCGTACAGAAAGGACAGTGTGTTTGGAACACTATGAACAAGAAGAAGCTTAGAGAAAGATGAGGTTGAACAGATAGCCAAAGCCCAACTGAGGCAGACAGAAAAATTAGAAGATTTTTGCAGTAAGCCAGGCTACAGATGATGGTAGTTTTACTAAATTTACAGCAGTAGGGATGGTGAGAAGTGGCTGTATAAGGAGTATATTTTAAAGTAATCAGAAGTATTGGTGAGGAAGAGGAGCCAAGAAGGACTTGTTGGGGAAGTGGAGCAAGATGGCAGAACAGAAGGTTCTACCGCTGTTCCCCCACTGCAAGGGCACCAATTTATCTACACAAGAAAAACACCTGCATAAGAACCAAAAGTCAGGTGAATACTCACAGTTCCTGGTTGTGACTTCATATCACTGAAAAAGGCACTGAAGAGGTAGGAAAAACAGTCTTGAATCACCGATACTACCCCTCCCCTACGCCCTTGCAGTAAAGGCGTGGTGTGGAGTGTTTCTATGCTCTGGGGAGAAAGAAAACGCAGCATTTATGAGGCATTGAAATCAGTGCTGCCCTTTTAGAGCAGAAAGTGAAACCAGACCAAACTCAGCTGACATGTGCGATGGAGAGTGCATTTAAACCAGCTATAGCTAGGTCAGAACTTGAGTACCTATGCACAAGTCTCACCAACAAGGGATAAAGTGCTCTGGGCCCCTACATGAACTTGAAAGGCAGTCTGTGCCACAAGGACTGCAACTCCTAGGCATGTCCTAGTGCTGAACTGGGCCCAGAATCACTGGACTTGGGAGGTACATGATATACTCAGACACAGGCCAGGGCGGCTAAGGGACTGCTAGCATCATCCCTCCCCTAACCCCAGGCTGCATACCTCATGACTCTAAAGCAGACCCATCCCTTCTGCTTGAGGAGAGGACGGGACGAATGGGAAAGACTGTCTTGCATCTTGGAAACCAGCTTAGCCACAGCAAGATAGGGTACTGGTCAGTCATAAGGCCACCCTCCCAGGCTCTAGCTCTTGGATGACATTTCTAGACACACTGTAAGCCAGAAGGGAACCCGCTGCCTTAGGCAAGGACCCGGTCACGGCAGGACTCATCACACCTGTTAACTGGAGAGCCACTGGTTCCTGAATAATAAACAGTGATACCCAGGTACTATGTCGTGAGCCCTGGATAAAACTGTGAGACTTGTTGGCTTCAGCTGAGACTCAGCACATTCCCAGCTGTGTTGGCTATGGGACTAGACTCCTGCTGCTTGAGAAAAATAGACATAAATGTAAAGTGGACTTTGTTTTGCACCTTAGGTACAAGCTTAGCCATAGGAGGGTAGAGCAGTAAGTAGGCTCTTAAGGTCCCACATTCTAGGATTTGGCTCTTGGACAGCATTCCTGGATCTGCTCTGGGCCAAAGGGGAGTCCACTGCCCTGAAGGGTGAGTCCTAAGCCAGGCAGCATTCAGCACAAGCTGATAAAAGAGCCCTTGCACCTTAAGGGAATATCACGGTAGTCTGGCAGTATTTCCCATGGGTCCATGGTTGTGGTGGCCATGGAGTGAGGCTCCTTTGCCTTTGGAAAGGGGAGAAATAGTAGGAAGTACTGTGTCTTGGGGTTTGAGTGCCAGCTCAGCTACAGTACACTAAAACACCAGACAGACTTCAAAGATTTTTGACCATAGTCCCTGGCTCCTACATAGTACCTCTGGATCAACCCAGAGGAAACTCATTTCCCTGCAGAGGAGGACAAAGGCCTGGGTAGCTTTGCTACCTGCTGACTGTAGAGCCTCAGGGCCTGAAGTGAACATAGGCAGTAGACAGGGAGTAGTTATAGGAGGCCTTGGGCAACATCCAGTGCTGTGTTGGCTTCAGGTCTGATCCAGCATACTCATAGTGGTGGTGGCAACAGTGATGCTTATATCACACCACCCCCAGCTCCAGGTAGCTCAGAACAGAGAGAGATACCCCATTGTTTAGAAGAAAGTAAGGGGAGGGAGTGAAAGTCTCTGCCTAATAATCCAGAGAATTCTTCTGAATCTTGTCCAGGACCATCAAGGCAGTACCTTTTTAGGCCTGCAAAAACCAGTTTTACTTGGCATGGGTGCCCCTTTAAGCTGATATAGCTTAGATCACAACTTACAAGGCTGTTCAAATATCTGGAAAGCCTTCCCAAGAAAGATGGGTACAAACAAGCCCAGACTGTGAAAACTATAATAAATACATAACTTTTCAATGGCCAAATACAGAAGAACATCTACAATTATCAAGATGATCCAGGAAAACATGACATCACCAAATGAAGTAAAGCACCAGGGAACAATCCTAAAGAATCAGAAATATGTGACCTTCCAGACAGAGAATTCAAAATAGCTATGTTGAAGACACTCAAAGAAATTCAAGATAACACAGAGAAGGAATTCCGAATTCTATCAAATAAATTTAACAAAGAGATTGAAATAACTAAAAAGAAGCAGAAATTCTGGAGCTGAAAAATGCAATTGGCATACTGAAGAATGCATCAGAATCTGTTAACAGCAGAATGGATCAAGCAGAAGAAAGAATTAGTGAGCTTGAAGACAGGCTATTTGATAATACACAGAAGAGACAAAATAAAAAAGAATTAAAATCCATGAAGCATGCCTACAGAATGTAAAAAATAGCCCCAAAGGGTAAATCTAAGAGTTCCTGGCCTTAAAGAGAAGGTAGAGAGATAGATAAGGATAGAAGGTTTATTCAGAGGGATAGTAACTGATAACTTCCCAAATCTAGAGGAAGATATCAATTTTCAAGTATGAGAAAGTTATAGAACACCAAACGGATTTACCCCAAAGAAGACTACCTCAAGGCATTTAATCATCAGACTCCCAAAGGACAAAGATTTAAAAAAGGATGCTAAAAGCCACAAAGGAAAAGAAGTGAATAATATACAATGGAGGTATCCAATAGAACTAGCAGCAGACTTTTCAGTCGAAAACTTACAAACCAGGCAAGAGTGGCGTGAAGCTTTAAAGTGCTGAAAGAAAAAAAACTTTTATCCTAGCATAGTATATCCAGTAAAAATATCCTTCATACATGAAGAAAGACTTCCTCAGATAAACAAAAGCCAAAGGAGTCCATGAACACCAGACCCGTCCTACAAGAAATGCCAAAGGGAGTACTTCAATCAGAAAGAAAAGTGGAATTCTGAAAACTATACAAATATATGAAAAGTATGCAATATACTCCTAAATGGCCAGTGGGCCAATGAAGAAATTAAGGAAACTGAAAAACTCTTGAAACAAACTATAATGGAAACACAACATAACAAAACCTATGGGATAAAACAAAAGCAGTACTAAGAGGGAATTTTACCGCTGTAAATGCCTATATCAAAAGAGAGGAGAAACTTCAAATAAATAACCTAATGATGAATCTTAGAGAACTAGAAAAGCATGAACAAACCAAACCCAAAATTAGTGGAAGAAAATAAATAATAAAGATTAGAGTAGGGATAAATGAAATTGAAATAAAGAAAACAATATAAAAGATCAATGAAACAAAAAGTTGGTTTTTTGAAAAGTTACATAAATAGACAAATCTTCAGCCAGATTAAGCCAGATTAAAAAAAGAGAGATTCAAGTAAATAAAATCAGAAATGAAAAAGGAGACATTATAACTGATACAACAGAAATCCAAAGCATCATTAGTGGCTAGTATGAACAACTACATGCTAATAAATTGAAAAATCTAGAAGAAATGGATAAATTCCTAGATGCATATAACCTACCAAGATTGAACCAAGAATAAATCCAAAACCCAAAAAGACAAATAAAAAGTAATGAGATTGAAGCCATAATAAAGAAGTCTCCCAATAAACAAAAAGCCTAAGACCCTATCAATAGCTTCCCTACGGAATTCTACCAAACGTAATTTAAAGAAGAACTAATGCAAATTCTACTCAAACTATTCTCATTAAACTAAAGAGTTTCTGCACAGCAAAAGAAACTACCATCAGAGTGAACAGGCAACCTACAGAATGGGAGAAAATTTTTGCAATCTACTCATCTGACAAAGGGCTAATATCCAGAACCTACAAAGAACTCAAACAAATTTACAAGAAAAAAACAAACAACCCCATCAAAAAGTGGGCAAAGGATATGAACAGACATTTCTCAAAAGAAGACATTCATACAGCCAACAGACACATGAAAAAATGCTCATCATCACTGGCCATCAGAGAAATGCAAATCAAAACCACAATGAGATACCATCTCACACCAGTTAGAATGGCAATCATTAAAAAGTCAGGAAACAACAGGTGCTGGAGAGGATGTGGAGAAATAGGAACACTTTTACACTGTTGGTGGGATTGTAAACTAGTTCAACCATTATGGAAAACAGTATGGCGATTCCTCAAGGATCTAGAACTAGATGTACCATATGACCCAGCCATCCCATTACTGGGTATATACCCAAAGGATTATAAATTATGCTGCTATAAAGACACATGCACACGTATGTTTATTGCGGCACTATTCACAATAGCAAAGACTTGGAATCAACCCAAATGTCCATCAGTGGCAGACTGGATTAAGAAAATGTGGCACATATACCCCATGGAATACTATGCAGCCATCAAAAAGGATGAGTTTGTGTCCTTTGTAGGGACATGGATGCAGCTGGAAACCATCATTCTTAGCAAACTGTCACAAGAACAGAAAACCAAACACCGCATGTTCTCACTTATAGGTGGGAACTGAACAATGAGATCACTTGGACTCGGGAAGGGGAACATCACACACCAGGGCCTATCATGGGGAGGGGGTAGGGGGGAAGGACTGCATTGGGAGTTATACCTGATGTAAATGACGAGTTGATGGGTGCAGCACACCAACATGGCACAAGTATACATATGTAACAAACCTGCACGTTATGCTCATGTACCCTAGAACTTAAAGTATAATAATAAAAAAAAAAAGTTAAAAAAAAAAGAAAAAGAAAGAGGATAAAGGAATACTTTCAAACTCACTGTGTGAGGCTAGTATTACCCTGATACCAAAACAAGAGAAAGACACAGCAAAAAAGACTACAGGCCAATATGGCCGATAAATATTAATGCAAAAACCCTCAATAAAATATTAGCAAACTGAATTTAACAATACATTAAAAAGATCATTCATCATGACCAAGTGGGATTTATTCCTGGGATTTAAGACTGATTGAACATATGAAAATCAATCAGCCAGGCATGGTGGCTCATGCCTATAATCCCAGTACTTTGGGAGGCTGAGGCGGGCGGATCACCTGAGGTTGGGAGTTCGAGACCAGCCTGACCAACATGGAGAAAACCCATCTCTACTAAAAATACAAAATTAGCTAGGCGTGGTGGCGCATAACTGTAACCCCAGCCACTTGGGAGGCTGAGGCAGGAGAATCGCTTGAACTTGGGAGGTGGAGGTTGTGGTGAGCCAAGATCACGCCATTACACTCCAGCCTGGGCAACAAGAGCAAAACTCTGTCTCAAAAAAAAAAACAACCACATGATGATTTCAATCAATGCTGAAAAGCATTTGATAAAATTCAATATACCTTTATAATAAAAACCCTTTATAAAACTAGGTACTGAAGTAACATATCTCAACATAATAAAAGCCATATATGACAGACCCACAGCTAGTATCATACTGAATGGGGAAAAACTGAAAGCCTTTTCTCTAAGATCTGGAACACAACAAGGATGACTACTTTCACCACAGTTATTAAACACAGTACTGGAAGTCCTAGATAGAGCAGTGAGACAAAAGAAAGAAATGAAGAGCATCCAAATTAGAAAGAAGTCAAATTATCCTTGTTTACAGATAATATGATCTTCTATTTAGAAAATCCTAAAGATTCCACCCAACAAAACTACTAGTACTGATAAACACATTCTACAAAATCAACATACAAACATCAATAGCATTTCTATATGTTTGTATATAGAAACAGAAAACAATCAGAAAAAGAAATCAAGAAAGTAATCCAATTTACAACAGCTATAAATAAAATTAAATACCTAGCAATTAATTTAACCAAAGTAGTGAAAGATCTTTATAAAGAAAATTATAAAACACTGATGAAAGAAATTATAGAGGACACACAAAAAATGGAAAGATATTCCATGTTCATGGAATGGAAGAATCAATATTGTTAAAATGTCCACAGTACCCAAAGCAATCTACAGATTTGATGCAATCCCTGCCAAAATACCAAAGACATTCTTCACAAAAAATAGAAAAAAAAAATCCTAAGATTTATATGGAACTAAAACATCCTAGAATAGCCAAAGCTATCCTGAGCAAAAAGAACAAAACTAAAGCAATCACCCTTATATCACTTCAAATTACACTACAGAGATAATAGTAACTGAAACAGCCTAAAAACACATACACACAAGCCAATGGAAGAGAATAGAAAATCCAGAAACAAATCTATACATCAACAGTGAATTCCTTTTATAAAAAGGTTCCAAGAAATATACTGGGGAAAGGAGAGCCTTCAATAAATGGTGCTAGAAAACTGTATATCCATTTATGGAATGATGAAGATCCCTATCACTTGCCACATACAAAAATCAAATCAAAACGAATTAAAGATTTAAATCTAAGACCTCAAACTATGAAGCTAATAAAAGATAACATCTGAGTAACTCTCCAAGACACTGACCTGGACAAAGATTTCTTGAGTAATACCTCATGATCAAAGGCAACCAAAGCAAAAATAGACAAATGAGATCACATCAAGTTAAAAACCTTCTGCACAGCAAAGTATACAATCAATAAAGTGAAGAGACACCTACAGAATGGGAGAAAATATTTCACAAACTACCCACCTGACAAGGGATTAACAACCAGAATACATAAGGAGTTTGAATAACTCATGGAGAAAAAAATCCAATAATCCGATATAAAAAGTGTGCGAAAGATCTGAATAGTCATTTCACAAAAGAAGACATATGAATAGCAAACAGGTATATAAAAAGATGCTCAACATCAGTGATCATCAGAGAAGAGCAAATCAAAACTATAATGAGATGTCATCTCACTCCAGTTGAAATGGTTTATATCCAAAGACAGGTAAAAAAAAAATGCTGGTGAGGATGTAGAGAAAAGGGAACTCTCATATACTGTTGGTAGGAATGTAAAGTAGCACAACCCTATAGAGAACAGTTTGGAGGTTCCTCAAAAAACTAAAAATAGAGCTACCATATAATCCAGCAATCTCACTCCTGGGTATATACCCAAAAGAAAGGAAATCAGTATATTGAAGCGATATCTGCACTCCCATGTTTGTTGTAGCAGTGTTCACAATAGCCAAGATTTGGAAGCAACCAAGTGTCCATCAACAAATAAATGGATAAAGAAAATGTGATACTTATACACAATGGAGTACTATTTAGCCATAAAAAAGAATGAATGAGATTGTGTCATTTGCAATAGCATGAATGGAACTGGAGGTCATTATATTAACTGAAATAAGCCAGGAATATCACATGTTCTCACTTATTGTGGAACGTAAAAATCAAAACAACTGAACTTGTGTAGATATAGAGTAGAAGGATGGTTAACAGAGACTGAGAAGGGTAGTTGGTGGTGGGGGGAGGGAGGGTGGGAGGTGGGGGTAGGGGTTGGGGCCATAAGGGGATGGTTAATAGACACAAAAGAAAAAAAAAAAAAGAAAGAATTAATAAGACCTAGAATTTGACAGTAAAACAGTGTGACATAGTCAATAACTTAATTGTATATTTTTAAATAACTTAAAGAGTACAATTGGATTGATTTTAACTCAAAGAACAAATGCTTGAGGGGATGCATACCCCATTCTCCATGATGTGCTTATTTCACATTGCACACCTGTATTAAAACATCTCATGTCCTTGATAAATATATGCACCTACTATGTATCCACAAAAATTGAACAAACAAACAAACAAAAGAATGACTCGTTGCTTTCTTGGCCTAAGCAACTGGGTGCCAACTACTGAGATAGGAAATAGAGGATGGAGGTGAAAAGGAAAACATCTTTTGGTTTTCAGCCTACTGAATAGCAATTTCAAGTAGCTAATTAGACTAAACTTGAGTGGAGCTTAGGGGAAAGGTTAGGGCTGGGGATATAAATTATAAAGGTATCAGTCAAGAGGTGACCTCAGAAGCCATGGGATCATATTCTGCAAAAGTGTAGACAGTGAAAAAGGCCAAGGACTAAGGCTGGAGGCACTCCAAAATTAGAAGTCTGTTAGAGGAGGAGGAGACCAAGAGGCAGAGTTAATGAGGGAAACCAGTGACTCTGAAGTTACAGAAGACCAGAGAAAACATTGTAGCTAGAAGGAAAATGTAGTTATTTCAGTAAAGTAGTGAGGATGAAAACTCAATTGGAGTGATTTCAGGAGTGGATAGAAAGTGAAGAGCTGGAGGGAGTGGACGTGGACAACTTTATTAAGGAGTTTTTTTTTTATAAAGTGGAAGAAAAAATAAAGCCAAGCTGCAAAGGGATGTGGGATCCTGAGAGCATTTTTAAAGTTGTGATATTAAAAATGTTAGTTTATTGATGAGGATGCTCTCATAGACAGGGAGAGACTGGTAATGCTGACAGGGAAAAATTCTAGAAGCAAAGTTCACTAGAAAGGAAAAAAACCATAGGATTCAGTGCTTAAGTGAAGAAATTTTCTTTAAAAAAGAGATACTTCATTACAACTAAAGGGAAGACATATAAACACGTACAGATACAGGTAGGATGGTGGAGCTAATGGCAGAAATGTGAGACAGTTAATATTTTATCGTATTTCTTTTATCTGTGAACTAGGTAGGTAGCTGAGAAATAAAAATAAGAGAGTTAGAGTAAGACAGTTAGAGATTTAAAGAAAGTCAAGTATAAAATGGTTGTCTAAGAGAACGGGAATGGCAATTTACTGGCAATACTAAATGTTCTTTGAAATCTGTGATGCCTTCCCTGCTAGCTAAAATTGCAATTCCTCACCACTCCTCCCACCAACACTTCCTATTCCCTTATATTCCATTATATTTTCCTTAGCACTTGTTGATAACTTCACATATATTTTATATTTCATTCATTGTCTGTCTCCCACTTGAGCATATCCCTTATGAGGGCAAACACATTTTTGTTGTTGTTCATTAATATATTAATATACCTTCACATTGAGAGCATGCCTTGCACATGGTTGGTGCCAAATAAATATCAGTTGAGCGAATGAATTTGTAGAAACAAATTTGAAGTTAGTCCAGCAAGTACAATCACAGGGTTTTCTCTAGTAACGTTCAGCTGAACATATACATTATGGAGTTAGGTGGGTTTAGCAAAATGTGACAGTTTTGCCAAGCAATATAACAGAGGAAGAAAAAGGAAGGAAGTCAAGGGTACTTACAAAGTGTCTCATCATGGAGTGAAAAAGAATTATAGTCATTGGGCAATGACTAGAGATGGGAGGTCTCAAGGGGCTAAAGGATAGTGGATGTATTTTTTAAGGGATCAAGTGGTACCGGAAATGATGATCAGAGTGTGAAATGTTAGAGATCTAGATTATAATCATGTTAGTAGATGGCTAAGGTAGAATAGAAGAAAAATTCATAGAGTTATGGGAGCCAAGGAACCAAGAGACTACTGTGTTGAATAGAATAGATTGGTTAGCAACATAATGCTAATGTTGATTCCTGGAGCACTTGATACTACCTAGTATATGTAACAAATGGGGCTTTGTGAGTTATTATGAAAAAAGTCTCACTCATTCCAGATGGCATAGAAATCTCAGAGCCCTGTAGTAATAAATAATTTATATGAGAAAATTGATGACCTAGCCAAAAATAAAATTAGCCTGTAACAATTTCTTGATAGAAATGTTTAGGAATTTGGAGTTAGTTAAAAGGAATATTCAACCTAAAGTTAGCAGCTTTCTTACTTACAAAATTTACTGCTGAGAGGGTTACTTGTAAATTTTGAAGTAAAACTCTAGTTAAAATAGCATGTTTCTTGTTTAGCAAAAGGAGGCAGGACCAAAAAAGGAATTCTCATTCACTCCTTTATTTCAGAATATAAGATTTGGTAGGGTGGAAGAATAATATGAAAAGGGAGTAATTTTGCCATCTCTTCAAATTTGCTTCAAATATTCCTCTAGTTAATAGAAATACCAAAGATCTGCACTACTGAGAAACAAATGGCAAGTTAGAAAGTCACAGAACCTTAGAAAAATAAGATATATTTCAAAGGTGATTGAAGGAAAGCTTTGTTTAAAAGGACGAAGAAAAATCCAGATCTGACAGTGTTGATTCAAGAATTATCCTTTCCCCAAAATAGCTACAGAAATCCCTGAAATTCTTCTCTTACACTCCCAGCCACAAATAATGCAAGGAAAACAAGGAAAAAAAGAGCTGAAACTGACAAGGTGGTTGACCTGATATATTTTATTGGTGATGCAGAAATAGCAAAGTTTTGAATGCTACTGACAAGTCAAAGGTCATTGATAACAAGAGAGAAGATGCTTTTTCTGGCAGGTAAAAAACAGAATTGAAGATGATTTTCCGGACAAAGAGAACCAACTAAGAGAAGGTTGATTTGGCTTTTGAATCAATAATTAATTTTGCTGAATCAGCCATGCACACTGCCTCTAGAATGTTACATAGGCTACTCTGTGCCTACTTTTCTGAGAAAGAAGCAAATGATGTAGGAAAAACATCATTAAAAAAAAAAAGAGAGAGAGCAACTTCTAAAACATCTCCTACATGAACACTTTTCAAAAGAAGAGATATATGTGGCCAACAGCATATGAAAAAATGCTCACCATCACTAAATATTAGAGAAATGCAAATCAAAACCATAATGTGGTACCATATAACAACAGGCTATTTTTTAAAAGTCCAAAAATAGCGGATGTTAGACGCTAGTAAGGTTGTAGAGAAAAGGAAATGCTTATACACTGCTAGTGGTAATGTAAATTAGTTTAGCCATTGTGGAAAGTAGTTTGGCGATTTCTCAAAGAACTTAAAACAGAATTACCATTCAACACAGCAATCTCATTATTGAGTATATACCCAAAGCAAAATAAATCATTCTACCATAAAGATACATGTACACTATGTTCATCACAGCACTGTTCACAATAGCAAAGACATGGAATCAACCTAAATGCCCATCAATAGCGCACTGAATAAAAAGAATTAGGTATATATATATAGATCATGGAATACTATGCAGCCATAAAAAAGAATGAGATCGTATCTTTTGCAGCAACATGGATGGAGCTGGAGGTCATTATCCTAAGCAAACTAACTCAGGGATAGAAAACCAAATACTGCATGTTCTTACTTTTAAGTGGGAGCTAAACACTGAGTATACATGGACATAAGGGAACAACAGACACTGCAGCCTAGTTGAGGGTGGAGGGGAGGAGGAGGGTGTGGATAGAAAAACTGCCTATCAGGTACTATGCTTATTACCTGGGGGATGAAATAATCTATACGCCAAACCTCCATGACACGCAATTTACCTATGTAACAAACATGCATGTGCACTTCTGAACTTAAAAAAAAAAAATCTCCTTAGTGTAGTAGCAAATTAGCACAAGATCACACAACAGCATTATCTGTGTAACAGGGTGATGGAACTAAATTATATAACACGATATACATACTGACAAGTATTAACTCTTTAGTGATGTAAAGACATGACTTATCCATTCATGAATACTTACTGACCCTCCTTTAAAATACAAGACAACAAGAAAATACAATATTTAAGAAGCATAAACCTTCCCACAGAAACTAAAACTTAATTTAGCAATTAATATATTTACATATTATAATATAGTATCGGGTGGAGTCACTGGAGTAAACAAAAGGATATTTCAATTTTTAGCTAAGTATGTAATGAAATAAGGTAAAAGGAGCAATAATCATCTTCCTTATCTTAATTATCTTAATTTGCTGAATGTGTACTATGTGTAACATGTAAAATTCTTAGCTAAGTACTTTATAAGTATCTCTGCCAAATCTCGGAAAATGCTTATGAAGATAGGTACCACTGTTATCCTTATTTTTAGATGTAAAAGCTCAAGTTTGAAAAGATTAGATAAATTACCTAAGGTTTCCTCATGTGACCCTGTGAGGGAGTCAGTCTGACTCCTGAGTCCATGCTTAATTCTTGACTAGTACCTCATATAATCTCACTTATCTAGTCAAATAATAAAGCATTACAAGATTTCTAGGAAAGAATGGTCCTTTTTCTGGTAGGAGACAGCCTCATAGAATGGCGAGTTTAATACAGTGTAACTGAAGAAAGTAAAAGAGAAAATAACAAAGAAAGGGTGAAGACACAGCAGTCTGAAAAAAAGATTATCAAAATATGATTTGTGTTCAAGATTAACTTAGAGGTGCTGAGTTTTTTAGGAGAGTGGCATGTTGGAAGATAAATTACTTAACCTTAGTGATGCTTTTTTTTTCTAATAATAAAAGAGAAATAAAAATGCATATCATAAAACTTTATTGTAAAGATTAATGAAAATAAATTGTAAAACACCGTTAAAAATAACTTTCATTTTGTGGAATATAAAAGAAACAAAGAAAATAGGGACTTTCTCTAATATTTGTTATTTAAATGCCAAAATAAAGATAAATGCCATTTGTTATAAAATGCCAAAATAAAGATAAATGCACATTCTCTAAAAAAAAATTATAGTTTAGAATAAGTGGTTTAAAATGTACATGAATGTTATATTTTTACTTACAAGGCTACTACAATGGACTAAAATTAAAGGGAGGTATATCTTTCACTTCAGGCAAAATGGAGAAACAGAGGGCAGAATTAACCACTGGCCTGAATCAACTAAAAAACTGGACAAACTCTATGAACAAGGGATTTCAGACACTGAATGACAAGCAAGGCAGAAGGGTGATCGTTGACAGAAGCGAAACCAATTAGGTCGGCCAAAAATTACCCCAAAATTTACCCCAGGGGAAATTCTGATGGAGCTTCCTTGTCTCCCTGAGGTGAGTATTAAGTGGAAATATGAGGAGGTCTCATTGTTCATGGGGCAGGAATACTGGATAGGAGGCAACTATGCAAAGAGAAGAAAGACAGGGACCATATCATGAATGGCTTTCAACCTATTACAAAGGATTTTGAATGTCATCCTGAAAAGTATGAGAAGTCACTGAAGGTTTTTAAACCAGTGCGTAAGATTTATAGAACAAACCAATAGTGTTTTTTTTTTTCCAAATACTCTTATTGTTATCTTCAACTAAATACAAATTACCAAGAATTTGAAAGCCCAAAGACTTACTTTGACAAGTTAAAAACTTTAAAATCAATATTATAGCTGCCCTATTTTGATTTATTTTAACCAGCAATTGTTGGTTAAAATAAGTTGCTCAACAACTTTTCTTTGATTACTTGTATGGTTGACTCTAAACTGTTGGGTAACTTGTTAGTAAATGATTTGAAAATAAAACATAATGCAACAAATCTTGTAAAGCCTTATTAATTGTTAACTCATTTTGCCTTTAAGCCACCTGCTGTACCTCTAAAAGTTGATTATGGGACAAAGACATCAGCAACCCAATAATGAGAGAATGAATTTTTAGTCCCATATTTGTAAATGGTACTTTCATTCCACACAAGAAGCTCAGTTCAAATTACCGATAAATCTTAAGTGTTCTTAGGTTGTGAACTTACATAAAGCTTCATTTTTGGGTCAAATTACAAATGATGCAAATTGACATTTATGACATTAAAGTATGAATTCATTTCATAAACCAGTGAAAGGTAGGCATAAAAGTCTGCATTTTTCAGAAAGATTCCTTTTCACGAACAAAATCTGTGTCCTAACAAATTATGAAAATCAGTCACGAAATAAAATTAAAACTATGTTATTATAAATTGCCTAACTGTGGCAATATCTACAATTTCAAATATGTAGAACTTTTTAATTCATTTATTCAATTTTCAATAATTTTTTCTCCTGATAAATTATAGAAATGAACAAATTTATGTCTCATTAATAATTTTTATATTCAGATATACCATGATGGACATATTCATACATATAAATTGGTTTACATTCTTTATTTATACTATTTGAAATCTCAAATAGTGTATTTACAGCACATCTCAATTCAAACACCAGCATTTTATCAGATATACTGGACACAGTATTTAGAAATATTATAATATTCTAAATAGTATATAGCATATAGAAATACAGTATTCTAGTATATAGTATACTAATACAGTATTTAGAAATACTAAGTATAGCATTTATATTTCATAAAATATACAGTTGAAAGAGGCAATTTATATGCTAAAGTTGTTCAAAAATGCTTAAAAGTTTTCCAATAACTAAATCAAGTATTGTTTTTATATTTAAATTAAAATTTAGAATTTAGTTCCTCAGTCACATGAGCCACATATCAAGTGCTTAACTAGCTGCCACATGTGGCTAGCAGCTACTACATTGGACAGTGGAGTTCTCAAATATAGTAATCCTTGCTCACAGACATTACCCATGTGTTACACTAATATATCTTAGTAGGAGATGTGACCATGAAGTACTGTTTGGTATCCCCTACCAATCCCATAAAAGCCCCAGGACAGTTTTCCCTTGTTGTCATGGTAATAGCAATATATTAGCTAGAACTGCAATTATATTGATCATTTACTTTGGCCCATAATAGGTAACACTTACATAGCACTCTTTACCTGCGAGGCACTTTTCTAATTATTTAACATTTATTAGCTCAGTTAATTCTCCTGACAATGTTATGATGTACAAAAGCTGCTCATTCACTGCACTCCTAATGTCTCAGTAATATTTTCACATGACCCCCAAGCCAAAATAAATATCTAAGAGTTCCATTTATTATGTAGTTAGGGCCTAATAAGTACATATGTCTTAATAATTTGGAGCAGTCATTTGAAATACATACCAAATAAAAGGAGAAATACTTTTTATTGATACATAATAGAGATACATATTTTCAAAATACATATGATATTTTAATACATTCATATAATGTGTAAGATGAAATTAGGGTAATTATCAATTTCCTTAAATATATTTTCTTCATGCTAGGAACATTCAAATTATTTTCTTCTAGCTATTTTGAAATGTACAATAGATTACTATTAACTATAGTCACAATATTGCTTCAAACATTGTCTTATTTCTTCTATATAGTTGTATATTTGTATCCATTAATCAACCTCTCTTCATCCCTGCCTCACAAGAAATAATATTTTAATTTTATTCTTAAATAATCACAATTACTTACTGATATGGTTTGGCTCTATTTCCCCCACCAAATCTCATGTCAAATTGTAATCCCCATGTGTCAGGGAAGTGGTCTAGTGGGAGGTGATTGGATCAGGGGTATGGATTTCCCCCTTACTGATCTCACGATAGTGAGTTCTCATGAGATTTGGTTGTCTGAAACTATCTAGCACTTCCCTCTTCACTCTCTTTTCTTCCTGCCAGCCACGTGAAGACATGCTTGCTTCCCCTTCACCTTTCGCCAAGACTGTAAGTTTCCTGAGGCCTCCCCAGCCATGCTACCTATACAGCCTATGGAACTGATAGTCAATGAAGCCTCTTTTCTTCATAAATTACCAAGTCTCAGGTATTTGTTATATTAATAGCAATGTGAGAATGGACCAATATACTTACCATAGGTATATATATGCCTGTTAGACACTGCACGACTTTTCCAATTTTGAAAATCAAGTTGAATACTATCACCTTTTTTGCTGTTCTACGTTGATTTTCATGTGATACTCTTTTTTTTTCATGATCACTAAAAAAATCAACTTTTGTAAAGATATGACACCACTGAAGGAAATAATACATGATCTAATGTTAAAACCACTAACCACCTTGAAATAGTAGTTCAGCTGTGTACAGCAGGTTTTGGGTATCACTGTTTCTCTTGAAAATTTCAAATATCCTTTTATGGCCACAGGAATTTGCTTAGTCTTCTTGGTGCACAGTTTTTAAGAGACGAGGTAGATAATTATTCTCATCATTTTACAAATGAGGACACAAGCATAGAGATTAAGTAATTCTCCCAGCGTCACACAGTGAGTAAGGATAGAGCTGGATTTTGAATACAAGCTGTATAGCTCCATTGTCTGTAATATTTAGCATTTTGAATTGTTGATTTCCAACAGATACAGACCAAAGTTTGAGAAGCAAATTAATTAAGAATTAAGACATTGCCTGTCTAGCTTATCAGTTCAGGTCCTAGACCTGCCTGTCTTCAGATCTATCTTCTATCCTCTTCCTGCTCTGCTTTGTATTTCAGGAGGTTAAACCCTGCAGGCTGCACAAACAAAGATTTTTATCAAGGTCAGCCAATAGAAGATATTAACAAAATATCAGAAGAAAGGAAAAAGAGAAAAGTCAGGATATCTCTACAAATTCCTCTCAGTTTCTTTTCCATAGCTTTAGCCCCAGCCACGTGACCCAGGTCCTTGAGCCCTAGTTCCTCCAGCCCAGAAATGTAGGAGCTTCTGACTGTGCCTCCCTGTTTGGCTTCTCAACTATTCAATCACTGCATATAATACTCTCACTGACAGAGTATCCTTTTGTCCCAGAATATTCCTGACACTTGCTAATACTTATCCCAACAAGTATAAGGTTTGGATAATAGATACAGTAGTTCTCAAACCTGGATATATGTCAAAATAACCTGTAGGTGTTTTTTAAAATGCAGATTCCCGAGCCATACCAAAAACAAACTGAACTGGAAAATCAGGAGTTAGAGCCTAGGAATTTATATTGACCTGAGAGACTGGGGACAACAAACACAAATTAAAAAAGAAAACAAACAAACAAACAAACAAAAAAATCTTATGTAGCTGAAATTGGAACTACTTAAATATCACAGAGTGTACAAAATGATTGTTAAATTAACTCTTATGTACATAATGTCATGTTAAAATTCAAGCAGAATTTTTAAAAGTCAGGACAAAATATTACAATAAATGTTTCTTTTGAGATTAAAGAATAACAATTAAATGGATACTCTTGCATACACCTACCAGGCAAAGAAAAAGAAAATGATCTTATCTTCTGCAATCTGATTTCCTTGACTAACATCAAGATGAAACCAAGATCTAGAATTCTGCCCAAAGAATTCCCTTGCTTTTTAGTTTTACGTTCTTGGTTTTTGTTTGTTTTGCTTTTTACAATCTATGAACAAATCTTCAAATAATATTATTAGGTTGCCTGTTTTGGAACTTAAAAAAACATCTGTTTTGAACTAGCTGTCCCAGCAATTCCAGCCAATTGACCCAATCAGCTAAGGCATCAGTCATTATAGAGCAAAAATGAAATATCCCTCATTGTGTCCTGCCCAAATTTCTGACCCACAAAATCATTAATATAACAAAATGGTTGCTTTATACCAGTGTTTTGTAGTAGTTATGTGGCCAAAGATAACTAAAACAAAGATTTACTGAAAACTTATTTTTTCTTTGAATATGACATTCTCCTGGGGAAGACTCATGAGGAAACAATGTTCCCTCAAACATATGTATTGAATTACATTAGGATGTGCATAGTTGAGTTTTCAATGATTAGTAAAATCGATAATTTGTCATATACTTTATACAATGCTATCATAATGTACTTGGAGATCCTGGGATGCTACTCTTAATTTGAAATAAACTTTAACACTAACATCTTGCTTAGGTATTTGAATGCCACAACATGGGCAAAGAAGGAAAAATAAAACAGAATAGTTTTCCTCTCAAAAAAGTAGCTGAAATGCCAATAATTATGATACATACAATTTTATTAAATCAGGTAGGAAGACAAAAGGGCCTTCAGACACAAGAAATCCAGGAAAGTAAAAAAACATGGTTTTTTTTTTTTTTTTTTTGCTTGTTTTGTTTTTTTTTTAGTATTCTATCCATTTGACTACTTTAATTTCACCAACTATCACACTGCATAAACTTCTACTGCTAAGGAAAAAGATATGACCAGAAGAGGTCATGAGACTAATTCTAATTTTACCACTATTTCCACAGCTGACTTCATACTCTGCTTGGAATAGTGCTGCTGGGAGACTGTTACACTTACATCAATGACGGCAACAAGTTTCCATATTATTTTAAGCTCCTCTTTGGCATTTCTCTTCAAAATCATCTAAAAGTCCCTCTAGAATGCCAGTTTTTAAACTTGCATTTTTACTTCCACACTGTTTTTTTTTTAACTCTCCAATTATCAGGCAGAATTATATTTTTCCCTCAATAAGGTCTCTCATTATTAAGGAGATTATACAAATACATAGGGTTAGTTTTGGCTAGAAAGGTTAATCTCTATTAGCACCTTTCAAAAGAACACTCGCTCAATGACGGACACTTATGTCATCAGAATTATTAAAGCAATATGATGTCTAGAAGACAATGTAAGAAATTTGGGGCCGGGCGCGGTGGCTCATGCCTGTAATCCTAGCACTTTGGGAGGCCGAGGCGGGCGGATCACAAGGTCAGGAGATCAAGATCATCCTGGCTAACACGGTGAAACTCTGTCTCTATTAAAAACAGAAAAATTAGCCAGGCGTGATGGCGGGCGCCTGTAGTACTAGCTACTCGGGAGGCTGAGGCAGCAGAATGGCGTGAACCCAGGAGGTGTAGCTTGCAGTGAGTTAAGATGGTGCCACTGCAAATCCAGCCTGGGCGACAAAGCCAGACTCCATCTCAAAAAAAAAAAAAAGAAAGAAATTTGGTCTCTGCCACTAACCAACTCTTGAAGAAGGCTGGGCTAGATCTGTGAGATTTAGTTATCTGCCCACTTAGCACACCCTTCCCTCTCAGTGCAACCAGAAAAACATTCCTCCAGGGTTCATGGAGAATGCTTTGAAAATCACTAGTCCATAGGCTTTAAGGTCATCTTTCCTAATTCTTCAAACTGTTGTTATCATTTAAAATTAAAATAGATATAGAAACCCAAGTAAGGAAAAACTAGAGCTGTGTCCATAAAACAAAGGAAAGACACTGATGAAAGTGAAAAGCAATAATATAGTAAACTCAGAATAAAGGAAACTACCATATGACTTTATAATTGGATGCAATCATTTTCTTACTTTTAGAAAAATGAGCATTTTTATATTCTAGGAATGATGTTCTCTAAATTATCATTGACTGAAGTTTACTATTTAGAATTTGCCCTTTAGTTCACTCTCAATAATTTTTGCATACTAACCATGCATTCAGGCTTTTTAATTTAATTCAAGAAACAAACTTTGAGCACTGAGAATACACTGGAAAATAAGAAATCATTTCTATCTTTGAGCTTATATTCCAGAGTAGAGATGGAGCATGAGAGGAAATCAATAAACCTAAATATAGTAACAGAAGAATTTTAACATGAATAAATACTTAATGATTGACAAATAAGTATATGCTAATAACATGCAAACATATGTACAGTTCTTCTATACGAATACTAAATACCTGATTCTGACATTCTCAAAATTTTAGTCAATATTATAATCTTAAACAGAGACTTTTGTTTATATTTTAATGGACCCCTGTTTCTATTTTAATGGACCCCTGTTTCTAGCTTCCCTGCTTTTGCCCTAGGCTCCTTGAGAGTGTACTCAACATAGCAGTCAGAATAATGCTTTTAAAACATGTCAGACAATGTCACTCACTCAAAACTCTGCAATGATTTCCCATTTCACTTAGAATAAAAGCCAATGTTCATTCAATGGCCTAAAAAGCTTTTGCATGATCTGTCATCTGAGCACTACCACCCTCCCCTACTCCCCATTAGTCTTCTGCCATCATCTCTTTCTCTTACTACTCTTCTTGTTCATTATGTGCTCCCCATATGGGCATTTTTGCTTTTCCTTGAAAACACCAGGCACACGTGGTATAACTTTCAGGACTTTACCTTGCTGTAGCTTTTCCTCTTCCTGAATGCCATCTTCTCAGATTCATCCCATTCTAACTCCTTACCTCTTCCAAGTCTTTGCCAATACGTCTTATTCTTGAGACCCTATTTACCCTTGGAAAACTGTAACAAGCTTTATCTACAATCCTCATGTTCCCAATCCCCTTTGCTCTTCTCTGGTTGTTTTTCTTTCTTTTTTTTTTTTTTCCTCGTTTTTTCGTTTTTTTCTTTTTTTGTTCTTTTGAGACCGCATCTGACTCTCTCGCCTGTCGCCCAGGCTGGCGCGCAGTGGTGCAATCTTGGCCCACTGCAAGCTCCGCCTCCCGGGTTCACGCCATTCTCCGGCCTCAGCCTCTCAAGTAGCTGGGGCTACAGGCGCCCGCCACCATACCCTGCTAATTTTTGTATTTTTAGTAGAGACGGGTTTTCACCGTGTTAGCCAGGATAGTCTCGATCTCCTGACGTTGCCATCCGCCTGCCTCGGCCTCCCAAAGTGCTGGGATTACAGTCATTAGCAACCACGCCCAGTCCTCTGGTTGTTTTTCATAGTAAGTATCACTTTGTTACATACTAGACAACTTACCTATTCTGCTTATTACAAGATCGGCCCTGCTAGAAGTTAACTCCCATGGTGGCAGGTTCTTTGGTTTATTCACTGATTTATCCCAAGCACTGAGAAAAGTGCCTGGCACATTGTAGATGTTCAATAAATATATGCTAAATAAATGAGCAAATGACCTTTTTCCTAGAATAAAACAGTATTTCAAGAAAATACTGAGTATATCATTATTTTCAGAAATACATAAGCTCTTTAAAAATACAGCTTTTATTTTCTGACAATCAAATCTTCTTAAATAAGTCCACTTGGCTTTAAAAAAAAAGTTTGAAACACATCAGACAATTAAAAGGGTTATCCCTTATTCAATTTTTTTATCCATATTTCGCTATTCAAAAAACTTGGCTATCCCCTTTGCCTTTCCTCTATCATCTATGTTTCCCATCTTTTTAAATTTTCTTAACATCTGATAAGAAATTGGTTAAGACTGAGTCAAGTTAAATGTTGGGAAACCTAGGACAAATTAAAAGATTGCCAATACATCAATGCAGATCAATCATTTAAAAGTTTAGGCGTATTTTAAAGGAACAAGCACTAAGCTCTCAGGCATAAATTTAAGATTTTAATCCTAGTAGAACAAGCTATTTGCTGTATGACTGGATCTCTGTTACTTCACCTCAAAAACTGGTATAGAAATCCTAATACTACATTTAATCCTAATATTCTACACAATGTGATGATCAAATGAAATAAATGAATGTGAATGCACATTAGAGATTAAGTTTTGATGAAATCTTGTTAGCTATTGTTATTTCTACAACTAGAGTTTCATAGTCTAATCCATATAAAAGACACCTATATTAAAATCCTTGATTATTCAGAAATCTTTGTAGATTATATAACTGTTACTTAAAGTACATTTTTCTCGTTTAACAAATACTTACGAACAAAGTATAGCTGATCTTTACATGATACTTAACAGTTGAATGAACGAATCAATGTGTTATATGAATTTACTTAGTTTTAATGAAACTGAAGCAGCTCATGAAAAGTCAAGTATTACAGGGCAGCTTTATTTAAAGAATATTTGCAACTGCATCATTTATAATGCAATAGATCGTGGGCATCTCTTCTATTTTACTTGCTATGTTTGTTGCTTGATTGATCCCTTTACTTATTCAACAAATATTTATTGATACCCTATTATGGCCAGCAACTGTTATAGGTATTAGATCTATATCAGTAAGGGAAAAATATTCCTACTGTCATGGTAGTTATATTCTAGTTCGGGTAAATAAACAATAAACTAGTAATTATTATTTATAATAAATATGTACTATGTCAAAGGGTGATAATGCTGTAGAACAAAATATAAAGCAAAGGTAACGAATTACAAAATACTAGAGTTGACTTCTAAGTTTGATACTTTCTATATAAAGTATACAGAAGAGACTTAGAAGTATACAGAAGACATTTGAGAAGAGACTTGAAAGAAATAAAGGAATGTGCCACAGAACATCTGGGAAGAGGAAATGGCTTTGAAGTGTAAACATGCTAGGAGTACAAAAACAGAGTAAAAAAACAGGGTAAAAAAACAGCGGTCAACATAGCAGAGGAAAAACATGATCTAATTTGCTTTTAAAAAGGATAACTTGTCCTGGGGCTGAGAACAGACTATAGAAGTATTTTAATGGCAGAAGCTGGAAGACAAGTCAAAAGACAAAACTCCAATTAGGAGATGATGGTGGCCTGGACCAGGGTGGTAATGCTAAGGTGATACGAAGGGTCAGATTTCATATACACCTTGAAGGTAGAGTTAATGGGATTTCCAACAGAATTGTACTGGCATATAAAAAGGATGAGTATTCCTTTTTATTATTAAAAGAATTTTATTTTGCACATAGAAAAACAGAATTGCCCTTACAGATGGGTTGGAATCAGGGCAAAGCATGTTTTGAGGAAAAGATCAAAAGTTTTGTTTAAACATGTTACATCTGAGATTTCTATTAGCCAGCTAAGTGGAAATGCCAGCTAAGCAGCTGGATGGAAAAGACTGAAGATAAAAATCTGGAATCATCAATGTGTAGATAGTTTTTAAAGCTCTGAAACTAGGCAAGATTACTGAGGGAACGAGTGTAAATAGAAAAGAGGCCTGTAGAATGAGCCCTGAAGAACAACAAATATTAGGGGGAAAGGAGCAGGCACACGTGAAGAGCTTCAGAAGGAACAGTAGAGACAGGAAAAAAAAATCCAAATAAAATCATTTGAAGGAATAGGAAGTAGTCAACTATGGCACATGATGCTGATGGCTTATGTGTTTATCTAAGTTCAGAAATGAGAACTAACCACTGAATTTGGCATTGCGAATATCACTGGAGTCTTTGACAAGAGGAGTTTTGGTAGAGCTGTGGGGTGGGGCAGTTGAAGGCCTTATCTGGGAGAGTCTAAGAAAGAATGGAGGGAGAAGAATTCAAAAAAGTGAATATAGACAACTGATGGCATAACTACAAAGTAGAAGTATTCCTCACCACTCATGTATTTGTACTTGGATGTTAGCTAAGTGACTGATTCCAAATTAATAAAAGCAGGAGAAACAACTGTTATGGTAACAATAATCAGCATTTATTCAAATAATTATTATTTTATCACTTATACCTCACTCACCATAAGGAAGATGAGGTGACTGAGGCTTGGAGTAACTTGCCCTACAATAGAGACTTAAGAGGGAAAACAATGTAGTGTTGTATTCCAGAAAGACTTTTATCCTTTAAGTTAAAAAAAAATTAGCCACAGTCTATACATGAGTACTTGGTTTTCCTCACAAGGAAAGCAAAAAAAGCTAATGGTTTACACAAACAAAGAAATGTAATCATTTATACAAGCAAAATTACTTTAAACATATATTTTCCTATTCTGTCTCATAACTATCCTGATTACTTCCAAAGGATTCTACTAGTATTACTATACAAAGTTTTAGTCTTCTTTTAATTATTATCTATGTTATTAAGCAGTACATTGTGTCCTAAAAATTGAGTACAAAGAACTCCTGATTTATAGTGCACTCCATTTTTGGCATTTATATTCACTGCATTTAAGAACACAAATGTACATTTTAAGCCACTAAAAATAAAACTATATTCATGAAATTAGATGTGATTCCTTAATGTGATTAGATTGCTAACGCATAATTTTAATTAAAAAAAAAAGGCAAATTTTGTTGTCCACTTCAATTCCTTGCATACAGGTAGATAACTTTTTGAAATTCCAAGCTTAGACTAACTCTTACTCTATTTTTCTTCGTGATGTGTATGCTGCTATATTAATAAGAGAAAAAAAAATGGGTCAAGCTCTGTTAGATATTCAGAGTGTGGGTGGAAATCCTTTGACGAGCTTTCTGGGGATACCTATAACATGGGAGTAGCTGTTGAGATTCCAGGACAAAAAGATAAAATTCTGCCAGTAGCAATATCTCTTACAAATAAACCCTTTCACACTCACTAAAAAGGATGTTAGAAAGGTGCCTGAAATCTAGCAATTAACCAATATCATTGCAAAATTTTAGCGTAGACAATCCTACACTGAGTCTACACATTGCACACAATATGTTCCTTTTAATATACTTGCTGATATGAAAACTGCTACAAGATACAAAATAAATAAAGTGTTCATATAAAAAATACTTTTAAAATTATTCCATGAATCCTAATATCTTTAATTACATCATAACTAAATATTCTATAGTATACCTTTTTTCTTTCAAAGAAATGATTAATTTTATGTTATATATAGGAGTCTGCATGACAAATATGAATTTTTTAGATTCAGTGAACAGAGACTAGCATTATTCAAAAATAAAGTTTATTTATAATATAGAGTATCCAAGCATCTTTTTTCTAGTGATAATATACATAATTCCCATACAGATTCCCTTGGCACAGGACTGCAAGTGGAAATAGTACTGAAAACTAGTTTCTCCATAGTAAAAGCTAGTAGTAAGGATTTGAGCTCATTGGAAGATATGATATGGTATATCTAATCAGGGTTTATCACTTAACATTTCTATATAAATATTTACTGAGGAAGTAAATCTACAGTTTACTCCACAATTCTCTCTAGAACTTAGATCTAGACTTATAACATATTTTAAAGAGTAGTGTGGATATTTTTAAAGGTTCTATTTACATTGTAAAATGCAAATTAAGATAAACTCAGCCCATTATATCTAATTTCTATTTTATACACTTGATATAGAAAATGAAAAAAATCATCCATTCATTTATTCATCTAACCATCCATCCATATGATATTGGGCATGTACTATATGCCAGGGACTATACAAAGTTTGAAAGTGCAAAGTCTGTTAAGACATAGCAACACTTCAAGGAGCATATAATATATGGAAGTAAACCAAGAGAATGATGAAAAGCTTGGATAAAGGTAGCACAGGGTGTGCCAAGGAAGAGAAGAGAAAAATTTTAATCAATTTGGAAATATCTGGGTGATTTTGCAGAGATAATAGTGCTAAGTCTTGAAACATAAGTGGGGTGAGATATAGGTAAATGAACAGCACATAGACATGAAGAGAGGTATGACAAAACACTGTGAGTTAATATGAAAGTAGTTTAGATTTCAAGGAGGGTATGAGAAGACTGCTGTAAAGTTATAAGAGATGACTCTAAAGAAAAGAAAGGCCATATCCTCAATGGCCTCCTGTGGTAAGTAGAAAAGTTTAACTTTATTATGAAAGTAATGGTGCACCATTGAAAACTGTAAGAATTTTACCATAGGAAAAAAAGTCTGTTTTATAGAAGTAGTCATTGAATAGCTAACTTAACTTGATCAATGATATCTTAATCAGCGATATCTTATTATTTTATTTGTCCGATGAAATGTCCATAATGTGTCCTATATAATGAGTACTCTTCCTTCTTGTAATTATTTGTTGTAATGGTATTTTATTTAAATAACATAGTTATTCCATGCTATTTAAAGCATATTGCCTTGGTATTTAATGTTTTTGGGTCCTGACACTTATCTTAAATAAATACTTGTTAATTATCTATCTTTCCTGATAAAGTAAGAAGGCATTATGTTGACCTTTTTATCCAGCTGTAATACCAGAATATGACTTAATATCTGCCCCAAAACAGTGTCTGGAATTGAATTAAATGAGTAACTATGCTAACAGAGAAAATAAGAATGTATATTCCTCAAATAATTTAAATTTGAATTTAGAGTGTGTTTAGTATTTTCCCTGCAAGGAGATTTACTTATCTGATTTCATAGAGGTTTACTTGTCTCTTTATTAGATAATGAGCTCTATCTTGTGGTACAGAGGCGTTATCTTGAGCTTCTGAGCATTCCCCACGCCAAGTCTATTTCCCCATACACAGCAGGCACTAAAATGTACATTGAACTGTGTATTAAATTTGGATTGTATTCTCTCAGGAAAAAAGGAATAAAATACTAAAGTAGATAATCCAATCCAGCAGCTGTTTGTCTCAGTTTTACTTTAAATATCAGGCAAAAATGGGGGTGTCGAGAACAGGAGGATTATACATGTAATTATAGCAAACTCATTTGATTTAATTAGTTGATGATTTAGAGAAAATACAACTATTGTTTTCATTCTTTTAATAACTCAGAAGCCCAAACATGAAGGGTTCTACTAAAATTTTCTCATATGTAATAAAATATATCTCTAAATATGTATTATTTACCCAAGATAAAATGAAGTCTTTCTAGGTATAGTCATTCTTGTACTGAACAAGCTGCTATTCTTATCCTGTACCATATGGATATGCTCAAATGACGTAGGCAATAAAAATGGATTATCTCAAGTTTGTGAAGAGGTAATTCATTTTCTCATAGTTATCATAATATAAATATCATATGCATTTCAAATATACACGTTGACTTTCATGAATCAGTTTTCAAACTTTTAAGCCAAATATTCTAAGAATAAATATATAACAGTACTTAGGAATGGATGCAGAGGTGTTAATAATAATATATAGGTCTATAGTTAAATTTGTATTTGTCAAAAGACAAAAAAAGAGTTTATTTAAAATAAATACTTACAGATTCTGTCTCCTCATGTCAGTAATAAGCTAAAGAGTCAACAATGAATTTAAATGTACAGGTAATGAAGGTGACTCAAGATTTAGCCTTGCAGAATTTTCAGGCTTCAGAACAAGAAATGGCTAAAAATTAAATCTTGTACCTTCTTTACTGAGAAAAAAGTAGCTTTCAGAAATCCAGCAGCATATGAATATAGAAGAGAGTCAAAGAATAGAAGACAGATAAGAAAGAACTTCTGATTGGTTGATGACATTTGTATGATATTAGTTATTTTTATCTAAAGCCAAGAAGTGTGGAAAAACCACAATCAATAAAAAGTAAGTCTGGGGTTAAAAGAAGACAATAATACAGCTCAGTGCAGGAGTATCTGTAACTATTACAGGCTGTCTCAGTCCATTTAGGGTGCTATAACAAAACATCTTAGACTGGGTAATTTATTGAAACAGAAATTTATTTCTCATAGTTCTAGAGGTTGGGAAGTTCAAGATCAAAATGCCAGCAGATTCAGTGTCTGGTGAGGGCATGTGTTCTGCTTAAAAGGGAGCAGATAAGATGTGTCCTCACATGGCAGAAGGACAAAGCAGCTCCCTGCAATCTTTTATAAGAGCATTAATTCCATTCGTGAGGGTAGAACACTCATAACTTAATCACTTCCCCAAAGACCTCACTTCTTAATACTATTAGGTTTCAACACAGGAATCTGGGGGATACACCAATATTGAGACCACTGCACAGATATAGCCTTCAGTATTTACACTGACAAGGGAAGAAAGTCTATAACAAAAGGCAGATGCCACAGCACTTTGCAAGGTGAGAGAAGTTGAATGGTGTCCCAAGCCTCAAATCTTAAAACAATTCTATCTGTGCATATTAAGGAACCAAGCAGGTAAAGACAGGAAATAATTGCCAATCATCATCTTGGTATATGCCAGTGAAACTTTCCAAAATCTTAGCATAATGACAATAATAATTAATATAACTATGTATTATCCTACATAATTCTAACAAAGCAACTATAGCTAATATTTATTAAACAATTTTATGATATACAATCTAATTGCATAAACTTATTCAATCTTCATAACATCCCATAAGGTAGGTATTAATAGTACCTCATTTTAAAGGTATAAAAATATAGACTTAGAAAGATTAAGTCATTGATCTAAAAATCTAATAGCTAGAAAGAGGCAGAACTAAGACTCTAAATCAAGACTGTTTGATTCTAAAATCTAAACTACTTTCTCACCTGTGGGGATGGATATTTGAAATAAGCCAGATCCAGATGAGTTCAAAGAGGGAGGAACCAGCTAGGAATAAAGTTTCAGATACCTTGTAAGTCTGCAAAGTTTTTGGGCTCCTCTGTTAATGGAGCCCAAAGTTTTGGGCTCCTCCTCCTCCTCTAGTTTTCTGTTAATTCATCTCACAGTGTTACAGCTTTCCCCTGAAGAAGCCGCTCACTAAGCCTGTTCTTGTGGAATTCGCAAGGTGATATGCGAATTTGAAATTAAAAAAATTAAAAATTAAAAATTAAAAAATAACATATCCAAGCAGGGATATGACATATGTTAGACATAGTTTTTTTCTTCAATGAACATTTAATATACAACATGAACAATATATGTGGAATATAGTCAAATAGCATGGTGGTTTTCAAAAAATTTTGATCAAGACACATAGTCAACAATAAGTTTAACTGCAGTCACATATATACAGAAACTTACAATACATATGTATATGTATATATGTATACATAAAATTCTTTCATTAGAAACAATACTTAATTTAACTTCATCTGATGTTCTATGATATTCTTATTCCATTCCATTAAACTCTGATCAGGATCCAACAAAATGATTTCATGACTCATTAAAAAGATATGCTAGACAGTGTTCTAAGCCTAATCCTATTATTTCTAGGAAGTATGTACTATTATTATCTCCATTTTTAAAGATGAGAAAACTGAGTAGCAGAGTGGTTAAGTAACCTATTCAAAGTTTTATACTGAGTAAATAGCAGAGTTGAAGTTAAAAAAAAGCTTAGCAGTCTGGTTCCAGAGTTATATGGAAAAGAAGGAAAAGAGCAGTCAGATACTAAAGCGGGTAAGCCTTGAGGTAGACATGAAAGAGCCTTACTGATTACACACAAGGGAGGAGATTCTGAGAAAAAGATAATTACCGAAAGTCTTCTGTGAGAATAAAAATACATGCTGGACTTAAGAACACGGTAAGACTGAACTTATTCCTTGTCTCCTTCCTTATACTGGCTAAGTCAGAAGAATGGGAATTCTTGAGGGTCTCACAAAATGTAGTGTCATAATATTAACTTCAGTTTCACTTATAAACACAAAACATACTTTTATCTTGGAAAAAAAATTGTTTTAATTATTTAGAATACCATTAAAACAGGAAGCCAGAGATCATTAAGACAAAGTAGAATTTCTAATAGAATGATCAGGAAACAAAAATCTAGGCCCAACTATCCTCAGTTTTCAGATACAGCAGCAATTCCTAGCCTTCTAATTGATCTCACTGAATCCTTCCCAATTTTGCCCTCCTCCTACCCATTCTTCACACAAACAAAAAGACTATTCCTTTGAAAATGCAAATATGATCATGTCAGTTCCCTGTTTCAAAAACTTTGGTGCTTTCCCTTTGTTCTTAAGATGAAGTCTAAAATCCCTAACAAGGTCCTGTATAGCCTAGCCCTAACTTACCACTCTGGCCATTCCTCTCCCTTTCTATCATCCATTCACATTACAGTTCTTTCAATATGCCATTCTCAGTTCTGCCAAAGATCTTTGAATATTCTGTTTTCAACACCTCAATTCTCTCTCTTGCCAGATCATCCCTCCCTCTTTCACCTAGCTAACAATCATTGATCTTTCAGGTTCTAACTTGAATTCACATACTCTGGAAGTCTTCCTAGAAGTTCTAAACTAGATTAGATCCTGATATCATATTCCTTAGATCTACTCATTCATAGCCATGATCACAATTTTAATTAAATAACTAGTTGTAAAATTATCTGTTTTCTATCTAATTTCTGCTTACATTGTAAACTCTATGAAGGCATAGCTATAGGTCTTAATCCCTCTGGAACCGTCAGAACTAGCAGATTGCCTGAAAAGTAGATAGTACAATACAAGTTTATGGAATAAACATATATTCCTCAAGCCTTGGGACTATGTTTGGTAGACTAGAGTCAAGTTTTACCTCCTCAAACAAACAGCTTCAGCTTACAAGGCTAACATCTCCTGAGCAAAGGTTATATTTAATAATATTAAATGGGGCAAAATACAATATCCTGTTTTAGTAATGTTTGTGTTACCAAAAATAATGAACAGGTAACAGATCATCATCGATAGTTCAAAATGGTCTAGTTAATTTTTGCAAGATATCTTTTTTCATGCTTGTTTATATTTGTGAAAATTCTTTCACTTTTGACAGTGTATGACAGAACTGACCTCCCATGGTTAGTAAGATTAATAACAACTGTGTCTCATATCTAATCCTAAAAGTCTAAATTTTAGGTTGATAGGGCTGTTTAAGATCATGTATTCTTTTATAAGATTTTTAAACTGGCCTTAGGGTCAAAATGCCTGGGTTTCAGTCTTGACTCTGTTAAACAATGTGACTAAATTGCTTCTTGAATAACATTGTAGTGGTGTAGAAAGAATACAAGCAGCAAACCTGATGCTGATTTCTAGACTTGCCATTGCTCTGGCTTCCTGTGTAAATATGACCGAAATTAAAAATGGCAGCTTAAAAGAAAGAGAAGGAAAATGATAAACTTCAAGTGCTAGAAAATAAGACTACACAACTTAGATAATGTGGGTAGTTTAGAATATATCATATCATATGAATAAATAGTTTTATAACTCTCTAATTATATTACTATGTTAGCTGGCTTCCCTCTTTTTGCTCCACAGTAATATAATTTGTTTGTTTAATCTTTTCTGAAAACAAAAAAAAACAATGGAAGTTCAAATAGTATAAATCACTAAAAGTAGTCCCCAAGGATATGGCAGAATACAGAAAACCTAACTCTTCTTACCAAATGTAAGTCTGAACCCTGATTGAAGGCTGTGGAGTGAGTTAGGAAAAAGGTTAAGAATGTTCCACTCACACCCATTGCCTCAGAGACACAAGAGAGCACCAGAAGGAACCTATTCCTTGATGTATATACTCTGTTCACAAAGAAAATATGGAAATGAAACGATAACAGAAGAAGAAATAAAAATAATTTGGCGGAAAGGAGAAAGTCAACAAATTAAATAAGAAAAGATTTTAAGCAAAGATAACTTCTAAGTAGCGGAATTAAAACTTGAACAATATTGACAGTAAAAACCATAAACAACACTACAGAAAATAAAATCCTTAACCCAGAGAATAATCTCAAAGAGATTTTGCAGAATACTGCAGTAAAGTGAAAATAGCTGAAAACACTAAGAGATTAAATAAAACACATGTAGGATAGATAATATATATCTAACCAACAAATAATGAAGGCTCACAGGGCAGAAAACAGAAATAAGGGTAGAGAGGTTACTAAAACAAAAAGTCATCTTTGTAGACGAAAGACCTGATCCACAGGACAAAAACTGTTCATGGAGTATACAGAAAATTAACTAAAAGTGACCAATCAGTAATATTTCTTAGTACTATTTATAAATATCAAAAATTTTCAAAGAACTGTATCTAATAAGCATCCAGCCTGGGGGTGAAAAGAACAAGTGAGAAACAGATTTCCAAGAAACAGAAAAAAAAAAAAAAAAAAAAAAAAAAAAAAAAAAAAAAAAAAAACTGGGTTGACCTCAGACTTCTCCACAATACTACAACCAGAAGAACATAAGTGATATCAATAAAATTCCCCAAATTCTATACTCTATCAAGTCATTGCAAATGTAAGAAGGCATGAAAAACACTGTTTTCTCAGGTAAACAAAAGCTCAGATGTATCCTTTCTGCATGTTTACAGAAAAACTACTTAAAGATGTAATCAATTGACTGAGACAGGAACCCACATAAGGAATGAAAAATGGAACTGAAAGTATTATAAAACAGCTAGTAGGCTCATTGAAATAAATTAAAATGGCCTAACTATAAAGAATTATTTTAGATAATACAGCCAAAAATGTAAATGCTAACTAACAGTTACCATAAGAGTAGACATTAATATCTAAATCCCAAGATAGTATTTAAAGAGCCAAAGAGTAGGGTAGCAGAAGAAGAAGAAAAACAAATAAAGGAGTATTACTTTATCACCTTACATGACAGTGGTTAATCAATAAATATTATTTTAAAAGCATACTTAAAAAAGTATTTAAATACTTTTTATCTTAAAAAATACTAAAGTCAGTGATGAGTAAATTAAAAAAATAAAAGGAATGTCATTAAATCACTAGTGAAGAGGTAAAATCAAATACATATAATGGACATAAGAAATTATAAAAGTTCAATAAAACACAAAAATTAAAAATACAAAAGAAGGTAACAGCGGTGTATCCTGATATAATTACCCTTTTACAGAAAACACACTCAGATTTGTTTGCCCAAAACACATCGGATATTTGCTGCTTATTAAATCATCAACTATATGAATATAGATAAGAGTATATAAGAATTAGGGTTTTAATAAATTAAGTTACAATTATATGATAAAAATACCCTACAATCAATAAAATCGTGTTTTAAAATAATTTAATTAAAGAGGAATGTGCTGATAATATATAAGTAGACTCCATTTAGCAAAATATATATACATGTGTCATATATGAACATATATGCATAGATAACCAAAGTAATTAGAAGGAAGTATTCCAACTTGTTTACACTGGTGTTAGTTCTATGAATTATTTTAAATTTTTTCTCAGTACTTTCCTGTATTTTATAATTTTAATTTAGAAAAAAATTAACTAAGAAACACAAAATACCAGATTAAGTGGAAAGATATATCAGGCTTCTGGATTGCGATACAGAATACAGATGTCATTTCTTTATAAGGCAGTTATGCATTTAATACAATTAATCAAAATGGATTTTAAACTTTGCCATGATATTCTAACATTTTACAAGTACAAAAAGTGAAAGTGCCCCAAAAAAATTCAAACAGGAAGGAGTATACATAATGAAATACTGACGACCAGAAATATGGAATGAAATACACAAAATCACTAACCCTGATTACCTAAAGTGGTAGAATTATGGGTGAGTTTATATTTTTCTATTATAAATTTACCCCAGTACACATAGCTTCTTTTATGAAATGTTGAAAATAACAGCTTATTATCTTTTTAGAAACCACTTAAAATTATAGTAAAATGATGGAATGCTTTTTATTTTCTTTATACATATCTATATTCTGTAAACTTAGTATACATAGTATGTATTATTCCTAAATTCAGAAGATAAAAAACTTTGGTTTTTAAAATTGTCTTCCAATATCCATCTTCCACTACATTAAAAAGTCAACCAACACCTCACTGCTCCAATTTAAATGTGTTTCCTCTTATACAGTCTTCAGAGGCAATAGCAAAAAGTTTCAGTCTTCAAACAACAGGTGATCTGACATGTCATCTTTTCTGAAAGAGCTAAAATGGGTTAGCCTAAAACTCAGCCTTCCCATGAATTGCTCAGTTTTCTGTAAAAATGTTAGTTTCTATTTCTGACTTAGTTTTGACAGAGTAAAGGACAAGGGATTTTTTTTAAGAGAAACTTAACTCCTCTTTTAGAATAATAGCAAAATAAATAAAAGAAAAAAATTACTATATTTCTTCAAAAGGTGTTTACTTTAAAATGACGAAATGTTTCATTGTGTGCTCTGCTACAGGTTGCAATTACATAAATACTTTTACGAAGATATGTAATCTATCTATCTACCCTTTCAACCAGCTATCCATCTATCCATTATTCCCGGAAATACTCCCAAACACAAATGTGTGTTTTTCTCTCTCATGCATACTTTATTTTACTACTATATATGTGGATATGAACAAATTATATATATAGCATTACTCTGAATTTTCTATTTTGCATAAATATGCAGAGATGTAATCATAAAATCTCTGGGTTTTTCTTAATCATTGTTTTCTCTTTCCCTGAACGTCCCTCAATTGTTAATCCTGTCTTTCTCAAGTTCTCCATGATTATATACACACAAGCAATGTATGTATAAAGTTTGTAGGAAATGTAAAAACATGTTTCCTTAGATATTCTTTTACTCAGATGGAATAGATTCTAGGCAGATTATGTGCTTTATATTAAAAGATGTCCACCCAAATTAGATGAAAGTATCTTTTTCTGCATATCCTCACTAGCAAAATTATGCTTTTTAGTGTATTGCACCATTATTATTTTGATTGCTCTCATTATTGCTACTGAATTGGAGCATCCTTTCAGTTTAATCTTCTATGAATCACCCTTCTGTATGTTTTGTTGTCTGCTCTCTAGTTTTGTAAGAACTTATCCTATATAATAGATACCAATCTTTTTCCTATCTTCTATATTACTAACATTTATTTTTCAAATTAGCTGTTAGAAATTAACAAACTATTCTTGCTTTATGTTTTTTAAAATTACATAAACATATTTACAGATTTATGATTTCTAGTCTTAAGAAGTTTCTCACTCCTAGATTGTGTATATAGTCTCTCCAATTTTCTCATAGAACTTGTATATTCAAATTTTCACAAATTTTTTACACCATCTAGAAGTTTTTCTTGAATCCAAATTTTAATATGGGTCAATTTTATTTTCCTCAAATCTGACAGGCATTGTAACAGCATCATTTTTTAATAATGCACCATTTTCTCAATGAATTAAAATATTTTTATCTTCAATTAAATGCCTTTATTTAGCAGAATCAATTTTTGGATTATTTCCTCCACTAATCCACTTGCCTATTCTTGTATCAATATTGTATTGATTCATTACAGTGATTTTATCGTGTAATCTTACATCTAGTAAGGCAGGTTTCCTCTTACTTTTTAATTTAAAAAAATCTTGTCACTTTTTGCCCCATATAAACTAAGGATCACATCATCCAAATTTAATGAACAAAGTAATTTACATGTACAATACATGTATATATGAATTTTGGGAGTATTAGCTCTTTTTATTTGTATTCTTTCTGATCTGTCTATCCATCCATGCATTCATGCATCCATCCATCCATCTTGAGACAGGATCTTGCTCTGTCACCAAGGTTGGAGTGCAATGGCATGACTAGGGCCCACTGCAATCTCAACCTCCTGAGTCCCACCACAGCCTCCTGAGTACCTGGGACTACAGGTGCGCACCACCATTTCTCTGTAAGAAACAGTGTCTCACTATGTTGCCAGGACTGGTCTCTTAACTCCTGGGCTCAAGAGATCCTCTGGCTTTGGCCTCACAAAGTGGTGGGGTTGCAGGCATGATCCTCTTCACTCCATCCTCTTTTTATAATATTAATTCTCTCTACCTCAAATATGTCTTCCCTTTTGTTCAAATGTTCTTGTATGCCCTTCAAAAAATTATAGTTTTCCCACTTGGAAGTGTGCTTTTTGTTAAATTTATTACTAAATATTTTATATAATTTTAGGTGCTTTTGTGAATAGAATATTTTTTCCCATTTCCCTTTCTAGGTACTGCTGGGGCTCAGAAAGCAATAGCCCCAAGTGAAAGCCTAAGAAGCAGCCTCAGAAGCAAAGTTACCTTCTGACCACCTCTTTCCCTCCTGTCTCTCATTTTCCTTAGAGACAAGCCACACTAGAATCCCTCTTCCCCAACGTGGGTCATAGAAACCAGAATCCCTTTCCTCCAAAGCCAGATTTAAAGCACAAAATATTATTCTAACCTCCCCCATAGAAACCAGAACCTTTTTTCTCCAAAGCCAGCTTCAAAGCCTAAAATACTACTCTAACTTCCCCTACTTCTTTCTGTGTAACAGAATAGATGACCCTAAAGAAATTAAGACCCTCATTCCACAGGAGTCCTACCTTCATACCCAGGAGAAAGGAATGATGCATAGAGAGACCTTATTGAATTCCCCCAACTCAGCCAGTTAGTGTTAGACCATATATCCTTTTTGTCCAATCATAGCTCTACATGCTCTCCATACTTTATTGAATTTAAACATAAAAAATGGATAGTTCTCGCTATATCTTTGCATCTTCTTTCTGAAGGACCTTGTGCCATGTAAAACTATGATCAAATAAATTTGTTATTCTTTTCTCTTGTCAACCTCTCTTTGTTATAAGGGTATCAGCTGTGACCCTTATAATAGAAAGGAAATGGCTGACTTTCTTGTTGTCCCTAGAGTTCTTCTATTCTGAATAGAGTTTTAAATTTTTAGCTAAACATCATCTTATTAATTTTATAAGTATTTGGGGTTTTTAACTATTCAGTAAATCATTATAAGAAGAATATTCTAATTAGACTTTGTCAGATCTTGAAAAAATATTGAGAAATATTATTTATAGAAGTTAAATCCTATTTACATCCTAATTTTGTCTTAAATAGTTATAGTACTTCACATTTTAGGAAAATACTGCTTGTCCTTGATTGAGAATATTTTACATTTAAGTAGTTTCCTTAAATGAAATTTTAATAAGAATAGCTAGTTGATTATTGTCATGCTTATCAATCTATCATTGATTAACTACCTGACATGGAACATTCCATCTTCATGAAATAAACTTCATTAGGCCATAAGTATTACTATTTTAATTAAATGAAAGGTGAATTAGACATACTAGTATTTCCTTTCCAATTTTTATATTTCTATACTTCAGCAAACTTAGACATTTTTCCTTTTTATACTATCTCGATCAAGATTTGGTATTAGGCCAGGCATGGTGGCTCATGCCTATAATCCCAGTCCTTTGGGAGGCCGAGGTGGGATGATCACTTGAGCTCAGGAGTTTAAGACCAGCCTGAGCAACATAGGGAGACCTCATCTCTACTAAAAATAAAAAATTAGACAAGTGCATGCCTGTAGTCTCAGCTACTTGAGAGGCTGAGGCAGAAGGGTCAGGAAGCAGAGGCTGCAGTAAGCTATGATGGCATCGCTGCACTCCAGCCTGGCAAAACAGTGAAAACTTGTCTCCAATAAAAAAAAAAAAAGATGGGTATTAAAATTATGCTAGATTCATAATATTAACGGGAATAATTTTCCAAATTTACCATGGTCAGGATTAGGGTAAAAGGCATTGCTATTTCCTCTTTTTTTTTTTTTTTTTTTAAGAATTAAATAACTGCAAATCCATTTGGTCAGGGTGTTTTTTTTCTATATACTTCAGCTACCTTCTGATTTCTATTATGGTGATGACATTCAAATTTTATAACTATTAATCAAGTTTTAATAATTTATATTTTGTTAGGATATCATTCATTTCATCTAGGTTTTGCAAGTTACCAGAGAGTTGCAGTTTTATTATCTTATGATGAACTTATCTTGTGTCTATGGTTGGTCTTCCTTCTCAATCTTTTTTTTTTTTTTTTTTTTGAGACGGAGTCTCGCTCTGCCGCCCAGGCTGGAGTGCAATGGCCGGATCTCAGCTCACTGCAAGCTCCGCCTCCCGGGTTCACGCCATTCTCCTGCCTCAGCCTCCCGAGTAGCTGGGACTACAGGCGCCCGCCACCTTGCCCGGCTAATTTTTTGTATTTTTTAGTAGAGACGGGGTTTCACCGCTTCCTTCTCAATCTTAATCACACGTTTTAGCTCTAGAAATCAGGATCAAAAGTGATTTTGCTATTTTCAAAGACTGATCTCTTGTGATTTCTTTATCCTTTCAATTTTTTTCTTTTTTTTTTTTTGTTTATAGTTTCCTTGATTCTAGCTTTTATCTGTATTAATTCCTTCTTCACAGCTTACTCTGATCTGCTTCCTTTTTCTTATCTAATTTATTTTGTTTGACAAAGAAATCATTTTGTCAATGAAGTAAAAAAAGTCTCAAGATTTGAGCCAAAGCAGTAATATTTAATAAAATGAGATTGTGAGGCTAGGGATTAGAATACATGTCCCAGGTCTGTCCCCATAAAGTCACTTATGCCTTCTAGCAAATCCCTTCATCTCTCTGGCTAATAGTTTCCACATCTATAAACTAAAAAGAATATACAGCCTGATAGTTCCTGTTAGGTTAAAAAAAATTACACATGGTAAAATTTATAAACTTTAAGCTACATTTGAGAAAGTGGAGTGTTTAAAGGAATAAGAGCCATTGAAATCACTGGATTGGGAATCATTGCCTTAAGAAACAACAATATCTTAGGAAAATTCAGTTTTTCTATGACAGTAAAATATGACTGGCCCTCTTTATCTGTGGATTCCACATCAATTGATTCAACTAACTGCAGATCATAAAAAAAGATAGGTGCATCTGTACTGAACATGTACAAAACTTTTTTCCTTGTCATTATTCCCTAAACAATAAAGCATAACAACTGTTTAAACAGTATTTACTTTGTATTAGGTAAGTAACTTAGAGATGATTTGAAGTATATGGGAGGATGTGTGTAGGTTATATGCAAATACTGCACCATTTTATATAAGGGAATTGAGCATCCATGGATTTGGGTATCCACTTCTCCACAAGTACAAAGGGACTGCTGTATAAAAGAGGTCTATACTTCATGCATGTTCACATCATAACCAAGTGAACTCATACAATGTTTCACAAATATGAATGCTCTAATAAAACATCTTATTAAAGAAGGTGCATCTAAGTTACACTGCAGAAGACAGATAGATTTAAAATATTAAAAATTAGTACCATGTAATTAAACCACATCTTCATATTATTCTTGGAAGAAATGAAATAAT
Source organism: Macaca mulatta (assembly GCF_049350105.2). Classification (NCBI taxonomy): domain Eukaryota; kingdom Metazoa; phylum Chordata; class Mammalia; order Primates; family Cercopithecidae; genus Macaca; species Macaca mulatta. The sequence goes on from NC_133419.1 coordinate 37,062,139, forward strand.
CTGGGGTCAAATGGTAGGCTTCAGGGACTCCATAAATTCTGTGATCTTGCAAACAAAAGCTTATGTGTATTTATATATAGTTTTATGGGGAGAGTTAATCACATTCATTAGATTTGCAAAGAGTTTGGGACCAGAAAGAAACTGTAAATACTATTCTAGATAACGGATTAAACTTTCTATTCTTAGTGTCTAATTAAACTTTTCCATGGTCATATTTTTGGAACTTCACCAAAGAGACCATTTTGCTGTTGAATAGCTACAACTAGTAAAAACTCTAGTCCACATCAAGTCAAAACTTCAACTTTTGATGGGAACTATAGTTCACATCAACTCAAAATTACCTCTCAAATTCCCATCTATTTTCTTGACTCCAGTCTCTGATGAATGACAGAATAAAACAATTTCCCATTCCTGAAAACAGTCCTTTATGTATTTGGAGAGACCCATCTTAGCTCCAAGATATTTTTCTCTTTTAAAATGATGGCTTTAAACAACAAATCATGTAAACTCTACTCCCTAATTCAAAATGTTTCTTTAAAGGCAGATGGTTTTACCACTCATTCATGTAATATTTTATATTTTTAAAAAGTTCTTTAGTTATACATCACTTTTTCTGATAGAAGGGTGGATCACTCTAGATTTATTTGTGAATTTCGGAAAATTCAAAGCAAACAAGTATATTATGTTGATGTATATGTCCCCATGAGTTCTACAGAATTCTCACATACTTATTTACTCTGCTAAATTCTTAGAAATAAACTCATAAAAATGTTTAAAAATTATTTTTTGACTATGAGTTATTGTCAAAATATTATTTGTGGATGGATTCCAAAACATTTTCAGTCTTGTAAGTGGAAGACATTTTTGTATTTCTTTTTATGGATTCAGAAAGGATAACTGAAAAATAGCATTACTTTAAGTGGCACTAAAAATATCACTTACATTAATTATTTTTGGGGAAAAAAATTGAGAAAATATTTAATGGAGTAAAATATAGCCCATGCAAAGCAGAACAAACTCCAAAGTGGTAAGCCAAGCTCTGTAAAACTAAGAACGAAAATCAAATAAATATGCAACGGTATTACTTACGGATACAACTCTGAAAGATGTTCAGCTAATGCATAAGCTGTCGGGTCTCTGTCCAAGGCATACAAAACAATATCTGACTCCTTCTGTAGAATGGCTTTTGTGTGCCCTCCCGAACCAAATGTCATATCTAGAAAAATCTAGCAAACACAGAAAAAGAAAATTACAACTTAGCATAAACAAAACTTATTCTTGACAACTATCTCAATTTCTAGAAGCACACAATGATTTTCAGAGTTGACAGTAAATAGGAAAATAATTACAATGGTTTTGCCTATGGTTGAATTTGTTATATGTGAGATCTGGCTCAATTATAAGTGATCAGTCTAAAAGAACTGATCAGACTATCAGTAAAATAACCTCTGACACAGACTGGCTAATTCAAGACAAATTTATATTTCTCTCTATAAGGTCAAACTGGTCACACTGTTGTGCCCCCAGCTCTTTAATACTTTCCAGCATCCAGCTGGTAATAACATTTTCAATAGTTTCTCATTTGGAGATGGCTTACAATTAGTGTGACTCATTTTATCTCAATTTCTCTTAATGCTTTCTATGAAAATGATACTCAAGAAGAGAAAAGACAGAGAGATAGAGAGAATAAACATCCATAATAATAAATAGGCACAGGACAAATCAGATAAAATCTTGAAAACTGACAAACTTACAGATTATATCTGTAATAACAAAATAACAAATATGAACTGAGAAGAAAAAAAAAAGCTTTTCAAGTCAAAACACGTAGGGTAAATTCTAGGTTTGACATGAAGTATTTATGTCTTTGGGATCGTTACTTAAAGCTGCAAAATTCCAGTGTCTTTAGCATTTAAAAAGAAAATGAAGAAGAAAAGAAGATACTATCACCACCTGCCTAATTGGTAAGGTAACATATCATTTCTTGTGTAAATCAAAATACTTTTAAGAGTGAAACATTTGCCAGTAATAATTTTGCCAGGACAACAGGATAGGATGTACTTGAGTACATATCACTCAATACTTGGCTCATTCCAGATATACAGTATGGTTAATTGAATCTGAATCTATTTCTTGGCTATTTGGCCACACTCCAAAGAGAAAAGTCATGTCACAGCTGAGCAAGAAATCAGACCTGGATTATAAGAAATACATGTGTGTACTAGTTAGTTGATTGTGACTAGTTTGCAACTCAGGACATTCTCCACATATTCCCTTCAAGTTATGCTCTTACTTTAATGGGACCTTTCAGCAAACTTCATTGGTGTTATGAAAATAAAAACAATTACTCTAATAATATTGACTACAATGACGAATAACATAAGTCTATTGGCTAGATTTAAAAATACATAAACATACAATTTTCTTAAAGTTCATGTGCATAGTACATAAGAAGGGAAATTCCTGTCATAGATTTGAATATATTTCCCTGCTCTGAATGTTTCCACTTATTTCAGAGACAGTGATCGGAAACTGGGCACGCAATTATGCTTTGATTTTTTGGCTCCTATCTACCATGCTGAGTCCCATCCTCTGATCATGTCCTCATAAAAGTTAGCCTGCTATTAAAAGAATAACATGGAAGAAATCTTCTGATCAAAATTAGAGGATGGACATAAAATAGAAAAAGATGTAAATGTGGTAAAAATGTACAAGCACTGCTTTTTAACACAAATGTTTTAGTGTGACTTAACTTTGTACTTCTATCGCTGTCACCATAAAAGGCATGGCTAAATATATTTTTCACCATTTTAAACAATATTTTTTTATTTTTAGAAACACTTAAATCTCAAGATGAAATAATTTCCTTTGCCAGTAACTTATTTTATACATCTATGAATTGGTAAAATCTTCCACTATACATCACATCAATTTAAAAATTTTAAGAAGTTCAACATAATTTAACCGAAGAATTTTTTCCCAGGCAAAATCATAAACTACTTCCTTGTCATGGTATTAATACCAAGCCTTGCTATAACTCTGGATTTAAACTAAAAGTAGATTAAATAAAACAATTTAGATATGATTACCCTTATTCCAAGACAAGAAAGTCCCAATCAGTATTTAAAGAAAAATCATCATCATTAGCAATATTCTGAAAAATGTGATTATAATTTACATGATTATTTTTAATATATCATGATTATGTCCTTGTAGATGTACTGACAATCAAGAAAGTTTCCACAGGGGGAAAAAAAATCTGTTACTACTAGTTAAGTGTAACACAGAAAGCAAAAAGCAGCAGACAAATGGAATTTGTGAAACTAGAGGTAAAACCCACCATATGTCCTGAGTTAATACGTGATTGGAGCCATCAACTCTCATTTTTACAATTCTAGTATTCATTGTTCATCACATGTAATAGTGACATCTAGGCCTCATGAGCCAACCAGCACTACAATTAAAAAGGGAGCCAATTAGTTTTCGCCTTCCTCTAGGTCACTAACATAAGACCACAGTTTACAATCTGTATGAGTTGCAAATAAAAAAAGCAACTGGTCAATTTTTGTGGTTAACAAAGAAATGCACAAGAACAAATAAATCTGAATGTTTCAAAGTAACCCTTCTATGGATCTCATCTATACATATATTCCAAATGTATATTTTGTGCTCCAAACATACATGGAACTCTTTCTTTGAAATTACCTGATATAATTTATCCATAAAACAAAACTCACATTGTAATACTAAGTTTATTCTGGTTATTTAACTGACAACCTGTATAACCCTAAACAAAACACTTGAATTCTTTAAGTCTCAATTGTTTCATCTAAGAATAAATGGGAATAAAAGGTACCCCCGTTTATCTCACAGAGATTTATAAAGATTACCTTATGTCATCATTACAATCACGAAGGAGATGTCATTAGATGTTATATATACATTTCACAAACTAAGACTGCACTAAACTAGTAAGTGGCAAATGCAGGAATTGAATAAAGATGAATCTGGGCTTAAAACCTGTGTTCTTTCACACACCTCTCTGTCTTATTAAGTCATAAAGTCTATATCTGCATACTGCTTTATGGTTTACCGAGCATCGATGTTTTCCTACTCCACTAAAAAATGCTCCATGAGGGAATTAGACAACTGGCATTATATCCATTTTTACAAAAAAAAAAAAAAAAAGGGAAAACTTGGGTGCAGAGAGAAAATGTGACTTGATTAAGATCCTATTACTAGTAAGTGAGGGGAAGTGAACTCTAAACTAGGTCTCGCCAACACTAAATTCTCTGTTCTTTCTGAAGAGTGAAAGAAGAAGAAAAGGCAAAAGTGAAAGAAAGAACAAAAAATGTAAGACATGATTGGGGTTCAGAATCAAAATGAAAGTGAATTAAAGTAAAAAAAATTACAAACCAGCATTTGAGGAAAATGATTCCTGATTTCTACAATCCCCCAACTTTACCTCCAACTTAATATGGCAGCATCAGTGCAAAACAGTAGGTGCTAAGTAATGTGATATAAATAAAGGAGCTCAGTCTCCCACGGTAACTATGTTAAAGGTAACAATTTTCATTTGTGCATTTGAGTCTAGAAACATTCTTCAAAATATAAGACTCATTACCACAGGACCATATAAAGTAGTTATAATTCAGCTCGAGATGTCCAAGATTTTTAGAGTCATTTAACATCAATGTATTCCTAATATTGCCAATTGATTCATTAATTAATGATGTTATTAATTTTATTATTTAACTCTTTTGCACCATGTTTTTATTTGCTGATCACTCTCCTTTACATTTGAAATAAGAAAACTAATAGGCTAGTTCTTTTTAATCAAATGCAACTAAATGTCATTTTATCCCCTATGTTCTTCAAATATGGACAGACACAGACACCATATTTCACAGGTCAAAGGGACATAACAGACTATTCCACCCCCTCCTTTTACTTATGAGGAAACCAAGGCCTGGAGAGGTTACCTGGTAGCTAGTTGGGGCAAAGCTAATAGTAAAATGTAGATCCTATGTCCTTTCTACATCATCTCCTAAAACTTACCCACTGAAATTATATAATCACATTGAAATATAAACAACTGTTTCTTCAAAAAGTTTTCTCTTTCTTAATATGAAGATACATAGGTAAACACTGTTCCTATACAATGATTCTTCCAATACAGTTAAAAACAACCAGTGTTCTACCAATCTAATTTTTTAAGTCTTTTAATTCAAACCTGTTAATTAAGTCTCCAAGAAAGATAATTATTTTGTATATGGTTTGGTATAAATGTCCACCTATTATCTGTAACAGTTACTGATGAGGACTGACTTACTGACAGGTTACACATTCCAATTTGATTTTGAAATTTAAAAATGATTTTTAAAATCATAGACTCATAGGTGGTTAGAGCAATCAGGACCCATGGAAATAATGCACGTTTAATTCCTTTACTGTACATACTGTTCCACCTTTCTAAAGAATACGTAGCGCTATAGTTTCACATCTCTCAAATTTGATATCCTTTAAGACTCATCTCAGACTCCTCTCTGGAGTTGGAGATTGACAGAAATCAAGGCATTGGCCCAAGATCATCTTGCAGAGACTAGATAATTATTTATTTTTTTCAATCCAATCATTCTAATCATTGAAATTTTCACACTGGAACAACACTGTCAAAAATAACATGAAAACATTTTTAGCCATAAACAGTATGAGGGCGGATCTTCCAATTTCATTTTCCTAATGTTGATTAGTCATTTTCAATCTGTGGAAGATTTTTAATAGTAAGTTCCCATCTTAATTTGGAAACAATATGGCCTGACTTCACTTTAAAACTTCATCCTATGAATATTTTCTGGCAATTGCTAATTTTGAATTTTTAGAATTAAAGTGCTTTTGAAAACATTTCACTTAAACTTCACCTATTTACAACTAGTTTCATTTTGGAGTACTGAAATGTGAGAAGCGCATGCTTAACTGTATGGATTTTTTTTTTCAGGAGGTAATTAAAAATGTTGGGCATTAATTAATCTGTGTATTTATTGAGCATTCAGTATAGAAGAGACGATAACAGGTAGATATTACATTATAGGCCTTCCAGTCTTGTGAGGGACTTTAGACATGGAAACAAACAGCTATAAGCCTAGTTAAAAAAAAAATCAGCAATATAAGAAAGATATACATAACATTCCATAAGGAGTCAAAAACCAGAAATTTATTCCAGTCAGTGGCAAGATGGACTAAACTGGAGGAGGGTACAATTCAACTGATCTTTGAATGCTAAGCAGAACTCACAGTTCATCCTGTCTTCTCATTCTCCCATATACTCCAAACTCAACTGGTTACCAAATCCTGTTGATTTTACCAGATCTTGAATACTTGCACCCCCAGTTTAATTTAGGCCTCCATATTCCCATGCTTTACTATTGAAATAGGCCCACAATTCATACCAATTCCTCTAATTTCACTTCTAATTTTTCTTCCTACACGTTAACAGGCTATCCTATCTTACATAAAATTTTAGCATGTCACATCTGCATTTAAATTCCCTCAATGGCTCTCCAAAGCTACAGGATAGAGTCTAAACTTCTGGGCATAATGGGTAATATTCTTCATATTCTAGCCTTTGCATTTCTTTCCAATATCATCTCCCACTACTCTCAAAAATGAATTTTACAACATATTTTCTAGCCATACAGAATATGTGAAATTGTCAAATATGCCAAGATGTCTCATGTCTTCTCTCCCTTTTTTGCTTTGTCCCATCTTTGTCAAATTTTATTCCCAAACAATTATGACAGTCCTAATATATCCACAGCATTGTTCTAAAAACTAGAAATACAACAGTGGGCCAAAGTAGATATGGTCTCTGGTCTCATATAGTGATCCCCCAGAAATACAAACTACCATCAGAGAATACTATAAACATCTCTATGCAAATAAACTAGAAAATGTAGAAGAAATGGATAAATTCCTGGACACACACACACACCCTCCCAAGACTAAACCAGGAAGAAGTCGAGTCCCTGAACAAACCAACTGCCTCTGAAATTGAGGCAGTAATTAATAGCCTACCAACCAAAAGAAGCCCAAGACCACATGGGTTCACAGTCAAACTCTACCAGAGGTATAAAGAGGAGCTGGTACCATTCCTTCTGAAGCTATTATAAACAATTGAAAAGTTGGGACTCCTCCCTAACTCATTTTATGAAGCCAGCATCATCCCTGATATCAAAACAAGGCAGAGAAAAGAAAACTTCAGGCCAATATCCCTGATGAACATCGATGATAAAATCCTCAATAAAATACTGGCAAACCGAATCCAGTAGCACATCAAAAAACTTGTCCACCATGATGATCCCTGGGATGCAAGGCTGGTTCAACATAATCCATCACATAAACAGAACCAGTGACAAAAAACACATGATTATCTCAATAGATGCACAAAAGGCCTGTGATAAAATTCAACATCCCTTCATGTTAAAAACTCTCAATAAAATGTATTAATGGAACATATCTCAAAATAATAACAGCTATTTATGACAAACCCACAGTAAACATCATATTGAATGGGCAAAAGCTGGAAGCATTCCCTTTGAAAACCAGTACAAGACAACAAGATAAGGATGCCCTCTCTCACCACTCCTATTCAACACAGCATTGGAAGTTCTGCAGGGCAATCAGGCAAGAGAAAGAAATAAAGGGAATTCAAGTAGGAAGAGAGAAAGTCAATTTGTCTCTGTTTGAAGATGACATGATTTTATATTTAGAAAACCCCATCATCCCAGCACCATAACTCAAGCGATAAGCAACTTCAGCAAAGTATGAGCATACAAAATCAATGTGCAAAAATCACAAGCATTCCTTTACACCAACAACAGACAATCAGAGAGCTAAATCATGAATGAACTCCCATTCACAATCATTACAAAGAGAATAAAATACCTAGGAATACAGATAAAAATAATTTCTTAAGGACAAAAAAATATTTAACTGCTCACAATATTACATGGCTGGTAGGGTGTGAGAAAATAGTGAAGACCTGAAGGCTTCCACTAGCGTAAAGCACCCAGATAAGAAAAAAAAACAGCTGAATGGGCATCAGGAATGAAGAGTAATAATAACAACTATGTATGTTACATTTATGGAAGCTTTATGACAAGCACAATGCTAAATATTTTATCTGTACCATTCATTCATTTTATACATAGGCATAAAAACACACACATACACACTTTCAGTTAATTCAGTAATTCTCAAAGCTATACTCTGAGGTAAGTCACTATTATTATCATCACTATTTTACAAAGAAAGGGAGGTTTAGGAAGAGTTAAGTAAATTGTTTGAAGTACAGCTAATGAGTGGCAGAGACGGATTTCAAAAACAATTCTGTCTCCTGCCCACGTGCATGAATACCTACTTTGCTTTTTCATAGAGGTAGAATGAATTAGATGTGGTGAGTGGAGAAGTGAAATAAAAAATAATCACAAAGCATGCCATCTGGATAACTTGGAAGATAACAGATACAATTATGCAATTACTATGCGCCAGCACTCACTATGATAAACCCTTTAAAAAGTCAACTTTGGGAGGCCAAGGCAGGTGGATCACCTGAGGTCAGGAGTTTGAGACCAGCCTGACCAACATGGTAAAACCCGTCTCTACTAAAATTACAAAAAATTACCCAGGCATGGTGGTGGGTGCCTGTAATAACAGCTACTCAGGAGGCTGGGGCAGCAGAATCGCTTGCTCCTGGGAGGAGGACGTTGCAGTGAGCCGAGATCGTGTCATTGCACTCCAGCCTAGACGACAAGAGCAAGACTCTATCTCAAAAAAAAAAAAAAGTCAATTTAATTCTTACAACAACCTGAAAGATGGATAATGTAATCCCATTTTACAGATGAGTATATTGTAGCCACTTACTTCAAAAAACATGACTTGATAGCACAATTAGAGATAGACGCAGAAATAAGCATTTTTTTCCCTCCCAGCTGCCACCTCTCAATTAGTGTTACAGTAGCCAAGAAGCAAATTCTTACTCCAGAAGAGAGAAAATTAAGAGCATTAAAACATATAGGCATATTAAGAGAGAAAATTAGGCATTTTAAAAGAAACCTCTTAAAGAGGTTTAAGAATTTCATGTGGCAATAGAATAATTCTTTATAGTAAACTTGGAACCGTGAAGTGAAGGGATTGCTGGATACAGATTTTGAAGAGAATCTACAAATATAAGAAAAATTGAAATCTACAAATATAAGAGGGCTAATTATAACAGCATTAATCCACAGTAAGATCAAGAAGGTTGGTTTATAACGATGCTTAAAAACACCAAGTTCTAAGTATACTTTTAAAAGATCATCCTAATCAAAAACATTGATTCTTGTAAAAAACAAAAAATTAAATTAAATTACCTTCACTATATATACAACTCATGGGATTCAGCCTTTGGGAATATTGCACCTCCAAACAAGGTCAACCTGGCACACATTTGACAACAGAGGCACACTCCTTTGACATAATTAGTGAGGTAAATGTTAAGAGAGAGATAAGCTAGTATGACAAGTTTATTTGGATGTTTTAAAAAATCACTAAAAAGAGTTCATAATGCCCCTGAAATGTTTGTAATTGCTAAGACAAGCTATTGTTCTATCATTGTGTGCTGAATCACTCAAGACTCTATCACTGACTTCTTTTTTTTTAATTTATTTATTATTATTATACTTTAAGTTGTAGGGTACATGTGCATAACGTGCAGGTTTGTTACATATGTATACTTGTGCCATGTTGCTGTGCTGCACCCATCAACTTGTCATTTACATCAGGTATAACTCCCAATGCAATCCCTCCCCCCTCCCCCCTCCCCATGACAGGCCCCTGTGTGTGATGTTCCCCTTCCTGAGTCCAAGTGATCTCATTGTTCAGTTCCCACCTATGAGTGAGAACATGCGGTGTTTGGTTTTCTGTTCTTGTGATAGTTTGCTAAGAATGATGGTTTCCAGCTGCATCCATGTCCCTACAAAGGACTCAAACTCATCCTTTTTTATGGCTGCATAGTATTCCATGGGGTATATGTGCCACATTTTCTTAATCCAATCTGTCACTGATGGACATTTGGGTTGATTCCAAGTCTTTGCTATTGTGAATAGTGCTGCAATAAACATACGTGTGCATGTGTCTTTATAGCAGCATAATTTATAATCCTTTGGGTATATACCCAGTAATGGGATGGCTGGGTCATATGGTACATCTAGTTCTAGATCCTTGAGGAATCGCCATACTGTTTTCCATAATGGTTGAACTAGTTTACAATCCCACCAACAGTGTAAAAGTGTTCCTATTTCTCCACATCCTCTCCAGCACCTGTTGTTTCCTGACTTTTTAATGACTGCCATTCTAACTGGTGTGAGATGGTATCTCATTGTGGTTTTGATTTGCATTTCTCTGATGGCCAGTGATGATGAGCATTTTTTCATGTGTCTGTTGGCTGTATGAATGTCTTCTTTTGAGAAATGTCTGTTCATATCCTTTGCCCACTTTTTGATGGGGTTGTTTGTTTTTTTCTTGTAAATTTGTTTGAGTTCTTTGTAGGTTCTGGATATTAGCCCTTTGTCAGATGAGTAGATTGCAAAAATTTTCTCCCATTCTGTAGGTTGCCTGTTCACTCTGATGGTAGTGTCTTTTGCTGTGCAGAAGCTCTTTAGTTTAATGAGATCCCATGTGTCAATTTTGGCTTTTGCTGCCGTTGCTTAACCACATGATTATCTCAATTGATGCAGAAAAGGCTTTTGACAAAATTCAACAGCCCTTCATGCTAAAAACGCTCAATAAATTCGGTATTGATGGAACGTACCTCAAAATAATAAGAGCTATTTATGACAAACCCACAGCCAATATCATACTGAATGGGCAAAAACTGGAAAAATTCCCTTTGAAAACTGGCACAAGACAGGGATGCCCTCTCTCACCACTCCTATTCAACATAGTGTTGGAAGTTCTGGCTAGGGCAATCAGGCAAGAGAAAGAAATCAAGGGTATTCAGTTAGGAAAAGAAGAAGTCAAATTGTCCCTGTTTGCAGATGACATGATTGTATATTTAGAAAACCCCATTGTCTCAGCCCAAAATCTCCTTAAGCTGATAAGCAACTTCAGCAAAGTCTCAGGATACAAAATTAATGTGCAAAAATCACAAGCATTCTTATACACCAGTAACAGACAAACAGAGAACCAAATCAGGAATGAACTTCCATTCACAATTGCTTCAAAGAGAATCAAATACCTAGGAATCCAACTTACAAGGGATGTAAAGGACCTCTTCAAGGAGAACTACAAACCACTGCTCAGTGAAATAAAAGAGGACACAAACAAATGGAAGAACATACCATGCTCATGGATAGGAAGAATCAATATCGTGAAAATGGCCATACTGCCCAAGGTAATTTATAGATTCAATGCCATCCCCATCAAGCTACCAATGAGTTTCTTCACAGAATTGGAAAAAACTGCTTTAAAGTTCATATGGAACCAAAAAAGAGCCCGCATCTCCAAGACAATCCTAAGTCAAAAGAACAAAGCTGGAGGCATCACGCTACCTGACTTCAAACTATACTACAAGGCTACAGTAACCAAAACAGCATGGTACTGGTACCAAAACAGAGATATAGACCAATGGAACAGAACAGAGTCCTCAGAAATAATACCACACATCTACAGCCATCTGATCTTTGACAAACCTGAGAGAAACAAGAAATGGGGAAAGGATTCCCTATTTAATAAATGGTGCTGGGAAAATTGGCTAGCCATAAGTAGAAAGCTGAAACTGGATCCTTTCCTTACTCCTTATACGAAAATTAATTCAAGATGGATTAGAGACTTAAATGTTAGACCTAATACCATGAAAATCCTAGAGGAAAACCTAGGTAGTACCATTCAGGACATGGGCATGGGCAAAGATTTCATGTCTATCACTGACTTCTCTAAGGCTTTACATGTTTTTTGTCTAACATGTCCACAACTAGACATCTATCACATTTGATACATTTGTCAGACCTGAAATAAATTAGAACATGTAACTGTAAATACAGAAGTCCAACCTTATAGTTAGCTAACATTTTTTAACAAACATTTCTCCTACCAAACCCCTTGATTTATTATTGTCTTGTGAAGCTCTGTCAAGTATCTGTCTGCTAACACTTACTTTGTTTTATTGGTAACTATTATATGGGCTTATACAAAAGAGAAAAAACTCTCAGAAGCAAATAAAAGTTTTACCACAAACAAAACAATTAATGCATTGCAATAAATTTATACCTTTTCCCATTTTATCAGAAGTATTGGTGTTACTATGATGACTCATTCTGCCTAATTCTGCAAATGTTTCCTCCTGTAGCTTAAATCCTTTCCTATTCCCAAAATAAATCTTTACTTGTCATAAAAGTAAAATTTATTTTCTCTTATTTTAAAGTATGTCCTTCAATTATATTAAATAATTCGAGTATTTATCATTCTTTGTGGTGAATAGCTTTCACTCTTACGTGTAACATAGGATGTATTTAATCACAGTCCAAGTCACGTACAACAAAACTGTCACTTAATCTACCTGCAGATAGAAAGGCTGAACTAACACAAGTAGCTAATCTCAAAAATCTAATTTCACAGAGGTCTCTGTCTGAGAAAATGCCAATCTGTCCGCATCTTTTTTAAAAAGACAAACAGTTTTTATCTACATTATCAAGAAATTCAAATAACCCATACTGGACAAATGCCAATGAACATACTAACTACTAAGAATGCTGGAGAGGTACTTTCTTTTAAGAATTATTAAATATGTAGATTGTTTATAGCATTTGGAAAAACAATGTGAAAACAAAGAAATACTGAGTTCTTTGGTCAATGTGTTCAGCAAATGCTCTTTTCAAAAAAATTTTTTTTGGCGCAAGTCATTTGAGGGATGGCAGTTTCAACATGGTTCTAATAATTAAATTCTTCTCATAAGCAATAATTAAATTAAAATGAATGATGGTAAGATTTTCTATGATTTGGCCTCCAAGTAACATTAATTTTACACAAATCAAAGCAAATCAATACATACAAGTGTTGGTGTACAACTCAGAGCGTCTATGCGTGCATGTGCAAGCATGCATGTATATGAACATGCTTACGCATGTGTAATTATGTATACGCACATATGTGCATATTGCAGGGAGAAATAGAAACTTACATATTCCTGAAAATATTTAAACATGTGACTTCAGATAGCACAAGTTTCAGACAGAGAACAGGGTACATTATACCACCAGGAAATCCTTGTTAGGCAAGTTACTTAACTTCTCTGAGTCTCAGTTTCCTCGTGTGTAAATGGACCATCCTAGTCCACATCACCAGGTTATTGGGATATGCAAATAAGACAATACACATGAAGGAAATCTGAAAAAAGTAGTGTCATATAAATAAATAATATTATTACATGGATTTTAATCAAGAAAATAATTATTCACAAAGGCCTAAATTCCAAAAAATTTTATCTAAATCCTAAAGTAATTTAGCAATACAAAATATATTTTATGGTTTCTGAATTTGAATAAACAGTAATAGAACCTTTGGTTGGCAGAAGGTTTTTTAAAAAGCAGACTCTTGATAACACATTTCCAGCAGGAGAAATTTTGAAGAACTTAAAATTCAATAAAAATTACCATTGTATGCCCTATGGCAAAATTAGTCCAACTATGCTGCATTTCTTAAAACTAAGAAAACAACTGTGAATTAACTTTCATTTAAGCCCAAATTGAAAAAAAAAAACAAAAAAAAAAACACAGATGATCTTTTAAATGCTTTTTAAAACTATATTTTCAAAATGTAAATATTATTGCTTTTCTTTCTCAGATACTAATACTTAAAAGATTTTATAAAATTTCATCACACCACTAATCATAGTTTGGAATTTGTAAACAACTCCATGGAGGGACAATGAATTGAACTATAGGCCAATTTAACTACATTAGTACTCTGACTTATTACTAGAAACAGGCATTTGAAATATCTCAATTTTTTACTGACCAGAAAGACTTTATACAACTTTCAAAGTGGCCAGTTGACTTAAATGAAGTAATATTCATACAAAGATCAATTAATTACTTTAACAGTAAAATTGTTTGTTCTCATGTCAGTTTTCTCCTTTTAAAAAAAAAAAAAAAAGTCTTTCTTAGGAGGGAGTCAAACTGTTTCTGTTTGCCAATGATATGATCTTATACACAGAAAAACCTAAAGTATCCTTCAAAAGACCCCTAGATTTGATAAATGAATTTGGTAAAGTCTCAGGTTACAAAATCAATGTATATACATCAGCAGCACTGCTGTATGTCAATAAGCTGAGAATTAAATGAAGAACTCAATCCCTTTTATAACAGCTACAAAAAAACAAAAACAAAGAAACTTAATAATATATTAACCAAGGAGGTGAAATATCTCTACAAAGTGAACTACAAAACACTGCTGAAAGAAATCATAGATGACACAAACAAATGGAAATACATCCTACATTCATGGATTGGAAAATCAATATCATGAACATGACCATATTGCCCAAAGCAATCTATATATAAATGCAACTGCTATCAAAATACTAGTGTCATTCATCATAGAATTAGAAAAAACAATCCTAAAATTCATATGGAGCCAATAAAGAGCCCGAATTGTCAAAGCAATCCTAAACAAAAAGAACATATTTAGAGGCAACACATTACTTGAATTTCAATTATATTATAAGGCTACAGTAACCAAAACAGCATGATATTGGTGTAAAAGTAGAAACACAGACCACTGGAACAGAATAGAGAACCCGGATGTCAGGCCAAGTATTTAACAACCAACTGATCTTCAACTAAGCAGACAAAACATAAACTGGGGAAAGGGACACCCTATTCAAGAAATGGTGTTGTGAAAATTGGATAGCCACATGTTGAAAAATGAAACTGGATCCCTATTTCATTTCAAATCAACTCAAGATAGATTCAAGACTTAAATCTAAGACCTGAAACCATAAAAATTCTAGAAGAAAACCTAAGAAAAATTCCTCTGGACATCAGCCTAGGCAAAGAATTTATACTGAAGAATCCAAAAGTAAATGCAACAAAAGCAAAAATAAATAAATGAGACCTAACTAAACTAAAATGCTTCTGCACAGCAAAAGAAAAAATCATCAGAGCAAATAGACAACCTACAGAATGAGAGAAAATATGTGCAAACTATGCATCCAACAAAGGAATAACATCCAGATTCCACATAGAACTCAAACAAATCGGCAAGAAAAAAAAATCCCATTAAAAAGCAGCCAAATATCATGAATAGATTATTTCTCAAAAGATGATATACAAATGGGCAAAAAACATAGAAAAAAATGCTCAACATCACTAATCATCAAGGAAATGCAAATTAAAATCACAATGAGATACCACCTTACCTCAGCCAGAATAGCATTACTATAAAGTCAAAAAACAATAGATGCTAGTGTGAATGTGTGGAAAAGGGAAAACTTACACACTGCTGGTGGAAATGTAAATTAGTATAACCCCTATGGAAAACAGTATGGAGATTTCTCAAAGAAGTAAAAGTAGATCTATCATTCAATGCAGCAATCCTAACACTGGGTATCTACCTAAAGGAAAAGAAGTCATTGTATCAAAACAATACCCACAAAAAGGATACCTACATGTATATGTTTATTGCAATACAATTCACAATTGCAAAGATATGGAATCAACTTAAATGCTCATCAACCAAAGAGTGGATAAAGAAAATGTGGTATATACACCACTCAACCAAAAAAATGAAGAAAAAAATGTCTTTTGCAGCAACTTGGATGGAACTGGAGACCATTATTCTAAGTAAAGTAACTGCGGAATGGAAAACCAAATACTCCATGTTCTCTCTTATAAAGGGAGATAAGCTATGGGTGCATAAAGGCAGACAGAGTGGTATAACAAACACTGGAAACTCAGCAGACAGAGGTTAGGAGGGCGGTGAGGGTTGAAAAAAAAACCTACTGGGGCACAAGGTACACTACCTGGGTGATGGGTACACTAAACTCTGAGACTTCACCACTATACAATTCATCCACATAGACAAAAACCACTTGTACCCCTAAAGCTAGTGAAATAATTTTTTTTGAATCTTTCTTTCTGACAGTGGTCAAAAAATTTAAAAATAAAGTAATCTTTTATTTTTTCTTTTTCAACAAAGATATATTTTCCTTATTAAAAAATGTATTTGTCTCTATGAAGTTAAACTCATCTACATATGTCATCATGCTTGGTCACGAGAGAGAGAGAGAGAGAGAGAGAAAAGAAAAACCATCAAAGGAAGTAAAGTCACTGAAATAGGGCACTATGCAGTAAGTTAACGGACAGAGCTATTTTGGAGATTGGGAAAAGGAATCAAATAAAACATAAAAGGATTGCAAACCGGTACTGTGGGCAACCTTGAATGAAATAGATAACCCTAAGGAAAAAGATTCAAGTAGGAAACAACCTTACAATAGAAAAATAGAAAGAATACATTAGGGATAATTAATGTGTAGGATTTAAATGTCAAACTAAAGAGTCTGGACTTTAATTTACAGCCAATATTCTTTAGAGATCTAGTGCCAAGGGGAGTGATATAATTTGAATGAAATGAAACATAAAAACTTGAACAGGAGATATAGTTATAGCAATTTTTTATATTGGATTTATTTTTTCTCAGTCATCCTGAAAATAGCTAATGATATGATTTTCAGTATATAGAGATAAACCTTTGGAGATGTCAATTTGTTGAGATCACAGTTCTAACAGTATATAATCAATTATGGAATGGGGGTGGAAGGTGATATGGTTTGGACCTGTGTCCCCACCCAAATCTCATGTTGAATTGTAATCCCCAGTGTTGGAAGTGGGGCCTGGAGGGAGGAAGGCAATTGTATTATGGGAGTGGTTTCTAATGGTTTAGTACCATCCCCCTAGTGATGTTCTCATGATAGAGTTCTTACAAGATCTGGTTGTTTAAAACTGTCTAGAACCTCCACCTTCTCTCTCTTCCTCCTGCTCTGGTGATGTAAGATGTGCCTGCTTGCCCTTAGCCTTCTGCTATGACTGTAAGTTTCCTGAGTTCTCCCCAGCCATGCTTCTTGTATAGCCTCCAAAACTGTGAGCCAATGGAACTTCTTTCTTTATAAATTACCCAGTCTCAGGTATTTCTTTATAGCAGTGTGAGAACTGACTAATACAGAAGGTAAACATTGATATAAATATATCCTTTAAAGAATTTGGAGACGGGTGGGGCGCGGTGGCTCAAGCCTGTAATCCCAGCACTTTGGAGGCCGAGATGGGCGGATCATGACGTCAGGAGATCGAGACCATCCTGGCTAACCCGGTGAAACCCCGTCTCTACTAAAAAATGCACCAAAAAAAACTAGCCGGGCGAGGTGGTGGGCGCCTGTAGTCCCAGCTACTGGGGAGGCTGAGGCAGGAGAACGGCGTGAACCCGGAAGGCGGAGTTTGCAGTGAGCCGAGATTGCGCCACTGCACTCCAGCCTGGGTGACAGAGCGAGACTCCGTCTCAAAAAAAAAATAAAATATAAAAAAGAATTTAGAGTCATGGAAGGAAAACTTTTAAATTCAATGAGAAGTATAGTGTTGTGTTCTCCTGAGATAGAATGGCTTAAAATCCAGTATAATTTAGTAATTAGTCTAAAAGTTTGGTCTTCTTATAGTAATGCTGAAAGCCTAAGATTTTAATTATAAGCACACATAAGTAAAAGATAAAGTACTAAGATTGTACAGATAATAAAAGGAGAATAATGGAATACTATGAAAAAGTCTACACACATAAAGTCAACAACTTAGCAGAAGTGAACAAATTCCTTGTAAAACACAAATTATCAAAATTTACTCAGAGAAGAAACAGCTAATCTGGGATTTCTCAGTCTTGGCACCTTTGACATTTGGGGCCAGATAATTGTTTGTTATCAAATATCAAATGCTGTCCTGTGGATTATAGGGCATTTAATAACATTAGTGGCCTCTACTATTGAGATACCCTAAAAAGCTCTATATCTATTTTTAAAATTGAGTTGATGGTTAAAAACCACCTAACAAAGGAAAGTCCAGTTCCAGATAGCTTCACCAGTGAATTCTATAAATTCTAAGATTTAATGAAGAAGTATAACCACTATTACAAAAGTCTCTTCAAAGAAATAGTAGAGGAGTGAATATTTCCCAATTCATTGTTTGGGATCAGCATTACTCTGATACACAGTCCAACAAATTATAAGAAAATTACAGATCAATAACCTTCACAGAACATAGATGTAAAAATCTGCAAAAAAAAAAAAAAAAAAAAAAAAAAAGCAACTCAAATGCATTAATATATAAAAGGAATACTACATTGTGGCCAATGGGGCTAATCCCAGGAATGCAAGGCTGGTTCAACATTCAAAATCAATGATTAATTATTTTGGAATTGTTGCAATAAATATGATTCCAAAATAAGTAGATATTCACTTAAAGCCTGGAAATCTTTTTGATACATCAAGTTGTATATTGCAGAATGTGTTATCATTTATTGTCAGACAATATTATTTCTGTATTCATAATGCAAACTACCAAGTATTATATGACATAGTCTTAGGAGAAGATACCACAAGATATGAAAGACATGATCTCAGAATGAAAACCTCATCAGGAGAAGACATACAGATAGACACAGAAGAAACTTTAGTTGCCTATGTTTGATATAAAACATAGTAACTCAAATAACTTGAGATTATCTGGTTAATCATTATTTTAAAAAGGCTTTAAATACATAAACACTGAGTATACCAAACAGAGGTCAGGAACAGGCTGATGAAAAATAATAATTATTAAAATATTAACCTCAGTTTAAGAAAATTCTTATTACCTTTGCTAAAGGGGGAAAATTAGGCAGAAACAACTAGCACTTTCTGTTAATTATTTTAGGAATTTTACTGTCAGAACACAATTCTAAGCTCTTTTCTATTAGTTTTCACAGTAAGCTTAAAAATAAATCAACTTTGCCTTTCAGGAGTTTAACTAATATCAGACTTGAAGTTTTGGTTACTTCTTAAAATATTTCTGTGCCAAAAGAACTCATCTATAATATATCACCACTTGCTTATGATGCTTGGAGTTCATAATTAGACACTATATTACTAACTATAGAACCTGAAAAAATACAACAGATTTATATCCATGTACAGTTTTATATAAAGATTTTTTAAATTGAAAAGATACTGTCATTGACTAAATGTTGTACTGAAAAAAAACTTTCTGGAAGATGCAACCCTTAAAAGGTAGATTTCTTTACATTTATATAAAGCATAAATAAAACTCAGATTTTTTATTTTAATCCCTTCAACTTCTATTTCAGGATTTTTCTAAGTCTTCCAATTTTAGTTGACTATTAAATTCTCAGGAACATCCCAAAGTACAAAAAGCTGTAAAAACAAGAAGAAAGGGCAATTCAAATTACCTTGATACTCTAATCAGATAAAGACATTATAAGAAAAAAAAAACTTTCACAAACTTCAGTTTATATATAGTTAATATCTGGTTTTAAATTTCAGACAAAATTTTAAGTAAAAGTACTGTCATCAATATTGAAATTCTATGGGATATTGCAAAATCATTCATGCTAGTTCCATTCTAAAAAACAATTTATAAAAAAGGGATAACTGTAAAATATAAACCTTCTAATAATCATATGAAATAAGTATCACTTGCCTTCTGGGAGATACACAGTATCTCCCTGCTATCAAGCAAAGTTATTAGTAGGTTTGGTGTTGTAACTTCATTACACAGTATAATGTAAGTGAAACCTAGGATAATGCTCATCAGTGCCAGTCTACACATGTTACTTTGGTTGAACAAGTTGTACCTTAAGCAAATGAGCTAAGTACATAAAGTACATAAAATACTGCCTTATTCCATGATTACAAATGTTTTTAAAAGATTTTGCTAATATTTTAATTTGTATTAATTTATAATTCTAAGTTAACATTGTCTCCCTCATCTATCATTATACTTTACCTATGTTTTGATACATTTCTAATTAAGTAGATAATTATTAAACACTTCATATATAAGCATCATACTAAGCTCTTTATTTAATAATATGGCTACCTGACTTCAGGCAAGTCATTTATCTTGCCTGAAGGTAAAGTTTATACCTTAATTTTCTCAACAATAAGGCCAGGAGTTTCAAAACGACAATCTCTTCACATTCAAATAATCTGTAATTGTAACATAATTCAAAAATAAGATAAAAACATGTCTGAATATAAATTAAGAAAGATCTTCTTGGCCGGGCGCCGTGGCTCAAGCCTGTAATCCCGGCACTTTGGGAGGCCGAGACGGGCGGATCACGAGGTCAGGAGATCTAGACCATCCTGGCTAACATGGTGGAACCCCGTCTCTACTAAAAAATACAAAAAATTAGCCGGGCGTGGTGGCGGGCGCCTGTAGTCCCAGCTACTCGGGAGGCTGAGGCAGGAGAATGGCGTGAACCCGGGAGGCGGAGCTTGCAGTGAGCTGAGATCCGGCCACTGCACTCCAGCCTGGGCTACAGAGCAAGACTCTTGTCTCAAAAAAAAAAAAAAAGAAAAGAAAAAAAAAAAAGATCTTCTTTGCACTCTTAATAGAGTTACATAGCCTTGAAATAACTCATTTAACTTAACACCATGTGAAGTAAATATTACATCCAAAGAGTAGACAAAAACTTAACAAATGTTTGAAATGATGATTCTGCCTACAATTTCTGAAAATTATAGTTGACCTTTATTCATTATTTATAAAAATATAAATTCTCTTTGTTATTGCAAGGAATTTTATCTATATTCTAAATGCAAAAAGACACCACATATTTCCCCTCTCTAAATAAATGGTTATAGTCACAGGCAAGAGAAGATTAAGAGAACTTAGAAGTCAAAGATTTCTCTTTATGAGAAGTGACCTTAAAACCATTACTAATAAACAGCACTAAATCAACTTTTGAACAACTATTGATCAAGAAAAAATTAAAGTAGTCAATAAAATATAATCACCACTTAAAAGCAGATCAATAGCATTAACTCAAAATACAGAGCACTCTATGGAACTCTAGCAGGAGCCCTGAAAAAAATAAATTATAAATCAATAGCATTGCAAATATATATGAAATCTGTTTCAGTGAATTTTGTAGTAATGGCTTCATAACTAAGTACTGTCACAATGAAAACCCAGCTGATTGTGATCAATTTGCTTCCTTCATTTTGTTGAAATTTCGATTACAATGTTATTTGAACAAATTATAAAATATTCTTGTGTGGCATCGTAGTGAAATTTTACAAAATGTGAGATTGACTGCATTGGCTAACTAATCACCACAGGGAATCGTCAAATGGACATGATTCACTCATGAAAGCTTACTCTTGTAACTATTCACCAGTTGTACATTTCAACTGATAAAGTACTCAGAGTCAAGAGGGTTTTAAACTGGCCTGTGTTATTTACTACCACTTGCTCCATGGTTAATTGAGACTCTGATAAATTCAGATTTGTTCACATTTGTCAAAGTAGGCATTTAAAAAAATGCTACATAGAGCTTGTAAACAAAACTACATTATTCCAATTAGTGCTTTAGCTAAAATCCTTGGCAGTATTTCATGGTATCTTTAATTTCAAAAATAATATTTGATATTGACTTTAGCCATAATCCTATATTTATCTATTGTAACATTCTGTAGGCTTCGTTCCATTCTTTGGGAAATAAAAAAACAAAGATACACAAGACAGAATGTCATTACATTTAACACAAAAAAACCTCATTTTGTAGTTCAAATTAGTAGTGACTTTGCAGCAATTTTTATATGCCCAAATTTCAAAACAGTATGTTAAAGAAAGAAATGCATCATGGAACTGTGAATTAACACTATTTAACATTTCTTGTGGGCTTCTGAAGGAAATGAAAATTCAACAATATATTTATTGGCAAAGTATTTCACTCAGTTTATAATATTATATGTTTTTGCTTCATTGCAAGTTCAAATGTGTTCTAGAAAATAAAACAAAATAAAAAAAGCTACATACCTACATTATACATTGAACACATTATGGTAAATGATATTTTACAAATGTAAACATTAAAAGTTACCTAGGATGAATGGATTACTAAGAAAGAGGCTTACATATTTTTAGGCCACCATTTAAATGAATAATCACAGTTTCCTTTAGGAAATAAACATTATTATGTTACACATAAAGGAGTTTGTAATAACATTTTCCAGTATAAGAAGAGAACAGAAGAATTGGCATCTATACTCATACCATTTACATTGGCTTTGGGGAAATAATAATAAAAACTATGCTACCAAAGATGTTCCAAAAGGTATAGTTTAGCTAAATGAGTGTACGCAGGGCAACAAAACTCTAAAACTAGGCAGCTGATTATGACTTCAGGTGAGTTCTAACATTAGCTTTGAAAGTGATAATATATATATCAATTTTTGAATGATAGTACATACCTTCCTGTTTCTTCAGTACTTAGATTCAACAATTACTTACTGTTAAAAATATTGAAATATTATAAGCTATTAAGTAAACATGTGGGCATGAGTCAATTTTTTAAAACATTTGTTCATTATCATTACATCATTAATTCTTCATTCAGAGCAATAAAATTTCAGTAAATTAATAATATCTGACTTGACATTTTACATTCTTAAACATCCAAATAAAAGGTGAAAGCTATTTCATAATTTTCATTGTTAAGAATTACAACAAATGTAATACTATAGATATGCCTTGGTTTAAGACTTTCTCGGAGTATTAAAATATCTTTTTGATACATCTGAGTTTTTTTCAAATAATATATGTGATTCATGTACAGTTTGGTGAACCAAATGTCAGAAATAGGCTGGTTCAACTATGATATGTCCTGAATGTCTTTCCATTTAAATAGCTAATTGGATAAAATTTTGTAATGTGATATTCACTGTATTTTTAAATGCCACAAAAACTAGTGGAAAGAAAGGCAATGAACAGAATTTCAACCTGATCTACTGGCCATGAGCCAGGGTTGAGGGAAACCTCTAAGAGTACATGGCTAGTGGTAAAACACATCCAAGAGAACAATGCTTGCATATTTAAATAACATATTTGCAAGTACTATAATATCTAAAGGTCTTTTCATATCAGAACATAAAAATTCATTTTTGAGAAAATTTATTGGAAAATTTTTATTTTCTTAAAAATACAATGATTTTCTTTTGAGATTACAAAATACTTTTTGTTGTTACCATTTGCAACATTTCAAATAATGAATAACAATGAAAAGTTCATTATAATTTTTATCTCCTCCATCCAGCCTACCAATATAAACTTAGATGTGCTTCTTTTTCATACCTTGTTCTATACATGAGCAAACATAAATATATTCAAATATGCATACATATATTTTTCCCAATAAAGATAACAAAACAAAATTATACTATATGTCTAGTGTTGCAAGTATATGGTGCCTATGTTTCTATTCTTTTAATACAAGATGGACATCGGTCCATGTTTTAAAAAAAAAAAAAAGAGCAAACATTTATTTTGTTCTTATGTACCAGGTACTGTCCAATATGCTTTCCCTTTTTCAGTCCTCCTTAATGACCCTGAGTTATACATTACTAATATCACATACCTCCCCTACCAGGTCACCTCATCCATTTTAAAAGCTATATGGTATGCCAATGTACAATCTTACTACTGAATTTAAGCACTTCATGAGTGATGAATTTTCAAACACTCTAAAAATCTCTAGCAACTTAACAACAAAGATACTCAAAGGAGTGATTTATTTATTTAGTCAATGAAGGCCGTAACACTGGGATAATTATCAAACTCACCTACTTTTGTTCAGAACAACCTCTGGATTTCTGGATAAATTTAGTTAATTTTACATTTACTAATTTTTAATTTTAAATAGCTATCATATCTCACAGAAATTTGAAGCTTTCTATTATTTACTTCTAAGAAGTTTCTAGGAAAGATTTGTTTAAGGTTATTCCAGTTTAATCAAGCTCATGAAGAAAAACATGGCTTTTATATTTTTAAGAAGTTTCTTTACAAGTATATTAACACTGTAGTTATTTTACATTATCTGATTAAGGAAATGAAGGGATGTGTTTGAAAGTGATTTAGTTCAAAAATAAAGATTAACCCACATGTGCGTATCTTCACAGGATTCACTATCCTATGCTATCCAAGGAATCCTCTTGCTATTAACAGACATATTATGAACACAGATTAAACTTACTTAACCACAGCACCCTCTTTATAAAAACAAAGTTATATTACAATATTGGCTGGTAAAATTAAAAGGCAATTATTAAAGAAACATGTATTATTTTAACAAAAATTTAATATAGCGTTATTATCAAGCTAAATATGATCAAGTTTGTAAAACGTCCTTCTCACTTTAACAGTTGCTATTTTCATCTATAACACAGTAATATATATTTTTGTATATGATGAAAAACTAGGCATTTATAGTTATTTATAATTAAGTCAAGTTAAGCTTTATGAAATAACTTATTTTTATCCCAAGGGGTTAACCAGTAAAATAACTTTTATTGTAACTATAAAATTCAAAGTTATAAAATTAGCCCTCCAAACAAATCATAAATAATGCTGTAAAGAAAGATTATTAAGAAATAGACAAAAAAATTCTAAAGACATATATCATTTTTTGTTGACTCTAAAATATTTTGCAAATATTGATAATACACAAAATCCCATGATATATGTTGGCTATACTTGCTGTTCTTACAATATTCTTTCATTCTAATCAACTTTTCAAACTCAATCACTTCCCTGAAACATCTTATAAAATCAGCAATGACTTCTATTTAGGCAAAATATAGTTCTTATCTTACTTGACCATGGCATTTATTATAGTGGACGATTTGTTCCCTGAATTACTGTCTTTCATGGTCACAGCTTTAAATAATTTTTATCGCCTAACCTTTCATTTGTTCGTTAGACCCCCCCAAATCCAAAAATACCATATTTAACATATCTCTACTTGGATTTCCATTATGTATCTAAAACTTAACATGGCTAAAACAGGACTCTTGATTCCACTATATATTTATAAAAATGAATGCACACCTATATTTTTAAAAATACGTATATATATATTAGATACGTGTGTATAGTTATATATTTATATTATATCTCCCCAAATAGATCAGAAACCACAAAAACACAGACATTTTCATGTTAACTGTTACATCTTCAGAGCTGCAAACAAGACCTGACACATGATGAAAGCTCTAAAAATATTTATTAAGTGAATAAATAAATAACATTCTAAATAACAATTACTCTTGAAAAATTAAAATATTATAAGCTAGTAAGTGAACATGTGGGCATGAGTCAATTTTTTAAAACATTTGTTCATTATCATTATATCATTAATTCTTCATTCAGCACAATAAAATTTCAGTAAATTAATATCTGACTTGACATTTTACATTTAGAATAAATAAATATTCTAAGTGAATTAGAATAATTCACTTTGCTTTGGCCGGGACTTTAAAATATAAAACAATTTAAAACCTAAAACCATCAAAGGGTAATAATCGATCCATTATTTTACTTCTAAGTAGATTAAAGAACAATCAATACATTTCTTTTGTTTCACCGCAAACAAGTTGATCCTGAACTATCAATGATAAAATTGATGATGACAGCTACTAATTGTTTGACAGTTATAATATGCTAATAACTTTTGAAGACTATTTGTATATATTTAGTCTATTCTAAAAGATAACTTTTACTATCCATCAAAATGACGAGTTGATGGGTGTTGACGAGTTGATGGGTGCAGCACACCAACATGGCACAAGTATACATATGTAACAAACCTGCACGTTATGCTCATGTACCCTAGAACTTAAAGTATAATAATAAAAAAAAAAACAGTAATAATAACTTATAAGCACAGGCACAGTAACCAAGGTTCAACCAAGCAATCTGCCCAAGCTTTTAAGGAAGTAGGGCTGGGATTTGAACTTAAATCAGTCTAATGAAAAATTCAGTATTGTTTAAAAAAAAATCTGTAATCTAGCTGTCTTTCTTTTTAATTCTAGTGTTTAGTTATTTAAAATGGGATTCAATTTAATACAGAAAACAGTGAACAGCTAATTATACCACATTATATTAAACAAATATAGAAAAGATATGATCCCTGGTTGTACAGTTTAAATATAACTTAAGGGACCACTGTAAATTGACTTCAAAATTAGAAAGCAGTTAAAGACTCTATATAAAACAGTAACCTTATGATTTTTTAAAATGCAATATCCATTTCCTTATATATGTTAACATTCAACACATTAGGTAACACATTAGGTAAAATGTGGATTAGGTGGGACTCATAATTAAAAATAAACTTTCATTATATTTCCTTTACTCAGGAACTGTCCATCAGATCATTCTCAATGGTCTGGTATTTTCCTTGGATACATGTAATAGCAAATAGCTTTCACAGAACACACACACACTCCTAGAGGCCTAATCTGTAGAGAATATAAAATATCCTATATTTTTAATTCTTAAACTGGTCCCTATTATTTAACATTTTCCTTTCCCATAAAAACAGATACGGAAAAATCTGCAAGTTATTAAGTGATATATTAACATCGCATTTAACTAGAATCAATCACATTTTTTGAAATTTTAAAATGTTTCAATGTATAGTAATAATACATAATGTTTGTTGATAATTGGAAGCTAAGTACTATACTAAGTATTTAAACGTGTTATCCTTCAGGAATAAGAAACTCACTCAAAACTGCACAACTACATGGAAACTGAACAACCCGCTCATGAATGACTACTGGGTAAATAATGAAATGAAGGCAGAAATAAAGATGTTCTTTGAAACCAATGAGAACGAAGACACAACGTACCAGAATCTCTGGGACACATTTAAAGCAGTGTGTAGAGGGAAATTTATAGCACTAAATGCCCACAAGAGAAAGCAGGAAAGATCTAAAATTGACACCCTAACATCACAATTAAAACAACTAAAGAAAGAATAGCAAGCAATTTCAAAAGCTAGCAGAAGACAAGAAATAACTAAGATCTGAGCAGAACTGAAGGAGATAGAGACAGGAAAAACCCTTCAAAAAAATCAACAAATCCAGGAGATGGTTTTTCGAAAAGATCAACAAAACAGATCGCTAGGCAAGAAGAATAAAGAAGAAAAGAGAAAAGAATCAAATAGACGCAAAAAAAATAATATGAGGGATATCACCACTGATCCCACAGAAATACAAACTACCATCAGAGAACACTATAAACACCCCTACGCAAATAAACTAGAAAATCTAGAAGAAATGGATAAATTCCTGGACACACATACCCTTCCAAGAGTAAAACAGGAAGAAGTTGAATCCCTGAAGAGACCAATAACAAGTTCTGAAATTTAGGCAGTAATTAACAGCCTACCAACCAAAAAAAGTCCAGGAAGACGAATTCACAGCTGAACTCTACCAGAGGTACAAAGAGAAGCTGGTACCATTCCTTCTGAAACTATACCAAACAAAAGAAAAAGAGGGAATCCTCCCTAACTCATTTTATGAGGCCAGCATCATCCTGATACCAAAACCTGGCAGAGACACAACAAAAAAAGGAAATTTCAGGCCAATATCCCGGATGAACATCAATGCGAAAATCCTTAATAAAATACTGGCAAACCAAGTCCAGCAGCACATCAAAAAGCTTATCCACCACTATCAAGTCAGATTCATCCCTGGGATGCAAGGATAGTACAACATATGCAAATCAATAAACGTAATCCATCATATAAACAGAACCAATGACAAAAACCACATGATTATCTCAATAGATACCGAAAAGGCCTTCGACAAAATTCAACACCCCTTCATTCTAAAAATTCTCAATAAACTAGGTATCTAAGGGACATATCTCAAAATACTACAAGCTATTTACAACAAACCCACAGTCAATATCATATGGAATGGGCAAAAACTGGAAGCATTCCCTTTGAAAACTGGCACAAGACAGGGATGCCCTCTCTCACCACTGCTATTCAACATAGTATTGGAAGTTCTGGGCAAGGCAATCAGGCGAGAGAAAGAAATAAAGGGTATTCAAATAGGAAGACAGGAAGTCAAATTGTCTGTTTGCAGATGACATGATTGTATATTTAGAAAACCCCATTGTCTCAGCCTAAAATCTCCTTAAGCTGATAAGCAACTTCAGCAAAGTCTCAGGATACAAAATCAATGTGCAAAAAATCACAAGCATTCCTATACACCAATAACGGACAAACAGAGTGCCAAATCATGAGTGAACTCCCATTCACAATTGCTATTGAGAGAATAAAATACCTAGGAATCCAACTTACAAGGGATGTGAAGGACCTCTATAAAGAGAACTACAAACCACTGCTCAAGGAAACAAGAGAGAACACAAACAAATAGAAAAACATTCTGTGCTCATGAATAGGAAGAATCAATACCATAAAAATGGCCATACTTCCCAAAGTAATTTATAGATTCAATGTCATCCCCATCAAGCTACCAGTAACTTTCTTCACAGAATTGGAAAAAACTAATTTAAACGTCATATGGAACCAAATAAGATCCCACATAGCAAAGACAATCCTAAGCCAAAAGAACAAAGCTGGAGGCATCACGCTACCTGACTTCAAACTATACTACAAGGCTACAGTAACCAAAACAGCATGGAACTGATAGCAAAACAGATATACAGATCAATGAAATAGAACAGAGGCCTCAGAAATAACACCACACATCTACAACCATCTGATCTTTGACAAACCTGACACAAACAAGCAATGGGGAAAAGATTCCCTATTGAATAAATGGTGTTGGGAAAACTGGCTAGCCATATGCAGAAAACTGAAACTGGACCCCTTCCTTACACCTTACACAAAAATCAACTCAAGATGGATCAAAGACTTAAATGTAAGACCTAAAACCACAAAAATCTTAGAAGAAAACCTGGGCAGTACCATTCAGGACATAGGCAAGGGCAAAGATTTTATGACTAAAACACCAAAAGCAATGACAACAAAAGCCAAAATTGACAAATGGGGTCAAATTACAATAAAGAGCTTCTGCACAGCAAAAGAAACTATCAGAGTGAACAGGCAGCCTACAGAGTGGGAGAAAATTTTTGCAATGTATCCATCTGACAAATGACTAATATCCAGAATCTACAAAGAACTTAAACAAATTTACAAGAAAAAAAACAACCCACCCCATCAAAAAGTGGGCAAAGGATATGAATAGACACTTCTCAAAAGAAGACATTTATGCAGCCCATAAACATATGAAAACATGCTCATCATGACTGGTCATTAGAGTAATGCAAATCAAAACCACAACAAGATACCATCTCACTCCAGTTAGAATGGCGATCATTAAACAGTCAGGAAACAACAGATGCTGGAGAGCATGTGGAGAAATAGAAATACTTTTACACTGCTGGTGAGAGTGTAAATGAGTTCAACCATTGTGGAAGACAGTATGGCGATTCCTCAAGGATCTAGAACTAGAAATACCATTTGACCCAGCAATCTCATTACTGGGTATATACCAAAGGATTATAAATCATTCTACTATAAAGACATATGCACATGTATGTTTACTGCAGCACTATTCACAGTAGCAAAGGCTGGAACCAACCCAAATGTCCATCAATGATAGACTGGATAAAGAAAATGGGGCACATATACACTATGGAATACTATGCAGCCTTAAAAAAAATGATGATTGTATGTACTCTGCAGAGATATGGATGAAGTTGGAAACCATCATTCTCAGCAAACTAACACAGGAACAGAAAACCAAACACCACATGTTCTCACTCATAAGTGGGAGTTGAACAATGAGAATACATTGACACAGGGAGGGGAACATCACACACAGGAGTCTGTCAAGGGGTGGCGGACTAGGGGAGGGATAGCATTAGGAGAAATACCTATTGTAGATGACGGGTTGATGAGTACAGCAAACCACCATGGTACGTATATACTTATGTAACAAATCTGCATGTTCTGCACATGTACCCCAGAACTTAAAATCCAAAAAATAATAATAATAATAATAAATAATAAATGTGTTATTTTTAGTATTAGTAAATATTACTTAAAACTGATTGTGACTCATTGATATCCCTGTGTACATATGTATAGAGACCATATGTTTTATAATCAACTATTCATTCCTCTGGGCATGAATATTTTTCTTTACTATTTATCTTGACTTTTGGTTATTTTCTAGCTTCATAGGACAAAGAGGAAAGGACAGAAAACAAATTTGCATCAATCAATATTATTACCTCCCAGTAGCTACTGTCAGAGTTGAGAAGTAGAAAACTAAACCTAGCAAAAAACCTGAAAGTTTTAATGTGCGTGTACATTTCATTTATTCATGTTTTTACTTTCTTTCCCAACAAAAACTGAAAATAAACTGATAACAAACACTTCATAGCAGTTGTCAGAGTTCATTTTTCTTGCTTAAGTCCGAGAGTCTACCAGTTGAAAACCTAAAAAAATTAAAATACCAGTACCAGAGGACTGGGGAAATTGGTATTCCAAATATACTATTCATTTGTATTTCTTATAAAAATCACCTTGCTCCCACCTCACTTTTTGTCATCTCAGAAAACAAGACTACTAAGAAATTGCATACTAATTCTCTAATAGGGAAGATAAATACAAAGAAAGGGTTGCCACAGTTTGTTAAGTATGTTTCTGATAAACACCAGCATCCTTAAACGACAGATGTTTCAGGCCCTCCTTAGTTCTAGTCCTTATTTAAAAATAGTTCTCAGTGACTAGACCAAGCAAGTCAAAAGGGAAGGAAAAGCAGACAACTAATCACAGTTTTAGATTACTTTTCAAAAAGTAATAAATAAAAACAGACTATATTTTAGACAGCTCTAGGTTCACAACAAAATTGGCCAGATTATTTTTAATTCACTTTTTCTGAATCCAGGATTGTACAAAGATTAAGGTGATAGCAGTGATACCAGAGAGAAAACATTTTAAAATGTTATATAAAATTATAAAAACACTCAATTTGAAAAGGATGCATAGGAGCCAAGGGTTCATTGGCTCATTCATTCACTCAACAACAAAACATAATTTGTACTCTTACAGAACATTATGGTCTACCATAGTACGCAGACAAGAAAATACAGATTCCTAGTTTAACAACTGAGTATGATTATAGCTTTGTTAACTGAAAAGTAGAAGATATGGGTGAGGAGATAATAAAGATCCCAACTCTAGACCATTTGAGTTTCTTGGGGGTACTTAATATCATCATTCATCAAGTAAATTCAAATTAATACCAATGACATACCATACACCAGAAAGGATAACATTAAAAACATTGTCAATGCTAAGTAGTATTGCATATGTGAAACAACTGGAACTCTCATACGCTGCTGATACAAATGTAAAGAGATTTAACCACTTCATAACACCGCTTGGCTCTATTTTCTAAAGTGAATCAATAATTCTACTGTTAGCTATATGCTCCTGGAAAATGAGTGCCTATGACCACCCAATAAATACATATGAAGATGTTCATATGAGCTTTAATCATAATAAACAAAACTAGAAAATATCCACAAGCCCATCAACAGGAGAATGGACAAATAAATTGCTGTATAGCCATATGATAGATTACTGCAATTTTTAAAAAGAATGAACTACTAATCCTATCAACAACATAGATGACTATCACAAACATGTTGAATGCAGAAAGCCAGCCATAAATTAGTTTATGATTTCACGAGAATGAAATTCAAAACCAAGGAAAAGAAAGTGACAGAGTAAGAAAAGTAATTACGTTTGAGGTAGCCTTTCCGAGTGAGAGATGTTACATATCTTCATTTGGGTAGTAATTATAAGTGGTTATTCATTTGTAAAAATTCATAGAATGGTACACTTAAAATGTCTGTATTTGTACACATGCATTCTAGACTTCCCTTAATAAAAAATGTATAGAAAAAACAATGCATAATGAAAAATTGACAGAGGGTAAATATAATATGTATTTAAGCCATACAAATAGGAGGAAAAACATAAGATTATAGATTTCAACCCACATTGATCAGTGATGATATTAAATGCAACTGAACTAAAAACTCTAATTAACACATTTCCAGATTAGATTCAAAATACATACACAAACCCATGTGTACATGCAGGTGTGTGCATTCTCTCTCTCTTTAAATCAGAGAGGGAAAAGGTTTTCTTTTATCATGAATTGGGTAAAAATAACAGATTGCAGATAGTATAAAAACAAAGTGCAAGAAATACAACTGAGTATCAATCATTATGTTCTGGAATACAGAAAGTCTACGCTAGTTTGAAAACAATTTGTGCTTTTTGTTTTCTTGATGATGTCAAAAAAATCATCAAATTGGTTCATAAAAATGAGAATTTCTGAAACACCCATATATGAAACCTATAAGGAAAATTTACACATAAATCTTTTTAAACTGGGTAAAGTATTTGCAACGAATATGGTTTGAAAGTATTGATGTAAATAATGTTGTTTTTATTCAAAACAATAAAAAGATTAACACTTAAATTTTCAAAAATGGGACTGTCCAAAAGTAACACACACAGACGAATGAATAAATGTTATACTTCACATATACTAAGGGAACGCACATTAAAATGTAAAAATAGTGTTCTTGACCAAAAAAAAACCAGAGTATTAATATCTGGCCTTGTAGGGAAAGAGAAATGATAATACTAATATAATGTCAACTGGTAGATATTTTCTGGAGGGCAATTTAGCAACATATATCAAACACAATAAAATGTACGTTACTTTTGGTGCACCTCAAATAATTAATCCCAGTGAATTAATTACATGAGTTAATAATTTTGATTGCAACATTATAGATAATACCCAAAATGGAGACAAAATAAATTTGTAATAGCAGTGAATTTTTGAAAAACTGATATATTTTTATGGCAGAGTATTCTCCAGTAAACAAGTTTTGCTTACTTATGTTTACTAATATAAAAATGTTAATGATATACTGCCACCTAAAAGAATGCTGGTTTATGAGCAGTAAATGTGTGTATGTGTATGGGTATTCATAATGGTATATTCCTGAACAGAAAACCACGCTGCCTGTAAACTTCTCAGTAGAATGGGCAGGCAAATGATAACTCATGCAAATCAGGCAGCCACTCATCAAAGCACTTCTAACCTCCATGGAAAGTAAAAAGAAGGTAACTTGGGTTAAATATTCCTTCTTTTCCTGAGATAAAAAGTGTTTTAGTCCCAATCAAATCAGCAACGTAATAATATAATAAGAGTAATAGTCTTTGATTATACATATGTCTTCAATTTTGTCCCATACCCTTACAATAAACTCATGAAGGCTTATTAAACTTTTGTTTTTAATCCATCTATCTATCTATCCATCCACTCAGTTATCTGAAGTAACTAGAACTATTGACGTCTCTTCAGGATTTCACATTAAATGCTCCTGCTCAGGACCCAAAAAAACTCTAGGAGATCTAACTTCCAATAGACTCCAACATTTTCATTATATCAGATGAGGAAACCAATGCCAAAAGAATCATGAAAATTAATAAATTAAATGTAGAAAACATTCAACATCAAATACTTTCCTAATTCGTTTCATCATGTAATAGAACTTCCCAATCCCCAGAGTTCTGTATTCTGATTTTCACAATAAAATCACTTTTTCTTACCTAATCCATACAACTTAAATGTT
Organism: Macaca mulatta; assembly: GCF_049350105.2. Taxonomy (NCBI): domain Eukaryota; kingdom Metazoa; phylum Chordata; class Mammalia; order Primates; family Cercopithecidae; genus Macaca; species Macaca mulatta. The sequence goes on from NC_133419.1 coordinate 37,095,981, forward strand.
GGGCCTACATTGCCATATTTCATATTAAATACAGCTTTTTACATGCATAGAAAACATTTTACTTGAAGTCTTCACACAACCTAAAACACTGTCTCAAATGAAACATCTGCTTTGCCAGCAAATGTTTCAAATTTGAAGACATTTGTTTCAATCATCTTTGGAGAAACCAACATTTTTCTTGATTTCAGGCCAAGTACTTTTTAAAAAATCTAACTCTACTAAATCTTTTCATTTGTAAGCCTTATTCACTGATGGAAATCTGTATTCACAATGAGATGTCAGATGCTAATTCCTTCTTTCAAAAACATATATTGCATTTTACTTTTTAACACAAACTTTACGTATGTTCAAACTCCAAATACATATATATATATATTCTTTCACACACTGTCAGTGTTTATTTATAAAAGTACTTACCAAATATCTTAAATTAACAATGTGGAACATTAAGAAACTACTACAATGGGAATTCAGCTTTTATTCATACAGAACGACATGTCCTTCTAGTATATCCATCTAAGAATTATTATATTTATAAAAGAAAGGCAAAAAGTTTATCAACTTATGCCTTCTCAATTTTGAAAATATTATTGAAAAGTTGAGACTTTTGATGTCCACTATCCAGCGATTCCACTTTGACAATAACAGGTAGTATTTATCAAGTGTGTATTTCATGCCAGGCAGTTCTCTAAGTTGTTATTTCACATGGATGTTTTCTTTTTTACAAGAACCATACACAGTAATATCATAATTCCATTTTACATGTAAGGCAACTAAATCTCATAGAGCTAAGGTCAACTGTTAAAGGTCAGATAGGTAATAACTGACAGATTAGCCAAGTCCACTTGGCTACAAAGACCACACATAATACTGTCTCCTGAGACTGCATACCATATGATGCAATAATATACAATCAATAAAAATTAATAGTGTAGAGGAGTGAATTGTAGTGATAGGAAATACTTATTAGGTACCAGGTGCTATTCTAACATTTCCTAATATTAACTGATTTAACCCTTATTAATCTCCTGTACTAATTTTATAGATGAGGAAACTGGTACACAGAGGAGTAGAGTAACATGCCCAAGGGCATAGCTAGTAAAAATCGTAAGGCAAGGATTTTGACTCAGACACTATGGTTCCAGAGTCAGGCTTTTAATGACTGTGTTAGAGAAAAAGACATTTAAAACTTTTGCTAAATACAACAAAATACAAGCAGCGTGACTGTAATTCTGTAAGGAAAGAAAAACTATATAAACACAAGCAGCACCTTGGAAAGATACAAGCCAAGAGATTAACAGTTTAACAGCAGGATTACAGGAGAAATTTTTTTTGTCTTCTTCAAGTCTATCTGTATTTTTTAAATTTTCTAAAATTAATATATTTCTTTTGAAATACCAAAATACAAATTTTTAATTTATTTTTAAAAAATCTATGATTTCCTTCCACCATTGACATTATTCTAGCTTTTATTACTTTTTATTCATTAACTGATCTTATGTTCAGTCTTCTTTCCTCTTTCTAAACTCTTATTAATATTAAATTGACCTCCCTACAGCAAAATGTACAACTTTGATTATAGTATCATCTCATCATCTAAAAAAGTATATATCTATACATATATAGATATTTATATATATATTTGCATATTTATTTTCTCTCACAACAATATATGAGATTCTTGAGGGCACGAATTTGTCTTGTGTATCAAGAGCAGAGCAGAATTACAGTGATCTAAGAAAATGATAGTAGTGGACAAGATTAGGGCAATGGCAGCAAACATAAGCTAAATGTATTTTAGACAATTGTAGATATAAGTTCAACAGGGATTGGTGATTTAATAGGAGAAGGAGTAAGAAAGAAGTTTGAAGGTGATACTCAGATTTTTGACTCTGGCAAATTATGTGCTCATACCATTTACTGAGATATGAGGAGATGTGGGTTTAAGAAAGTTAATAAGTTGTTTGGGCAATTTTTAACTGATGCCTGTAAGAATTCCAAAGAAAATCTTCAATACATAGAAAGATGTATGGCTTTACAGTTCAAAATAGAGATTTTTTTTTTTTTTTTTTTTTTTTTTTTTTTTGAGACGGAGTCTCGCTTTGCAGCCTGTAGCTCAGGCTGGAGTCTTGCTCTGTCGCCCGTCGCCCAGGCTGGAGTGCAGTGGCACAATCTCGGCTCACTGCAAGCTCTGCCTCCTGGGTTCACGCCATTCTTCTGTCTCAGTCTCCCGAGTAGGTGGGACTACAGGTGCCCGCCACCACGCCCGGCTAATTTTTTCGTATTTTTAGTAGAGATGGGATTTCACCGTGTTCGCCAGGATGGTCTCGCTCTCCTGACTTCGTGATCTGCCCAGCTCGGCCTCCTAAAGTGCTGAGATTACAGGCGTGAGTCACTGCGCCCGGCCCAAAACAGAGATCTTAAAAAAATATGTCTGGAATTAATATTTGAGTCCCTACTTCATGCTGTATACATTATAATAAATTTGAAATAGTGCTGCATATTGCAGTAAATTCCAAATAGGATCGGTATTTAAAGGTAAAAATAAAACAATGTGGTATTAGATAAATCTTGGTTATAATAAAATGTAGTGGGAAAACCTTGCTAACTATGATTCAAAATCAAGAAGCAATGAAACAAAAACAATCCTTCTTAAGTATAAATAAGTATCCACGAGTCCACACTGATATAAATAAAAGATTGGACAAATAAATAAATGGAGAAGAGACAATTGCCTGTGTAGAAAAATTCCAAATAAATTATGTAGATACTCCACCCGCAATGAGGGCAGCATAACTCCCTACTCCTTAAGTATGCACTGTGCTTAGTGACTTCTTCCCAAAGAGTACAGCATGGCAAAAGGAAAAAATGAGTAACTTTACAATGGAGAAATCTGTAAACACAGCCAGGTGATGGAGGTTAACATCAACAATGATAAATCATATCGATAGTACATACCCTTGACATGACATAATGAAAATGGCACTTTACCTCTGTAGTCTTCCTCCCCCAAATCCATAACTTAAGTTAACCATGAGAAAAACATCAAGCTAACTCAATAGAGAGGCATTCTACAAAATACCTGATGGTATATATCTCAAAACCATCAAGGTCTTCAAAAACAAAGTCTGAGAAACTGTCATAGCCAAGAGGAAGTGACGTGACAACTAAATGCAGTGTGATATCCTGGATGTGATCCTGAAACAGGAAAAGAACATTAGGTAAAAGCTGAGGAAATATGAGCAAAGTACAGACTTTAGTTAATGATTGTGCATCAATATTAGTTCAATAATTACAACAAATACACCATACTAATGTAAGATGTTAAATAGCAGAAAATGAGTATAGGTTATATTGTGTCTTAGTACTCTTGGGTTGCTATAACAAAATACCATAAACTGGGTGGCTTATAAGCAACAGAAATGTATTTCTCGCAGTTCTGGAAGCTGTGAAATCTAAGATCAAGACACCAGCAGATCTGATGTCCGGTGAAGGATTTTTTCCCGGTTCACAGATGGTGCCTTCTTGTTGCATCTTCACTTGGTGTAAGAGACAAACAAGCTCTCTAGGAATTCTCTTAAAGGGTACTGTTCCCCTTTATGATTGCTTCACCCTCACGTCCTAATCACCTCCCAAAGGTCCCATCTCTTAAAACCATCATACTGGAGGTAAGAATTGCAACATATAAATTTGTGAGGAACACAAATATTCAGACCATAGCCTAGGAAACTCTGTGGTATCTTTACAAATTTTCTTCAATTCTCGAACTGCTCAAAAAAACAAAATCTACACTTAAAAATTGTGTCTCTTTTTTTAAAAAATAAATATCAAAAAAAGTTAAAATATGCTAGAGATTTTTCATCAGTTACTATCAAACCTCTTTATAAGAGTTTCGTAAGTCTTTATGATTCTTCATATTCAAATCCGTTGTCCCAATCACTCATTAATTTGTACACAGTCTCCTAAAATACCAAAGTGAAATGTGAAAGAAAGAAGAAAGGAAAACAAAAAAAAGTAGCCAACAAAAGGAGAGATTTTCTTCTAAGCTCTCCATACTTTGCTCTTCTTTCCTTGAACAGTTTGCTGATAGCTCTGTATGCTATTTTATGTTTATTCATTTTTCAGAAATACACATAGGCCTGACATTAGAGAATCAGAATATAAAAACTTCTCAGCTCCCTCACAGGCTACTAGTACCTAACGCAATGTCTGAGACAATGAATAAACTGTTTCAATCTTTCTTTGCATCAGTCTCTTTATCTCAAAAATGAGAATTTAATATGTACTGGGCGACTGTGAGGACACAATGTAAAACAGAATGTAAGGCAGTTAGTACAGTGCTAAAACAGGGTTAATAAATAGAAGCTATTAGGAACAATAACAAAGTAGAATATAGGAATGGAGTAAAGAAAATTAGCAATCTCTAAAGCAATAAAAAAGTAAAAAGTTAATAATAGTGAGCTTTAATTATCGAATTAGCAACCTGAGCTACAGCTGTTGTGATGCTTTTGAAGCTAAGTTGCCCTATCTTAAATAAAAACATAGTGACTCTATTAATGAAATTTCATTCAGTAAACTAATCATCCCTAGAATAATACAAGCTACCAGAAAATAGGAAAAAGGGAACTGATCTATTTATCCTCTCTTTACAGATCAGCTCCAGTTCATTTAAATGGAATTTATGCTAAAATTGTGCTAAAATTTTTGAACCCATATTTTGTCTTGTTCTGAAAGAAAAAAAAATCACATAATCCTGAATCAGAAATATTAATTTATTTGATTATGGTAGAAGTAAAATTAAGAAAACATGGCCAGGTACGGTGGCTAACACCTGTAATCCCAACACTTTGGAAGGCTGAGACAAGAGAATTGTTTGAGCCCAAAAGTTTGAGGCCAGCCTAGGCAACGTAGTGGAACCCCATCTCTTAAAAAAAAAAAAATTTCAAGAAATTTAGCTGGGCATGGTGGCACGTGCCTGTAGTCCCAGCTACTGAAGAGGCTGAAGCAGGAGGATCGCCTAAGCCCAGGAGACTGAGGTTGTGGTGAGCCACAACTGTGTCACTGTACTCCAGTCTCGGTGATACAGGTATACCCTGTCCCTAAAAAAAAGAAAAAAAAAAAAGAGAGAGAGAGAGAGGAAAACAAAGATTTGAAAATTTTTAAAAATATATAAATCTCAAATTATGAAGGTATCAAAGAAGTAAACAATCAAGAATATGAGGTTTTCTCTTAGGAACCCTATAACATCACTATATTTAGCATTGCTCAAATGATGCTAGTTTGCTAATGATAAAAATGTGTTAAACCAAAATGTCATCTAAAACGTTTTGAAAACTGTTCATTCTCATTACTGAAAAACTGAGATTAAAATAAAGTCAAAATTACCTACAATTAAGACAAATTGTTTTATCTCACTTTCCAGTTATGTTTTTAAAAAATTATTTAAGAACATTTGGCAAACCTTTTCATATATATCCTCTCTTGTGAGCCTCACTACAACCTAATGTGATGGGTAATATTGCCTCCATCATGGAAATAAGAAACAAAGGCTCTAAAAAGCCAGATCACTTACCTAGTGCCGCACTACAAGTCACAAAGAATCAAGACTGATTAGAGGTCACTTGATCTCAAGTTCAGTGTTCTCTGCATGATATTTCAACTACCATTCACGATTTCTTTATCTTTCTCTCATTTTATTAATATCCACTCCCAAAACTCCACTTAAGCTTAAAGAAATATAAAAAGGTATAAATTCCCAAGAATAAAGATGAGAGATGCCAACAAGTGCTCAAAGATGGAACAGAACATAAGTGGAAACCTAACAGTCCAAGGGAGCTGAAGTAGTGGCCAGCTTCTCCAGAAGACTGGAGAAGAGATGAGATAGAAAAAGCAGTAATGGTTGGAATTCTGTGTAAGGATTAGTTTTGTCAGAGGTGTTTGAACCAGAGCGACTCCATCTTGAATAGGAGCTGGGTACAATAAGGCTGAAACACAGGAGATTAGGCATTTTAAGTCACAGGATGAGACAGGAGGTCAGCACAAGATACGGGTCACAAAGACATTGCTGATAAAACAGGTTGCAATAAAGTTGGCAAAAACCGACCAAAACCAAGATAGCGATGAAAATGACCTCTGGTCCTCCTCAGCGCTCATTATACACAATTTATAATGCATTTGAATGCTAAAAGACACTCTCACTAGTGCCATGACAGTTTACAAATGCCATGGCAATGTCAGGAAGTTACCCTATATGGTCTAAAAAGGAGATGAACCCTCAGCTCTGGTAACTGCCCACCTCTTGCCCAGAAAACTCATGAATAACACACCCCTAGTTCAGCATATACTCAAAAATAGCTGTTTAAGTATTATTAGTCAAGCAGTCCAAGCTGTTGCTCTGCCTATGGAGTAGCCATTCTTTTATTCTTTTACTTTCTTACACTTTATGGACTCACCCCAAATTGTTTTTGCACAAGGTCCAAGAACCCTCTCTTGGGGTCTGGATTGAGACCCCTTTCTGGTAACAGTTTCATCTCCAACCTCTTCCTCTCCTCATGCTGCTTCCTAAGAGACAAGAAATTCATGATCTGGAGAAACCAACCAGGAAAACCTAGGTTTTAGGTTACCAGGCACAGCAGAGATCAGAGAAAATGAAAGATCAAGTGCAAGTCCCCATCCTATGCTCTGGGATCACAGGGACCCTCCTCAACTTGGTTCTGAGCAGCCTATTGCTACCTTCTGGTGAGAGATTAGAGAATTCTCTGGAAAATCTGATCAGCAGAAGAGAAAAGACCTACAGTCAATAAAATTTAGAATCTCCCAAACAAAGTAACCAGTTGTCAGCCTAGTCACTCAGTAGAGAAGCCCAACAAGACCCACATCCTACCCCCACACCAGAGCATACTTACTCAACCACTCACTCAACCAGGGTTATCAGAGTAGAAGAAAATCATCAGTAAATAAGCAAATACAAATTTTGCTTGTGTTCAGGCTTTAGGAAAAATTTTCAAAATCACTTTATTTAAAATAACAATACTCTGCTGCAAAAGTAAGAGAATAGAATTATTCTTATCTAGTAGGAGTTTGCATTGGGTTTTCAAAACCGAGTGTTTTGTGAAAGAAAGGCTTATATTAACTTTGAATTATTTATATTATTCACATAGCCATAGATTTATGATTAATATAGTTATCTAAATAAGGCTTCACAACTCTAGTAAATAGCTCAAGAAATGGGAGTGTTTACTACGTGTTTCTTATGTTAAAAACAAGTTTTAATGTTAAAAAAATAGTGTTCATCATTCAAAAAAATGACTAAGGAATTTCAAAAACAAAACAGAAATCACCTCCTGTGATTCCACAGCCACAGCCAGTAATTTTGGTACATCATCTTTTAGATCTATAGATCCAGATCAACATTTTAATGTTTGTTTTCTTCTATATCAACTTGCTTTTAATTTCTAATATAATTTTTTAAATAATATATATTATAGAAACATGAAAGTAGTAAAAATCTTCAAATTATAGTATCAGCTTTAAATCTAAAGCTTTCAAATATTTGAAAAACCAAGATAAAAAATATCTGGAGAATCTTTATTGTGTGAAGTTGTCAAAGCACTTATAAAATAGCAGCCACGGCTCCTGAATTTGTCCACTAATAACCATATCTAGTTTTTGAATACAGAATTCAGATTTCTCTGTCAAATCTATTCCCTTCTCACAATAGTAATGATGATTGCTTTATTTAAACTTTCACCACCATTTACCTACATTAATTAAACAAACATTTTAATCAGTTTTATCTATCAGTCTCTCTCCATTTTGGTCTAATCGTCACTTTACCTTGTGAAACATCATCTTAGCATCTTATGGCCATGTCTCTCTTCTGTTTCAAAACCTTTAGTGATCTCCTGTTGCCTACAGGTTAAAGTCCAAATTCCTACTGTGGCCCAAAGGTCATTCTAATCTGGCCCTGACCTGCCTCCAGTCACTTGCTTCCATCTTCTGTCTTACACTCTGGCTTCCCTGAATTGCCCTCTGATTTCAGTACCAGCATCTTCCCACCTGCTGTTTTATCTGTTGCAATGTCTTCTCCATATAAATTTTAAAATGGTGTGATAAATACCATTTCATGGTGTGGAATGCACTAACATTCCACAAATATGTTATATATTATATAATTCAGGCACATGAGAACATGGGTAATATTTGTACTACAGTTTTTAAAATTTGTATTTTAAAATTCTGTATTTTAAAATTTCTCTTTAACAAAAGGCATCACTTAAACTACTGATTCTGTTTGCTCTAAAAGAACAAGAATGAATGCAAGATTATGTTCATTACTTACTCAATATGATCTATTTAAGAAAGAGTTCTGATCTTCATAGGTTTTTTTTATTTCTCAATTGCAGTAGTAATTGCTTACTTGCTAACAAAATTAGTTTACATATGCTTGTCTATCATTCTACACTGGACTGTGAGCTTCCTCAAGGACGAGGATGAGAGGATGAGGGTGACAATGTCTTATTTTTTCTTTTAAATATCCATGCCTGAACATAGAAGTGTTCAATAAATAGGGACAAAGACAAAGAGGGCTTAATACAGGATGGGAGGGAAGAAAACCAGAGGAAGAGAAAGAAAAACAAAGTAAAAAACTGATGTCAGTATAGGAATCTTTCCCTAAACGTATATAAAAATAATGAATTACAGATTTTAAATAATCTTCATTTCAATCTTCTAATTTTAATTCTTTAAAAAAAAATGGACTGGTACATTCCTGTCTTTTAGAATATAAAAAGGTTTTATAAAATCAACGCAATTTTTGTTCACTGTTTCAAAGGCTAAATATTAAACCAAGGAAAGAACCTTAAAAAAAAGTTAACTTATGTTGGATAAAATAAAATCTAAGAAGCAGATGATAAAGTTGATAAGGTGTTGATTATAGGATTTTGTCATTACAGTATAAATTTATATATCTTTTCATATCTAGTATCAAAATACCCTCCATATACAGGTGAATCTCTTACTATGGGATTCTGTGATAGGAAGTGCTACTCCATCTCATCTTATATAAGCCCAGGGACTAAATGATCCATTAGGCTCTCATTCCTTAGCATCAAATGATTTACACTTACATAATTAGATGTTACCAACTGGAAAACTGAATCCTGGAGGGCTGCTACGACTCAGGGACAGTTAAAAAATTATCTGCATAGAGATAAAAGTACTATGGTTGTAACAGTGTTGAGAATTCAGCAGCAACAGATTGAAAATCGAGTAGAGCTGAATCAGTGACAGATTCCCACGGTGGACTATTTGGTGGTATGACCCTGGTTGTGTTCGTCACTGCTCAGCTTTCTTTGATTTCTGCTCATTTTCAGAGCCTGGTTCTCCCATGTTCTTGCTGACTCTGAGAGCTGCCCAACTTACTTCAATAAATTCCTTTTCTGCATAAGACAGCCAGAGTCAGTTTCTTGGTTACAGCCAAGAGTTGGAACTCATAGTCGCACAAAATATACCCATCCCAACTCCCACTATAATAATTAGCCACATTCATTTGTTTAAATAAGCAAAGATCACTCAAAGTTCCTGAAAGCTCCATTATTTAATGACTGCGTCTATCAATACCAAACTTCCTAATTCTGAAGGACAAACAAAAGAACAAAAGAATAACAAATATAATCAAAAGGTTAGGTCAAAAGTGCCGGGTATAGAAAGAAGAGATGAAATATGCATTTTCATTTTCAGTATTTTATTTATTTATTTATTTGTTTATTTCGAGATGGAGTCTCACTCTGTCACACAGGCTAGAGTGCACTGGCGTGATCTTGACTCAATGCAGCTTCCGACTCCCAGGTTCAAGTGATTCTCCTGCCACAGGCTCCCGAGTAGCTGGGACTACAGGCATGCACTACCACGCTTGGCTAATTTTTGGCTTTTTGATAGAAACAGTTTTCACCACGTTGGCCAGGCGGGTCTTGAATTCCTGACCTCAGGTGATCCGCCTGCCTCAGCCTCCCAAAGTGCTGAAGTTACAGGCAAGAGCCACTGTGCCTGGCCAGTTTCAGTACTTTTTCATTGTGAAGTCCCAGCCTAAGATTTCAGAACCACTTAAAAGTAATTTAATAAAACATCACAAGTGAATTTTGAACCAGAATCTAAGTTCTCTAGAATTGAGAATTTAAACTATACATTATAGCTCATAATATCAAAAATGAGGATAATAACCAAGAAGAAAGCTAAAAAGATATAAAACAGGATAGGAAATTTGTATTCTGTACCTCACTCTACTTTTACCATGATGTTTCTTGTGTATTTACGTTGCTTCCCAGACTAACCAAATGAAACCATAAATTCACATTATCTTTGAAAACACAGAAACTAATCCTACATCATATCCAAGCACTAATTGCAGAGACTTAGATAATCAGCATAAAGACTAGTGTTTGTACAAGGAGGGAAAAGAAAAAATGCAGATTAGTTAAATATACCACCAGACTCAGAAAACGCTGAGTTTACAATACAATCTATCAAAATTCTAGTGTCATTTTTTTCACAGAAATGAAAAATGCAAATGAATTTACATATGTAACCACAAAAGACCCTGAATAGCCAAAGCAATCTTGAGCAAAAATAACAAAGCTGGAAGAATCACATTCACAGATTTCAAATATATTAGAAAGCCATTGTAATCAGAACAGTATGGTACTGGCAATAAAAACAGACACATCAACCAATGGAACAGAATAGAAAGTCCAGAAATAAACCCATGCATTTGAGACAAAGGTGCCAAGACCACACAATGGGGAAAAGACAGTCTCCTCAACAAATGGTGCTGGAAAAACTGGGTATCTTCATACAGAAGAATAAAAGTGGATCTTTATCTGAGACTATATGCAAAAATCAAGTCAAAATCTGAAGACTTAAATATATTATCAGAAAATATAAAAACTATTAGAAGAAAACATATGGGAAAAGCTCCATTACATTGATCCAAGCAATTTTGTTGATACAACCCTGAATCATAGGCAACAAAAGCAAAAACAGACAAATGGAATTGTATCAAACTAAAATGTTTTTACACAGCAAAGGAAATAATTAGTTGTAAAGAAACAACCCAGGATGAGAGAAAATATTTCCAAACCATACACATCTAATAAGGAGTTAACATCCAAAATATATAAGAAACTCAAAAAACTCAATAGCAAGAAAACAAGTAAATCAATTAAAAAATGGGCAAAGAATATGAACAGATATTTCTCAGAAGAAAACATATAAATGGCTAACGAGTTCATGAAAAAAGCTCAATGTCATTAATCATTAGGGATATGCAAATTACAGTGAGATATCACCTTGTAACTGTCAGAACAGCTATTAACAAAAAGATTAAAAATAACACAAGTGTTTTCAAGGATGTGGAAATAATAATTCTTGCCCTTTGTTGGTGGGAAGGTAAATTAATACAACCATTATGAAAAACCATATGTATTCCTCAAAAAACTAAAAATAAACTACTATATGGCCTAGCAATCCACTTCTAGATGATACAAGATAACTGAAATCAATATATCACAGAGATACTTGCATTCCCATGTTCATTGAAGCTTTATCCACAATAGCCAAGATATGGAATTAACCTAAATGTCTACCAACGGATAAATGCATAAAGAAAATGTAGTACATACACATAATGGAAAAATATTCAGCCTTTTAAAAAGAAGAAAATTTTGTCATTTGTTACAACTTGGAATGAACCCAGAGGACATTATGCTAAGTGAAATTAGCCAGGTACTGCATTATTCCACTTATAGGTAGAATCTAAAAACACATAACTCATAGAGTCAAAGAGTAGAACAGTGGTTACCAGAGGCTTGGGGAGGAGGGAAGAAATGCGGAGTTGTTGCTCCAAGGGTACAAAGTTTCAGTAAGACAGGAGGAGTAAGTCTCTGAGAACTACTGCATAGTAGGATGACTAAGTTAATAATAACGTATATTTCAGAATAGCTAAGAGAGTTAATTTCGAATGTCTTACCATAAAAAATAAGTGACATGCTAATTGGCTTGATTTAATCATTCCGTATTGTACATATGCAGCAAAACATTACACTGTATTCCATAAATACATATTATTATAATTGGTCAATTAGAAATAACACTTTTTTAAAAATTGAGATAATTATAAACTAATTTTCTAAAATGAAAGAAAATCATGTATGGTTAAATATGGGGGAAAACCTATAAATTATGGCACGATGTCAGTTTCACCCACTTTCAAGCAGAAACATACATATTCCTTTTAAATAAATACATTCTATAGTATCAATAGTGAATTAAAACAGTGGTCATAAAGTACTTACAAACCCTGGAACTGAACGCAATGGTTCAGTATTTCTTGTTTTGTGACATCCCAGGAGAATGATCACATTACGATAACATCACTTCTTAATGTGTGTTTTTAAGTAATCACTTTGTTCACAGATAAGCAGTTGTGTGTGTGAGCTCCTGCATATGTTGTGTTTGCATATGTAATAAGTGAAATATTAACATAAAGTACCAAAGAGATATAGCGATTTTATTTTGGCAATAGTCTATCTCTAAAGATAATTAATGTTCATATTTAAAGAGCTATCCATGTGATATTTTGATGTTCGCATTTTCTTCTGAATTACAATTACCTCTAAAATTCGTATTTAACTTAAAAAATAAATGTAAGCCCATTAATTATAAAGTAAGAAAAAATTTTGGCTTGGTTCTTTAAAAAACAAACAGAATCTCTCCTAAAGAGACATAAATCATAATTTGAAAAAGGTATTAAAATTGTAACTCTTTCTAATACAAGAGTGGACATATGTTCAGTTGTGGCAAGTTTTCAAATTGAGGTTCCTACTTTAATGATCAAGGAAAAAGCTTCCAGGCTACAGAAAAAAAGGACTTAAAAAATTAACAACAATAAAAATAGCTCACTAAACTTTAAAGATATTTTTTAAAGTATATTAAGTTCTCAGGGTATAAGCCATTTTGGGGCAATTGATTCTGGGGGAAAATTAAATAGATAATGTTATTTTACCTAAGTCATTGAGATGAGGAAATACATTTGATTGTGTATTCTCCATACAAATACACACACACACACACACACACACAGAGAGAGAGAGAGAGAGAGAGACAGAGACAGAGAGAGAGAGAGAGAGATCAGTAAGAAGCATCTTATTAGAAAGGTCTATACAAAATTAGATAACCAAGTAACAGCATGGGGCGAGAGTTACAAGAGGAAAAATTTGGAACAGATTTCAAAGGACAGCAAAAGCAGTGCTGCTGTAGAATGAAGCTCTGGCAACAGGTGCAGAAAGATGAGCACACGGGAAAAAGACCATGAAGCCTGACAGAATTCTGGGAATAAAATAGTAATATTTAGAATTTATGCCATACTTTTTTTTTCTTCAAGCATTTTACACAAATCAACTAATTAATCATCAAAACACCCACATGAATATTTCTCAACTCATTATCAAACCCAAGAATGAGTTGCTTCTTCTTGATTACATATTACAAATCAAAGTTTTTTTCACTTTTCACATTAAACTTTTCAGCAATATCTGCCTTTTCATCTAGAACTAATTTAATCATTGCATTTGATATTTTCAACAAATTCTATTGCCCCAAACAAATCCAAAATTAGACTGCCTGTTTCTGATAGATTTCCCTTGAGAATAACACAGGATTTATTAAAACAATCTACACCATGTTTGCTTAAGTTCAAAATACTATCTAGCTGATAGAATACAGATAGTCCCCAATTTATGATGGTTTGACTTACAATTTTTTAACTTTACTCTAGTGTGAAAGTTATATGCATTCAGTCAAAACCGTACCTTGAATACCCAAACATTGTTTTTCACTCCCACATCACATTCAATAAATTACATGAGATAATCAACACTTATTATATAATTACAAAATTATTTATATTCATTTATTATAAAATTGGCTTTGTTCGATGACTTTGCCCAACTATAGGCTAATATAAGACTCCAGAGCACGTATAAGGTAGGCTAGGTTAAGCAATGATGTTCAGTAGGTTAGGTATATTCAATACATTTTTGACTTATGACATCTCCAACTTATGATGGTTTTATGAGGATGTAACCCCATCATCAGTCAAGGAGCATTTGTATATTAAAGTCCAGAATAGCTAATGGACAAATAAAAAGCATATTGAAAATTTCTAGAAAGTATCATGAAAACTCATGCTTAGGTCATTTTCTCCAGCTTTGCAACATTATTGAATAACCATTTCCCAAAAGGTTACTAATCACCAAATCTAGTGGCCTTTTCTAAACTGCTCTGAAGCCTGTGATACTACCTACCATACTCTGATTCTTAGCCTTCCAAGACAATGTACACTCTAATTTACTCTTTTACCTAACAGGTATTTGTTTCTTGTTACAGATGCCTCCAAAATTAATGAGCTCCTCAAAAATCCTTTCTTTGGAAGAAGGCTCTAGAACCAGGCTGCCTGAACCTCTATCCAAACTCTACTACTTGCTAGTTGTCTGAACTATGGCAATGTCTTGATGTGTCAGCAGTTTCACCTGCAAGAAGGGTATGTTGGTAATAACGGTACTTATTTTACAGAGGATTTGAGAGAAATAGGTCAAAAAATATGTCAAAAAGAGGAACAGTGCCCAGTATATCATAAACATCAACAAATGTTAGCAGTTATGATGTTAAATTTTATGATTACTATTATCCTCTTTATTTGCGATATCATCTAATCTAATGGCTTCAATAATTTCTGCTCTGTAAGTGACCCTCAAAACTAAATCTTGTTGACATAACCTTATCTGAAATTGTAATTTTCATTTTCAACCACCTGCTGAGTATTTCCATCAACAGTGCCTTCCCAACAGCACATATTCAAAAGATCCCAGGCTGAACACACCATCCCAAAATTATCATTCATCCTATGTTCCTTTTTTTCAGGATGTAAAGCTTCAAAATACAAGTCATATTCTCTATTCGATTTTCATTATATCACCCTTTGTGACAACCTAGACAATTAGTATAATATTACAATTAAAATAAGGCCCAACTCATTTTCTTCAATTTGACAGGATATAATTTGTCTTCTCGTGGTTTTCCTTCTTTGCCTAAAATTATTTCCCTTTTGCTTAAATCAAAAACTAATAAATGTGACCTGTTATTACTTATTCTAACATCACTTTTTATTCTAGTGTACATTTGTACATCAGTTCTTTCAAATTAGTACCCTTTTTGTAAGAAATGATTTATGATATTCCTACTTTTCTTAACTCCAAACATTCATAGGTGCAAGCAGGCCAAGGCAGGTGGATCACTTGAGGTCAGGCATTCGAGCCAGCCTAGCCAACATGGTGAAATCAATCTCTACTAAAAACAAAAATTAGCTGGGGTGGTGGCCTGCACCTGTGATCCCAGCTATTTGGGAAGCTGAGTGAGGAGAATCACCTGAACCCAGGAAGCAGCGGATGCAGTGAGCTGAGATTGTAACCCTGCACTCCAGACTGGGCAAGAGAGCAAGACACAGGCCCAAAAACAAAAAAAAAAAACAAAAAAAAAAGGAAGGTGCAAACATCTGACTATATCACTGTCACCTTTCATTTGTGTACTGTAATACTTAATACTTAATGTGATTTACTTTGCTTTTATTTCTTTCAATTATAGCTAGTATATTATATTGATATTTTACTGTGTATTTCTGACTGTATTTTCAAGGTAAGGGGGTGCCTACAAAATACTTATTATAAAAAAAGGATGTTGGGTCTGACATGATTGAGAATCAGTGTAGTAAATGAAGAGCTACAAAAATAAGTAATATTGTCTTGCTAGGCTTATTAAAGGGAGGAAAATGTTACTATTGGTTTATTTATTTTATTATGATTATGTAGTACATTTATATACAAGAAATGGAGCAATGGTAATTGTTACCATTATTGTTAAGATTATCAAATAACTATAATATGTTATCATTGCAAAATCTCACTCACATATTGATATCATAGGTACAAGTTCTTCGGCAAAGTTAAGTATACCAACTCCAACGTATTACAATGTTTTTAAAAAGTAATCAGGATTGCCTTTAAGAAGCCAGGGTCACATAAAAAATAAACTCAGCAGATCAATATTTAACCATGAACTTGTATTTATAAAGAATATCAAGGAAATCATTCTTGAAGAAATTAAGCTCTACCAAAATCGTAATCCTGAAACTTAAGCCAAGTCTTTAGTTGTAGAATCCTATTGTCTTATATAAATAATTCTGAAAGTAGTATAATACCCTTAAGAGAAGCATTGTGTCATCATTTCCTCCTTGATCATTTCCCAACAACAGGCTTGTATTAGTCAGGGTTCTCTAAAGGAACAGAACTAATGGAATATATATATACACACACATATATATAATGGAATATATATACACACATATATATAATGGAATATATATATTCCAATAATTAATGGAATAATATCCAATAACTAATGGAATATATATATATTCCATTATATTGCATATATATATTCCATTATATCGCATATATATATTCTCCATTATATTGCATATATATTCCATTATATTTCATACACACACACACACACACACACAGAGAGAGAGAGAGAGGCAAGTATATTAAGTATTAACTCACATGATCACAAGGTCTCACAATAGGCCATCTGCAGGTTGAGGGGCAAGGAGAACCAGTTCAAGTTCCAAAACTGAAGAACATGGAGTCCGACGTTCAAGGACAGGAAGCATCCATCATGGGAGAAAGATGTAGCCTGGGAGGCTAGGCCAGTCTCTCTTTTTACATTTTTCTGTCTGCTTTTTTATTCTGGCTGTGCTGGCAGCTGATGAGATGATGCCCACCCAGATTAAGGGTGGGTCTGCCTTCCCGCAGCTCACCTACTCAAATGCTAATCTCCTTTGGCAACACCCTCACAGACATACCTAGGATCTAATACTTTGTATCCTTCAATTCAATCAAGTTGACACTCAGTATTAACCAAAGCAAGTCCACCCCTTGTCAACTTGAACCCATACACGTCTCCTGAAATCATACATAATCTTTAAATAAAGACAATAATAAGGTCATAATTATGCCTAACATAGTACAACTATTCTTCGTACAACCGGAAACGCACCAATCCCCAACCCAAATACTATTACATAAAGTTAACAATACTTAAATGCTGATGTGAACTCAATAAATCTTATGTCACATGATAAAGGAGAAAGGAAATAAAATGACGATAATTTCTTAGTACAAGTGTATATATACACAAACATGTTTTTAACAAAAGAAAGGGAAAGACTCATGACAATTACAGTCCTCATTTCTGCAGCTGGCCACGTGGTCATAGCTAGTATTGATGACTACCTTCTTCTACTAACTATTCTGTATTCCCTTTCCCTTCAGCAAGCACCAGGTTGTGTTTTTTTGTTTTTTTTATTTTTCCTGGTGGAGTGATTCAAACCTTCATTCATGAAGGCCCTGGATCACTTGCAGTCATGCCTGGATTGGGCTGCTATAATTTCCCATTGACCTTAATCACAGGGCATGGTAATACTAAGAGATGCCCTAATGGATCTCCTGTACTCCATGCACACTCTTCCTTACCTCCGTTGCAGTGTAGTAGGCTGATTTCATCTTAATAGTCCAGGTCAATCACCCCAGTCAACACTGTATCTCTCTTCTTAGCCTGTTCACTTAAAGGTGGGAGGAACCCAAAGTGTCCAGGTAGCAATCTTAAGTTCCAGTTTAACGGAATCATTGTTGTGTCTCCTGGTGGCAGCATTCCTCCCTCCAGAACTAAGACCTCTGCGCCAGCAGAACGTAATGTTGCAGGAACAGGAAGCAAAAATTTTGCCAGTGGATCACTAGGGTTGATGGTAAGTGGTGCCACTTCCACTTCCACCCTTGAGAGTTTTGCCCCAGCCCTGCAAAGGATTGTCACCTAGTTGGCATTGCAATTGTGACTTCAAAAGGCCATTCTGCCATTCTACCAATCCAGCTGCTTCAAGATGATGGGGAAGATGGTAAGACTAGTGAATTCCATGAGCATGAGTCGCACTTCTTAAGTCATAAAGTGAGTGCCTTGGTCAGAGCCAATGCCATGTGGAATACCATGACGTTGGATAAGGCATTCCGTAAGTCCATGGATGGTAGTCTTGGCAGAAGCATTGTGTGCAGGATAGGCAAACCCATACCTGGAATAAGTGTCTATTCCAGTGAGGACAAACCTCTGCCCGTTCCATGATGGAAGAGGTCCAATATAATCAACCTGCCACCAGCTGGCTGATCACACCAAGGAATGGTACCATATCGAGGGCTTGGTGTTGGTCTCTGCTGCTGACAGCACTCAGCAGTGGTCGCAGCCAGGTCAGCCTTGGTGAGTGGAAGTCCATGTAGCTGAGCCCATGCATAACCTCCATCCTTGCCACCGTGGCCATTTTGTTCATGGGCCCATTGCATGATGACAGGAGTGGCTGGGGAAAGAGGCTGAAGGTTTCCACAGAACGGGTCATCCTATCCACTTGATTGTTAAAATCCTCCTCTGCTGAGATCACCTGTTGGTAAGCACTCACATGAGATACAAATATCTTCACGGTTTTTGACCACTTAGAGAGGTCCATCCACATACCTCTTCTCCAAATTTCTTCATTACCAATTTTCCAATCATGCTTCTTCCAAGTCCCGGACCATCCAGTCAAACCACTGGCTACAGCCCGTGAATCCATATATAATCACACACCTGGTCATTTTTCCTTCCATTCAAAGTGCACAACCAGGTGCAATGCTTGAAGTTCTGCCCACTGGGAAGATTTCCCTTCACCGCCGTCCTTCAGGGATGTCCTAGAAAAGGGCTGTAGTGCTGCAGCTGTCCACTTTCAGGTGGTGCCTCAGTATCATGCAGAACTATATGTGAACCAGGCTCTAGTCTTCTCTTCCGCTGTCAACTGATCATAGGTAACTCCCCAGGAGGCCATCGGTGCAGGC
The DNA here is from genome assembly GCF_049350105.2 of Macaca mulatta. NCBI lineage: Eukaryota > Metazoa > Chordata > Mammalia > Primates > Cercopithecidae > Macaca > Macaca mulatta. Next base: position 37,115,006 of record NC_133419.1, read on the forward strand.
TGGGGGAGAGAAGGCTGGGTGGCAGGAGTGCGGACCATGGGCATTTGCACCACTTCCTCATGTAAATTATTTGTGCCTTCAGGACCTGCTCGAGCCCGATCACGTAGATACCACTTCCATTTCATGATGGTATGCTGCTGTGCACGACCCAATTAATAGCTAGATGGGCCAGAAAGCACCCAGTTCGTGATAGGCAGTTCAGGTCACATGGTGACTTGATGACATATAGTCAAATGTTCAGTTTCCACCAATGCCCAGTAACAGGCCAAGAGCTGTCTCTCAAAAGGGGAGCAGTTATCTGCAGAAGATGTCAGGGCCTTGCTCCAAAATCCTAGAGGCCTCCTCTGTGATTCACCTATGGGGGACCCGTCAAAGGCTCCAAACAGCACCCCTATCTGCCACTGACATCTTAAGCACCATTAGATCTGCTGGATCATATTGCCCAAGTGACAAAGCAGCATGCACAGCAGCCTGGACCTGTTGCAGAGCCTTCTGTTGTTCTGGACCCCACTCAAAACTGGCAGCCTTTCAGGTCACTCAATAAATGGGCTGGAGTAACACACCCAAATGAGGAATGTGTTGCCTCCAAAATGCAAATAGGCCCACAAGGCATTGTGCCTCTTTTTTGGATGTAGGAGAGGCCAAATACAGCAACTTATCCTTCACCTTAGAAGGAATATCTCTCCCAGGATAAATACTTTGTATCCTTCAATCCACTCAAGTTGACACTCAGTATTAGCCATCACATGGCCTGCAAGTAAGAATCATAAGACCTTTCACAAATAAAAAAATAAAGAGTTTATGATTTCAGGAATAAGGGTTAAATACCATTTATCTTATATCTATCACAGATTAAACAACCATGCTTTCAGAAACAATTTAAAGTGTCTGTTTTTGCAATCTTTTGCTGTCAAAAATATTTTTCTGTGCCTTTATTTGTGTTTCAAGGCCATTATCTCCTGGGTGGATCCACTGGATTTGTTGGTAAAGTTACCACAGTATAAAATAATTGTCTATACTATCATTTATAAATTTTTCAGTTAATATACATAACCTTATAACAGAAATGAAACAAATTTGTCTAACGGAAAATTTGAAAGCTCATAAAAATAATAATTTTTGGAGTTTGTATCACCTAAAAAATTAACCTTGTACACATGTTTGGTTATCTCATTCCCTTTCCCTTCTCCCTGGGAATAAGGCCACTGGTAATTTTTAACACTTCAGAAGAAAAACAAAAGTGACTTAAAACACCTACAAAGTAATGACACCTACAAAGTAAATGTTTATGGGCAAAGATATTTATCTATTTGAAAGGGTCATTTTTAAAGGCTTCAGAGATTCTATTGTATTGAATATCTACCATCAGGAACAATTATGGAATTCTGAACTAAATATACACTTTCTTTTTTTTTTTTTTTTTTTTTTTTTTGAGACGGAGTCTTGCTCTGTCACCCAGGTTGGAGTGCAGTGGCCGGATCTCAGCTCACTGCAAGCTCCGCCTCCCGGGTTTACGCCATTCTCCTGCCTCAGCCTCCCGAGTAGCTGGGACTACAGGCGCCTGCCACCTCGCCCGGCTAAGTTTTTTGTATTTTTAGTAGAGACGGGGTTTCACTGTGTTAGCCAGGATGGTCTCGATCTCCTGACCTCGTGATCCGCCCGTCTCGGCCTCCCAAAGTGCTGGGATTACAGGCTTGAGCCACCGCGCCCGGCCTAAATATACACTTTCTTAACACACTGAAATCTACTAATGTTAAAGTCTCAAAAATGAAATACATTTATGACATGAATAGAAAGATGAATTTCTAACCATTATAGTCATTTTAAAAATAGAAAATGTCTCCAATTGTATATAACTTAATAGGGATTTCAGGTCCTCAATTCCTACTTCTTCCTCAACTGGGTACCTTTCAGGATCATGTCTTCCGTAAAGGACAAGGGATGAATGAGATTTTTTATGCGGTGACTTCCAAATCTAATTTCCTATCATAGGGTATATTTTAGACTCTAAAGTATAAAGAATAATAACACATTAGACACACATGGGAACATACAAAATATACATGTAATAAGCAAAATATTAATCTTAAAGAAGAAATTTACATTTATTCAGTCTTCGACTTCAGTCGTATTAGTTTCTGCTAAGTCACATTTACCACATAAAATGAAGATCGTGCTATTAATTACTGTACTTACGCTCAAATGGCATATAAGTGATCTTACAGGGACAGCCTGCTTCCTGATGTAATCCTTATAAGGTTCTTAGTAAAAACCCTTTAAAAAAATAACTGTTAATACTAGCTACCGTTTATTTAATGCTTACTAAGAATGAAGCATTGTCTTAAGATCATTACCAAATACATAATCTCATTAACACAGTCCTATGGGAGTTATTATCCTCATTATACTTAAAGAAATTGAGGCACACAAAAAAGCCAGAATTTGAACTCACACAGTCTTTATCCAAGACCTAACCTCTTGTCCTCTTCCCTGCATTGCCCTTTCCTCCTTGGCCTTCACACAAACCTGCAGATCCTATATGCAATATGGTCTCCCTACCCTCTGCCTCTCATCTCTGCTAAGAGGGTCCACAGGCCATTAATTCAAACAGAGCACTCCAGAAACCTGGCAGAGGTGGGAAGGAAAAAAACAGTGAATTCTAACAAAGGTAAAAGTAAAGACAGAAAGGATGGCATTATTGAGGCTGTAAAGTAATAAGCTCCATGTTCCTGGATAGATCAAGAATTGGCTCGAAAGGCAATTTAGTTGGAATAAAGGTAGCATTTTCTAAGGTTGATTGAATGTGTAGAGCAACATACTTAGATTAATAATAGGAACCATAACATTTTAGAGCTGGAAAACATTTAAATAACTAATCTCATTCTCTCCTCCACCCCTTGTAAAAGAAGATGCTGAAACTTAGAAAAGTTAGTTGTTGTTTCTTCAAGGCCTAACAAAACCAGTTAAAGAACCAATGCCATATTCCTATTGGAGAGCATTACATTCTAAAAATCATTATGAATGGGGAGGATTTATTGGATATAAAACAATCCTAAACCAGAGAAAAACCTTAAGAAAATAAAGGTATGAGATAGAAAGAGGCTGGGACCAGTTTTCCCATAAAATGCTACCTTAATGCTGCAGACATCAAGAGATCACCTTACCTTTAACCTGCTTTCTTAATTCTCTTTTCCTTGTATTTTCAATCCTGATCCTGCCAAAATAAATTCCATTAGGAGAAACTTCTATATTTTGTATCTTCTTAATGGCTCTTCCTTTCAAAAATAACTGGATAAAACTTGCTCCGTTGTGTCTCACAAATTCACTTAAGTCATACACTAAAATCATCCCATATTGAGAATGGCACAAATTCAAATGTATAAATTAGAGAGACATTCCTTTGTAAGACAGAACTGAGAAAAATAGAGACCCTGTGTAAGAGGGATTTAAGGGTAGTAGCATTATTAACTACATACTATATAATCAGGCATTATAATTGACATTTTGCAGGTGTTATTTCTTAAAATCAGCACAATTCTTGTATGAGAGAGTTCTTATTATCCTATTTTATAGGTAAAACTAATAAAGCTTAAAGAAGCCAACCAACTTGTCCAAAGGGATACAGTACTAAGTCACAGACCTCTGACATTACAACTTTATTTATTCAAGTACTTAATAACAAAATTTATGTATTTTTCATACGCTTATTCTATAAGCTGTGATATGCCTATTTTATTCTATTAAAATCAGTTCTAGAACTAGAAGATAAACTAGAGCTTATTTATACCCTCATACAAAAGTTAATAAACAAAGCCCAAAGATATAAAGTTACTTGCCAAAGATAACAGAACATGTTAATGGCAAGGCAGAAACTACAAATTGTTAAGATTTACCAAGAACTTACTACCATATAAGGTAGGTATTATACTATCCACATTGTACAAATGAGAAAATAAAAGCAATGGGAAATCAAGTGGCTTTTCCAAGATCATAAAGCAAGTAACAAGAAAGAGAAAGAACATAGATTTGTCCTCAAGCAGTCTGGCTCCACAGCCTGTGTTGTTAACCACTATGCTAGAATCTCCCCTTCAATTAAAAATTGTACCTCCTAATTTCCTTTCCAGCTCCTCTGAAATTAAGATAAACTTTGCACTTATGAGTTACACATGAAAGAATCAATAACAGAAAAATCAAGTAAGAACCTACTTTGAAAATTCAAACAGCTCTATTATTTCAATTGATATTTAGAAATTTACATTTCTAATATCTCTATTAATTGACAAATGTAAATGAGTCAATTTATAGAGATTAACAGAGGCTCAAATTTTAAACCTGAACTTATCCCAGCACTACTGATATCTGCACTTAGCTCATCCTTCCAACTCTGCCACATGGATATTTGTAAAATGAGCCTAACGATTAGATCCTCTGCCCAGAATCTGGACAATTTAGAATGCTAAATTGGGACCTTAATTGTTTCTGTTTCATGAGTCAGTGAGTATAATATTTTATCTGTTGGATTTTCTAAATGCCAATTCCATCATGTTCTAAGCACATTCTTTGCCCACTCAGTAGTAGACTGGGTCACTCAAACAAAATGTAAGTATAACAGTAAAATGAAGTTTTCTAATTCTTTATTTTCTCTTACAAGCAACCAACAGACCAATATTTTGGTGGGCTCATCTACCTATGTATCTCAATTTTTTCTTTTATCTCTTCACTCTCTCTCCATTTAACCAATCCCAACTGCATAAATCACACATTAGAATACAGTCAGCCCTCTGTATTCATGGGTTCCCCATCCATGGATTCAACTAAGCAAGGATCAAAAATATTCAGAAAGAAACATTCCAGAAAGTTCTAAAAACCAAAACTTGAATTTGCCAGCATGGAGAGTACCATGTTGAATCCACTGGAATAAAGGGATAGAGAGGCATTGTATTAGATATTATAAGTAATCTAGAGATGATTTAAAGGGAAGATGTGTGTAGTTATGTCAGAGGTATTTGAACCAGAATGAATCCATCTTGAATAGGAGCTGGGTGAAACAAGGCTGAGACACAGCAGGTTAGACATTGTAAGTCACAGGATGAGGCAGGGGGTCAGCACAAGATATAGTCACAAAGCCCATGCTGATAAAACAAGGTGTAAAGAAGCTGGCCCAAACCCACCAAAACCAAGATGGCCATGAAAGTGACCTCTGGTCCTCCTCACTACATTATATGCTAATTATAATGCATTTGCATGCTAAAAGACACTCCCACCAGTGCCATGACAGTTTGCAAATGCCATGGCAACGTCATGAAGTTACCCTATAATGGTCTAAAAAGGGGAGGAACCTTCGGTTCTGGGAATTGCCCACCCCTTTCCCAGAAAACTCATGAATAATCTACCCTTGTTTAGGATATAATCAAGAAGTAACAATAAAAACAGCCAAACCGCAGCCCTGAGGGCTACTCTGCCTATAGAGTAGCCATTCTTTTATTCCTTTACTTTTCTAATAAACGTGCTTTCTAATTCTTTCTTGCACTAGATCTAAGAACACCTCTTGAGGTCTGGATACAGACAGACCCCTTTCCTGTAACAGCTACATACAAATACGACAACATTTTATATAAACGACTTGAGTGTCTTTGGATTTTGGTATCCAAGGGGATCCCAGAACCAATCCCTCATGTACACCAAGAGATGGCTGTATTTCACTTTTTCTAAATTATTTTCCAATGTACAAAAAAAAAAAGGTCCTCAAAGACTGTGAGTTAAAAAAAAGAAATGTTTCATAACATTTTTCCCTTTTTGTCTGTCAAACTATATTTAAAAAACAAAATTTAGTGACCATCATATGGCTATTACTAAATACATAAACAAATTCCTTTCATCAAAATTGACGAAAAAGAAAAAATTTATATCCTAAAGCCCACTTCCTCCTTGCCATCCATTTGGAAATGAGAAATGAATTCAACATAAGGGACATTAGTAGATAATTTAAGAGAGCAGCTTAGGCCTAGTGCTTATGAGGTTAGCGGTGTGCTGCAATTAATTAAAAAAAAAAAAAAAAAAAAAGCACACATAGGCTTTGAGGACATATAAAACTAATTATATCACTTCCTAGCTCCATGATCTTGGACAACTCATTTCACTCCTCTAAATCTCAGTTCACCTATCTAAAATGTACATAAAGTAGCAGGTGCGGTCCAGGAGACAGAAGGGAAAGTCTAAAAGTCTCGGGAAATAAAAGCAGAAATGCCAGATCCACTAACTAGTGTTATATAGTATAAATAAACCAGACACTCATGCTGGGAATTTACCTTCTTTATTTCAGAGGCAAGTAACTGTATCTGATTATTGAAATCTGAAGGAAGAGGGTGGGACCAATAACAGTGGGTATAAAAATTAAAGAATTTTTGAGAGGATCACTCAGGAAATTGACAGGTCTTAAAGAACAGCTATAAGCCTACTTAAGATCCTAAACCTTGTTGGGCTGAGACACCCAGAAAATTACAAGATACAGAAGGAGGGACAGTAATGCAATAAAGTTATTGAATGAGGTACTGTGCTAAAAGCCAGAAATATATAAAGTAGGTATGAATCCACCATAGTTTTAAAGAGGAAACAGGCAAGTTAAGAGACAATTACAAAGTGTAGTAACTCCATCCTGGAAGAAAGAGCAAACAAGGTAGTGAACAGTGCAATAAATGCCATCATGGAAGAAAGAATGGACAGAAGCATGTGCAAAGTCAGAGACCTGAAAAGAAAATTATGTGCCTCATATGGGTATCAAGTAGGAAGTAGGGCATGTTGGCAGAAGGGGAGGTTGAAGGGGTAAAATGGGCCTGGTGGTAAAGGAACTTTGTACATTTTGCCAGTAATTTGCAAACCATTACACTATAAAATGATGTGATCAGATCTAAAGTGAGATCCATATAACAGCAAATTAAAAGATGTATTGAAAGTAAGTGGTCAGTTAAGAGGTTCTTGCAGTCAGCATGGTAAGAGATGAGAAGGTGGGGATATGATGTTTTAAAGAAGGGAGAGGGGTGAATATTAAGCAATCAAGTATGCTAATAGAGTTAACTCATCCCAATGAAAACTTGTCATCACAAAAAGCACGGAAAACTTTTCTTATTACCCTTTTTTTCTTTTCTTTTTTTTTTTTTTTTTTGGTCACTGTTGCCTCTGAACAGATGGGAATTCCCTCCTCTTAGTCTGACAGCAAAAACTTCAAATGGGAAGAACTTCCTGGCATGGGTTTACAAAGAGTGCTTAAATCTATTCCAATTTGCAATTGGAAACACTCATTGAGACAACCGAAGAATTTAGTAAAATAAATTGAATAATATTTGATAAATTTACACTCTCATGGTGTGGGAGTATTTCAGCACAGGCTGGAACAGTTTCAGGTTCATCATTACCTCCTGAGAATACCTCTGATAAATAAAAACTCACAGAAAAGTAAAGCTAAAGTCTCAACTCTTGAATAGGCAGCAATGATTTTCTTGGTTTTAACAGTCTGACCCTAATGAGCTGGATTTCTAAACTGATAACTAGAAGGCAACAAAGCTCTTTCCTTTAGAATGAAATCATATAAATTTTAGGGGTTTTCTTTTTTTTTTTTTTTTCTATCACACAGAGGATATGTGTATAAAGGAGAGGGATTTTTCATTTTTTAAAATCACCCCCATTTTAAAGTTAGTACAGATATTTTTAAAATACCTTTTCCAATTCACTGTCTTCACCTTTTCTCCTTTTGTCTTCTCATTGTTTCCTCCCTCTCCATATTCAAAATAATAAAGTTAGTTTGTGTGTTTGAGGAAGAGGTGTTAGCAAAGCTTCATCAGTCCAATTCCTTTGTTCCCTCAATATCTCTCACAAAAATCCATCTCAATTTCATGGCCTAAGTAGACAGTAACAAGAAGAAAGAATATAGAAAATAGGCAACAGAAAAGAGAAAACAAAAGAACCAATGGAACACAAAAGCCAAACGAAAAAATATCAATACTATACTAATGCAGTATAACTAATAAATTGAAAGTTATCTTGGAAATCTTCTAGCCCCACTCTGTTGACAATAAGACACAAAACAGCATTGCAGGAGATTGGAGGGCTGGGGCGCAGTGGATAAGAACTGATTAAACCTTTCAAACCTAATCTGACCAGGAGTTTAGGACTGCCTGCCCAAGAAATGTACCCTGAGTAATGGCAGGCCTATAGTTTCTATATTTGAAATTCAAAGAAGCTACATTGGGTCCTGGGTTTGCTGAGAGTCTAAATTTATCAAATATTATTCAATTTATTTTTCTAAATTCTTCAGTTGTCTCCATGAGTGTTTCTAATTGCAAAGCATCTCAAAGATGCTTTCTTGCCTTGGAATTTTCTTTACTGACTCTCAATTTGAGAAATGCAAATATATTTTAAATAAAATTTAAGTACTGTTTTGTTATAGTGCTTTTCTACATAGGCCTTTTTGTATTGAAAATAATTTTTCTATGTGAAGCAAATGAATTCCGAAGTCATATGCCAGTTTGGTTTTGGGTAATCCATCAGAAACAGTGCAATGAGATAAAAGAGATGATCCTACTTACATGTTCTCCTTAATGGATCTTTAGCCACTCGTTGCCTATCCCTAAAGAATCATATATTTTAAATCTAATAATTACCTAATCCAAATTCATTATTTTATCTATGAAGGCACCATGGCCTAGAAGGAAAGGTAACCTGCAAAGTAACAGAGAGTTGGTGTAAGAACCCAGGTCTCTTGATTTCCAATCTAAAAAATGTAAACTGCAAGAATGGCCCTGGTGTAGTATATCTGATACATGGCAGTTTGGCTAGATGAGAGCAGATTTGGTAGTTCAACACCCACCACTCACCCCTGCCACACAAACACACACACACTTCAGCTACATCCATAATCCAATATTTTTGTCATTATATTATCATCTCTGTCTGTACCAAGTACTGTTTGTTAAACACTTTATGAACAACTTCTAATCTAATTACCAGAAAAATCCTATCACATAGGTTCTTCAAAGTAGAAATGGCTAAAAAAAAAAAAAAAAAAAATTAATTGAAGTCCAGAAGACGTGATGATAAACTACCAAGCTCCTACTTGAAATAATTCAAGTGTTTAGGCTAACTACATGGCAGAACAAGAAAAATAAAGTGTATTATTCCCTTCTGAAAAGCTGCCTTAGCCTAGCAGTGTCTTAGTCTGGCCGTCAAACTGCTACACAATGTGGTACCAATCCACATTTCTATTCTCATTTCCCATCCTTTTAATGCAGTATTATTATGCTATGAATGCAATAAGTTACAAATTAATGGATTTTTCCTCACTGAGATCAGAGTGTTTAAAAACACAGAATATATAAAGTCTAAGATGGTTAGCACAGTGATAGGAACAAAACAAACTTAAGAATACTACTTGACAGGACTGACCACCACAAGCATAGACCATGACTACAAATACCATAGGTAAGGAAGAATTTTGAAAAAGTTGAAATAAAATCAGCTTATCTCAATCCCTTGGTGACTTAAATATGATAAACTACTGTGACAATCAGGGAGATTGGTAAATAGTAGCTCATTTAGCTTAGGTATAAAAAGCCAAAGACTTCGACAAGTTCTCTTGTCAAGTGCTAAAAGTAGGGCTAGAGAAGCAAAATTATAAAAATGGAAAATATAATCGGAAATAAGCATGACCCAATATTAAAGAATTAAATAATGCTGAAAGAACATAGAATCAGTAAATAAGTTGAGTCCAGATTTTTGAGAGAAGGTAGAGGGAAGTGGGGAAGGAAGATGTGACGGCCAGGGAGTGAAGAAAGAAACAAGAAAAATAGCAGGGAAGGGAGATTAACTCTTCAGAGAATCTTTGTAGATGAAAAATGTTGTACCTGTGAAGCAATCAGCGTAACGTGGAAATAAGGCTACCATAACCTACTGACTTTTAGGTATCATAAAATGTCAGAAAATTTGATTTTTTTTCCTTTCCAATTTATACATGACCATTAATTCTCTATTTAGAATCTTTAATGAAACTCTAAACATCCAGTTAATAAATTTCAAATATCAAATTTATTAGTAAATGAAAAACTATATACCAAGATATGACTCAAGAAGTAAAAGTTGAAACAAAAAATAAGAAATTGGTAATGCGGGTCTGGCCAACCTATGAGCAAAATATACATAAATAAAATGACGTTGGATAAGAAGACTGGAGAGAAAACTGTGTGGACCCTCAGAAAGATTTAGACTCTAACTGGTAATACTCAATTTTAGGTAAAAGAACAAGTAACCCAGCATTTCCCAAAGTTAGATAAAGCATTAAACTCCTCAGGCACATGCATAATGTCCTTTGAAAACTAGGTAAGTAAAACAGAGTTTGTCAGGGTGGAGGAAATATATGATCAAATAAGTTTGTACAATGGGTTAAACAAAGATAAAAATGTTGTTTTTTTGTTTGTTTGTTCGTTTGTTTGTTTTACTAGAATTCTTATATGTTAGTTTGCACTGAAAATCTCCAGGAGAAGAATAGATTATGCTGTATTTTTAAAACACATTTGACCACAGAATTTTTCAAAATCATCTCATCAGAACTTAGGGATAATGAACAAAAAACCAATAGGTTACCATTGTTCTTAAAGTTTTCTAATGAGTGATAAAGATCATATATGGTATTCCATCAAAGACCGACCATCAACTGTACTCTATCAAATCTAAGATGATACTGATTATGCGATGCAGCATTAATGTTACATATCATGAAGAAAAGATACTGCCAATTAAATTATAGTATGTCATCAATTATAAAATGTGTCTCAATTTCAATCAATAACTTCAAAAGAAATGTTTCAGAGGAATGACTGAAGGATGTGTAATCCACTTATTGCCCTAAAGATTGTCTACTTTGTAACTAGATCAAATGCTTTTCCTGAATTTTCCTTTAGCATAATGCCTGAATCTGGCACTAGACAGCACACTAAAATGCTGTTGTAGACTGTCTTAGGTGTTTATTATACAGATATTGTTGAGGCTTCAAGATCCACATTTGATTATAGGTAAATAATTTCGATCTCATAGATGCTGGGAGGATTTAGAGAAATAATATATGTAAAGTGCCTGAAACCTATCAGGTCTTTAATATGTGAGTTCTCTTCTTTTCTTATTTTATTCAGTAATCCATTCTAGCATTTTATCATTTTGCCAGCACATACTTGCTCTCTTCAGCCAAAATACCTTCCTGGTCTTGATTTCCTTTTGTTTATTCTTCCATAAACATGAAGAACACCTAATCAATCCCTCCTTGCAAAATTCTTTATATAAATGAAATACTTTCTTTCGAATACTTTATTTTAAATAAATATGAACCTAATGAAGGAAGAGACTTTTAAAAACATCATTTTTAATGAATTTATTAAGGTCAAATTAATGCAATGTAAAGGAATGTAAGCAAGCCACTTAATTTGTTTTTTATTAAGTAAAACATAATGTTTAATTGGATACTGGGCTATTATTGAACAAATCAATATGCTTTTACTTATGAACTGGTTTGTGTGGAGCATAACAGACTTTCTCATAGACTGATAAATTAGCAAGATAAAAAGAAAAGATATTGTATTGAATATTTTTAAGAGAAAAAAAGGCATCAAGTAAGGAAGAAATTAATCACAATGACACAGGGTTCATAACAGGATTCTAAAAAATAAAAATCAACATGGTAACTATAGGTCTATTCAACAGATTTTTAAAAATCTATAAAGCAAAAAAAAAATCTAAATACCAAAGAACAATTAACCAAGTTGCCAAAAGACAAAATACTTTGGTGGGATGTCAATCAGTAACACTGAGCTGACAACTGTGCCTTAATTAATTTTGAAACTGTTTCCAATTAGTTAGTATAGAACACTAGAGGCTTCATGCTGCCTATGACTCAGTGCACTGACTCATCTACCAAAACTTTTCTTACACAAGAAATATTCAAGCACTCGCCAGGATGCAAGATCAAAAGGAAAGAGGGTTCACCAACCTTCTTAGTTAAAACCTTGTGATAAATTTAGATGACCGGAAGGATATGGAACAACTTTCCAGAAAGGTTTAACAGTCAGAAATAGCTTGAAAAGTTTGATTTGTTAACAAAACAATGAAAACATATTATTTTAAAATCAGTCTTGCAAATATATCTATAAAATATGCTAGTTGTTTTTTAAACTATATAGAGGATATAAATAATATAACCAACATTAAAGTGTTCAATGAACTTCACCTCATCATATTTAAATATCTCATATTTCCTAACTCATTAAAATAGCAGTGGAAACAAAATCCAGACTTGAAGAAAAGCCTAAAATCATCATACATCTATCCCATAGAAACTTTCTTACATTTTCAGATTTAGCTTATCATGGTATGATTCAATTATAGACTTTTCTAGAATAAATCTAAAGCTTTAAATGATTCTTCAAATTACAAAACATAATATGAAAAAGAGGACAATAACTTTTATTATATAGTTTACCTCAGTTTATTAAATCAGAGTAATATTAATAGTTTTTTAATAAGCAATTATATTAATAGTTTTTAAATAAGCAATTATAATTATTATAAATAGTTTTATTAATAGACAATTATATTAATAGTTTTTTTAAATTTTAAATAGCTTTGACATGCCATTGGGTTGGGAGAATGGGTAATGGACCACAGAAATGAGGAACAAAAGACCACTCGTTGCAGGGAAAACAAAGAAGACCCTTTATTCAGAAAACAGAATGTACAAGACGAGGTGTTCCACAGGCCACAGCCTGTCCTAACATCCTGGAGAGTCTAGGAATCCAGTGAGAGAAATCAAAGTTAGTACCAATTAGTACCAAGTCAGTTCCCAAACAAATTACCAATAAGAGATCCATTATGTTATAGATGTCTACAAGTAATTTTTTCATGCCATATGAAAAATTTTAAAAAATTTTAAATTCAAAAAATTCTGAGATGACTTACAAAGTACAGGAAGTACAGAAAGTAAAACAGTAAAGAAATGGAAATAGGAAAGAGATGAAGGTAGCAATAAAGATAAGAGGAATTTTAAAAGTATAATTAGCTAGCCATTTGGGGCCATGGATTTTTCATCCTAAAATCATGGTCCGATTTGTCTGAAACCTGGAGGAGGAGGCTCCAACACTAGTGAACACTGCTGTGACTTATTTGAAGCCTACATTGGCCGCATTTAGATACTAAGCCAAAGTTGAGCTAACTCCTCCAACTCCTACTGAGATCCTGACAGCTATTCAGAGCCTGAAAAAAATAGTCAACAGTGCTCACACTGCTAGCTTCTAACAGCTGACAGTTAAGGAAGCTGTGCTGAATGGTTCAGTGGCCACTGAGGTGTAAATGTGGTTTTATATTGGAGCAATCATAAGTAAGCATTGCCTCATTGCCTATAACATTTGACAACAAGTTTTTAACATCTGATTATATTTTATTTACTATTTGAGTGTTCTTGGATCATGTGTGATCAAACTGCTATCTGAATAAAATGTGTCCAAAAAAAGTATAATCAGTGGTATGACTGTCACTCAAAAGAAAGGACATACAATGTTTACATCCTTTAATATAAGCAGGCCACAAAATTTACCAGTGAGTTCCCTAAAAGCCACTGCAAAGAGAGAAACATAAATGGTTGCATCATTCACTATATCCACCAAAAATTACACACACGCACATATACATCTAAACCCTGGTCATTCAAAATAAGCCTTCCTGCTACTGCACTTTGAAAAAAAAATCCTGGCCGGGCGCGGTGGCTCACGCCTGTAATCCCAGCACTTTGGGAGGCCAAGGCGGGTGGATCACAAGGTCAGGAGATCAAGACCACAGTGAAACCCCGTCTCTACTAAAAATACAAAAAATTAGCCGGGCACAGTGGCGGGCGCCTGTAGTCCCAGCTACTCAGGAGGCTGAGGCAGGAGAATGGCGTGAACCCGGGAGGCAGAGCTTGCAGTCAGCCGAGATTGCACCACTGCACTCCAGCCTGGGCGACAGAGCAAGACTCTGTCTCAAAAAAAAAAAAAAAAAAAAAAAAAAAGGAAAAAAAAGAAAAAAATCCTATTAGTCCTCATAAACTGGTAAGATAGTAAATTACCACTTCCTCCTCCATCTCTGGAGTAAACACAATAATCAGTTTCAAAGTTGCATTACTTTTATTATTCCTCTATATAAGCTATGGAATATCAGTGAAACATGTGTAAGAGTAATTCTAAGAGTGTGAAAATTATATGGTCTAAGTACATTGCAGTCCTTCATAAATTTTATTTCCCCCAAAGTTTTTATAAGTATTAGGTGACAGAGAGGTCAAAGTCATAATCCGATATAAGAAGCTGGAGTACAGCTATTTTACGTTGTTTTCTAAAGAGCGGATCTATATATTTTGACAGTAAGCTAAGTAGAAAATATTGACATACACATTATGAAACCTAATGAGCCAAATGAGAATACCTGCCTGAATTAAACAAATGCTTATTGCGATCCACTACATAAAAGATTACACTTACTGGGGTTAAAATGAAGAACTTGTCTCTCCTCCTCCCAGAGGTTAGAGTCTATTGGGGACCGCATGCAATTAAATAAATTATAGCAATGATAAGGACCATAATGAGCAATCAGTGCCTGCTGGAGCAGAACCTAACCTGGAAATGAAATTTCAAAAAAGGGTTTTCAAAGAAACAAATGCCTAGGCTGCAGCCTAAAGCAAGAGTTAGCTATGAAGTTCCAGTCAGATGTCAACAGAGATCCTAATCGGTCTCCTCTATGCTTATCTTCCTAAACTGAGTCATTAAATGACGGAACTACTCAAGGATCAGGATGTGTTTTCTCAAGGCAAAATTCATCTAGGCTCATGGTTTTCGTTTTTACTTACATGCTGATCATTCAGTTACATGACAAAAATCATTAATGCATCTTTGTTCCCGTAAGTGTTCCCTGACTTTCCTCTTCCTAAAGCATCAAAGGAACATCTGGCTTTATGCTACCAGCTTCTTTCCCTATCATCCACTGCAAGGAAGGTCCTATGTTGTCAAAATAGTAACAGTTACATCAACGTAAATAATACAGAGCAAAGTACAAAAGAAGAAGGATGAATTAGAATAAAAGCTAGCCTGGATGAGAGTAGAGGGGTAGCTCCTTCAGTAGTTTTTGAAAAAAGAATGGCACACCAGCTGCATCTGATGAAAACAAAAGATGAGAAAGGTAACAAGAGCAATACTAGAGAGTACTGCTGGGAGTTAAGAGTCCCTTCATGGTTTTGAGAAATGCATAAAGAACTTGCATTATTTTTAAATAATTGTGGTTTTAATGGACTATGTTTTTTTGAGTATAAGACTCCTCAAGGACTGTATCACGTGGGTTATGACTTAATAAGAATTAAATCTGGTAAATTTTTGTCTCATGCTCAAACATTACCTCTGAGCTCCAAAACACTGTATCTAACTGACTCTTGAAACTCTATTCTGGCTGTCTGAAAAGCATCTAAAAACATGTCCAAAACAAAATATGTGATCTTCTATTACGGAAAAAAAAAAAAAAAGAGTCCTAGTTCATCCTACGACAAGGCCACATACTTACCTTAACAGTTCCCTCTCTTCACTTCCCATATCTAGCTCTTCATCAGATTCTGTTTATTTTATATTCAAAACCCCTCATATCTGCCCACCTCTGTCCATTTAAACTGTTACCACTCTATCTAAACTATCACCATCTCTTTCAATAAATACAGTTGCTTTCTAACTGGTCTCCTTTCATCTACTCTTGCACAACCCACTCCCAGCCTACCACTTCTATTTTCCACAAGGCAATCTGAATGTTCTTTACAAAATATCTATCTAATCTAGTTAGCCCACATCCTCTGATCAAAATGAATTTAATGAATTTTCAGTGAATTCCCACAGCTTTTAAAATGAAGACCAATATTCTTAATATGGTCTAAGGCCTAGCATTTTTGTTCTTCTTAACTTCATCTTTTTCCATACATCCTTGCTGTCTACACTTAGCCACACTGTGCTTTCACGTTAAATAAAAATTACAGAAATCTACTGTTTTGGGCGAAGCTCCTGCACTAGGCCCCAATACACTAAACTAAAAATCTAAATCAAAGCATTGAAGTTCCCAGTCACCAAATCAAAACTAAGTTGTTATTTGACTTTCCAATAAATCAGGAGAGAAAAATGACAGCCAAATTTCCAAAATAGGCCAGTCAGCAAGATAATGAATTTCCTTCTTCCTTTAACACTTACCCAAAAATAAATAAACTTAAGTAACCTGATATTAATATTTTTTTATTATGCTGTTTCCCTGTTCTTGCCTTTCTAGAAAAGTAACTTTCAAGTGACCAATCTACTCTTTGTTCTTTGTTTCTCTTTTCTTTGGCCCTTTTCTATCTATAAAACCAATCTCCTCTGGTCCACTCTCTGTAACACTCATTCTGCTTTATGGAATGAAGTGTTATCCAATTCTAGAATTGCAAATAAAGCCAATTAACATCTTTAAACTAAATTTGTTTTCATTTTGGCTTTTGACATTTGGTTTCTCAGAAGTGTCCTGCTTTTTCCTACAACAGTAAAACTGCCTTTGCAAAGAATATGATTGAGAGAAATCTAACTAGCTGACTTCATCTCACTTCTAACCTCATAAGCTGTTTGTTCATTCCCCCGTGTAGGCCAAGCTAACTATAGGAGGAATTTAGTTCATAGTTTAAAGCAAGGATGATAACAGTCCCTGCCTAAAACTAACCCTCCTCTTTGTTCAGGATGGAAACTGCGTTCGTGAAAATAATGAAAGTCCATAAGGTTACAATTATGGTAAAGACTTGAATTCTGTTAAGCTATAAGCGTAATTAAGCAATCACCAGCCATTGTTCCCTAGCTTGCTTACTACTCAGGAGTCACATAGCTGGAGGTCACAAGATTTATTTTATTTTTATTTTGATACAGGGTTTCAGTGTGTTAAGCATGCTGGAGTGCAGTGGTGCGATCTCAGTTCACTGCAGCCTTGACATTCCGGATAAAGCGATCCTCACAATTCAGCCTCCCAAGTAGCTGAGACAACAGGTGTATGCCACCATGCCAGAATAATTTTGTTTTTAAATTTTTTGTAGAGACAGGGTTTCACCATGTTGCCAAGGCTGGTCTCCAACTTCTGGGCTTAAGCAACCCGCCTGCCTCTGACTCTGTCTCTGTCTCCCAAAGTCAAAGTCTTCCCCAGTTGCTCCTTTAGATAATAGCACTATTATCAAAACGTAAGATTGATCTTTCAGATATTTTTCAGACTCGTGCATTCAGCCATACCACCTGATACCAACAGGACCGTGATTCATACCAAGGAACTGACTCAACCAGTCCTGTAAACCCCGCACCCAGATACTGACTCAGCACATGAAGACAGTTTGGACAATCCCATGATTTCATCCCCAATCAATCAGCAATACCTATTCCCTAGTGCTCTGCCCACCAAATTACCCCTAAAAACCCTAGTCTCCACACTCTTAGAGAGGCAGATTTGAGAAATATCTCCCATCCTCCTCCCAATTAAAGTGTTATGAGTAAACACTATCTCTGCTGCAACTACTGCTGTTCTCAGCATATTAACTTTCTGGGCATCGGGCAAGAAGAACCTATTTGGCTATAATAATGAAAGGAGTTACCCAGCTTCAGGCATACAGTAAGGAAAGGGTCCCTAGACAACCTCCCACATGTGTTTGGTCCAGATAAGGGAACTTGAACAGGAGCTTTGACTAAACATACCACAGCAGAATAAGGGCCCACATGCCCACGGGGGAAATGGGGTGAATCCACCAGGAATTCAAACCTTATACAAACACAGCCCCATCAGCATATATGTAAAACACCCTTGTGTTCAACTGTGAAGGGGGCAACCAGCAACCTGCTTTCAGGACCCCTCTTTTTGCTGAGAGCTTTCCTTTTCACCTAATAAATTCTACTCCACTCACTCTTTGATGGCCACATGGCTCTTTCTTCCTGATAATGAGACAAGAACCCTGACCTAGTTGAGCTAAGGAGCAAAAAAATCCTTCATCATTTTGGGGACAAGTTCAGAATACCTGGCAGATGAGTAAATTGCAGATCCAAAACCTTTCACTTTCATTTCTGAGCCTTCTCCTCCTCAGACTTTTTCTGAAGGTAGATGCAGCACCCAACCTCTGGTGAGCCAAAGAAGAATGAATGGCACAGCAACAGAGGACAGGATGCTGGAGAGTACCCCAAAAACCCCCCATCACTCTCGAGGGTTGGGAATGTCGGCCTTATTCCAATCCAGTCTTTCCCACAGTATTTTCCTTCTTTTGTTCCAGGACTATCATGGTACCTGTCTCTTCTTTTATAATGTTAAAGATGTTGCTGCAAACTGCAGATATTACTAGCTAGAGTGAGCATTTAGCCCAGCCATCAGAAATGCCATTCAGAACAATGCGATTTCCGTCTGTTCTTAGAGGCACTTCCCACACCCCTACCCCAACAGCCCGGGTGCACGCTCGGAACAGAAAGGCAAGCGGAGGTGCCTATCCTCCCTGCTTCCCTCCCAGCTGGGGTGCATTGCCATGTCTGCACATGCACATGCTACATCCAACAACCACATGGGGCAGGAATGAGTTGCAGCCGCCACCTGGGCCCCAGGGCAGTCTCGGGTCCTGCACAGCCAGCTGGCCAGCAATTCCTGCTCACCATCCACTCCTGCCATGGGCCCACAGAGTCTTTCCACTCCTGGCCTTGCCAAAATGAGGGTACAATGACTAAGAGTTTCTCTCCCTGTTGGAGGAACCCATTTGTATAGAGCTAGAGGATTTTCCCTCAGGCATTTTCCCCATCCTGCATTTAAGCTGTATTTTTGTTTTTTTTGTTTTTTCTTTTCTAACATGGCCCTGAGAAAACAGGGAGCTTTTCTATGTGAGAGTTTTTGTTTGTTTTCCTTTTGGAAAATATTTTATTAGGCCAGGACCCCAACTCACAAGACACCCTTTACTCTCCCTTGTTTGAGGACTCAGCACCACAGATTTATCTTAGCATGACTCATTCCTGCCAATTAGGACCCCTCCCATTTCACGGATAGAGGTCATGCTAGCATCCATGGCATAGACAAGGTCTAGGAAACTAAAAGGTTACTGACAGCAGCTGAAAGGCAGCATGTGGGTAAATGTGGACAATTCCCACCTCCTAGGCCCCCTGTTAACAAGGGTGAAAAGCCACATTGGCACCCATGGTCTGCACCCTCCCAAGGTTACAGGGACTCAGGGATGTAAGGACAGAAGAAAGAAAAGAGGACGGCTCTTCTCTCTCTCCCTCACATATCCCAGGTATTCACTGGGAGAAAAAAGAAACTAGGGATGCCTTGTTCCCCTCTTTCTAGATGAGTAACCGATCATCTTCAGTCTGTATTTCTCTCAAATGCCTCCTAAATCACTGGGATTCTTTTGAGGAAAAAAAGAAAATCCTTACTCTGTCTTCTCTTCACAGATGGGTAATTGTGCCCCCATACCACAGTACACTCCCCTCAGATGTATCCCCCAAAGTAGGAAAAGTTAGTTTCCCCAAACCTTAAACTGCTTGGCTTAAAAGTGAGCTCAGGGGAAGGAAACCCAGAAGACTGACATGCTGGTAAAAGGGTAAAAGTTCTTAACAGTTGGACTTCGGGCCTCCCTCTCCCTGTGCAGACTGGTTGAAAAAATGATAAAAATGTTTGCATCCTCTGTAAAGTCTGGATTAATGGAAGAAAACCATTTGTGAGGCTAGTCTTAGGCTGTAGTCAATCTGTTGTGTTTTTTGGGTCTTTCTGCATGGTTCCATGATAAGGAGGAATATCTTAGGATAGAATGCAAGCCTAGGACCCCATAAGCCTGTTGTTCAAGCCAACCAGCAAACTGGGCAGTAACAAACTTTGCAGCAGGTTTCCATTTTCTTTTACGTCCTTGGGAGCTTGACCTTGTAAACACACGGCAGTACTTTCTTCTGGCCTCTGCCATTTTAAAATGGTGGCCTGGGTTCAGTTTTGGCATAGGGAATGAGTACGTTCAGGTTAGTATCCATGTGACTTAGAATTTGCTGATTGTCTTCCCCTCTGTGAACAAATTCTAGCTTCCTTTCTTAAATCTTTCTTTCTCTGAGCCACCTTTTAATACTCCAGATTTTGTAGGAACTGCTGACCACTTCTTTGAAAATACCTAGTACACTCACAGTTAATCCATAACCTTAATTGAGGCTTGTTGGTTTCACCTGTGAGGTTACTTTTGGTAGAAATATTGGCCACTTGGCATGGCTAAAGTAGGGTAATAAGGGATTTCAAAGGATTTTCTTAAAAAGCACTCAGCTTAATTAAAAGTGGATATCCAAGCTATAGGTATATGTAAAAGGCCTTTATGTTTTACACTTCATGGGATCTTGTTTTTCTGGAAAAAGGACTTTTTCTCAGTCGCATGAATTATTTTTCTCCATTTCGTGTTGCTACTCTTAATGCACACAAGAGGCCCTAAGATAAATAGCCTAGAACACCTGAGGAGAAACAGAGAAGGTGCCACAAACCCCATTTTGGGGAAAAAAAAAAAATTCCCTCTGTTTTCCACATGAAACTCCAGGAATTAAAAGTGGATAGATTCCTCTCAAAATCTGTTTTTGTCTTCCAGCTTTACCCATTTACTGTGCCCTAGAAACTGTATGCTTTCCTAGCCCTGCTCTTGAAGGGCACCACCCTGAGGCCAATAATCTGACTAGGAGATTGGAAAATGAAGAATCTTACAATTACTGGATCTTCTTCTGTCTGTGTCTGTATAATTATACATGTGTTATGTGTGTGATGGTTATAAAAAAAAATAGCTCTAATGGCCTAAAGAAAAATAGATCAAATATTTTTTGAAATAAAAAAAAAAAAGCTGTTATGCCTGTTCCTTCAAGTGACTTTAATCTTTGAGAAATAGAAACATTTTTGAAGACAACTGGTAAAATATAAATGTCTTCAAAATGTAAATATGTGATCTAAATTATGCGGGTCAGATACTAGGTTTGCTACATGTTTGAAGGTTACAAACTGCTTCTTTGGCTTTGGAGAACTGACTTGCCTGCTTTACAATTTGATAAGGCTTGAGGGCATATAGAATTAACCACGCCCTTAACTATGCTAGAAAGAGTCAGACTTTATCTGTACCCAGTACATAATTAAAACAACTTACCAGCCTTTACACTAAAATTAAAAATTGCTAACAGTTACTGTTAAAACATATAATTGAGACTACTGAATATTGATTCACCTGCAAGGTGTGTAATGCAAGTAATATGTGCTTTTAGTAAAAGATTATCAGAAGGCATGGGAATGTAAATTTTGGACTAGGGTTAAAGGATTGTTTTGAATTAGATAAGATAAAGCTGAAAGTTTAAACAAAGAGTGGAAGGTTTGTAAAAATTAATCTTCCAAAATAAATTCTATATAAGAACATATTGATTAACTTCAAAAAGGTATTATACAGTCATTCCATAAATTGAGCAATGAAATAAAAGTACAAGGTTTTCTTAAGGCACTGATCTGCTATTTAACAAAAATTTGTAAAGTATTATGAAAGGTTTACAAAAATTTCACCTCATGGTCAAACTGGCTAAGATTGGATAAAATTATCTGTAAGGTTCCACTAAAACAAAAAATTGGGGTTGGCATTAATAGTAGACTAATGTAAGGGTGTAATCTGGCATTTTCTCTCTAAAACAAGATTTTCATGTAACAGTAAAAGATAATGAAAGGTTTAGCCTTTTTTTTATTTTTGAGTCATCATTTTGGCTAAAGAACTTATGGTAAACTGGAATTCTATTTCATAATATCACATGCTTTGAACCTCTAACATATATATTTAACAAGTTTCCCAAAATCAAACTTCAGCTTCAAAAATTGTCTTTCCTGACCCCTAGCTTTTGGATGCCAGAGGACCCCTAAAGCACCCAAGAGAGAGGTAAACAGGATTATTTGACATGTTATGGGGGATTGCCAAAGTGATGTTTAATCTTTCATAGGTTATATTTTAATGAATAATGTTAATATATGTTCTAAAATTGTATGGGATGTCTACAATTCTAATGTCTAAGTATATGCTATCAATAATAATTAAGGTTATTATGTTACTGTAAACCACATGTATTAGTCTGTTCTCATTCTGCTAATAAAGATATACCCAAGACTGGGTAATTTATAAAGGAAAGAGGTTTAATGGACTCACAGTTCCACATGGATGGGGAGGCCTCACAATCATAGCAGAAATCTAAGAAGAAACAACGGCACATCTTACATGGCGGCAGGCAAGAGAGCTTGTGCAGCAGAACTCCTATTTATAAAACCATCAGATCGTGTGAGACTTACTACTATGAGAACAGTATAGGGAAAACCGCCCCCATGATTCAATTATCTCCACGTGGCCACCCTTGACACAAGGGGGATTATTACAATTCAAGGTGAGACTTGGGTGGGGACACAGCCAAACCATATTACTACAGAAATGAACAAATTTCTTTGTCAATCGTCTTTTTGAGGTAACTACCCTGGACATTTTGTTATTCACAGACAATTGTTGTCTAGCTTTGATCCTTTTCAAAAGATGGCTTATAATCAGATATAGGAATTTGACAGGTGCTCCTAGAGGCAGGTTTCTGGTATCTTTGGAGATTGGGACATTGAAATAGAGAGAAACATATAGGACTCATGAAAAGCTGAAATGTTCATGAATATCAAGTAGAACAAGAGTTAACAGAGTGGACTGAACTAACAGAAAACTGAAGTAATCTTTTTAGCCTTTTGTGCTTAAAATGTTGCTGATCCTTGTTTTGTTTTTAGAGTCAAGGAAACTTATTTTGAGCTATTTACAGCCTTCAATAATTGAGTAAGGTATACTCCTGTGAACAAAATTTGGAGGATATTTGTTTCTCCCCACCTGGCATCTCCAGAATTTGGAAACTATTTGTGAGTATTCTTAACTTATGGCAATAGAGTTATTTGCATCTATGCAATAAGAATTCATTTTCCTTTGCAACAGGACACGATTGGCAGAAACTGGTTGTTTCACCAAGGTTTTAACCAGAAGGGTTTGCTTCCCTTTAAGGAATCAAGCATGGCTTGCAGAGCCAATAAAAGCCCCTTGGGAAATCTGGTCTCATACCTTGTCTACACAGTCCCCATAAAGGGTTACTAACCTGTAGTGAGTAAAGAATATCACCTTCTAACAGGCCCAGGAGCCCCAGGTTCTTGTGACCTCAAGAAGGAAGGAATTTACCCACTCATAGGTATTTGAGGGTACAAACCCATGACTGGGCTCAGCTTTTAAAGGTCTTATCTGAGATTCCTCGTGGAACAGAGTTCCATCAAAGCCAACTTAAAGGCCTATGTGAAAAATAATTATTCTTGCTGCACCAATAATCTGGCCAAGAATAGGACTAAAGTTTATTTTACCAACAACTCAGTCCTATCACGATTTGTTTTGGACAAAAATGAGGACTGGAGAGAGAAAAATTATGCTTCAAAACTTATCATACACTTGTCATTAAATTCTAATCTCATCAGTTGTTTTTAAGTTTTTGCCTACATTTTAAACTAACCTGGTTTATTCCTGTGAACCAACCAGCAATCTCTGGCTGTAGCTCAGAAGAAACAAAAGGGATGGGTGATAAAAATCTGGATCAATATTCTACTTCTGGGCAATTATCCTGCAAATCCTACCAGGTGATAAGAATAAATACAGTGCCCATAACTCGAGGTTTCTTTGTTTGGAAAAATAAGACCAAAAGAGCTAACCAAAGCCAAGCCCCATGCACCCAAATCTTAGCAGGTATAACTATAGCTAGCTACCAGCTATCTGAGCACATTGGCAGCCTTGGGATTTTTCAGCGGTCCTTATCCCCTTGTTTCGTTTTGATATATGTCTTCTAATAACCCAAATTCTTCCTTTTTGCTTGGAGGCCATTAAACTTCAAATGGTGATGCAAGTGAAATCTTGCATGAACATGCCATTCTTCCCAGGACCCTTAAACTGACCTCAGGAGGAGCTCTAACCCCCTGTGAGCAGCAGGCAATTAAGAGGGGTCATCGTCCACTTTTTTGCAACAGCAGTTGCTGAAGCAGGGAATGAAAGGGGTTAGCCAGCTTGCTTTCAACAGACAGTATGGGAAGGATCCCTGGAGAACCTCTAACCCACGTTTTGTGCAGATAAGGGAACTTGCACAGGGACGTTGCTTAAACATGTCCACAGCCAACTAAGAGCCCACATGCGCACATGGAGAATGGGGTGGAGCTATCAGGAATTTGTGCTTTATACAAATAGGGAACCCAGCCCATCAGTATGTATGTAAAAAGCCCTTTTATTCAACTGTGAAGTGGGCAACCAGCAACCTGCTTTCAGGACCCCTCTTTTTGCTGAAAGCTTTCCTTTTCGCCTAATAAATTATACTCCACTCACTCGCTCTTCGATGTCCATGTGGCTATTTCTTCCTGGTCATGAGACAAGAACATGGACCTTGCTGAGCTAAGTAGCAAAAAAATCTTGAATCAACAACAAGGCCAGTTCACATGTTGCTCCGTTAGGAATGTCTTTCCTGTTCTTTGAATCTGAGCTCACAAGCTTTTCCCAAACTTCCATATTAAAACAGAAGTCTGTTGGTCACTCTTATAGTAGTGCATACCTTTCCTTTAGAGCAGTCAACATAGTGGAAACTTTGCTTTTATTTTTGTGTATATTACTTCTGTATCCTGCATAAAAAATTACCCTAAAATTTAGTGGTTTAAACTAAATAAATATTCATTATCTCATGGTTTCTATGGATCAGGAATTCAGTAGCAGCTGAACCAGGTGATTCTAACTTGGGGTCTTTCACAAGGTTGCGGGCTTGGTTAAAACTAGAGGATATATTCCCAAGATTGCTCAACTACTTGGTGCTGATCGTTGGTAGGAGCCTCAGTTCCACTCTACATAGGCCTCTCCATGGGCTGCTTAAGCATACAAATGATATGGTAGCTGTCCCACCTTGAGGAAGCAATCCAAAAGACAGCATGGAAGAAGCCAAAATTTATTTTATGACTTACCCTTTGAAGTCACACACTATCGTTTTTGCAGTATCTTATGGATTACACTGGTCAGCCTAATTCAATGCAGCAGAGAACTACATTTGAGCATGATTACTAGGCAGTGATAATCAATGGAACCCATCTTGTAGACTGGCTACCATAGTATGTTAAGAGAAATATATTTTTTTCAAAATCTTCCTCAACTGATCAAATGCCAAGACCTAGACTAAAGTGACTACAGTAAGCCTGAAATTGTCTTGAAGGCTTTTAATATGAGTCACAGCTCCCATCTATAAGGCATCTATTCCCTGCCATTGCAGTAAAAACTGTTCCCTTTAGAAGATTCTACAATCTCCTTGCACCCTTGAACCACCATTTCTAGCCTAGCTATTCCAAGAGACATTCTAAAATCAATTTTTCTAAATATTCCAAGAAACAAAAATTTACAAAATTACAATACCCTAAGATCTTACTTTTTGTCTTTTTCTTAAATCAGATTGCTCTTAAGCAATAGTCCCAGTTAGGATATTGTCCTTTATGACACATTTTAAAATAACACCAATTAATACTTTTTATTTTGTAAGACTTAGAAACTGTAATTAAATTCCTTATGCATCATAATTCTAAAATGTTTTTGGACTACCATCTAAGGAGATAAAAATTAAAATGCAAAAAAATGTATCTTCTTGTTAACAATACAAACACCAATTTTAGAAATAAGTATTAATTCAGTACTGTAAGTTCAAATAAAAGATATTAAGATTATAATATAATGCAGTGGGAAAATAGAAGATTTTGAAATTCAGTGTTCACAAACTTTTCAGGAGTCTGTGGTAATGAAAACAAAACAAGCAGCTGTATCATATACCAAAGATGATGAAATAATTCTCCTCAAATAATACAATACCATAAGCTACCCCAATGTGAATTTTCAAAGGATAATTAAACAATTCACTGTAGGGTAAATATAAACTCAGTTATAGTTTATGAAAATCTCATGAAAGAAACCCTCCACAAGACAAACTTAAAAGCAGCTAAAATTAACTGATTTAACTGTTTCATTTTGAAAATTATGATAAAAACAGAGAGAAAAGAAATTATTTTCTACCAGTTTAAAACACAGAATAAGTAATATATTAAAGTTAAGGTTAAGGGACAAGAACAAATTGGATTTTATGAAATATTTAATTTTTCTCACATAAAATTCTATATATTTTAATATGAAAGAAATATAACTTAATGAAAGATATCACCCATACAATATAATTGTATATTATTTTGTATTACCATTTAAACCAGTCAAGAGACCATTATACTATTCCATTTTAATACAATGTCTGTTGCTATGACCTTTACAGGGCAAAAAAGAGGTTCGTTTTTACAAGTCTAGCTTCTTTGCAAGGAAACCCAAGAAGCATAACAATTAATGCTAATCATAGTGATTTCCATAGCATGGGCATTTCCCCTAGGAAAGATATTGAAACTAGAAATATATTTCACAAGGCATGCATACTTCAGGAACTACTTCTAATCTTCACTATGGGTTTTACATCACAAATGAAGCTAAAAACCTCATCAATTTGGTTTAATGCCCCAGGTAAATAATCATTTTTTATCACTTTAAATTTTTATTTAAAATGAAGAATACTGTTCCACATTACAAACGTCACCAAATGTAGAACAAGCACAACATCTAAATAGCTCAACAAGGCTAGACTTTATAATATTAATCTTTTGAAAGTAATACTTCTGATTTATCAGGATCATCAGAAGTAAATCTGCTGCATATGAGATGATTCTTCCAAGACAACAAAAACTGTTAAAGTTGGCCAAAAGTGGCTCTATTAAAAGTTTATCAATTTGAACAAAAGATAAAATTGCAATGATCATCTTCACTGATTCCAATGCATTTTAGTGCATTTGGATATGTTCACAATCAAACAGAAATACAAAGATTACATTTTATGCAACACATTTACCTAATGGCAAGAAAAAAATAGAGAAATAAACATTTACATGAGAAAGATCAGGCATCTTTTGTGACTGCCTTCAAGTGGCAAAAAACAAAATGCTTGGAAGTATAGTAGAAAGGAAGAAAAATGCTAATTTAGTTAGAAAGTATGCTGAAATTATACGCTTTACCAAAACCAGTCAAGAATTCTCACTTCGGCCACCAGTGTTAACATAACCAGGCTACCAGGTACACCTGGGCTAGAGATGGTGTGAGGAAAGAAGTTAAATGTGGACAGGAGGCTGAGAGAGTAAGAAAACTTTACCACCTTGCCCCACAGCAATTCTATTTCTATTTCAGGAATGTACTTGAATTCTGTTGCCCTGCTTCACATCTCTATCATATTGGTCACTGTGCAAAATAGAAGCCTTCTCCTTGGGTCTAATCCACATACTGCTCTGTGCCTTCTTTCGTCTAACCCAGAAATGCTCAACGGGGGAATTCTGAAAATGTATTCAGACTATAATTTAAAAACAAAAAAAAAAATTGGAGGATGCCACTAGCACTTAATGGGTGAGCTATAGGAATGCTGGATATCCTGCAATGCACAAATGCACAGCACATGCTACAAAATAAACTGACCCAAATTATCCATGACTTACAGTGACTATTCATGAAGGAGAGGGGGCAGCAACAATTATCCAAGCCTAAACCAAAATGTCATTTTTCATATCACACAGTACTTTTTACAAGGATTTAATTAATATAGACTGAATTTTCTATAAATATAACTATTGCATAAATTAAAAGAAACTTAACCGAGAATAGCTCTCTACTTCAGAAAATCAAGTCATATTTTGCAATGCCATATGTCATATTTAAGTGGTCAAGTTTAAGTGTTTGTACTTAGAATAACTGTGACTGCAACATCTGCACATGTAGACCGACACAAAGTCTCATACTTTGACAATATGTACATCTCAAATCCAATGACCTTCACCTCTCTCAGTCAGTTGCTAGACCTTTCCATCAGCTCAACATATTCTAACTGAAATTTTAAATACTGTTCTTTAAAGATCCAGTCCTCACATGTACACATCTGCTTGTGTTTTCCCTTCTCTGATTTGAACAGCATGCCTTTCTTATAACACTTATTTTTTCAAATAGTATTACTATTATGATTATGTGCATACAAACTATTCCTACGCATTGAATTATAAACCCTGATATTTAAACCCATCCTCACACATATCACCTAACACAAGGCTGCCAAGAAGGTGTGTTAGTTTTTGTTTGTTTCTTGAGACCAGGTCAAAGTCTGTCACCCAGGCTGGAGTGCAGTGGTGTGATCATGGCTTACTGCAGCCTTGACCTCCAGGGCTCATGTGATCCTTCCACCTCAGCCTCTCAAGTAACTGGGACTGCAAGTGTACGCCACCATATACAGCATTTTTTTTTTAGTTTTGTAGAGATGGGGGTCTCACCACCTTGCCCAGGCTAATCTCAAACTGCTGAGCTCAAGCAATCCTCCCACCACAGCCTCTCAAAGGTCTGGGATTATATGCGTGAGCCACCATGCCAACCCTGGTATGCTCTTTAAATGAAAGCCCTCTTGTCTTATCCCCATGAATTATGTAGCCTAGCTTTTTCTCCATCATTTATAGATTTAGGTGATCAAATCGTATTCAGTGTCTTCTTAATACTGGTATTCCACAAAATAAGCCTTTAATTATAAGATAAATCTTCTGGGCATAGTTTATCCCCTCCACATTTATTCACTCACTATTTTGGTAACCCCTAGCTCCCCCAACACAATGCAAAATACATAAAAAACATTTAATACATGTTTATTGAATTCAACTTTTTAAAGTTCTTTCATAGCGTATTTAAAAAGTAATTATAAGGAGCTGAGTGCAGTGACTCACACCTGTAATCCCAGCACTTTGGGAGGCAGAGACGGGCAGACCACTTGAGGTCAGGAGTTCGCGATTAGCCTGGCCAACATGGTGAAATCCCATCTCTACTAAAAATACAAAAGTTAGTCAGGTATGGTGCCGTACAAGGCTAAGGAGGGAGAATCTCTTGAACCTGGAAGGAGGAGGTTGCAGTGAGCCAAGACCGTGCCACTGTTCTCCAGCCTAGGCAATAGAGTGAGACTCCGTCTCAAAAAAAAAAAAAAAAAGTAATTTTACTTGATTTGAAGATTTTTCCCCAAGTTTTATATTTTAAAAAAGTGCAAAAACCAATGTTAAAGTATGAGTGTGCTTTTCTTCTGCAATGTCACAAAATCAATATACAAAATGTTAAGAAAATTGGGGGGAAGTCTAAACAGTTTCAAATATTCAAGATAACCACTTACTCATAGACATGTTGACCTAGTCTACTGAGTTGCTATGTAAATGAATAGCATCGAAAAGATCCCTCAAGTGTTTGACAGAGGAATACCTTTGCAAGCTAACCTTGAGAATATGTTATTAGAACATGTTTCTTTCTCCATTATATCCTATGAGGACTTACTCCATTATGTCCTATGAAGACAAGTTGAGAAATCCAGCAATAAAAGGCCCATATAAACAACAATGTTAGAAATTTAAAAAAAAGGATCCCCCAGTCTGGGTCATGAGAATAAATTAACATAACAAAGAGGAAAACCATCAAAGGCTAATTGATACAGTAGAGTCAATTTAATATATTTGTACTCTCCTAAAACACCATTAGTACCACTTTAGATTACAGACTAAAAAATTTAGTTGATGGTCAGAATATCCCAAATCACCTAAGGCTAATTAAATAATAAAGCCTTAACTACCAAATCTGAATGATCAGAAAACTCATTTTATAGTTTCCCTACTCACAATTTTACAGAAAATCCCATATCCCTGAATTCAACAAAGGGAAAAATAGTGATTGCATACTTTCTACTCACTTTTCAATTTTTACGCAAAACACTGCAAAATAAAACCACAGTGAAAGATTCATATAAAATGTCCATTGTAAAAAATTTAAATTTCTATCACTAGCATTGAAAGTATTTTGAGGAAAAACTATATAAACTACAACATGTCCAATTTTTAAGAAGCTTGAAAATAAATATATATAGCATACATACATAGTTTATGTCAATTTTCAGCAAATAATAACACATTTACAAAACTGTACTCCCTGAATGTCTTTCTCATACAAACTCTTTCAATTTCTAGCATTATATTGATTTAAACTAAATTATTTATATGATTATTTTAAATATTCTTACAGAATATTAATGTAGCATATAGTACCTAACAGCAACATGCATTCATCTAGAGATTATACTGTTATTTCCGGTTAATTTTTTTTCTATCCTTAATTTATTTTTTACCCAACCTATAAAACACCATTAATACATGAATAGGGAAACAAAGTTTCTGTCTTGGCTAAAACGGTTGCCATATGAAAATGCCCACAGAGCATTCAATGGAAATTTACAAGCAAGAAAATCCTTCCTTCTTTTCTATTAGGCATTATAATTCACAAATAGCTATGAAAAGATACGAGTAAGAAATCACATTCAGACTCAAGCGGGTGTTACCTGACACTTAATTTACCAGTCTGTGAATGGTGATAAGCCAACTAATAGGTTGAATATTAGCCCAAGGCAATGAAGCTATAGACACATGAAAAGAAACAGCGAATTTCAAATAATGTACCAAGATGAATAATGTCATAGTTACCAAGCCGGCAAACTTTTAACTCTCGCGGTGATTTCTAAAGTATACTTTTATGTAAATAAAAGTTTACGTAAAATTTTTACACAGAAAAACTTATATAATTTTATATAGATTAATAGTTATAATAGTATTAATTGGTTCTATGTGGTAATGCTTATTCTACATAAAATAGCAATAAAATGTTTCTTTCAAATAAATTAAAGTCACTGTACTGATACAAGTTTCTAAATGAAATAAAATAATGTGTATACAGGGGATCAGCAAGTAGGTGTTTTGGAATTTAAATAAAATATTATTAACAATAGCAAGGAAAAAGTTAAGAATAAATATTAAGAAAATAGCCCAAGTATTGAAAATATCATAAACAATTTACCTTTCACTCCAGCTTCATGGCACCAGAAAACAATCTTTTTCTTCAAATCCTAGGTCCTCAACAGATACTGGATCTGCAGGCACCTTGATCTCAGACTTCCCTTCTCCAGAATTGTGAAAAATAAATGTCCATTTTTTTTTAAGCAACCTAGTCATTCTAGCAGCCTGAACACACTATTTTATAAATGTCAGCTTTGTCCTATGCTTTTTACCTCTTAAATCTCCCTCAAATCTGCCCATTCTTCTCCAATGTCTTAACTATTACCACTCATTATCTTTTGTCTGGACGAAAGTCTCATAATTAATCTGGACCACCAATCCATCCTCCATAGTGTAGAGAGAATTGTCTTTTTAAAAAGCAGACTTAATCATCTCTCACCTCCACCTGCCTCTCCAGCCTCATCTTGCACCATCTTCCTCTGCATTTTCAGCACACTCACTCAGTGGTTTGCTTACAATCTTTCATTCTTACCAAGCTCCCTCCAGCACAGAACCTTTGTACATGTTCCCTTTCCTCTTTGAAATGTTCTTTACCCTCCTCTTAACAGATTTAATTGTCTAGATTCTTTGGCCTTATGATTACTTGCCACTCAAGAAAACCTTACCAGCTTAAATCTTCCTGTTTGGAGATCTAAGAGCACCATATACTCTTTCATGGCAGTGCAAATTTCATATTCACTTGCATAATTACTTGATAAATGCCCATTTCAACCACTAAATTGTAAGCTCCTTAAGGGATAAGACCATGTATAATTTTGTTCTATATTGCATAGCCAGTACGAAGTGCATTGCACCTGATATACAGTAGAAACTTAATAGATATCTTCTGAATAAATGAGAGAATGGTCTCATTTTCACACTAAAACTCACATTTAACAGTTCACTGCCATTTTTTCATTTCTCCCTATCCTTGCTTCTCTTCACCCAGTCATTGTCACATCTATCTCCTCAATGCCTCTTTCACTAGGACCTTTCTTTTCATTCCTCCATTCAGTAATTATTTCAACAAATATTTATGGGGTATCTTCTACATGCCAAATGCTCTTAGCACTGAGGATACAGTGGCAAAAATCACACAAAAATCCAATCTTTCAAGATAGTGTGCCATGGAGGAAGGTGGCAGAGAAGGGAGTTGGGGGAGGAAGGGGCTGACAGTTAAGAAGCAAAAGAAAATGGTATATATAGCATATCACTGTTAAATGCTAAGGAGAAAACAAGCAAGGAAGGAGGATACCAAACATTTGAAGATGGCAGTTGAAATTTCAGACAGGGTGGCCAGGGAAGGCATCCCTGAAAAGGTATCATCTGAATAACAACCAGAGTGAGAGAGTCAGCCATGTGTAGATCTGAGGGATGAGTACTCTAGGTTTTCTGACTTAATGTGCTACCTACTTTCACCAAGAAAAGCCCACCAATTTGCTTAGATTAAATGTATTAGAAAATTTTGTCAAGAAGACTCAATTGCTGTGTGAGTATACTAAGATATAAGCATTAGCTGAAAACAAATAAAGGCACCCAAAAATACACAGCCATGTGTGGATTTGGAGAAATAAGGAATTAAGTCACTTAGAATTCCACTGATGCATAGAATACGGAAACAAAAAATATTCAAAATTACTACCTTAAGTCGATCAAGAACAGTTTAATTAAGATGCATAATAAGTTTACATTTCAGAAAAATAAGATTTTAGAAGATATTTTATCTAAAAAAGAAGTTAACGAAACAGTTACAGCAATTTAAGTTGCACCTGTAATACGCAATCATTCTAACTCAAAATCTAATTTGTTAAAAATTGATTTATAGTTACTTTATTTAACCAATAAATTATTCTAATTCCCTTTACCACAGAATTACAGTGAAAGGTGTGAGGGACCTCTAACATCGTGGTTTTGATTTTTTTCCATATGTAATCATAAAATCAAATGTGTAAAATCAGCTAGCTTGGTTCCAAAATTCAGAATAGAATACACTGAAATAAAAAAAAATGAAACAAAATTTCAGAGTTTTGGATGTATACTTGTTCATCCAATTGCATAAGACTCAGATACAATATCGCCAGCACAATCAAACCAAGAATAGTGTCCATCTATACACAGATTTCACAGGAAATGGAGAATTTGACACTATACAACTTCTTACTCCTGGCTTTCACAAGGCATACTTAAACAAAACTGACATATCCCTGATATAAATTGCTCAAAGAAGTATTAATACCTACTCTGAAGAAATCTTGAAATAAAAGTATTTATTTTATATGCTATCAATCATGCCTTTAAACTCCTCAGGGGAAAGCTTAATAACTTTAGAAAAATCTGGATGGTTTCTATTACTGACATGATGTTACAAAAATAAGTACAAAAACAACAAACCATTATAAAACATTCCTCTCTCACAGTTATCTCAATTCTCTGAAAAATCTGTCTGTATTTAAATTCTAAAACAGGCCCTAGCAAGAGAAGTTACTTACATGTTCATTCATAAAAGTAGTTCACTATTTCGGTAGTTTTAAATTGGAGAAAAATCAAGTTTTTCTACTAAAAAATGTTGGTTTCATATGTATTGCTCAAAGAAGAAACTATCTTGGCGATGATATTCTATACTGGTAGAAATATTAAAGTATTCATATAGCCATCATACAGATCATTTAACATAAGGGGATATAAAACTGAGGTCAGTTTTAATTCTTTCATATTTCTGCTACAAAGTTAAGAGTAATATTAAAGCCATAGAGAAGAGACTAATGGTACCTCAGTGCTAGAGAAAGCAGGAAAAACATACAGAGAGGACAGAAATTCATGGAGTTTTTGTTTTCCTTTTTAGTATTAACACTCTGTTTCTTCAAGTCATCCTCTTACAGTTTTTTATTTCCCTCGACACAACAATTTCTCTCCATCCTCATTTCTAAGCCTCAGTCACTTACTGGCTCTAGTCGGCTTATCCCGTATCTATCTTTGAGCAATTTATCTTCTGATACTGTTATTATAAATATAAGGTTTCCTTGCAAGAGTGAGAGATCAATCTGGGATCAAGCTCTGAAAAATTCAGTGAGCTAGCCAATTAGATGTGTCTGGCCTCCTCTGCAGAGGGTTATGAAGACAAGAACAGCATAATGTGCTCTAAATGACTGAGCTCGGGCATGGTCACAAGTGCTCAGGGGGCTAGTGATGTATTCTCTAGTAACGTTAAGCCAAATAGCTGTCCTAAGGGATTAAGGGGCCTGATACAAGCTCTGAAGTTCTTCTAGGGTGTCCACTAGAACGTAAGAACACTTAGGTTTGAAGGAAAAAAGCATACTGTATAACCTGATTATTAGCTAGAAGCATTCAAGTCCATACACTGTCATTTATTACTATATGGTTCCAGTAAAACATAAGCATCGGAGACATTTCCTGTCCTTCTTTCCATATCTGACACAATACTTTACACAAAACACTACTGAAATTAGTATTAACGAAAAGCACAGTCAATAATATATAAAAGTGCTCCATAAACTGTAAAATCTTATACAACTCTATGTTGTTATTATTAATAATATTCTTCCCAGTATATACTCGCCTCAAGTGGGAAATTCTCCATCTTTATGAATATATTAAATATCCACAGTTTATTTCTTTTGCTTGCCAGAAAGAAAAATTACCTTGGAAGCCTGATTTTTTTTAATCTTAATTCTTATATTTTAGTAGCAAAGAATTAGCTTGGGACCATGAGAAAGACCAACTAGAAAAAAGATAATTTAAAGTCACTGGATAGGAAAAACAATTGAATAAGTTGTCGGTCTTAATTATTTGATGTCCTCTAGTAATAATTTGCTTCACAATTCAAATAAAGAGAATTATATAGTGATAAAAATGCATTAATTCAGTGGTAGAAAACAAGCACATTTTCATGAATGTTGAATTTACTAAAAACGATGTTATACATTCAATATACACTGTAATTATTAGATTTGAATATGAAAACCTAATTATACAGTTACTTATATTTATACATAAATGTATATATACACACCTATATACATATATATAAAAACAATTTTTAAATGGTAACCCATCATTATGGAAAAAATAAGCATGAAAAAACATGCTATTTTCATTTAGTTTAAATAATGTTTACTTCTAACATTCTAAAAAACTGTTAGATTAAGTAATACTTTAGTCATAACTATCTCATTTACCTAAAACACCATATATACTATATACACTATATATACACTGTATACATATATATACTATATACACACTATATATATACTATATAGTTTAAATATTTAAACTATATTTAAATAACATTTAAATGGTGAATATTGCTTTAGAACGTATGTGCATTTCTTATAGCTACTTATTTTCTCTCTCGGTCTGTATAAACCATTTGCTTCATTCTTCAATGTTTGAGACGTCATTATATCAAATTATATGCTAATTTGATATATATACATATATACTGTATATACATATATACACTATATAGTGTATATATATACACATGTGTGTATATACATATATACACTATATATAGTATATAGTATATATACATATATATGTATACATATAGTAGGATTTGAAGAGATAACCAAGAAAACTCATTTCTGCATCAGTTTTTATTTTTATAACATATGATATGAACAAGCATTTTATAAAAAATGTAATCCATAAACATTCTCATTAAATAAAATATGCTAAATTTACCTGTGGGATTCATATTCCCATACCTCTCACACCAAGACTCTCTAAGAGGAATTTCTAAACTTGATACTTTGAGTGAGTAAGATGGAGTTAATACACATTAGAGTTTTAATAAACTATACTTTTTATAACTAAAAATACTATATAAAAATTATTTATTAAATGATCAAATATAAGAATTCAACATTTAATTGTTGTCTAGTAGGTTTACTTTACTTTGACTCCCTAAAGATTTTAAATACCTTAACAACAGTATGCAAAATATTCATCACATTGCTAGGCAATGCAGGTTACCTATAAATGCTACATTTATCCCAAATAACAGATAAACACGCCACTCTTAAAATATTGCATATAATAAACCTAAAGCTAATCATAAAATCCAATACTAATGAGATTTTTAAATACATACCAAAGATAAGCTTTAAAAGTTTTCATAGAAAAAAATCTACAATATAGAACCTTCAACAGTAAAATAATAAAACAACAATATTCATTTTGCTTAAGATATCATCATAAAACAATTTTCTATTTCTAAAAACCATAAAGTAATATGAAAAATAAATTGTTTTCTTCAAAAAGGTAATTTGCTTCTAAAATGTTGTATTATAATAATATGTTGTTATTCTCAAGTTATGTTATAAATCATTAATAGTTATATTGGAGAGTTCAGGTTAAGAATATTTTGAAACCCTTTAAAGACGTATTAGAAGTGTCAAAATTTCTTCTTTCTAAATCTATTACACAAATGAAGCAACAAATTTTTGTATAGCACAGGGCCCAAAGACAGCACTATCCTCAGATCCCAGTGCATAAATAAAAAAGCCAATTAAGTTAAATCAACCGATAACACTAATAAATTATCAGTTCAACTACAGTTAAAATAAATATTTATTGCCCTCCCACTAAGAGTCAGGCACTATACTGGTGCTGGGGAAACAAAGAAGAAAAAGACATCGTCTTTATTCTTTTTTTTTTTTTTTTTTTTTTTTTAAATTCTAAGATTTTATTTATTTTTTTTTAATTTATTTATTATTATTATACTTTAAGTTGTAGGGTACATGTGCATAACGTGCAGGTTTGTTACATATGTATACTTGTGCCATGTTGATGTGCTGCACCCATCAACTCATCATTTACATCAGGTATAACTCCCAATGCAATCCCTCCCCCCTCCCCCCTCCCCATGATAGGCCCCTGTGTGTGATGTTCCCCTTCCTGAGTCCAAGTGATCTTATTGTTCAGTTCCCACCTATGAGTGAGAACATGCGGTGTTTGGTTTTCTGTTCTTGTGATAGTTTGCTAAGAATGATGGTTTCCAGCTGCATCCATGTCCCTACAAAGGACGCAAACTCATCCTTTTTGATGGCTGCATAGTATTCCATGGTGTATTCTTAATAAGCTTCCAATCTATAACAATGAAGAAATAATTATAATACAATGTAATACACTCCATAATTTTAAAAAAGACAAGGTTCAATATAGTTAGGTAGAATGAATAAGATTATTTGAAAGCACAACAGGTAACAGTCAACAATAATTTATTGTACATTTTAAAATAACTAAAAGAATATAATTGGAATGCTCGTAGCACAAAGAAATGATAAATGCTTGAGATGATAGATGACCCATTTACCCTGACGTGATTGTCACACACTGAATGCCTGTGTTGAGATAGCTCATTTGCCCTATAAATACATATGTCTGCTATGTACTCATAAAAATTTAAAAAAAAAGAAAAAAGGAGAAAACAAGGACAAGGTTCTGAAGCAGTCAAAAGAAGAAAGAGTGAATAACTTTGAAGAGAAACTTGAAGAAGGATAAGTTGACTAACCCAGATATGGAAATATGAACAAGATGTTCTCAGACCAAGTCACAGGGAAAAGAGCAAGTGTAAGGGAACAGAAGCATCAAATACTATAAAGTGTATGGAAAACTGCATTGTGATTGTTATAAAATTCAAGAAGAGGGAAACAGAAATTGAAGAAATAGGCAGAGACTAAATCTACATTCCGTGACATCAGGAATACATACACCATGGAAATTTGCAAATACTAAAATCAGGGTTTTTCATTTTTTTTTAATTCACATCCCACCCCTTACGCCCAGAGAGCCAGCTGTTAAACCTTTACAAGCACAGCACTGGCAGTGTCACATTTCGGAAGATATTTTAATACAAAGGTCACTTAATGTGCTACATGATTTTTAAAAACATTCTCCAAACAAAGGAAGAATGCAATGTAAAATAAAATTTGCCTAAAAGAAGCCTGTTTTTTAAAAAATAAGAGAGGGAAAACACAACATCAACAGTCCATCCCATCTGAAACTTTAAGTATTTTCTTAAGAAGGAAAAAAAAAAGGCCAGGCACGGTGGCTCACGTCTGTAATCCCAGCACTTTGGGAGGCTGAGGCGGGCAGATCACGAGGTCAGGAGATGGAGACCATCCTGGCTAACACGGTGAAACCCTGTCTCTACTAAACATACAAAAAAATTAGCTGGGTGTGGTGGCAGACGCCTATAGTTCCAGCTACTCGGGAGGCTCAGGCAGAAGGAGAATGGTGTGAACTCAGGAGGCAGAGCTTGCAGTGAGCCAAGATCGCCCCACTGCACTCCAGCCCAGGCGACAGAGTGAAACCCCATCTCAAAAAAAATTTTTTTTAAGTATCTCCCTCTAGATGCTATGCCATTGGTCCTATCCCTTAGGAAATCTTCTCTTTAACAATTTGAATCCAAACAAAATAAACTCCTGTCATCAGCCTCCAATATTTAAAGAGAGCAAACATATAGTTTCAGTATTTTTCTCTTTGATGTCTGCTCTCCATTAAAGATTGCAAAGATTTTTAAATAAAACAAGTAAA
The DNA here is from genome assembly GCF_049350105.2 of Macaca mulatta. Taxonomy (NCBI): domain Eukaryota; kingdom Metazoa; phylum Chordata; class Mammalia; order Primates; family Cercopithecidae; genus Macaca; species Macaca mulatta. The sequence continues at coordinate 37,153,658 of NC_133419.1, forward strand.
ATACTGCTACTGATCTTAAGAAAATTCCATTGTACAGAGCATAATGCATTTAATAAAGAAAATTATCAAAGCTAGTACCATAACTATAGAAAATCTAATAGTTATAAAAATACTAAACATTATAACTTAAAATAGGTAAAATACTCACTGTGAAATATTTATAAACCAAACCTAGCAAATTTAACCTATTTGTCATCATAATCTATTTTACTTGAGTTTAGGTGCCAGCTTATTTTCTCAGCCTTTGTATCTGTTTTTTCAGATCAGTTACTTCATCAGACCTGGCCTGCCTACTGACACTGAAATTATATAAAAGTCTTGAACCAGAGAAGCTACCTCAGTAGTACCCAAGGGACATTCCTCTTATTGGTGCCTCACATCTGTCTTCTAGTTTACTTTGACTTTTATTCATTCACTTAAAACATCATTACAAAATCACCATGTGGCAGGCCTTGAGCTAAGCACTAGAGATATAATGGTAAGCAAGACAAATATGTCCATGGCTTCATGGAGGGCAATCTACTAAGAGGGTGTCTATTGAACAAATAATCTCATCAAAATTATAATTATGACATTAAGCTGCTATGAACAAAAGTACATGATATGTAATTGGGATACCTGTTTTCTGTGGAGGCTCATCAAAAGTTCCCATAAACAAGTAAAACCTGACTCCAGGCCTGAAGGATGAAGATGAGGAGAGTTCCAGAAAGAGGAAACAGTACTTTTTCATTTCCAGACAGGTTGGTTCCACCTTTGCTCTCTCCTTGCATTTTTCTCCTGAATTTCTTTTTTAATCTGGCTAACAACTTTGACTCTTGCTATTCCCATAACAGCTAATATTTATTGGGTTCAACTACTTGGAAGATACAATTCTAAATAATTTATGTATATTCACTCATCTAATCCTCAGAGTAACCAGAAGTGAGATAGGTTCTATTTCCTCATTTTACAGATGAGGAATCTGAGGCATAACCATGGAAAGTTAATTGACCAAACCGCACAGCTACTTGTACTGGTGGGGCACTTGTACCCTTATAATAGCACTCAAAGAAGCCCCAAGGCACCAAGCTAAATTAGCACTACTACTGGGGCAAGAATATCAGGTTTCCTATACTCTCCAAACTGCTACCATCTTAAACTAAGCAGAATCTAGTTATTTAGAAAATCACTAAACTTTTTTTTCTCCTGTTTTCAGAAATCAAGAATAAAAAGTTAATCTATTAGCCCAGAGTAAAATATCTCCAGGAGAAAAAAAAAAATGTTCTTAGGATAATACATTTTCACAAGAAGTTATTCACCTAGAATATGAAATAATGCAAACTAAGCAAGGAGAAATAGTATCTTTAATTTCTTCTTAACAATTAAAATTTTAAATACTTTCCAAGGGAAAGAGGATATTTTTCTCATAATTAAAACTAGTAAATATTTTAAGTGCATTTGAAAACAAATTTGTACTAAACTACATAGGTAGTAAACTAGCTATGATGCTGAAGAAATTCCCAAAATCACTATTTTCTTTAGGTGAGCACCTTTCAAGTATTAAAGAAAAAAGAACTATAAAATGCCTTGCACCTCACTTTAAATAAATTCAGATATTTTTTAAAGTTCCTGTTACATCAAAGCTTTATCTGGAGAATGGAGTGAACCCACGAGGAGAAGCTTGCAGTGAGCCGAGATGGCACCACTGTACTCCAACCTGGGGGACAGAGCGAGACTCCATCTCAAAAAAAGAAAAAAAGTTTCATCTGTAAATTCACCATTGAAGTCGATGCAGAAAAAGGTAATAGTAAGTAAGTGACTGATGCAAGTGAGTGTATGACTCATAGTTTGCAAAGGAAAATGATTTGGGGGAAAAGGCTCAGGAAGAAGAGAAGCAAATAATGGATTATGGATGATATAAAGACCTTTCCTGTCCAAGGACTGTCACCAGTTCTTTATTACTTGAAGATTAAGGGAATAGTGAATAAAGCTGTCTGCCAGACAGCAGAAAGGGTAAGAAATAACATTGTCTCTAAGTGTATCTCACAAGAAAAGTTTTCAGAAATAACATTGATAAAATTAAACTTTCTATAAAAAGTTACTGGAAAACCCAACTCAAATCAGAACAAGGAAAATGTCAAAATAAACCAACATTACATTTGTAGGTACCTGAACAGAATGAAACAGTAGTGTAGGTCAAGTTGTAGAATTATCTAATTTTATTCCACTTGGTTTTGGAAAAAAGTTGGATACAATACTGATTTGCTAGAAGATGTAGCGCAATTTGTTTTTGTTTGTTTTTCTACTCCATGGCTTACGGCAAAATAAGCATTTGGCTTTGTTACTAGAGTTTAATAAATTAATACAATGTACTTTGGTTTTTAGTTTCAGAAGTGAAGTTCAAGCCACTGAATTTGGTTCCAATTTTTACTAACTGCCCCATCCTTTAAATATATATACATATGTATGTACATATACATATACATATATACACATATGTATGTACATATACATATACATACATATATAGGTGTATATATATTTGAAAGGATGGGGCGGTTATATATATACATACATATGTATATATACACACACACACAGGTGTATATATAGCTGTATATATGTATGTATATATACACACATTAAAATACATCATATATATTTCAATATACATTTTTTAAAACTCACACTTGAAGATGGCCGAATAGGAACAGCTCCAGCCTCCGGCTCCCAGCATGAGCGACACAGAAGATGGACGATCTCTGCATTTTCAACTGAGGTACCAGGTTCATCTCACTGGGGCATGTCAGACAGTCAGTACTGGTCAGCCGGTGTAGCCTGACCAGCAAGAGCTGAAGCAGGGCGAGGCATCGCCTCACCTGGGAAGCGCAAGGGGGAAGGGAATTCCTTTTCCTAGCCAAGGGAAACTAAGACACACAACACCTGGAAAATCGGGTAACTCCCACCCTAATACTGTGCTTTACCAAGGGTCTCAGCAAAAGACACACCAGAATATTATATCCCACACCTGGCCCGGAGGGTCCCACACCCAGGGAGCCTCCCTCATTGCTAGCACAGCAGTCTGTGATCTACCGGCAAGGCAGCAGCGAGGCTGGGGGAGGGGCGTCTGCCATTGCTGAGGCTTAAGTAGGTAAACAAAGCCCACAGGAAGCTCGAATTGGGTGGAGCCCACCTCAGCTCAAGGAGGCCTGCCTGCCTCTGTAGACTCCACCTCTGGGGACAGGACATAGCTAAATAAAAAGCAGCAGAAACCTCTGCAGATGTAAATGTCCCTGTCTGACAGCTTTGAAGAGAGCAGTCGTTCTCCCAGCACGGAGGTAGAGATCTGAGAACAGACAGACTGCCTGCTCAAGTGGGTCCCTGACAACTGAGTAGCCTCATTAGGAGACATCCCCCACTAGGTGCAGACCGACACCTCACACCTCACACGGCTGGGTACACCTCTGAGATGAAGCTTCCTGAGCAAGAATCAGATAGCAACACTCGCTGTTCAGCAATATTCTATCTTCTGCAGCCTCTGTTGCTGGCAAACAGGGTCTGGAATGGACCTCAAGCAAACTCCAGAAGACCTGCAGCTGAGGGTCCTGACTGTTAGAAGGAAAACTAACAAACAGAAAGGACACTCACACCAAAAACCCATCAGTATGTCACAATCATCACACCAAAGGCAGATAAAACCACAAACATGGGGGAAAAGCAGGGCAGAAAAGCTGGAAATTCAAAAACTCAGAGAGCATCTCCCCCTCCAAAGGAACGCAGCTCATCACCAGCAATGGAACAAAGCTGGATGGAGAATGACTTTCACGAGTTGAGAGAAGAAGGCTTCAGTTGATCAAACTTCTCAGAGCTAAAGGAGGAACCAGGTACCCAGCACAAACAAACTAAAAACCTTGAAAAAAGAATGGAAGAACGGATAACTAGAATAATCAATGCAAAGAAGTCCATAAACGAACAGATAGAGATGAAAACCATGACATGAGAACTACGTGACAAATGTACAAGCTTCAGTAACTGACTCGATCAACTGGAAGAAAGAGTATCAGTGACTGAAGATCAAATGAATGAAATGAAGCGAGAAGAGAAGTCTAGAGAAAAAAGAGTAAAAAGAAATGAACAAAGCCTCCAAGAAATATGGGATTATGTGAAAAGACCAAATCTACATCTGATTGGTATACCTGAAAGTGACGGGGAGAATGGAACCAAATTGGAAAACACTCTGAAGGATGTCATCCAGGAGAACTTCCCAACGAGGAAAGTGGGCCAACATTCAAATTCAGGAAATACAGAGAACGCCACAAAGATACTCCTCGAGAAGAGCAACTCCAAGACACATAATTGTTAGATTAACTGAAGTTGAAATGAAGGAAAAAATGTAAAGGGCAGCCAGAGAGAAAGGTCAGGTTACACACAAAGGGAAGCCCATTAGACTAATAGCAGATGTCTCAGCAGAATCTCTACAAGCCAGAAGAGAGTGGGGGCCAATGTTCAACATTTCTAAAGAAAAGAATTTTCAACCCAGAATTTCATATCCAGCCAAACTAAGTTTCATAAGTGAAGGAGAAATAAAATCCTTTAAAGACAAGCAAATGCATAGAGATTTTGTCAACACCAGGCCTGCCCTACAAGAGATCCTGAAGGAAGCACTAGACATGGAAAGGAACAACCAGTACCAGCCATTGCAAAAACATGCCAAAATGTAAAGACCATCTATGCTAGGAAGAAACTGCATCAACTAACAAGCAAAATAACCGCTAATATTATAATGACAGGATCAAGTTCACGCATAACAATATTAACCTTAAATGTAAATGGTCTAAATGGTCCAATTAAAAGACACAGACTGGCAAATTGGATAAAGAGTCAAGACCCATACGTTTGCTGTATTCAGGAGACCCATCTCACATGCAGAGACACACATGGGCTCAAAATAAAGGAATGGAGGAAAATCTACGAAGCAGATGGAAAACAAAAAAAGTAGGGGTTGCAATCCTAGTCTCTGACAAAACAGACTTGAAACAATCAAAGCTCAAAAGAGACAAAGAAGGCCATTACAAAATGGTAAAGGAATCCATTCATCAAGAAGAGCTAACTAACCTAAATACATATGCACCCAATACAGGAGCACCTAGATTCATAAAGCAAGTCCTTAGAGACTTACAAAGAGACTTAGACTCCCATACAATAATAATGGGAGACTTTAACACCCCACTGTCAACATTAGACAGATCAACGAGACAGAAAGTTAACAAGGATATCCAGGAATTGAACTCAACTTGGCATCAAGGGGACCTAATAGACATCTACAGAACTCTCCACTCCAAATTAACAGAATATACATTCTTCTCAGCACCACATCGCACTTACTCCAAAATTGACCACATAGTTGGAAGCACTCCTCAGCAAATGTAAAAGAACAGAAATTCTGACAAACTGTCTCTCAGACCACAGTGCAATCAAACTAGAACTCAGGACTAAGAAACTGAATCAAAACAGCTCTACTACATAAAAACTGAACAACGTGCTCCTGAATGACTACTGGGTACATAACGAAATGAAGGCAGAAATAAAGATGCTCTCTGAAACCAATGAGAACAAAGACACAACACACCAGAATCTCTGGGACACATTTGAAGCGGTGTGTAGAGGGAAATTTATAGCACTAAATGTCCACAAGAGAAAGCAGGAAAGATCTAAAATTGACACCCTAACATCACAATTAAAAGAACTAGAGAAGCAAGAGCAAACATTCAAAAGCTAGCAGACAGCAAGAAATAGCTAAGATCAGAGCAGAACTGAAGGAGATAGAGGCACAAAAAACCCTCCAAAAAATCAATGAATCCAGGAGCTGGTTTTTTGAAAAGATCAACAAAGTTGATAGACCACTAGCAACACTAATAAAGAAGAAAAGAGAGAAGAATCAAATAGATGCAATAAAAAATGATACAGAGGATATCACCACCGACCCCACAGAAATACAAACTACCATCAGAGAATACTATAAACACCTCTACGCAAATAAACTAGAAAATGTAAAGTAATGGATAATTTCCTGGACACATACACTCTCCCAAGACTAAACCAGGAAGAAGCTGAATCCCTGAATAGACCAATAGCAGGCTCTGAAATTGAGGCTATAATTAATAGCCTACCAACCAAAAAAAGGCCAGGATCAGACGGATTCACAGCTGAATACTACGAGAGGTATAAGGAGGAGCTGGTACCATTCCTTCAGAAACTATTCCAATCAACAGAAAAAGAGGGAATCCTCCCTAACTCATTTTATGAGGCCAGCATCATCCTGATACCAAAGCCTGGCAGAGACACAACAAAAAAAGAGAATTTTAGGCAAATATCCCTGATAAACATCGATGCAAAAATCCTCCATAAAATACTGGCAAACTGAATCCAGCAGCACATCAAAAAGCTTATCCACCATGATCAGGTGGGCTTCATCCCTTGGATGCAGGGCTGGTTCCACATACACAAATCAATAAATGTAATCCAGCATATAAACAGAACCAAAGACAAAAACCACATGATTATCTCAATAGATGCAGAAAAGGCCTTTGACAAAATTCAACAGCCCTTCATGATAAAAACTTCCAATAAATTCGGTATTGATGAAACGTATCTCAAAATAATAAGAGCTATTTATGATAAACCCACAGCCAGTATCATACTGAATGGACAAAAACTGGAAGCATTCCCTTTGAAAACTGGCACAAGACAGGGATGCCCTCTCTCACCACTCCTATTCAACATAGTGTTGGAAGTTCTGGACAGGGTAACTAGGCAAGAGAAAGAAATCAAGGCTATTCAGTTGGGAAAAGAAGAAGTCAAATTGTCCCTCTTTGCAGATGACATGAGTGTATAGTTAGAAAACCCCATTGTCTCAGCCCAAAATCTCCTTAAGCTGGTAAGAAACTTCAGCAAAGTCTCAGGATACAAAATCAATGTGCAAAAATCACAAGCATTCTTATACACCAGTAACAGACAAACAGAGAGCCAAATCATGAATGAACTCCCATTCACAACAGCTTCATAGAGAATAAAATACCTAGGAATCCAACTTACAACGGATGTAAAGGACCTCTTCAAGGAGCACTACAAACCACTGCTCAGTGAAATAAAAGAGGACACAAACAAATGGAAGAACATACCATATTCATGGATGGGAAGAACCAATATTGTGAAATTGGCCATACTGCCCAAGATAATTTATAGATTCAATGCCATCCCCATTAAGCTACCAATGACTTTCTTCACAGAATAGGAAAAAACTGCTTTGAAGTTCATATGGAACCAAAAAAGAGCCCGCATTGCCACGACAATCCTAAGTCAAAAGAACAAAGCTGGAGGCATCACGCTACCTGACTTCAAACTATACTATAAGGCTACAGTAACCAAAACAGCATGGTACTGGTACCAAAACAGAGATATAGACCAATGGAACAGAACAGAGCCCTCAGAAATAATACCACACATCTACAGCCATCTGATCTTTGACAAACCTGACAAAAAAAAGAAATGGGGAAAGGATTCCCTATTTAATAAATGGTGCTGGGAAAACTGGCTAGCCATAAGTAGAAAGCTGAAACTGGATCCTTTCCTTATTCCTTATACGAAATTAATTCAAGATGGATTAGAGACTTAAATGTTAGACCTAAAACCAGAAAAACCCTAGAAGAAAACCTAGGTGATACCATTCAGGACATAGGTATGGGCAAGGACTTCACGTCTAAAACACCAAAAGCAACGGCAACAAAAGCCAAAATTGACAAATGGGATCTAATTAAACTAAAGAGCTTCTGTGCAGCAAAAGAAACTACCATCAGAGTGAACAGACAACCTACAGAATGGGAGAAAATTTTTGCAATCTACTCATCTGACAAAGGGCTAATATCCAGAACCTACAGAGAACTCAAACAAATTTACAAGAAAAAAGCAAACAATCCCATCAAAAAGTGGGCAAAGGATATGAACAGACACTTCTCAAAAGAAGACATTCACACAGCCAACAGACACATGAAAAAATGCTCATCATCACTGGCCATCAGAGAAATGCAAATCAAAACCACAATGAGATACCATCTCACACCAGTTAGAATGGCAATCATTAAAAAGATAGAAAACAACAGGTGCTAGAGAGGATGTGGAGAAACAGGAACACTCTTACACCGTTGGTGGGACTGTAAACTAGTTCAACCATTGTGGAAAACAGTGTGGCGATTCCTCAAGGATCTAGAACTAGAAATACCATTTGACCCAGCCATCCCATTACTGGGTATATACCCAAAGGATTATAAATCATGCTGCTATAAAGACACATGCACACATATGTTTATTGCAGCACTATTCACAATAGCAAAGACTTGGAATCAGCCCAAATGTCCATCAGTGACAGACTGGATTAAGAAAATGTGGCACATAAACACCATGTAATAGTATGCAGCCATAAAAAATTCGTGTCCTTTGTAGGGACATGAATGCAACTGGAAACCATCATTCTCAGCAAGCTATCGCAAGAACAGAAAACCAAACACCGCATGTTCTCACTCACAGGTGGGAATTGAACAATGAGATCACTTGGACACAGGAAGGGGAACATCACAAGGCGGGGCCTATTGTGGGGAGCGGGGAGGGAGGAGGGATAGCATTAGGAGATATACCTAACGTAAATGACAAGTTAATGCGTGCAGCACACCAACATAACACATGTATACATATGTAACAAACCTGCACGTTGTGCACATGTACCCCAGAACTTAAAAAGTATAATAATAATTAAAATAAATAAATAAATAATAAAAATAAAACTCACACTTATTTATGGATTTTAATTGTTATCCCTGCATTATGGATCTTTTTTAAAACACCAAGAGAATTTCATTTTGATGAAGTCACTCACATTCAACAAGAAGTTTTATCCAATTTAATACTTTAATTTACATTTTCATGTATATTTGGAGTACCACTACATGACAGCATTGAGCTAAATACTTTATACACATAAATTCATTTAAGAATACAGGGTTTAGCTGGATGCAGCAGCTCACACCTCTAGGACCAGCTACTCAGGAGGCTGAGACAGCAAGGATCACCTGAGCCCAGGAGTTCCAGACTACAGTGAGTTATGATCACACCAGCGTACTTCAGCTTCAACAACAGAGACAGACTCTCTCTAGAACAATTAAAATTTAAAAAAATTTTTTTAAAAGAATGCTGTATTTGTGTGTAAATTTGCCTGTGTATACTGCCTGAGGAGAAGGTAAACAATATTTTTACGAAGCAACCCACATCATATCCCTGATGGCTTTTGTATGAGCAACATCCAGCCATTGTAGTACACCTTATACATATAGCTTAAATTTAGTTCATGAAAACTGCCTGATCCAACATGAAAAAGTTTCAGGAAAAAGAAAAGCTGGGTGTGTGCACACATGCACATGTTTCCTAGACAAGAGCTTCGAACCTAGGCAGTCCAGTTCCAGAACCTTTGCTCTTAACCACTAAGCAATATGTTGGAAAAAGAAGAAAGATGAGATATAAAAATAACTGATTTAGATAAAAACAGTACCTGTTAGAATAAGGGATCACATTTCTGAAGTCAGTACATTAAGAAATATAAGCATTAAATTATCTTTGAAAATGGAAAACAATCTACAAAACTTTTTTCTCTTGTGAATGAATATACATATCAGAAAGTTTCTAGCTTTTATGTTTTGAATATTATATCAACCAGTATTTCTTACATTGCTTTAAAGAGATCACACTTACCTTACAGTATTTCTGGCAGGATTAAATAAGGTCTTCGATTATGACTTTAAACAATAATCTTAGACCTTATTTAATTTAATCTAAATTAAATATCTAGATTATGATCTAAGGTCATAATCGAAGATCTTATTTAATCCTTTAATCCTCTCTTTCTATAAAGGGAGAGACTTATGTTAAAGAATTGGCTTAGAAGATTGTGGAGCACTGGTAAATCCAAAATCGGTAGGGTTGTGTGTGTGTGTGTGTGTATACATGCATATATATATATACGTGTATGTGTATGGGTATACACACACACACACACACGATTTATCCTCGAACAACACAGGTTTGAACTGCAAAAGTCAACTTATTTGTGGATTTTCTTCAGCCTCTACCACCCTTGCAACAGCAAGACCAACCCCTCCTCCTCTTCCTCAGTCTACTTAACAAGACAAGGATGAAGACTACTATGATGAGTTACTTCCACTTAATAAATAGTAAATATATTTTATCTTCCTTATGATTCTCTTAATATTTTATTTTCTCTAGCTTACTATATTTTAAGAATACAGTATATAATACACATAACATATGAAATATGTGTTTATGGCAGGGTATATTGGTTCACACCTGTAATCTCAGCACTTTGGGAGGCCAAGGCGGGTGGATCACCTGAGGTCAGGAGTTTGAGACCAGCCTGACCAATATGGAGAAACCCCATCTCTATTAAAAATACAAAATTAGCCGGGCGTGGTGGTACATGCCTGTAATCCCGGCTACTAGGGAGGCTGAGGCAGGAGAATCAACTGAACCCGGAAAGCAGAGGTTGCAGTGAGGTGAGATTATGCCATTGCACCCCCGCCTGGGCAACAAGAGCGAAACTCCATCTCAAAAAAAAAAAAAAGAAAAGAAAAGAAAAAGAAAAAAAGAAATATGTGTTTATGTTTCCAGTAAGGTTTCTGGTCAACAGCAGATTATGAGTAATTTTTTGGAGAGTCAAAAGTTACACATGGATTTTCAACTCTGTAGGGGCCAACACCCCAAATTCCCACATTGTTCAAGGTTCAACTGTCTGTTGGTTTTGTTTCTCTGGGGAACTCTAACTTCAGGGTAGTTGAAAACCAAGGCTTAGAAAACAGGGAACAGGAATTCAGATTCATATCTTTGTGTCCAGCCATTCCTGAAAGGATTATGAAATAAAATTCTCAAGAAGCTCTGCTGGATTCAGTTTTCATACCCTAACTATTCAGCCAGTGTAACGTTCTTTTTCTTTTAAGACTGTCATTTGACAAAACTAATCAATTCTGAGAAACAGTTTTTCACAGCCTCAAAAAGTTAAGCCTAGAGGAATTCCACTCCTAGATATATATAACCAAGAGAACTGAAAACATATGTCCATACCAAAACTTGTACAAGGCCGGCCATGGTGGCTCACGCCTGTATTCACAACACTTTGGGAGGCCAAGGCGGGAGGATCACCTGAGGTCAGGAGTTCATGACCAGCCTGGCCAACATGGTGAAACCCCATCTCTACTAAAAATACAAAAATTAGCCAGCCACGGTAGTGTGCACCTATAGTCTCAGCTACTTGGAAGGCTCAGGCAAGAGAATCGCTTGCACCCAGGAGGCAGAGGTTGCAGTGAACCAACATCATGCCACTGCACTCTATCTTGGGTGACAGAGCAAGACTCCGTTTCAAAAAAAAAAGAAAATGTGTACACGAATGTTCATAGTAGCATTATTCACAACAGCCACAAAGCAGAAACAATATAAATGCTCATCATTTGGTTAATGGATAAACAAAATGTGGCAAATCAATACAATGCAATGATTCAGCAATAAAAAGGAACCAAGTACAGATACATGCAACACCATGGAAGAACCTTGAAAACATGCTGAGTAAAAAGAACACAGATAAAAAATGCCACTTATCTATGAATCCATTTAAATGAAATGTCTGGAATAAGCAAATTCATAGAGATAAAAAATAGCTTAGTGGTTGTCAGGGGCTAGGGGAAGGATGTCAATGGGGAGTGAATACTAATGGGTTTGGGGTTTCCTACTGTGGTGATAAACACATTCCTCAATCAAACAGTGGTCATAAGCTTATGAATACAAATTCTCCTCAACTTACATGGGGGTTATGTCCTGACAAACCCTTCATTACTTGAAAACACCATGCGGCAAAAATGCATTTAAGTACTTAACCTACTGAACATCATAGCTTAGCCTAACCTATCTTAAACATGCTGAGAACACTTACATTACCCTACAGTTAGGCAAAATCAACTAACACAAAGCCTATTTTATAATAAAGTTATTGACTACCTCATGTAATTTATATGGATATTGTGCTGAAACTTTAAAAAAGCATGGTTGTATGGTACTCAAAAGTACAATTTCTACTGAACGTGTATCACTTCCGCACCAACCATCAAAAGTTGGGGTTCATCTGTATACTAAAGGGCACTGAACTGTATACCTTAAAATTATGAATATTACAATAAGCGAATTTTATCTCAACAAAAAATGTGTTAAGAAATAAAAATTCAACTCACCTGTCCTTTTTGTGGTGACAAACAATGCACAACTTCATCCACCATTACTGGAATATGTAATTTAGCCATAGTTTCAAAATCTCTATCTTGAGATCTGTGTAACTCCTGGGCTTGAGTTTGATCTGTTTGCTCCTGGGCTTCATATTCTCCATATTTTTCTGCTGTAGTATGTATTCTCTTTGGCCAGACACCTAAATTAGGTATGCCAGATGCCAACCAACATGAAAGACATTCTTTATACATTCTACAAAAATACGGATACCGAAGCATTCTGTAGGTAAACAAATCTAGAAAAAAAAATTAAAACATGATCGTTGGATTTTTTTAAAAGAATGTTCTAATACTTGGGGAAAATCAAGTTAATATGCAATATTTAGTACATCAAAAAAAACTTAAGACTCATGATCCGAACATCTTAAACAAGTAAAAGTAACAAACCCTTCTTATATATGCAAAGCAAGGAACCTAAGAGGACCCAGAGACATAATTTAAATACAATTTTTAATGTAGCCTAATACGTTCTAATATCATTAACATTTCAACCATTAGGGATATGAAAATTGATTATTAGGTCAACATTTTTATGAAATATACTTTTTTGAATTTTAATTAAGGCTAAAAAGTAGATTCAATGAATTAAAACTGTCTATTTGAAAAGTAATCTGGATGACTGAACAGATTATAAGTATTATATTTTAGGTTCAGATGGTCTTCTATTTCAAGCTCTTCTATTTGTTTTTCTCACAATGCTAAATTCTCATCTTCAGAGACTATCCCTGAGAAAAGACTACGCATGCACATCCAAAAAAAAAAAGATAATCAGTCTGTCAGTCTGATTCTCTGATGAGATCATCTCCCTGTACCCTGTATCAGTGGAGTGTACATCAGTTTAAACTGTAACTGTATAAACACTCAACTGAGCACACTTTGGTATTTCATGTCTACCTTTAATTATCTGTCCTCTGCACCCAAAAAATAAATAATTGATATATTCCTTGGATTTACCATATGTGCTCCATTTTCTTAAGCAATCCATAACTCTTTAAAATGCAGAAGAAAAAAAGGATTTGTATAAATATATTACTAACACACCTTTTGAAAAAACATCATGCATTTTATACCCAGTTGGTTTCAAGCAAAGTTTTTGATACTACCACAGTAAACACCATTTGATACTACCCAGTTAACACTATTCTTTCCTCACAGGTTATTAGTTATTTAAGAATATGACCCACACCTTTTATACACAAAATAAGATGCATATCAGTGCTTAATGACTGTTTTCTGAAGAAAATGAATGAATGAATTAATTCCAGACTCCACAGAATTAGTATTGTTATCAATCCTCACTTTGGGAAATTTCACCTGTATGACTGACCCCACCAAAAACCATATGTTCTCAAAATACTACAAGCAGCATAAATCCCATTTAAATATGTCTGTCTTTTCTTTTGCAATTAAAAAAAAATTAAAAACGTTGAAAAGCTGATCACATGTAATAAAACACAAAGAAATACAAATATAATATAACATCAATAAGATGTTACCTTGAGAATATGTTAACTTTACCAAAGCTATAATCCGCAGAATTGTGTGGCAAATGTGACACCGAAAAAATGTGGGGGGAAAAAAAATGAGTCATCTAAGTAGATTTTTGGTTGCTTGGCAGCAACAAAATAGCCAAATTATTAATTATGCCTAAGGTTTCCGGAAAGCTTACAAAAGTAAGCTCAACTACCCTCTGACTTATTGTTTCTAACAGTTTACAAAATAATAGCTAACATTTATTTAGCACTTACTAAGCACCACTTACTATTATAACCACATTACGTGCACTACCTCATTCAATCCTTTCACAACTCTTGAAATATTATTATTCCCATTTTATAGATAGGGAAAACAGAGAAGTAATTTGCCAAAGGCTACATAGCTAGAGAGCCATAAAGCTAAAATTGTAACACAGTCTATCCCCAGAGCCTGAACTCAATCTCCATGCTATAAACATAGCCCACTGGAATTATTTAATCTACTTATGTAATTTAATAGTACTTCAATTAAATTGACTATATATTTGTAATATCTCATAAATTAGATTCATTTTATTAAGGAACCGACATCCCATGGCTTGGCTCTGCTCCACTTAAAAATAACAGTATGCTGCAGGGTTCCCAGTAACGAACGTACAATGTATAGGCCTAAAAAGTGAAATCTGGAACAACCATATCCTATATGTCTAGATTTTGATAACTAAAAGAAGTGTCATCAATTCTAACATAAGAGTAAGAACCATACCGGAAAAAGCAGAGTAGCGGGGGAAAAAAACAAACAAACAAACAAAAAACGCTATCACTTGCATTTAATTTTTTTTCTACTGCATTCAGCTTCTATGTGTTTATTCAGCTATGGTCAAGGCACAAAGCCTGAATATTTTATTATGAACTAATTACCTGCCAACTTGGGTCAACCTGGAGAAAGGGTGACAAATAGTTCATTTTCCTCTTGTTTCCTGCAATACCTCCCTAAAAAATGGAAGGTGGGGGAGTGGTATGCTCTAAAGAAAATTATATTCTTCTCTTTTGTAGCCCAGTTTCCTACCAGACAACTTAGAGCTCTCCTGCAGTCTGCTAGGAGCCAGCCACCCTAAATGATTGAAGATTAAGTTCCCTCTGGTCATAAGGAAGGAAGCAGGGAGTCAGGAAAGCTGCCTCTGTGATCTCCTAGTTAAGTAATTTAACTTTTCTCTACAAGCAAAGTTCACTTTTGGCTGTTAAGAGCACAAAATTGGCCAGATTACTCTTTTAATTGTGAAAACACACAGGTGAGTGATGCCCATGAAGGATACTTCCTCAAGGGCTCTAACAATTATAATCATTGCAGTCAATTTTCTCCTGCAAGGAAATCCTGTTTGAAAACGTAATTTTTAAGGGCAAAAACGCGACGTGGCGGCTGGCACACAATCACTGAGAAAGTGAAAAGAGGTTCTAAGGAAAGAGAAAAATACACGCTTCTGCCTGAGAATTACACTGTGACGACGAAAAACTATTCGGAAACTTCCAAACCCAGGTTGAAGGCGTGCTGAAGAGAGGGAAAGGGGACAGGGGCGTATATATCCTTTGCTCCGGGCGAATCCAGCGACCCCTGTGGAGTACCCCCAAAGGTTTGGTGGTTTCCAAAAAGAGTTCCCGGGACTTGGTCACCTTCTCCTCACCTGAGGCAGGAAGACTTCTCAGCTGGCCTCTAACTTGGGCCAGTGACTACCACTACGGTCCTGAAGAACCTGAATGTGCCGCACGTCTAGGTCCTGCCCCTGGGGGAAACTTGCAAGGACGGACAGATTGGGTCCACGTCCGCCCCAGCAACTCAGGACCGTCTGCCTTTGGTTCCGCTGCTTCCAGCCTCAGCTGCCAAAGGGTCCTGTTGGCGCTGGGGTTTCCAAACGACTTTCCTGGGGGAAATAAATAAGACCTCACTATTGCCATGTTTCAATTCACTTTTACTTTTTCC
The DNA here is from genome assembly GCF_049350105.2 of Macaca mulatta. Classification (NCBI taxonomy): domain Eukaryota; kingdom Metazoa; phylum Chordata; class Mammalia; order Primates; family Cercopithecidae; genus Macaca; species Macaca mulatta. Next base: position 37,169,479 of record NC_133419.1, read on the forward strand.
ATTTTTATTTTTTGGTCCGAAACAACTTTAAATCTAACTTTTAATTTATCCTTATCTCTACTCTTCGGTTTACAATGAAAGTATATTAAACTTGTGTTCTGATAACACAGCAGTTATACTACAATTTTTAACTAAAAGTGGGAATTTCTGTCTCATTAGCTCTGTATGTTTAGAAATTACAAGAAGCAAGGTGGCATAGTAGTGGGATTGATTGTAATGTCAAAATCTGTCTGCTCTAACCAAATGTACAATTCCTTTAAAATACGGACCTCATCATCTGAACACTGCTAAATGGCAAGTGTAACACTAAATTTGAAATCTAAAGTACTTGGATTAGGTGTGAAAACATATGTGGCACTGATAAACCTTATACAACGTGGATGTCAAAAAATACAAAATTTAAAACACTTCTATTCTTCACCAATGATCCATGCAATTTTACAAGCAACTGGCAAAATATGTATATTTTCAGACTGGATTAAGATAGTCTCTTAATGTCACTTAATCTAGACAGTATCTCAGAGACAAATGACTCAATTCTGAATTGCCTTGCCTGTATAGTTCAAGACAAAATTTTGTGTTAGGGATTTTCTGAAAACTTCAGTTTTCTCTCAGAAAAATTAAAATAACAGTACCTACATCTCATAGGCTGTTTTGAGAATTAAATGAGAGACCATATGTAAAGGGACAAATAAAATACCTGGGAAGTCAAAACATAAAGTACTACACAGTGAGTTCTTACTGGAAATAAAGACATCTCGATTTTATTACCAAGCCCAGCAGCACACAAATAACCATTTCATTAGCTAAGATACACATAATACAGCCAAAAATAAGTAGTAGCTTTATTGATCCTGTCTAGTGATCAGAAAGAATAATATAACATGCATCATATACAATACACAATACTCCCGATTTTCCTCAACAGGAAATAAATGTCCATAATACAGAGGTTTCCATACATTGTTGCATTTATAATGCTCTGCATGGATAAGAGTCATCCTATTTATAAAGTGATATTGAATCAACAGAATATAAGCTCCAAGATGGAAGAAAGTTTGATTCTATTGTATACTATTGTGTGTCTAAAATCTAAATAATTGCTAAATGAATAGATACAATAACAGTAATATATAGAACCATGAAATTCAGATACTGTTATTAAAAATAACCTGCCAAAGTTATTTTAGCAAACATATTTCCCATTTGTTCCAGGTATTTTCTCTCTTTTTAAAGTATATATTCTTAAATAATATCTGTAACCTGGGACTTAAAAAAAATCACTTCACCTAATAACAAACCAAGCCAAAATCTTTAAATAAATTGTTATGCCATCATTAGACAGAGAATGTAAAAAGCAACCAAACAGAAAATAGTTTCACAGTCAGTACTAATGGGAGTAGGCCTGGAAGTCCTGAGAAATGAAGCCTGAGGCCTCAACCCAAAAGATCTCCAGGTGAAGAGACCCCACATTTTGGCCCATATGAATATGTCTGGAAGGAACAGGTCCCTACAACTTCCTGGAGGCCTCACTACTCAGAGAAAAGAAAATAAACACCCAGAACCCATTAATCCACACCCAAACTCCACCTCTCCCCCTAGCAGAGGGAATAGGCCAACCCCTGCCCGCACCAGTCTCACTCACACCCTGTACTCTGGGACCGAGCCCCGCACCCGCCGGTCCAGAGAAGGCCTGGTGATCTCAAGTAACTGCCTCCCACAGGCAGCTCCGGTCTAGCCCCGCCCACTTTGGCCACCGCCTCCGGAAACGGCCTCGAGCGTTGCCACGGTGACGAGAAAGCGAAGCGCTTCCCCAGCGCCGCCAGGCTCAGCTTCTTGGCGGCAAGCTGCCGCGAGCCGTGACAGCGTCCGACGTGATGACATCACGCGGGCGGCAGCCAATGAAACGAGGCGCTGAGGAAGGTGGCTTGGGTTTGAATATTGTGGTTGAGTCTGAAGCGCCGGGAGGCGGACATTAAAGTGAAGTGGTTGCGGTATGCTGGCCTGGGCCTGAAGTGAGTGAGAGGCACATGAAGGTAAAACTGGACTCTGGGACACTGCTTTTGGTGACCTGTATTATTGGGAACGGAGGATCCTGCCGCTTCAGGTCTAGAAGACTAGGTGGGCTTCTTGACAAACACAGAAGCGTTGAGGGGTGGGTGGGGGATCAGGGTCCCTGTGGAGAAAGTGAAAGGAAAAAGGGATTCAGAACCTGCTAAAAGCACAGCACTGCTTGACCGTAATACTCCACTGCTCAGCTGGAAGGGCAGGGATCTCCTTTCTTAAGTTCTGAGAGGAAGGTCTTAACTTTTAAAGGGCATCTTGGCCCCTTTCCCAGACTTTGGCAGAGAACTTTAACTGTCCAGCACGTTGCAGCGTCAGCTTTTTTCCGGACTCCAAAATCGGGCTGTTTCCTTTCAGATGCGCATATAAGCGTACCCCTGGGTTACCTATCAAACGAGGAGTTTTTGTTCATCACTGCATAAAAGTTTTGTCTGACGAGCTTTAACTGTTAGTCTTGCACTGGTCAATCGGGAACCCCTCCCGAGCCCCAGTTGTAGGTAGCATCAAGATAAAACTCGCTCTGCCTAACGGGATTGCCGAGGATCAGATGAGGTACGGAAGAGATAGTGTTTGGCAAATGTTCTGCAAATGAAATTAAACTGTAAACATAGAATCCGTCCTATAGTCTGTTCTTGGTTTCCGCGGGACTTTTTTTTTTTTTTTTTTTTTTTTTTTAGGAGCTCATTAGTCTCTCAGTTACAGAGAAGCCACGACTGACTACTGTTTATTATATGAGAAGAGAGTATTTGACCAGAACGGACTGATTTTGTGGTATAATATATAGTTTAGATTATGGAATAATTAGGTAGAAATTTAGGCACACTACAGATTTTAATTGTTAGTGTCATTCCACCACATCTAACCTCCTATTTCGTTTTTGGAAGGTTTTTATAAACTTTGGTGCTAGAGACTGTGATATCCAATGACTAGATAGTGCTTCTTATTAAGTTCGTATTATTTTGTAAGAACTATTTCAATAAATAAAGATTATCTACAAAGCACAATCACAAAGAAAAAAATTTTTAAAGATTATCTGCCTTTATTGGTAGTAATTAATCTCTCTTCTATTATTTATTCATTTATTTGAGACGAAGTCTCTCTCTGTGACCCAGGCTGGAGTGCAATGGCGTGATCGCCGCTCACTGCAACCTCCACCTCCCGGGTTCAAGCAATTCTCGTGCCTCAGCCTCCCGAGTAGCTGGGATTACAGGCATTTGCCACCACACTTGGCTAATTTTTGTATCTTTGGTAGAGACGGGGATTCACTATGTTGGCCAGGCTGGTCTCGGACTCCTGACTTCAAGCCATCTGCCCGCCTCGACCTCCCTAAGTGCAGGAATTACAGGTGTGAGGCAGGGCACCCAGCCCTTCCTCTAATGTTGTTGAAAAGTATTTACAAATACATAATATTTTTATATTAAAAGTGCATCTTGTCACATCATAGAAATACTCCAATTAAGGGACACAATAAAAATGACTTTTTTTTTTTTTTTTTTTTTTTTTTTTTGCTGACAACTGTGAAAACTAAGAGGAAAAAAAAAATAGCTCAGCTGTCAATGCCGGCCTTCCCTCCAGTTGAACTTTTTATTCTTCCCTGATGGTTGTAAGTTAGTGGTAGTAGTGCCCCCAAGACTGATATTCCAAAGATAGCTTTAAGATGGATGAAGACTGTAGATGATAATGTTGAGTATCGTTTTCAGTCCTATACAGTGTTTGTTGAATCTGAATCTAATTCAGGTTTGAGTTTGTATTTAATATATCGTAACTGTCACTCTACTTCTGTATCACTGTTTGGAAGCATTCTCTTCTGGTTCCAGTAGAACCTAGTTGTTAAGAACATGGACTTTGGATTTGTACCTGGTGAGGAGTTTGTGTTTTATTCTTATGGTGAGAAGTCATTGGAGACTTTAGAACAGATGAATGCCATATGATGCATCATATGATCTGAATGCTTTTGATGAAAGTATCAGTGAATACAATCAATGAATTAAATTTATTATAATACTTTCATAAAATTAGGGGTGAATCTTTGACCTAATTGACTTATATTTGACATTTGGTTCCCCACTTGTTATGTCATCTTGGAAAAGTTACTTATCCTAAGGCTAAGTCTTTGTTTTTGTAAAATGGAAATGATACAACCTTACGTGATTATTACAAGGATTGAATGCAATGACAAATGTCAAGTGTTTACTATAATGCCTGACACAGAGTGTATGTACTCAAATGATAAGCATTGTTGTTCATTATTAATAATTATCACCGTATCAACCTAATCTAAGCATTGTTATATAAAAGCATACTTATTGAGAATGGCCACTGTGTGATACCTGACAAGTACAGAGAAATCATAATCAGTTTTATTTTAACATTCAAGAGCTCCTATGTCAGGCCCTGAGGTTTCTATCAAAAGTAAGCAAAGATAAGAGAGTAGTACCAGAAGCTGAGTTTTGGGGGAAATAGGGAGATTTTGGTCAAAGGGTACACTTTAAGTTATAAGATAAATAAGTTCATGGCATTTAATGTACAGTATGAATGGTGATAGATGTATTAATTTAATTGAGGTAATCATTACATAATGTGTAAGCATATGAGATCATCACATTGTACTGTACATCTTGATTATATACAATCTTTGCCAATTAAATGTTTTAAAATTTCTAAAAAAAATAAGCAATATATATTTTTAACTTCCATAATAAAATTTCTGAGTGTTATATATTTACATGAGGGAGAGTAGTGATTAAGTACTTGGCCTTTAGATTCAGTCAGTCTGAGTTCAAATCCCATGTCATGTGCTTCCTTAGTTGTGTGACTTTAGCCAGTTAATTTCTCTGTACTACACTTTCTCCCTTAATAAAATAGGAATGACAGTACAGTGTTTATGTCATAGGGTTGTTATGAGGATTTAGTAAGAGTATGTCAATTGTTTAGTACATTTCTATTTGTGGGATATGAGCTCAATAGAAAATATAACTTATTGTTACTAAATGAAATGTTGTGATTAAGGTAAATTTTAATAGTGGTTTTGTTGTTGTTGTTTGTCTGTTTTGAGTATGAAATGGAAAATAAACCTGTCTCTCACTCAGACCTTCATATTTCCCTCCACGGGGAAAGTGGTATTACCAATTTCTTGTGTACCTTTCTGGGAATGACCATGCATATACATATGTATCTTTTAAAAATACAAATGGTAACATGCTATAAGTCTATTAAATCTGTATTGGTTTATTCATTCATTTATTCAACAAGTATATATTGGGTCCTAAATATTTGACAAGCAGTGTCCTAGGTGCTAGTGTACAGATGAACTCTGTGCTCTCAAGTGCTTACATTCTAGAGGGGAAACAAGCAATAAATATGTAACCCGATAATATATACTTTCCAATTACTGCTAAATTCGAGGAAGAAAAATAAACCTGGTAAGGGATTGGAGAGGCAAAGGCAGGGTGACACTTTTGGATAGATTCTTTAGGGAAAGCCTCTGTAAAGTGGCATTTGAACAGAGACCTGAAAAATGAAGTGAGGGATTACAATTTGCAAATATCTGGAGGTAATGCCTACCAGTAAGCAAAAATGCAAAAGCCAGGAGGCCAAAACAAGACTGAAGTGTTTTAGGAATGCTAAGAAAGTCATTGCAGCTGAAGCAGAATAATGAAGTGGAGAGACAACAGTAGAAGTCATTGTCAGAGACGTAGACAGGGCCATATGTGGAATTTATAGGCCATGGTAAGGAGTTTGTGTTTTATTCTTATTGTGAGAAGTCACTGGATAGTTTAGAGCAGGTAAATGACATGCAATACATATCATGATCTGAAAGCTTTTGAAGAAAGTATCAGTGCATACAATCAATGAATTAAATTTATTATTGTACTTGCATATAATTAGGGGTAAATCTTTGAGATGAGCACTAGCTACATATAAGTTAAAAATTGACCTGTTTAACTTGGCTTATTACCATGCAAGTATTCAGAATAAATAGATTTTAATACCTCATTAAACATTACAGAGGCATGAGCTGTTCTACGTAAATGAATCTTCCAGAAAATTGAATATTAGCTTTGCTAAGTAATAAAGTATTTTAACCACACTCAATGATGAAAATAAAACATGATCTTCCCATTTCTTTAATTTTCTAAACAAGAAATTGGGAACATTATTTCTTTCCTATTTTTTTCTTTTTGATGCCTCAGGATTCTCATTGTGATTGCCTGTTGTTGTCAACTACTGTACTCTAATATGTTGTTTCTCTTGGAGATATACGATTTCTGTTTCCCTCTACTCTAAATGAGTAAATTGCTTTTTGGGGTCTGTGAGCACTTTTTATAGTTTATTAATTCATTAATTGGTATATTTGAAAATTTACTATATACTAGACTCTCTACGAGAGAATAGGGATATAAAGTAAAAGTCTATTAACTGTCACGTCTTATCATTCTCTTGTACCCTTTTCTAATCATGCATAATAATCATAAAATTTTGGAGCTAGAAAAAGACCTTCCATATCATATAATCTAACACTTTTGTTTTATACATTGGCAAGTGAAGCCCCTTCCTTAGCCCCTTCATTCCTCTTTTTTGATATGCTACTCTCTCTAGACTAGACAAATATTCTTCTTCAGGTTTAGTATCTATTATATAAAATGTTTGGTAACAGAAGATTTTTTGAATTTTGGAATTTTTTTTTTTTTTTTTTTTTTTTGCATTGTGCTTACTGGTTGAGGATCTCTAATCTGAAAATCCAAAATACTCTAGTGAGCATTTCCTTTGAGTGTCATGTTGGTACTCACAAAGTTTTAGATTTTGGATTTTCAGATTTGGAATGCTCAACCTGATTATAATGAACGATGATGTTGGAAGTATTTGTCTTTCATGTTTTAGTTCCACCAATGAAATCCTACCAGTTTGCTCTTTTGATTCTGTTCAAGAAATACCACTTAGGAGTAGATGTGGCAAAACTGATCAGAGGCTATAATACTATCTTCTGAACAGCTGTCTGAAAAGAATTTGTGAATCCACATATTCTTGCGCAGATAACAATATTTAGGCTTTTCTTTTGCTGCTTCATATTAAACATGGTTAAAGAATTTACTTTCTGTGTGCCTTATTCAGAATCAACTAAATGCTCATTTCTTTTAGCCATCCTAGAAAACAAAGAAGGCACCACATAATAATATAGGAACGATCTCATTAATTCCTGTAGATGTAAGTATATTTGAACATAGATTAATTTTTACATTTGATGATTCTGTTGACCCTAGGCATTTTTATTAAGAAAATTCTATCCACTTATTTGTTTTTAAAAGGTAGGGAAATACATGATACTTTAAAAATTAACATCAATGTCTTTGTTAAAATATGCAACTAGTTGTGAAACAAACTTATATTTGACATTATACTTAAACTCTGTTGACTAAAAGAGTCAAACTCTGTAAAATATTTGAAAAGATTTATTCTGAGCCAAATATGAGTGACCATGGCCCATGACACAGTCCTCAGGAGGTCCTAAGAGCATGTGTGCAAGGTGGTCGGGGTACAGCATGGTTTTATATATTTTAGAGAGGCATGAGACGTCAATCAAATACATTTAAGAAATACATTGGTTTGAGTCAGAAAGGCGGGACAACTCAAAGCAGGGGCTTCCAGGCTATAGGTAAATTTAAACATTTTCTGGTTGACAATTGGTTGAGTTTGTCTAAAGACCTGGGATTGATAGAAAGGAATATTCAGGTTAAAGATAATTGTGGAGACCCAAGTTTTATTTTGCAGATGAAGCTCTCAGCAAACTTCAGAGAGCATGTTGTAAAATGTTTCTCCTCAGAGCTAAAAGGGTGCCTGGCTTTTAGTTGATTATCTACTGGATCTGCAAAGAAAAGAGGAAAACAAAGAAGGAAGGGGATTCTCTATGGAATGTGGATTTTTCCCACAAGAGACTGTGAGGGCAATTTCAAGGCATGGCAAGTAAATACATTTTGGGGGTTAAATATTTTTTCCTTGTCTGAAAATGTTATGCCAGAGTCAGATTGAAAAGCAAGTCACAATATACAGAGTCAAATAAAATGCATCTGATGAAAATCCATTATTTATAGGGTGTGACTCTCCAGACCCCTTAGGTAGGAGTTTGGGCGAAATAAAAAATCACAGCTTAGTCCTCACTCCTTTAGGTAATTGTCCAATATTTCTCCCTGGAATGTTACTTAAATAATCCCCTCATTATAGTCTTATAAAGCACTGTTAACCTTTTCCCTATAATAGCACTTGTCACAGTTATACCTTTACATGTTTGTGTCAGTATTTATTTTATTAATAGCTGTTTCCCTCACTACACTGTAAATAATAATAGCAAACACTTGTAGTTCATACTCTGTACAAAGTATTGTTCTAAGTGTGTAATCTTTACAACTTTATAGGGTAGGTACTGTTGTTAGTCTTACTTTACAGATGGAGAAGCTGAGCCCACAAGGAGGTTAAGTAACTTATCCACTATCACAGTCAGTACATCATAGAGCTGGGATTTTAACCTAGGCTGCCTGTCTCCAACATGTAATAGTTGTCATGAATTAATTTACTAATTAATCAGGGAGGGATATCCTCCAGCCTTGAGATGCTAAGGTTTATTTTGAAATAATCACTTAATATTTTATGTTTACTTTGTTAACACTTTTATTTATGTATATTTAATCTATCATTTAAAAATAGTATATCTATTAAAGTTAAAATATTGTTGAATATTTCTAAAAGCTTTTAGAAATGTGTGTAGGAGATAGTTTCTGGTATCACAGGAATATGGGACACTGCTGGCCTTTAGTAGACAGGGGAGAGAAATGCTAAACATCCTCTAACATAGCAGTTCTAAATGCCCTATAACAGGGCAGTTCTAAACAAGGAAGAATTGGCCTACCCAAAGTGATAGTCATAAGCCCATTGAGAAAAACTCAAAGATGAACCCAGTCTCTTTGGCAAGAAGAAGCAGGAAGGGGGCAGATAAGAGAATTGATATTTACTGAATACCTTAATACTTATCTCTGTTAGCCTTTGCAACAAACGTTGAAGTATTATCATCTCTTTTATACAAATAGAAACCTGAGACTTATGGGGTTAAGTAATTTGTCCAAGGTCATAAAAGTGAGGTGTAGGTGCTTTGTGAGACTTGGCTCAACAAAAGCTCAGGGATGAAGAACAAGTAGTAATTCACCTGGGACCTGACTGTTAGAATCCAAATGACCATCCCTTCCTTTTCAGTATTCTATTTTTGGCTAAAGACAGAGTCCGAAAAAGGCAAAGATATGTCTAGCATCTGCTGCTTTTAGATTCCTTTGAATTCTGTCCCTATTTGAATTCTGTCCAAAAGTATATGGTTAAGTGGTTTTGTGACATATTTCAGCTTTAATATTGCTATTTCTCCCATTTAAAAAAATACAAACAAAACATCTTTTGACACACACACCCCCTTCACTCACACCATTTTTCTCCTCCCTTTGGAACAGTCCTTTCCATATCCTTTGTCTCTGAATCTTCTTTCAGGATTTTTCCCCACCACTGCCCCAAAATTGCTTTTCTCAATGGCCTCTGTGTTACTAAATCCCATGGTTTATTCTCAGTAAGTACTTGACCTATTAGCAGTATTTAACACAATAGATTGCTGTTTTCCTCCTTGATTTAGGATTTCTCAAAAGTTTTTAAAGCTTAATACTGCATTAAGACTGAAGATAGCCTTTATTTTCTTATTTTCTTGACGTCCACCTGCCCTGACATTTCCACCTGGATGTCTGTCAAAACTCTGAGACTTAAGCTATCCAAACCTGAACCCCTGATCTGACCCTGCCTCCCACCACCCCCTGCCCTGCCAAAAAAAGCCCTGCTTCTTATTTCCATCTCAGTTGGTGACTACTTTATCCTTCTAATACTCAGGCCAAAAACCTTGTAGTTATTCTTCAATCCTGTCTTTCTCTTTCACTCTACGTCTACCTATCAGTCAATTCTGTCACCTTTACCCTCAGAATACACCCACAATCTGACCACTTACCACCTCTGCTGCCACTACCCTATTCTGAGCTGACAGAGTTGTCTCTTGTCTACATTACTTCAATAGGCTAGTCTATTATATTATCTACATAGCAGTGAGAGTGATAGGTTATGTCACTCCTGTGCTCAAAACGACTTCCAGTGGTTCTTTGTCTTACCCAGATACAAGCCAAAGTTCTGTTAATGGCCTCCATTTCTCATCTCATGTCTTACTACACTCGCCTTTGCTCACTCCATTCTTGCCAACATATAAAGTAGCACCCTGGGTCTTTCTCTCTATGGGGAAACGCTTCCTACAATATCTGTATGACTAACTCCCTCACCTCCTTCAAGTCCTTACTCAAATGTTGTTTTGGGTGAATTTATTATTTTTGTCTCTTTTGTTTTAATTTATAAATGACAAAAATGTGTAAGTTTATAGGATGCACTGTAATGTTTTGATACATGTGTACATATTAGAATGAGCATATCAGGCTAATTAACATATCCATCACCTCACATACCATTTTTTTGTTGTCAGAACATTTAAAATGTACTCTTAGCAATTAACCATGGTCACCTTACTGTGATGACCAAAACTATTCCTCTTGTATAACTGAAACTTTGTACCCTTTGACCAACATTTCCCCTTTTAACACCCACTCCACCCTCCTCAGCCACTGATAACCATTACTCTACTTCTCTGAATTCATATTTTTAGATTCTGCATATAAGTGAGATCATGTGACATTTGTCTTTTTGTGCCTGGCTTATTTTACTTAGCATAATGCCCTCTAGATTCATTCATGTTGTCACAAATGACAGAATTTTATTCTTTTTTAAGGCTGAATAGTATTCCATTGAGTGCATACACCACATTTTTTCAATCTATTCATCTGTCGATAGGCACTTAGATTGTTTATATATCTTAGTTATTGAGAATAATGTTGTAGCGAACATGGCAGGGCAAGTATCTCTTTAACATACTGATTTTCATGCTTTTGGATATATACTCAGAAGTGGGATTGCAGGATCGTCCTAAGTCTCTCACCTCCTTTTGGTCCTTAAACAGATCTTGTTGTTTTGGGGTGTTTTGCTTTGTTTTGGGTTTTTTTGTGTGTGGTTTTTTGTTTGTTTGTTTGTTTGTTTTGGTTTTTGGGTCTTCAGATTCTAGATTATTTTCTGGATAGTTGAGACTTCCAAATTGTTGATCTTTGTTACTTTGTTTACTTTTCTTCTTTGCATGTGAAGCAGTCATAAAATTAGACCATAATTTTTAAACCTGCTGTCATTGATTCCTTAAACTTGCACACAGTTAGAAAGCAGAGACTAGGATCTATATTCAGAGACTAGGTCTCTGAATACACCAAGGAGTCTATGCCATCTTTTTCACCTTCAGACCTGAACTAGCTAGTTGAATGCATCCTTGGAACTATTATTAACCCTATGGGCCTCTGAGATACAGGTAGAGACCAGCCTGGATGTATCACTTTCCATTGCCAAGGGGCTTGCAGCCAAGATCACTTTTACTAAAAATAGTTCACAAGCTAAGGCTCTCCAATCATACCTTGATATGGTTCTGAGAGATCCCTTTCTATTCATTCCAATGACCTAAGCTAAAATAGTGCTGGAGGGCTTGTGAAAATCAAATCTGTGTTTTAGGATAGCATATCTGTGATTATATATGGTTCAGCTGTAGTATTTGAGTTTAAGTCAAATATCTTACTAATATTTCAGGTAAAGAGATTTTTATCATAGTTTTGTATATGTATGTGCCATTTAATTGTTTGTTTTAGGGTAGTCAAGTGCATATGTGTGTATGTGTGCATATATGTGTATGTGTGTTGTGTGTGTTTATGTGTGTGTATATATACATATTTTTCCCCCAGTGTTTACCAAGTGAGTGAAACAGAATTATTAACATCTTTTTTGAATGAATACTACATGCCAGTTGCTTTGCATGAAAGTAAAACTGATATTAAAACTTTATTTTCTTTTTTAATTTCAGAGAAGTATTCAAGCATTTATACAGATAGGAATCAAGATAATCAACAATGTCTGTCACTGAGGAAGACCTATGCCACCATATGAAAGTAGTAGTTCGTGTACGTCCAGAAAACACTAAAGAAAAGGCAGCTGGATTTCATAAAGTGGTTCATGTTGTGGATAAACATATCCTAGTTTTTGATCCCAAACAAGAAGAAGTCAGTTTTTTCCATGGAAAGAAAACTACAAATCAAAATGTTATAAAGAGACAAAATAAAGATCTTAAATTTGTATTTGATGCTGTTTTTGATGAAACGTCAACTCAGTCAGAAGTTTTTGAACACACTACTAAGCCAATTCTTCGTAGTTTTTTGAATGGATATAATTGCACAGGTATTTGTTCCAGTTTGGGATTTAATTTCTCTATCTGATTTCACTTGTACATTAGGAGAGACATCTACTTGAACCTTCTAAATATAATCAAATTTAAGGTGCTTGTATACAAAAAATTCTTAAGAAATTCAATAGACTTGAACTGTAAATATAGACTTTCTTTGAAATTTTAGTTATCATATATAACTTATATATCATTTGTGAACCTTTCTCTTGCAGGGCCTTACTGTGGCCCCTATAGACATCTGTCCTTTCAGTTTAATAAGCATATGTTATTAAACCATATGCTTATTGCAATTAACATCAGTTTTCTGATAATTTGTATTTATAACTTTTCCTACAGCTTACCTGTGTAATTATCTATTCCCGGAGAGTAGTCAGACATTTCTGAACATTTGACAGTTTCTTTGCAGCAGTTTTTCTTCATGGCACACTGAAATAAAAATGTTTTAAGTTGGTAAAGGATAAGAGGAGACTAAAGATCAAAAAACAACCTATGGAGTACTACACTCCTTATCTGAGTGATGAAAAAATCTGTACACTAAACCCTGCAGCATGCAATTTACCCATGTAACAAACCTGCATTGTACCCCCGAACCTAAAATAAAAATTGGAAAGGAGGTAAAAGTGTTAAGATCCCATGTTAATTATCTCATACCCTTTAGCCCATCGTTAGCGCAAGAAGCATCTTTAATGCTTTTTTCCACCTTTCAAGAAAGCCACGTTGATTTCCTTAAAAAAAAGAGAGAGAAAGAGAGATACCCAAGATGCAAAATGGCCAGTTACTCAATGCTTACCAGGCACTAAACACCATTATTAATATCTGATTTTTGTAATTACTAGTGACATTTTCCCCAAGACAGCTCACAACTATAACATGTTTCACTGTCTTTTCCCGATTCCTTTCAGTTTTATCATGGAAGACATACCCTCTTGGTCAAGTAAGGATGGAATGTGGTTTATTGATTGGTACTGCTGTGATTCCCATTTTTAAGAAGATATTCTTTTCCTCATTCATGAAACTTCATATGTCTCTAGAGATTTTGAAAATTTCATAACTCAAGAAAAAAAGTAAACTCTATCAAACTACTATTGAATTTTTGGTTTCTTTTTGGCTTGCTTTATATTCTTACCCTGCCTTTAAGACAGCTTAAGAATATGCTGTCTTAAAGCTTCCTTATATACTAACTTACATAAAATAGAACAAAGTAAAACGTACACCATGTTAATTCCTACTGAAAAGTATTTTTGTGGTTTGTTAACATTTGGTTTAGCAGACAGATTGAATTTATAAAAATATTTTCAACCAGTAATGATATGAGAAGTTATTGCCTTAACTGATTATTGTATTGGGTGTTTACCATATGTAATTCACAAAGTGGATTTTTCTCTTTTCTTTTTGACGGAGTCTTGCTCTGTTGCCCAGGCTGGAGTGCGCTGGTGCAATCATAGCTCACTGCAGCCTCAACCTGCTGGACTTAAGCAATCCTCCCATCTCAGCCTCCTGAATAGCTGGACTATAGGAATGAGCCACGGCCCTCAGCTAATTTTTTGAAAATTTTTGTGGATACAAGGTCTCACTGTGTTGCTCAGGCTGGTCTCAAACTCCTGGGCTCAAGCAATCCTTTGGACCTTAGCTGTCCAAAGTACTGGGCTTGTAGGGATGAGCCACCAAGCCTGACCCACAGAGTGGATTTTTTATACATTTGAAGAAACACATGACTTTCTTGTACTGATTAGAATCTTGGAAACAAAGTAATTCACCTAAAACATAAAAAGGAATCTTATAAATGGCATATATCTGGTATTTATTCGAGTCTCTGCTTTGTGGCAAGCTATTTGTTAGGTGCCAAGGATACATGGCCTCTGCCTTGGTGGAGCACTTAATTGGAAATACAGTGTGATACATGCCAGAAGAGCGGGATGTGGATATGGAGCATATACTGAGGACTGAAGTGAAAGTGGATGTGTCTGCCTAGAACAATGAGGGAAAGCAGAGAAAAATGATATTTGTGCTGAGCATTTAGAAGCAGGTGGAAGTTTTCCAGCTGGATCAAGTAGAGGGACTCCTCAGAACAAAAACAGCAGAGTAGAAAGGAGCAGCAAATGCTGAGAATTTTGAATAATTAAGTATCCCTAGATCACAGCAAGGAAGCAGTAGACTGGCAAAATAAGCAGGCACCCTCTGAGTGCTTTATAATATTCCAAAGTGAGGAATCTGAACTTACACAAACCTGGAACAATTAAGAAGGTTTATTGTATTCCAATTTTTTTTTCATAAAGATGACTACAAGTTGCAAAGGATAAAGAAGATGGAAGATGAAGACTAATCTGTAGGGAGATTTTAAGATTGCTTTGAAAGAGTAGTTGTTGGAGTGGGGGGCCGGGGGTAGTGATACCATTTATCAGAATAAAGAATATAGGAGTAAGAGTAGATTTCTGGTAAGATTCACAGGTTTTGAGGATAAGACTATAATTTTGGATTTGTAGGGTTTAAAGATACTGTTCAGGATATCCGGATGGAACTATCCACTAGATAGTAGATATAATAGTGTTATATGTCATAACATAGAGTTTTGATTCCTTTCTTAAAAACTCAGTACTTGCCTATGGTGCCACTGGCGCTGGGAAGACCCACACTATGCTAGGATCAGCTGATGAACCTGGAGTGATGTATCTAACAATGTTACACCTTTACAAATGCATGGATGAGATTAAAGAAGAGAAAACATGTAGTACTGCAGTTTCATATCTGGAGGTAAGTTGGCAATTTAGATTAATCAATAGTTTTGAGAAGTCATTGACATGATTCATTCAAATGATTTTATTTCATAAGAGTTTTCTGGTGAATATACAAAATCATTAAAATTCTTTGTCTTGAATATTTGTTATGCATCTTTTTCTGTTAAGTTTTTTTTTTTTTTTTTTTTTGGCAAAATTTCAGACTTAGAGAAGTTGTAACAATAGTATAAAGAACTTCCAGATACCCTTCACACAGATCCCCCATATGTTAACATTTTACTGCATTTGCTTTCTATGTGTGTGTATACATTTCATTCTTTCTGAGCTAGGTTGCAGACTTGTAAAAACAGGACTTTTTTTAAATAACTGCTAAATAGGTACCAAAATCAGGAAATTAGCAATGATACAATATAATTACCTTTAGATCTTAGTGAGATTTTGCTAGTTATTTCATTAATACCGTTTATTGTAAAAGAAAATTGTATTCAGTTGTTGTATCTCTTTAGTCTCCTTAATCTGTAATGTTTTGTCTTTTATGACACAGCCATAAAATTCCTCAGTTTGGATTTGTCATGATTAGATTCAGATTATGCACTGAGAGTAACACAAGCAAAGTGATGTCGACTTCTTACTGCATCACAAAAGGCTTAAGCCATTGATTAGTCCCCATACTGGGAATGTTAACTTTGATCAGTTTTATTATGCTGATGTCTGTAGTTTCTCCACTTCGAAGATACCGTTTTGCCATTTACAATTAGTAAGTGCTATGTATGTAGACAATGTAAATATTCCTTACTCCTCAAACTTTTATGTATTGGTATTAGCATCCACTGATGATTGGTGACTGAATCAGTTACTAGTATGATGGTAGATAGTGGTGATTTTTAAATTCCATCATTTCTTGTACGTTTCTTTATTGACTTTCTACTATAAGGAAGAGTTTTCCCCTTATTTTATCAGCCTCCTTCATTTTTACTTTATTCAATATATTATAATCCCTTTCTGTAATCATTTTTTGTATGTTCAAATTGTGTGAGATTTGGTTAGTTGAGGCTTCTTCATGTTGTCTCTTGTGTCCTTTTGAAATACCCCATCATTCTTTGAGGTCTTCTACCCTCTTAATAGTCCACAAATGGTAACTAAGTGGCAGACACTCTAACTTTGCATTCTAATAGTGTTTCAGAAACCAGTACAGAAACATAAAAATCCTGATTTCACTGCCTATTTATTTCTGGTGCCAGAAATTTTCTCTGTTATTAACATCTTGTAGTTTGGTCCCTACTGAGAATATCATCCAAAGATTGATTAAAATCATGTATGTTGCTAAAAATTTCTTCATTAGAACTTACAGATAAAAAAGAAGTAAAACTCATTTTCTTTGGTTAAGTGTGAAAAGAATTTTTCTGAACTCAAATTAGGAAAAGAGGGTGCCAGCATTCATTATTTCTTCCTTAGATCCTTTTTATAACTGGGACGATTTTGAAGTTTGGTTGTTTTCACAATTTTTATTTTTTCTTTTAATCTGCTTTCATATTATTAATGATAAGGCAGTGTATAATGTGGTTTTCTACTCAAGCTATGCACCAGAATTGCCTATAGATCTTTTTAAAAATAGGCCTAGGCCTCACATTTTGGCTATTTTAATTTAGTA
This sequence comes from Macaca mulatta, assembly GCF_049350105.2. Classification (NCBI taxonomy): domain Eukaryota; kingdom Metazoa; phylum Chordata; class Mammalia; order Primates; family Cercopithecidae; genus Macaca; species Macaca mulatta. Next base: position 37,186,319 of record NC_133419.1, read on the forward strand.
GATCTGGGGTGTGGCTGAGGCATCTCTGTTTTTAAAATGCTCCCAAGTGAGCCTCATACATAGACCAGCTTGAGGGCAATTATTCTAATTATTGATTTGGTATGATTGAAGTGGATAAGGGGAAGCAATAGAAAAGTGCTGCTCATCAAAAAGATATGATTAAGAAATATTTCTTCATATTATCATTTTACTACTTTAAGGGTTTATCACATTCTAATACCTATCATTCCTTGTAAAGAATTGTACCAGCAATGAATTATCACTATGAGCTACTTATTAGAACACAGAAGGAAATAACACCAAATAGTTTTTTAGAGACTAAATTTTGTTATTTTTTTTCTTAAATCTTGTCAGTAATAGTTGTAATTCTCATTTGGTTAGCAAGTAATAAACTTTATACCTTTCATAAATTCATAAAATCAGGCCAATAGTACTACATAGAAATGTGTGTTACTTATAAAAATTACTTTTTAAAAAATGACCAGAGATATAAAATACAGATGTGTATTCAGTATGATGCAATAGAGTGAAGCTGTCTAGGCTCCAGTTCCTACTCTGCTAATACCTTTATGACCATGGACAAATCATTTAACCTCTCAGAACCTTAGTTCCCTCATCATTCAAATGGGTCTCCTTTTGAAATTTATTATTAATAATTATGTCAAAATTAATGTAATTGAAGGATAATTGAAACAAATGCCACCTGTCCTTGAGTGTGGGTTTTCTGTAACATTTAAGCTTCAAAATTTAAAAAGTTTAGACTACTTGGACATTGTGAAATAACAAATATTTTCCACGGTAAGAACCATGCCATCTTCATACAACCTGCATTTCAGTTTCCCAGAATTTCTCAATGCCGTGTGTTCCTTATATTTCCTGAAAATAAGAAAATGCACTTCAGCTATCTTACTTATCTGTGTTTCGCCATAGTCATCAAGGCAGAAATTATGAGTGAGGGTATAATGACTCCAACTTTAAGTTTCAATTTCAAACCTTCAAACTCTTCAATTTTCTGTAATGATAGAAAATTAATGGCAACATGAGATTGAAGGTATGAGGTGAATAAAAGTGAGGTGCTGCTTGTCTTTAGGATAAAATTCTAATAATTTTAAATCAGCAATGTATGTGTGATGTAATCACCTTTTTTTTTTTTCTTACATCAATACTAAAGCAGTTCTTTTTATTTTAAGGTATATAATGAACAGATTCGTGACCTCTTAGTAAATTCAGGGCCACTTGCTGTCCGGGAAGATACCCAAAAAGGGGTAGTCGTTCATGGACTTACTTTACACCAGGTATGTATATAAACATCTTTTTCCCTGTTAGAATAGCAAATGTGACTATTAAGCCATTTTCATCACTAATGATGTGCAGAATTTAAATGATTAGGGTATATTTTTAGTGTTATTTTGTTTTACAATACTGAGTGAGCTTTTTAAAAACATTTTTTAAATTTCATTTTTAAATTTTAATCTACATATGTATGTATGTATGTATGTATGTATGTATGTATGTATTTTGTGACCGGGCTATGAGACTGGCTAATTTTTGTATTTTTGGTAGAAAACGGGATTTCACCATGTTGTTCAGGCCTGTCTCAAACTCCAGGGCTCAAGCAATCTGCCCGCCCTGGCCCCCAATGAGTGAGCTTTTCTTACAAAAATCTGCTTGAACATTTAATGTCATATTATTCTATTTAACATAGAGACTAGACTCTGCTCCTGAGAAACTAGATTTTATCTTTTATTCTTCATATAAACACACACAATACTAAGCAGATGAGACACAGTCAGTATTTAATAGGATTGAATTTATAGAAAACATTTTCTTTCACCTTTAAATATTTTTGTTTCTGAACATTTATTGAAAAATTTAAAGATATATTGCTGATTTTTAAATTTTTCTTCTGCTTAAACTTCTCCAGCCGAAATCCTCAGAAGAAATTTTACATTTATTGGATAATGGAAACAAAAACAGGACACAACATCCCACTGATATGAATGCCACATCTTCTCGTTCTCATGCTGTTTTCCAAGTAAGAGGCCACTAGACTATCACTCTTAAAATTGAATTTAAAATAAATGAAGCTAAATTCATGAATGATCATTTTCATATATGTGAAAAAAAATCTGTCTGTAGACTTCACTTGTCAGTACTTTTCTTACTTTGTAGCTTTGAGAAGTTTCTGTCACCAAGAATATTTATAATTGAGATGTTTAAAACAAAAATAGAAAATTTCTACCTTTGTAAACATACAGGAGGATAAAATTGTAGTAATAAAAGTTGTTTTGTTTTTGCTGAAAATATTTAATCTTTCCAATAGATAATCTTATATTCACAGTAAAATTTATCTCTATAAATCTAGACTTATAGAACTAATAATTTGGGAATATACTGATTCATCTTTAAAAGATTTCACCGTAAGGACTATGTAAATAATTGCATTCCTTAAGGAAGTATGATTCAGTTGGCACAGTACCTCTTAGGAATACAATTCCAGAAAGACCTAAAGCATAGGTTAATAGCTATTATTTCTTATAGTTTCTAGTCCTGTTAATATCCAAATGATAATATAAAGCTTCTTTTAGTATTATGCCATCTGAGATTCATCTTATAAGAAAGAAATTGTTATAGTTGAAAGAATTCATATTGAAAGCAATCAAACCATTCATATAGTCCCTAGTCAACAAAAATTTCATTTATCTTTTTTGTTCTTACCACTAACTCTTCGACTATTAATAGTCTTGAGAGAAATATTTCTCTGTGAAACTGAGATGTCTCTGAAATATCTTAGATCCTACTTTATAAAAACATTTAATAAATGGGCTTTATAATTAAGTAATATCTTACCTTCCTTATCTTTTGTTTGCCACCTAATGTAGTTCAGATAATTCTTACAGAGTAGCTTAAAATATTTGAATAAATTATGCTTTACTAGGCAGTTGAAAATGACAAGTAGACTTTACTGTAGTCATGTGCCATGTAACGACATTTCAGTCGACAACAGTCTACATATACAACAGTGGTCCCATAAGATTACAACAGAGCTGAAAAGTTCCTATTCATCTAGTGATGTCATACTCATCATAATGTCGTGGCGTACCACATTACTCAAATGTTTGTGGTGATGTTGGTGTAAATGAACCTGCACTGCCAGTCATATGAAAATATAGTACATACAATTATGTACAGTACATAAGACTTGGTAATAAATGACTGTGTTACTGGTTTATGTATTTACTTTTTATTATTATTTTAGAGTGTGCGCCTACTTATTACCCCAAAAGCAGTCTGCTACTTTCTGTTTACCATGTCTGTTGATTTCATCATTTTCTCTTGTATTTGATTTATGATATTTTCACAATGAGGAAATCACCTAACAGTGCATTTCTCAGAACATAGCTCTGTTGTTAAGTGATGCAAGACTGTACTGCTTTTTTTATATATAATATTTTAATTATTAAGACATATACAAGTTTGAGGTATTAGAATAAATGTACTCTTCAGTTTGGATCAAGATGCAAATTCAACTTGTCTTGAGGGGTAATCTCCGGATAAATGCAAGGCATTCTGACTAGTAGCTTTGGTTTTTTCTTAGGAATGTTATTTCTATAGAACCTATGTTTCTAACCATCACCTCTGATAATTCCATGTTCTGGTTCAAGGGGTACCAGAATACAAATGGAAGTTTTGCTCCTCTGTCAGGTCAAGAGTTATTTTTCCTCTGGTACACATATAGAAAGTCTTTTCATTTTTGTATTTTTCTCAGCTATAGTGATTACTTCTAGTGCTCTTAAGTATCAATTAGATTGTACCTTGTTCAGTTGTTTTTTAAAATGAAAATGATTTTGATTTTGTGCTCTATTAAAATATATATTTCCCTTTTAGTTTTGTTAAATCTTATCCTCATTTTTTTCTATTTTGTAATTTCAAAAAGATTTATTTGCGACAACAAGACAAAACAGCAAGTATCAATCAAAATGTCCGTATTGCCAAGATGTCACTCATTGACCTGGCAGGATCTGAGCGAGCAAGTACTACCGGTGCTAAGGGGACCCGATTTGTAGAAGGCACGAATATTAATAGATCCCTTTTAGCTCTTGGGAATGTCATCAATGCCTTAGCAGATTCAAAGGTAGGCATTATATGTCTATTTGTTAAATAGTTTGAAATATTGAAATAGATAAGAAAGATACTATTTAATATGATTTTGTTTTAAACATCTGGTATATATTACATTTCAAGAGTATATCAGTAATGTTAATATATAGATCAAAGACCTCAGAAAACCTAGTGTATTAAAAAAACTGATTTTATTTCTTTTTTAATTTCCACTTTTATAATCAGAATTGGTTAAATAGAAAGTAATGAATACCAGATTGATAGTTAATATTTTATGGTACATTCTCATCACTTACTTTGAACTTGGTTTTTAAAGTGATCATTTAATGATCACTACACAGCAAACATGATAATTAAATTGGCATGAAGACAAACTAACCATATTTTAGACAAACTAAATTCTGTTGTTTGGTATTTTATATAATATAAAATAGGGTTAAGTATTAAAGGGTGTTGATTTTTTTTTTTTTTAAAGAGGAGTTTAAGTTATAAAACTTCATGAAATCACCTAATAAGATAATGTTTACTAGATGCTTTTGGGCATATTTAAAAATAGTTTACATATGCCATATGCCAGAAGTGCTTACCTAGAACACACAACATAGATATTTGTAAAAATGACATCCTTTCTAAAAGTTATAATATGGCAATTTAAGTTAAACCATCCTCAAAAGCTTTAGCTTGTTAAACTGTTCAAAAAGCTCATCACTGGTCATTACAGAAATACAAATCAAAACCACAGTGAGATACTATCTCATGCCAGTTAGAATGGCGATCATTAAAAAGTCAGGAAACAACAGATGCTGGAGAGGATGTGGAGAAGTAGGAACACTTTTACACTATTGGTGGGACTGTAAACTAGTTCAACCACTGTGGAAGACAGTGTGGCGATTCCTCAAGGATCTAGAACTAGAAATACCATTTGACCCAGCCATCCCATTATTGGGTATATGCCCAAAGGATTATATATCATTACTAGAAAGACACATGCACACCTATGTTTATTGCAGCACTATTCACAGTAGCAAAGACTTGAAACCAACCCAAATGCCCATCAGTGATAGACTGGATAAAGAAAATGTGGCACATACACACCATGCAATACTATGCAGCCATGAAAAAGGATGAGGTCATGTCCTTTGCAGGCACATGGATGAAGCTAGAAACCATCATTCTCAGCAAACTAACACAGGAACAGAAAACCACACACTGCATAGCATGTTCTCACTCATAAGTAGGAGTTGAACCATGAGAACATCACACGCCAGGCGGGGCCTGTCAGGGACTGTGGGGTCTAGGGGAGGGATAGCAATAGGAGAAATACCTAATGTAGATTACAGGTTGATGGGTGCAACAAACCACCATGGCACATGTATACCTATGTAAGAAACCTGCATGTTCTGCACATGTATTCCAGAACTTAAAATATAATTTAAAATTTTAATTTTTTAAAAAAAGCTTTGGCTTGTTAAATTGTTCAAAATGTTACCTTTTGGTTTAGAATAAAGTATATTAAAAGAATTGGAGCAGGTTTTTTTAAAAAAAAAATGACAATTTACTGAAATCACATGAAGATTGCAAAAGCAAGATGTCTTTTATATTCTAAGTTAAAATCCCAAACTTATAATCAGACAGCATGATATAGAGACAGATTTTGTAAACTTAAGCCATTCATAAGATTTTTGCCATGTGAACTAATCTTTAATTTTTTAATAATGACTCCTATTGAGTCATTTGTGAGTCAGTGTTTCATGTATGTCTTGTACATGTAAAATCCCTTAAAATAGCACCAGCAGTGCATATTTCACACTGTTTGGGAAAGACTGCTATGGTGGAAAGCATATTGCTACTGAGAATTGGGGGAGCTGCGACCTATTTCTAGCTCTGTGAATACCAGCTTTGTGACCCTATTCAAACCACTTCACTTTATGCTTAGCTTCAATTTCCTCTTCTGCAATATGAAAGATATACGTTGGATAACATTAGGTTGCTTTTAGCTTAACATTGTAAAGAATCTGTTTTTATATAAAAGTTCCACTTTCTGGAAAATTTATTTGTTACTTCAAAATTGGAAACAAAACTTAGCAACACTTATTTGTTACTTCTACTTCTTTCTTTTTAGGTAAAAGAAAATCTTGAAGTATTAGGTTTTTTTAGAACTCTATAGTGATTTCAGGAGAAATGTCTGCAACATTGTAATTATAATTTATTTCATATCTATATTAGATGGTTATTTAAGGAAAGAAGTAGCTCTAAGCCATGCAGAGTTATTATTCCTCTAGTATGTTTGTATAGGACATCTGTTTACTTTTGTGTTTTAATTTTTTTCAATGATTGGAAATATTTTTAAATAGACATTTTCAAATAGTTTTAGATTTACAGAAAAGTTACTAAGATGATACAGAAGGATTTTGTTAAATATACTTCACACCCGGTTTTCCCTATTGTTAATTTTTTATATTAATATGGTACATCTATCACAACTAACAAACCAATGTTAATGTATTATTTCATTTTGAACTAAAGTTCATACTTATTCAGATGGAGATATTTTTAAGTATGATATTTGTTTCATATATTCACTGAATAATCCTGTAAGATTCATTGTCATCACCTCAATCACAAATTATAAGTCTGGACAAAATTGGGTAGTGCTTAAGTTCTTATAGTGAACTGTAGGGTCAAGCCCTATGGGACTTGGCGGATGTTCTCCCCGTGTGCGGAGAGGAGAGATTGTAATAAATAAAGACACAAGACAAAGAGATAAAGAGAAAACAGCTGGGCCCCGGGGGACCACTACCATCAAGATGCGGAGACTGGTAGTGGCCCCGAATGGCTGGGCACGCTGATATTTATTGCATACAAGACAAGGGGGCAGGGTAACGAGGGTGATTCTAAGTGATTGACAAGGTGAAGCAAGTCACGTGATCATAGGACGGGCCCTTCCCTCTTAGCCGAAACAGAGAGATGGCAGCATACCTCAGTGTTTTCTTCTATGCACTTATAAGAAAGATCGAACTTTAAGACTTTCACTGTTTCTTCTATCTTTATCTACTATGAACTTCAAATAGGAACCAGGAGTATGGGAGGAACATGAAAGTGGACAAGGAGCATGACCATTGAAGCACAGCACCACAGGGAGGGGTTTAGGCCTCTGGATGAGTGCGGGCAGGCCTGGATAATATCCACCCTTCCACAAGAAGCTGGTGGAACAGAATGTTCCCTGACTCCTCCAAGGAAAGGAGACTCCCTTTCGCGTTCTGCTAAGTAATGGGTGTCTTCCCAGACACTGGCACTACCGCTTGACCAAGGAGCCCTCAAGCAGCCCTTATGCGGGCGTGATAGAAGGCTCACCTCTTGCCTTCTAGGTCACTTCTCACAATGTCCCTTCAGCACCTGACCCTAGACCCACCAGTTATTCCTAGGTTATATTAGTAATGCGACAAAGAGTAATATTAAAAGCTAATGATTAATAATGTTTATAATAATGATTGATAATTGTCCATGATCATCTCTATATCTAAGTTGTATTATGACTATTCTTATTCTAACTATTTTCTTTATTATACTGAAACAGTTTGTGCCTTCAGTCTCTTGCCTCGGCACCTAGGTAATCCTCTGCCCACAGTGAAGTGTTAAAAGTGGTAGCAGGTTTGCATTTAAATGTGGAAAATGACATTAGGTCTCTTTTTTTGTACTTTCAGAGAAAGAATCAGCATATCCCTTACAGAAATAGTAAGCTTACTCGCTTGTTAAAGGATTCTCTTGGAGGAAACTGTCAAACTATAATGATAGCTGCTGTTAGTCCTTCCTCTGTATTCTACGATGACACATATAACACTCTTAAGTATGCTAACCGTGCAAAGGACATTAAATCTTCTGTAAGTCTGTTTACTCTGCCTTTGTTTTGAAGGTATTGGCTGCATATGATTTTTATAATTCTAATGAAAGTATTAATTAGAGTTATGTTTCTACATAATGAGTTAGCCAGCTGAGGGTTAGAAGGGTCTTTGCTAACCTGCTTAGTCGAACATTAATGTACAGTTAAAGTATAAAGTATCTTGATTATATATATAAAGTAGATACTATGATTCGATCTTTTGGGTACTAGGTACTTTAGTGGCTTTCTTCCTAACCTCTTTCATGTCATGGCATATTGTATTTGGATGACACCTTGGAGTAATCAGTCAAAGCTTTAACACATTTGTTGCAGCCCAGGATGATGCTCTGCTTTAGCTGAGAACCAAAACTTTCTACCTGAAAATCTTGGATATGTTAATCTTTCCAAGCCTATTATTTCATCTGTAACATAGGTATAAAGCTTATTTTTTAAAAAGTCTTTTCTACATAATTTATAGTCCACATTCATTATGTTGATGTAGCAATCTCTGTATTTCTCCAGAAATATAATTATAGTAATTGGTTAACGTTAGTATTTTTGCCAAATATGTGGTGTACTTAAAAACATGCATATCAAAACATGTATGTTTAAAATTATAATATATCAGGGTTGAAAAAACATAGAGTTAAGCTGTTGTGATGACTCCTCCTCTTTTCCCTTTCCCCTCTGCCACTTTCCTTAAGTGTCTGAAGATGAGCATGTTATTGTCATCTTAAGAAAAATATTCCCAGGCTCTTTATATAATTAATTGTAAAAGATCATACTATATGGGTATATGGAAGGGTTTCCAGCACACGATTTTCATGTAGCCCTTACTCTAGCTCTTTGAGGAATGAATTCTTAGCTCCACTTTACAGATGAGTAACCCAAACATCAAACAGTTAGAATTCTAAGTCAGGTTAAGTGAGAAGTAGGCAAGGTCTCAATATCAAGTATTTGGATTTATATGTTTCATATTCTCTCTAGTATACCATAAATGTCAAGGGGCCCATACTATGATAAAAATGTTAAAATATAGTAAGAACTCAGTGAAAACTAATTGAATTCCTGAAAGGGTAGTGTGAAAAACTATCTCTGCATTTCTTAGAAGTCAAAGGAAAAAGAAAGTAGGGAATTTTATTGTATTGCGATTACATGCTTATAAATACCTTTTCTCAATAAAGTAATTTCTTTATAATTTTATTTACATTATTAATGTGCTCAGCAGCAGATCCTCTTGTCATAGATTTTAAACATGAGCATAATTGTCACAAATTCTGAATTCATAGAACTCAATGAAAATACAATGTCATTTTATTCATGTATTTATCTATGTGATTATTATCTCTATATAAACAATCATAATTTCTATCTCTCAACAGTTGAAGAGCAATGTTCTTAATGTCAATAATCATATAACTCAATATGTAAAGATCTGTAATGAGCAGAAGGCAGAGGTATGTCTGTTTACATTTTATGCTAGTCTTGCTCAGTTCTTCATTTATAGAATTTTATAATCATAATTGTCCAAAAATTTAACATATTTTTCTGTTAAAATTAAAATCTGGTTAATTCAGTTATTTTTTACAGCTAAAATTTGGCTGTGGCCGTGTAAATGACTTATTTTGTATTTTAACTAGTGATTTCTTTCTACTAGATTTTATTGTTAAAAGAAAAATTAAAAGTCTATGAAGAACAGAAAGCCTTCGCTAATGAAAATGACAAAGGAAAGTTAATGATTTCAAACCCTCAGGAAAAAGAAATTGAAAGGTAAACATTACATTAAGATCTAATTTTGAGGAATTTATTGTTTTAAAATTTTGTTATTTTGTTAATTATCTTTTGTTATGTCTTTTATATGTACATACATATGTATGTTTATAATTTCATATATACATACATACATGCATACATAACAAGCTTGACTCGGAGATATTGCAGATTTAGTTCTCCAGACCACTGCAATAAATGAAATATCATAATAAAATGAGTCACAAAAATGTTTTGGTTTTCCACTACGTATAAAAATTATGTTTACACTACACTATAGTCTATTAAGTGTGCAATAGCGTTATGTCTGAAAAGATAATGACCTTGCTTTAATTTTAAAAATACTTTATTGCTAAAACATGCTAATGATAATCTGAACCTTCAGCAAGTCATAATCTTTTTGGGGGTGGAGGTCTTCCCTCAATGTTTATGGCTGCTGACTAGTAAGAGTAATGGTTGCTGCAAGTTGGAGTGGCTGTGACATTTCTGAAAATAAGGCAACAATGAAGTTTGCTGCATAGATTGACTCATCCTTTCATTAGAGATTTATCTGTAGTATGTGATGCTCTTTGATAGCATTTTACCCACGGTAGAACTTCTTTAAAATTTTGAGACAGTCCTTTCAAACCTTGCCACTGCTCTATCAACTACATTCATGTCATGTTCTAAATCCTTTGTTATTTCAACGTATATAGCATCTTTATAAGGAGTAGGTGGCAAACTTTCTCAAGAAACCATTTTCTTTGGTTATCCATAGAAGCAGCTCTTCATTTCTTCAAGTTTAATCATGAGATTGCAGCAATTCAGTCACATCTGAAGACGTGACGTCTGAAGCCTGAAGGCTCCACTTTCTAATTCTAGTTCTCTTTCATGTATACCACATCTGCAGTTACTTTCTTCACTGAAATCTTGAACCCCTCATAGTTATCCATGAGGATTGGAATCAACTTCCTCCAAATTCCTATTAATGTTGATGTTTTGACCTCCTTACACATATCACAAATGTTCTTAATGGCATCTACAATGGCAAATTCTTTTCAGAAGCTTTTCAATTTATTTTGTCTAGATCCATCAGAGAAGCACGATCCATGAAAGAAAGAATCTATAGCAGCTATAGCCCTACAAAATGTATTTCCTAAATAAGAAGACACAAAAGTCAAAATTGCATGATCCATGAGCTGCAGACTGGGTGTTGAGTTAGCAGACCTGAAAACATTAATCTTCTCGTACATCTCCATCAGAACTCCTCAGGGACCAGGTGTATTGTCAGTGAGCATTAGTATTTTGAAAGGAATATTTTTTTCTGAGCAATAGGTCTCAACAGTGGGCTTAAAATATTCAGTAAACAGATGTGCTGTCCTCTACGCTTTGTTGTTCCATTTATAGAGCACAAGCAGAGTTAGATTTAGCATATTTCATAAGGGCCCTAGGATGTTTGTAAATGGTAAATGAACATTGACTTCAACTTAAAGTCACCAGCTGCAAAAGCCCCTGACAAGAGAGTCAGCCTGTTCTCTAAAACTTTGAAAATAAGTATTTACTTCTCTCTAGATATGAAGGTCCTAGATGGCATATTGTTCCAATAAAAGGCTGTTTTGTCTATCTTGAAAAATCTGTTGTTTAGTGTAGCCACCTTCATCAGTGATCTTGGCTAAATTTTCTGGATAACTTGCTGCAACTTCTACATCAGCACTTGCTGCTTTACCTAGACTTTTATGTTCTAGAGAAGGCTTTTTTTCTTAAACTTTATGAACCAACACCTGCTAGTTTCAAAGTTTTCCTCTGCAACTTCCTCACCTCTCTCAGCCTTTGCAGAATTGAACAGATTTAGAAGGCTTGCTCTGGATTAGGCTTTGACTTAAAGGAATGTTCTTGCTAGTTTAATCTATCCAGACCATTGAAACTTTTTCCATATCAGCAATAAGGCTGTTTCACTTTCTTAGTGTGTGTGTTCACTGGAGTAGCACTTTTAATTTCCTTCAAGAATTTTTCCTTTGCATTCACAACTTGGCTAAATGTTTTGTGCAAGAGTCTTATCTTTTAGCCTATCTTGGCTTTGTACAAGCCTTCCTTATAAGCTTAGTAATTTCTAGCTTTTGATTTAAAATAAGAGACATGCAACTAACTCTTCCTTTCACTTGAACACTTAGAGGTCATTTTAGAGTTATTAATTTGCCCAATTTCAATGTATTTCAAAGAATAGGGAGGGCTGAGGAGAGGGAGGGAGGCAGCCAGTCAGTGGAGCAGTCAGAGCACACACAATACTTAAGTTTACTGTCTTATATGGGCACAATTTGTGACATTCTAAAGCAATTACAATAGTAACATCAAAGATCACTGGTCACAAATCACCATAACAGATATGTAATAATGAAAAAGTTTAAAATATTTCAAGAATTGCCAAAATGTGATACTGTAAGCTCATGCTGTAGGAAAAATGATGCTTATAGACTTGCTCACAGCAAGATTGCCACAAACCTTCAATTTGTTAAAAAAAACAAAAAAGCATTGTATGCAAAGCACAATAAAAGAAGGTATGCCTGTATATATATTCTCAACTGAATTCAAGAAGTCAGTGATTTCTCTTTACATTTCACACTTTGTAGATCAAGTAAATTTAGTTTTTATTTTACAGATATTGAAGAAAACCAGAACTTAGGTATAAGATAGTGGAGACAAAACCAGTTATGTCACCTGTAGACTTAGTTTAATTTTAGTGGCGCTCATAATTGTTCTTTTCTGACATAATCATTATTTATATATTTCATGTAAATCTACTCTATTCTTCATTTTATTAACTCTCTATAGCTTAACTAATCTGCTTATTGAGCCTAAATGGGTAATTATTTGAATGAACATCTTTCAGTGATGTAAACCGATACAGAATTTTGAGAGGTTTCTAGTAAGCTTCTTAGCAGGTAAATTTTTAAAAACAAAGCAGTTAGTAATATAGTATGCAAAAGTACTTTTTCCTCAAGCAGCTAAGACAGTTTTCCAAATTGACCATTCAGACACTGGATCGAGATGTTAATTTTGAGTACTTCTAGGAAGACAATAAGGAATTCCTGTATTAAACAAGTTTGGAAATTACTCCATAAGGAATCTAGGAGACTTCCAAAGTACATCAGCTTATTAAACGCTTTGAGAAAACCTGTAGTAAAGGAATCTGTTCGACTTTGATTAAAGTTGAATAAAGGTAAACTTATTTGACATTCTCCAGAACCAATTATCTGTTATTAGTATGAGAAACCAACTACAACTTAAACCAATGGTAATTCATACTGTTTTGGAGCTCTAGAATTAGTAGAAAGTGTCTCAGTATCTATAAGGAAAACAAGATTATAGTCAAAAGTGGCTGTCAGACGTGATCCAGCTATAATTTTTTTAAATTGCATTTGTGTGTTGAAGTTTTATATAAAATATTTTACAGTATTGCTTAAGAAATAAGTAAAAATGATTTCTGGTTTTTCATCTCATCAAAGAAAACTTTTAACTCTGATATAGTATTATTAGTTGTTGTTATTTCATTTTGTTGATTAAATGTGGGAGCAGTCCTCATGTAATTGGATATCTATTAGAATTCACCAGCTTCTCAAATTTGGAGTAAATGATTCCACAAAATTACTTAGCACTGCTTAACCAAGTCTATACCAATTAAAACCTTACAGATTAGTAAACTTTTCTGGAGTTGATGGCTTTAAATCATTGAACCTTTCTTTCTGGTAAGGCCCTCCTTTCAGGAGGGAAGGGCCTGAGCTATGAAATAAGTATTTATTTGGATGTTTTTCATATTTCAACCTGGCTTTTGACCAACAATAAAAACTTTGATTTTAATTCTGGCAATATGTTAAGTAAGTTACTTGTATTTATGAAGAAGGTAATGATAAAATTATGTACCAAATAACCTTTGTCATTTCCCCTAAAAATTACTGCCTTTTGAAATAAATGTATGAAATATCCTTTATTGTATCTATCATACTGTTACTTGGGACTTTTTTAATGCCATGAATTTTCAAAGTGTCTTTTGTTATAACATTTTTATGATGTTTAAACAGATAAAAGGAAGAATCTACAGTATTTTCTATCTATCAAAGCTATTTGGAAATGTAATTCTCAAAAGGAAATCATAAAAAGAAAACACAATTGTTCTTTTATAAAGAGTAATTATAAAACTTCACTTATGACTATACCAAGAAAATTGTGGAGTTTAATACTCATTTTGTAGTACCTAAAAATATTGGTGCAGATACTTTTAACTTGAATGTTTGCTTAGAACTCTTTCAGTTTTAAAATGATAATTTTATTGTTGTTGTTAAGGAGCTCTCTGGAAACCTTTGATACTAATTCCCTTCCTTCCATCCTAATCAGTGAACACTACCAACTAAAATAACTCTAGACCACAAAATTGACAAATTTTTAACTTTGTCCTTGAATAAAGAGTTATAGAAAAACTCAGAAATGATCTTTAAATGTAACCTAAAGATAACTTATCAATTCATTTACTGGCATTACCATTGGTGTAATATAATGCAATGAAATCACAATGTCTGTACATATTTCCTATGAAATATTTATCAGTTTGACAAAACTGCAGTAAAGTCAGTGTTTTGTGGCTTATATTCATTCCCAATAGAGTTTCATTAAGAACTACTGACGTAAATTGGCAGTGTTTTTACCACTGATCTTTATGAGTGTATCTTAAATTCTGGCCAGTTTAGAACATTTATTTTTAAATGCATGTACTTGATTTTACTTTATTTTAAAATCTTCACAGTTATGAATGTTTATACTGTTATTGTACCTCAGAGCTGATCTATGACTTAAAACCATGAATATACTTTAAAAAATTAAAATATTGCAGTGACCAGTGTTCCACTGACCCAGAAGGATACAAGATTGCAGGTTCTATCCAGAATTTTCATAAAATTTAATCAGCTTGAAGTCTATGGCCATCTGAATCAAACTCATCTTTGATATTCTAGACCTATATTGCCCTTAGGAGGAAGCACACTGCAGCAGCTTTTCTAGGTTTACCACATTATAAACTTGGATGTTTTGAGTCCTGGAAGTGTCAGTTGATTCTTAGCCAGGCTGTAGGGGGTACCTAACCGTATGGTCTGTTTTCACTATAACAAATTCTGAAGCTAAAAACTGGCTCTGTCACTTTCCCTAGGGGGCCATGGAGGCACCATATGATTATGCCTCCTACTGCTTATTCCTTCACGGTGAGCCAACACCAAAACAACACATAATGCTGTGTTGCTAATAGGGCCTTGTGAATTTGGATAGTGCACACCCAGGTTGTCATCCTTTTCCGACAAACAAAAATTATTTTATTTTTGCTAAGCGGTTGGATTACATATAGATGTAAGCATAGACAAAATGCAGTATGTTCGCAATACCAGACACCTTATGATGCCCATATCTTTCAGCAACATGATCTTCCTTGGGCGAGAAAGAGAAAAACCTAATGTAGTAGAAGTAAAGTTAATAACTTTTTCTAAACATCTTTTATAATAGGAAATAGTCATTTTTACCTATTTGCTGTTTATCATTGAGTGTAGTTCTGTGAATTACATATATTCCTTTGTTTATGCATTTCTTTTAAGTAAACTTTGTATGATTTGTACAAAATTAGTGAGATTCTGTAATGTGTTTTAATTTTGGTAGATTTCAAGAAATCCTGAACTGCTTGTTCCAGAATCGAGAAGAAATTAGACAAGAATATCTGAAGTTGGAAATGTTACTTAAAGAGAATGAACTTAAATCATTCTACCAACAACAGTGCCATAAACAAATAGAAATGATGTGTTCTGAAGACAAAGTAGAAAAGGTAATTAACAATTTTATAATTAAATTTTAGGCAGTATAAAAACACAGGGGCTTCCTCTGTTGCCCAGGCTGGAGTGCAGTGGTGCGACCTCAGCTCCCTGCAACCTCTGCCTTGCGGATTTAAGCAATTCTCCTGCCTCAGCCTCCCAACCACTTGGTATTACAGGCATGCGCCACTATGCCCGGCTAATTTTTGTGTTTTTAGTAGAGATGGTGTTTCACCATGTTGGCCATGCTTGTCTTGAACACCTGACTTCAGGTGATCCGACCGCCTCAGCCTCCCAAAGTGCTGGGATTACAAGCGTGAGCCACCACGCCCAGCCTGGTGGGGGTGCTTCTAACTCTAGAAATTTGATAGTCAAGCTACTTACTCACCCATTCTTTACAAACATCTGGAAATGTTGAAGGAAATGTAGCAAACATTTTTTTTAATACATAGTTAAGTGCACAAGAAAGAAATTTTAATTCCTGGATGTCAGTAACAAAAAGGAAACAAACAAAAACAACAGAATCTCAGTTACAACTGTTGTTTTTCTGGGCATTTTATGGAACTTTTAACACGAAGTTTACCCACTCAGGGACAGCCAGTTACTAAAGGTAGAGCAATAGAAGCAGTGTATCAATAGAAGCAGGATGCAGGCAGTAGCTTACAACTTAGCCAACAGGAGATTTTTGTTGTAAGAGAAGAATTTTATCGTTGAAATTGTTAGATGTTCCAGTGCAGGGGCCTAATGAAAAGCAGACCAAACATTTAATCAGTTTTACTATTTTTTTTAATACAATAATATACTGTCCTCTCCCCTCCATACACAGACCACTCCCACTATTCTACCTTTGATGTACATCTCTACTTAGATAAGAGACCCAAAGAAGGCAGTGAGTTAGAAATGAGAGCTCCTATCTAGAGCCTGAAATTTCAGAGGTCTATATCCTTTATACTAGGGGTACACCAGGAAAAAAAAAAAATTCTTACCAACCATCACAGTAGGCAAGGATGGTTGCTTTTCTTACCCCAAGTAACCATGCCTGGGGTAAGGAAAAAAAAGTCATTTGAACACTGCCATTATAGGTGTGCTTTTAACAATGATTGAGGTTTAAATTATTACAACCCATGTATTTTGTTTAGAAAACCCCTAAAGTTGGTCAATTAAAATGCACAATGTTATCAAACCAATGATACCACTAGAAAACCTGGCAGAAGCAATGCAAAAATCAGCCTCTTAAGAGAAACAGATTCTCAACTCTAGCCACTAATGAACTCACCATCCAAAATTACAAAACACATGGAGAAATAATTCACTCTAGACAAGATTCAGTACTCTCAGCAAATATGACAGAACTCTCAAATCTTTAGATACTAGAGCAATCTAATAGAAGCTATAAGAATGAACAAAGATAAAAGAATCAAAGATAAAAACACCACAAAAAAAGAACATTCAAATGTGAGGAAAAAACACATGAAACTTTCAGAAATTAAAGATTTATTCATTAAAATTAAAGCCTCACTGTATTGATACAATACCAGAAAATGTTAGAGCACTTTACATATACTGACTCTTAATTCTCAGAAAACCCCATAAAATATTTAGTAATATTATCCTAATAATAATAATGAGGAAACCAAAATACAAGTTATTTTATCCAAGGTGACACAGCTCGTAGGTGCTGAGTTCTGATTTGATCTGTAGCATGCCGATGCTAGAACCTGTGCTCTTATGTTTATGCTTTTTTACGTGAACTGGGAGACAGATATGAGAAAATTACACCAAATGCAGGATAAAGATAACACATGTGGACAAGATATTGTTATATAAAGGATAGACTTCATGTAACAAGAAGAAAAGTCATACATTCATCTAATAGGCATTTCAGAAGGAGGTATTTAGTGAAAAAGCAATATGCAAAAATTTATGGTTGAGAATTATCTAGAACTAATAAGATGTAAATTCAAGAAGCATGAGTTCTAAGCAGTATAAGATAAATATATACCTAAACGTGTGAAACTATGGAGCACTAAAGATCAGAAAAATAAATATTTTGAAAATGCTGACAGCTCTCCCTACTTTTGATATTCATTGATGATGAGTTTCTTTGTATTTTTATGTATTTTATGTAATTTAATTGCATAGACATATGATATTCAAATACTACTTATTAAAAAGCTTTATCTTATAAGTAATTGCCCATTCCTCTCTACCACCCCAAACATGTTTTCTTCTTTTCCTACTTTCACAGAAGTAATAATTATATAGAAAAATTTTCCTTTTCTTAATGTCCAGAAGCTGTCAAATTTTAAAGAGTGCTTTTCAAAGCTAACACTTTAGTTTTTTGTTAGCCTATGAAATGGGAAAGATATGCTATACTGGAAATTAATCATAAAGCTTTCAGTAATGTATCATTGATAGCAGTTTGTCAGTAGCTATTAAACTATATTATCGAATTAGTAATATATTTACTGTTTTATGCCTTAATGAAATTTTCTTTTCAATTTTCTGTTGTGAGATGCATTTAAGATGTTCCTCACATTCTTTTAAGGCAGAAAGGAAACTGAATTTATTTCTTTGAATTTATATATTGCTGCTATATTTGTATTTTCACTTTCATGAACTTCAAATTGTTGCCAGTATTCCTTGATAAATGCAATGATTTCCAAATAACAATATCTTATTGGATTAATTTATCAATTTGTTGTTGTGAACTTCTTTCATATGCTTGTGAAACAAATTTCTAAAATAGTACCATATTATATAAGAATTATATATTTTATTTCAAATGTTTGAGATGCTTTTCTTCTTTTTATTTTTTATGTTTATTTTATTTTATTTTATTTTATTTTTGGAGATGAGGTCTTGCGCCACGGCTCACACAAACCTCCCAAGTAGCTGAGACTCCCAAGTAGCTGAGACTACAGGTATCCACCACCATGCCCAGTTTATTTCAATTATTAGCACTTCTTATATTACATAGTAATCTTCAGTGGGTAATAATTCTTCTCAGTTTTGTAAAGATGTCCTTTATATAAGTGTCAATTATTTGAATGTATAGTTATCTGATTTACTTTTTGACAAAAGGCAAGAAATGCAGCCATAGGAAGCTGATATTGACTTAACATCTCAACTGTAACAAAACTCTTATTGAACACTTGTTTATATGTAAAACCTTGTGCTTGAAACAATAGAGGTAAAGAAAGAGAATTTTGCCCTTCAGTTATTTACACACTAGTTGGAGCAATAAAAATAATAAAAATGATAAGGCACTATATGATTGTCATATAAATAGTAATAATAAAAACAGCTGATATTATCGAACACTATTTGCCAGACATTTTTCAAAGTGCTTTGCATGGATTAATTAGTTTTTTGGTTTTTTTTTTCCATACTTTAGGTTCTAGGGTACATGTGCACAATGTGCAGGTTTGTTACATATGTATACATGTGCCATGTTGGTGTGCTGCTCCCGTTAACTCATCATTTACATTAGGTGTATCTCCTAATGCCATCCCACCTCCCCCCACCCCACAACAGGCCCCAGTGTGTGATGTTCCCCTTCCTGTGTCCAAGTGTTCTCATTGTTCAATTCCCACCTATGAGTGAGAACATGAGTGTTTGGTTTTCTGTTCCTGGGATAGTTTGCTGAGAATGATGGTTTCCACCTTCATCCATGTCCCTGTAAAGGACATGAACTCATCCATTTTTATGGCTGCATAGTATTCCATGGTATATATGTGCCACATTTTCTTAATCCAATCTGTCATTGATGGACGTTTGGGTTGGTTCCAAGTCTTTGCTATTGTGAATAGTGCCGCAGTAAACATACATGTGCATGTGTCTTTATAGCAGCATGATTTATAATCCTTTGGGTATATACCCAATAATGGGATGGCTGGGTCAAATGGTATTTCTAGTTCTAGATCCTTGAGGAATCACCACACTGTCTTCCACAGTGGTTGAACTAGTTTACAGTCCCACCAATAGTGTAAAAGTGTTCCTATTTCTCCACATCCTCTCCAGCACCTGTTGTTTCCTGACTTTTTAATGATCACCATTTGAACTGGTGTGAGATGGTATCTCATTGTGGTTTTGATTTGCATTTCTCTGATGACTAGTGATGATGAGCATTTTTTCATGGGTCTGTTGGCTGCATAAATGTCTTGAGAAGTGTCTGTTCATATCCTTTGCCCACTTTTTGATGGGGTTGTTTTTTTCTTGTAAATTTATTTGAGTTCTTTGTAGGTTCTGGATATTAGCCCTTTGTCAGATAAGTAGATTGCAAAAATTTTCTCCCATTCCGTAGGTTGCCTGTTCACTCTGATGGTAGTTTCTTTTGCTGTGCAGAAGCTCTTTAGTTTAATTAGATCGTGTTTGTCAATTTTGGCTTTTGTTGCCATTGCTTTTGGTGTTTTAAACATGAAGTCCTTGCCCATGCCTATGTCCTGAATGGTATTGCCTAGGTTTTCTTCTAGGGTTTTTATGGTTTTAGGTCTAACATTTAAGTCTCTAATCCACCTTGAATTAATTTTTGTGTAAGGTGTAAGGAAGGGATCCAGTTTCAGCTTTCTACTTATGGCTAGCCAATTTTCCCAGCACCATTTATTAAATAAGGAATCCTTTCCCCATTTCTTGTTTTTGTCATGTTTGTCAAAGGTCAGATGGTTGTAGATGTGTGGTATTATTTCTGAGGGCTCTGTTCTGTTCCATTGGTCTATATCTTTGTTTTGGTAGCAGACCATGCTGTTTTGGTTACCGTAGCCTTGTAGTATAGTTTGAAATCAGGTAGCGTGATGCCTCCAGCTTTGTTCTTTTGACTTAGGATTGTCTTGGCAATGTGGGCTCTTTTTTGGTTCCATGTGAACTTTAGTTTTTTTGAATTCTGTGAAGAAAGTCATTGGTAGCTTGATGGGAATGGCATTGAATCTATAAATTACCTTGGGCAGTAAGGCCATTTTCACGATATTGATTCTTCCTATCCATGAGCATGGAACGTTCTTCCATTTGTTTGTGTCCTCTTTTATTTCATTGAGCAGTGGTTTGTAGTTCTCCTTGAAGAGGTCCTTCACATCCCTTGTAAGTTGAATTCCTAGGTATTTTATTCTCTTTGAAGCAATTGTGAATGGAAGTTCACTCATTATTTCGCTGTTTGTCTGTTATTGGTGTGTAAGAGTGCTTGTGAGTTTTGCACATTGATTTTGTATCCTGAGACTTTGCCGAAGTTGCTTATCAGCTTAAGCAGATTTTGGGCTGAGACAATGGGGTTTTCTAAATATACAATCATGTCATCTGCAAACAGGGACAATTTGACTTCCTCTTTTCCTAATCGAATACCCTTTATTTCTTTCTCCTCCCTAATTGCCCTAGCCAGAACTTCCAACACTATGTTGAATAGGAGTGGTGAGTGAGGGCATCCCTGTCTTGTGCTGGTTTTCAAAGGGAATGCTTCCAGTTTTTGCCCATTCAGTATGATATTGGCTGTGAGTTTGTCATAAATAGCTCTTATTATTTTGAGATACATTCCGTCGATACCGAATTTATTGAGAGTTTTTAGCATGAAGCGCTGTTGAATTTTGTCAAATCCCTTTTCTGCATCTGTTGAGATAATCATGTGGTTTTTGTCTTTGGTTCTGTGTTTATGATGGATTACGTTTATTGATTTGTGTATGTTGAACCAGGCTTGCATCCCAGAGATGAAGCCCACTTGATCGTGGTGGATAAGCTTTTTGATGTGCTGCTAGATTCAGTTTGCCCGTATTTTATGGAGGATTTTTGCATTGATGTTCATCAGGGATATTGGTCTAAAATTCTCTTTTTTTGTTGTGTCTCTGCCAGGCTTTGGTATCAGGATGATGTTGGCCTCATTAAATGAGCTTTGGAGGATTCCCTCTTTTTCTATTGATTGGAATAGTTTCTGAAGGAATGGTACCAGTTCCTCCTTATACCTCTGGTAGAATTCGGCTGTGAATCCATCTGGTCCTGGCCTTTTTTTGGTTGGTAGGCTATTAATTATTACCTCAATATCAGAGCCTGCTATTGGTCTATTCACTGATTCAACTTCTTCCTTGTTTAGTCTTGGGAGAGTGTATGTGTCCAGGAATTTATCTATTTCTTCTAGGTTTTCGAGTTTATTTGCATAGAGGTGTTTATAGTATTCTCCGATGGTAGTTTGTATTTCTGTGGGGTCGCTGGTAATATCCCCTTCATCATTTTTTATTGCATCTATTTGATTCTTCTCTCTTTTCTTCTTTATTAGTCTTGCTAGCAGTCTATCAATTTTGTTGATCTTTTCAAAAAACCAGCTCCTGGATTCATTGATTTTTTTGAAGGGTTTTTTGTGTCTCTATCTCCTTCAGTTCTGCTCTGATACAAGCCTATGAGATAGATCTAATATTATCACCATTTTGAGGCACTGAGAACTCAAGTAGGTTGTCTGGAGTTACTTACCTAATTAATATGGCTGAACCAATGTTGAATTCCAACTGTCTGGCCTCAGAGCCTGCACTCTGAATCACTCTGCTGTACTCTAAGTACTATAAATGCTATAGCTATTCAGAAAAGAAAACTGCGGCTTCCTATTTTTATTAAAAAAGGCTTCCTGTTGGAAAGATGAGATCTGTACTGGGCCTTGCATTTCTATACATATTGTCCTACAAATGTGACCTGCTTTGCTGAGTTTGACCAGAGCAGGTCACATTTGTTGGACAATATGTATAGGAATACATAATTATACTCAAAACTTCCTGCCAATTCCCACTCCCTTACCCACGGCAAATTTCACTGGTCTGTGGCCATACCTTCTCTCAGAATTTGAAAGTAGCCAGAACCACAATGAATGGACTGGAGTTGGCGCATGATGTTAGACATATTTGCCATATTAGGAATTATTATCAATAGATTGGGAAGATCGGATATTGGTACAGATTGTGGAATTGTTGGTTGCTAGGAATGTAAAATCTATTTTTGTAAACAAAATGCAATCTTTCAAGCAAGGGAGTAGCGTTATCAGAACTTCGAGTTCCATTTTTTAAACATTTAAATATTATTTAGCATAATTAATGAGTTTGGACTGTGTAATCCCAAAATAATTTAGATAATTGTTATTTTAGTGTCTTAATTCCTCCATTGAATTTTGAATGTGGTTATCTAGGAAGATTAAGACATAGAGTAATAGAATGGGTTTGACTGGTTTTATGTTTTGTTTTGCTTTGTTTTGTTTTTTCTGTTTTAATCCTTATTTTTCTGCATAGTAGCTTAGACTTTTTTCAACCCAGTCGCCTTTTCTGATCTCTTGCTTTTGGTCATTTCAATCCTCAGATTCCCAATTATTATAGCTATTCTTATGAGACTAGGTAAGCAGTGGAGATAAAAACTCTTAAGTTATTGGTCGTAGTTAACCCACTGAAAAACATAGGAAGACATCTAGAGGTTGATTTGTTTTGTTTTTATATAGAAGTGTCAAACTGTAGTATGAGTAAACTGCTTTTCTAAGGCAAGGAATCTTACATGTTTTGGATTCCCTCCAAAAGAGGTTTGTTATCAGAAGTGCTGAAAGAATCTCATAACATTGATTCAGCTATAAATAGTTCTGGAGTATGGACTTTGAAATTACTATTAAAGGGAAGCTCTTGGGTAATTTTATGGCCCCATGAAAATAATCTGTAAGATTATTTTTAATGTAAAAATATGAGTTACCATATTAGCAATTATTTTACACAAAGCAGTAGTAACAACTAAAATTGTAGAATTATGTTTGTTCTCTCACAAGACTTTTGTGGTGTGCAGGGGATTTTGTTAATGAAATATGTAAAGTTTTTTAAAACTTAATGGGAGACATTTCACTCTAATGTTGGGGTTTAACATGCATATTTTAGAATGTATTCCCAAACACTAACTTGCCATTTTAGAACAATGGGTGGTAGTAGTACTCTGATGGAAAATGTCCTCTAAGAACTATCGTAGAGGATACATTTGATGGACATTAGAAGTAAAAAGTCAAAACAGACTTTTGGAGGTTTTCATTTAGGATTTTCTGATATTAAATATTGCTGCCATCAGACCCGCATACCCTGGTTTCTAAGAGTCCCTACAATTGTAAATGCTAAAGCAAAATAAAGATAATTTAATTAGCTGCCTGCCTTCACTTAGGTACAATATTTTCGTCTTCATTTTTCAGACAAAGTAACTGAAGACCCACTAAGATCTGCCTAAATTTGTACACCTGCTGAATGGCAGAAAAAAGTCAATAGGTCACACCTCCCACCTTCTGTTATAGCAGTAGCTCTAAACTTCAAGTTTCAGGATCCCTTTCCACTTCTAAAAATTATTTAGGTCTTCAAAGAGCTCCTGTTTATATGTAGTCTCTCTACCAATATTTCTATATTAGAAATTAAAACTGAGATATGCAAAACAATATTTATGTATTGATTCATTTTAAAATAATATTAAATAATAAAGAAATAATTATATTAATAAAATATAATAAATAGCAATAAATTATAAATAATAATTAAATATTAAATAATAATTAAAAATTTTGTGTGGTTACATAAATAATTTTATTTTCTCAAAAATAGATAGTGAAAATAGAAGAGTGGCATTGTTTTACATGTTTGCAAATTTCTTTAATGCCTGGCTTTTCCTATCAGCTGTATTCTCGTAACTGCTGAATTGTTATTCTGTTGTGATGTTACACATCATTTAGCCTCTAGAAAACTACTGTACAACTAACTGTATGAGCAAACAACAATTTAAAAAGACTAATAACATTTTAGTGTTATTATAAAAATGGTTTTAATGGTTTTAACCTTGTGAACTCTCTGAAAGGATCTCAGGAATCCTTAGAGGTCCCTGTACCATGCTTGGGTAACCTTTGCATGATAGCATTTTTTTTTTTAGTTTTTGCTGACAGAGTCTCACTTTGTTGCCCAGGCTAGAGTGCAGTGGCACAATCATGCAGTCATGGCTCGCTGCACTGCAGCCTCAACCTCCCGGACTAAAGTGATGCTCCCACATCAGCCCCTCCACCCTACCAAGTAGCTGGGACTACAGGCACATGCCACGAAACCAGCCTAAATTTATTTTTTAATTTTTGTGTAGAGACACGGTCTCTCTATGTTGTCCAGGCTGGTCTTGCACTTCTGGCCTCAAGCAGTCCTCCCGCCTCAGCCTCCCAAAGTGCTAGAATTACTGGCATGAGCCACCATCCCAGCCTGCATTGTAGCATTCTGTCACAGTTCTCTTCCTAGTGCTGTGGTCAGTTTGATGGGTTACGTTTTGTTTTGTTTTCTCTTCTTAACTATCCAGGTTTTTGTTTCTTTGAGACATTTGTTTTGTTTTTGTTACTATCTTACCATGACAGAGAGAGACTAGGATATTATAATTAACCAGAGAAGCCATAAAAAAGAGTCAGAAACCTTAGTTAGAATGACGGTGGCTATCAACTATTTTTCCCTTATCTATGACTCTAGCCTGAAATGGAATCTGCCTCTCTCTGACTCTTGAATTTCCCTTGAAGGGAAGGTAAGTAAAAGTTTATGAATATCTAAGATTTGGTTATGACTTCTTGATAGCCACCTTTGCCTGACCTTAAATCATTTATTAGCTCATATCCTCTATCCAGATGAAGATAATCATATTTTTCTATTATATGCCCTACTCTCAATAGTGCATCTTTTGCCAAAGTTAAGAGATGTTTATCTCCCAAAGAGGGGGAGTTCTTTGACCAAATTCAAATCTAGTTTCTGCTCTTCTTTTTTTTTCATTTCCTGCTCCCAGAACCAGCTGCAAATGCTTATTCTAACCTTTGGGGATCCATTGTTTCAGGTCTACCCATCCTATCTGATAATTATTGACTTTAGTGTCTATGGGCAAATCCCCCAGAGAGGGCAAGATGTTCTGGCCCATTGTTTTCATGATAGTGTGCAAGACTCTTAGGGTAAGAAATCAAAGATTAATTGTAATCTCAATTTGTGCCTAGGTAAAACACCAAAAATATTTTGAATATTCATTATGGCTCCTGAACCAAGCTACAGGCAAGATCAGATACTGATAAGCACTCTGATATAAGCTCTTTTTTCTGTATCAGTCAATTTGAGGCCTTATAGGCAAACACAGAGCAATAGAACACATTATTTATTCACATCAAAGATAAGAGCAATATATGCATCTGCTTTGATTTTGAGTATGGAGATCATGGAATATATCTGACCTTGTATGAACTTTTCAGATGAAACGTACTGAAAGGACTGTACTTTAACACCAAAAAAACAAAAGTTATAGTCTTCGATTTGGTCGTTGTATTTCTGAAAGCCATAAACTCTCAACCTGTAATTTTATAACAATGACTCACAGCTCAATTTCCTATTTTTCTGCAAGCAGTAGTATTCTGAGATTTCAAGGGGGAAATAGCTTTAAATACAAATATATAGCCTAACTTAATTTACTACAATAGTACACATAAGAAAATATACTAGTTTACTAATATCACATACATCAAAGATCATAAAAATTAGATTCACTGTTAAATGAATTGTGTTTCAGGCCACTGGAAAACGAGATCATAGACTTGCAATGTTGAAAACTCGTCGCTGCTACCTGGAGAAAAGGAGGGAGGAGGAACTGAAGCAATTTGATGAGAATACTAATTGGCTCCATCGTGTCGAAAAAGAAATGGGACACTTAGGTCAAAACGGTCATATTCCAAAGGTACAAATATCTCTGTATGTTCAGATTTAATTTGTAAGAACTGAGCTCCTAAAATGTGTTCTCTTTCTTATTGAGTGAATGTCTTTCATAAGACAACTATTATTGCCTCATAACTCTGAGATTTAATTTACTTTTAAATGTTATTTCTAAGTGATTGCATCCTTTTATAAGGTAGCTTTTAGGTTAAAATAAATAATTCTATTTCAAACTGTACTTGAGGATTCATTATGTAGGTAATTTGTTAGAAATGTTGATATTTTATGCAAAAATAGTTTAAATGAGGTCAACATTAAATGTGTTATGGTTAAAGTTGATTTGAAAGGGTGTGTATGTGTGTGTGTGTGTGTGTGTGTAACTGAAGATATTCCACCTTAGAATGGCAAAAGGTTTTATTTTTAAAGTGTAGTAATGGGTAATGACAGTATTATATTAGAATTATGTTCTGCTACAAGGTTGCAGTAATCTAACTTTAGTGCCTTAACTAGTGTGGGCTGTCTTTTGTTCTCTTAACAATAAGTCTTGGAAGTATGCAGTTCATTTCTAATGCAGTACCTTTAAAATGTCATTATCATGCTTGTCGTTTCATGATTGTAATATTACTGTTTCATATCTAGTCTCAAGTTTACACACCTAAGCCAGAAGAAGAGGAAAGAAAGGAGGGGGGGATGGCTATATAGGAGAGCAAAGATGTTTCCAAAAATTCCTAACAGACTAATGTGTTGGCTAGAAATATGTCACATGGCTATCTGTAGACAGAAGACATTCTGAAAAGATGACCTCCTTTTTTTTTTTTTTTTTTTTTTTTGCATAATTACTCTGAACAGTATTGGAGCTCTCTCTCTTTTTTTTTAACTTTAAATTCTGGGATACATGTGCAGAATGTGCAGGTTTGTTACATAGGTACACATGTGCTGTGGTGGTTTGCTGCACCTATCAACTTGTCTTCTAGGTTTTAAGCCTGACATGCATTAGGTATTTGTCCTAATGCTCTCCCTCCCCTTGTCCCCACCCCCAACAGCCTCCGGCATATGATATTCTCATCCCTGTGTCCATGTGTTCTCATTGTTCAACTCCCACTTATGAGTGAGAATGTGCAGTGTTTAGTTTTCTGTACCTGTGTTAGTTTGCTGAGAATAATGGTTTCCAGCTTCATTCATGTCCCTGCAAAGGACATGAACTCATTCGTTTTTATGGCTGCATAGTATTGCATGGTGTATATGTGCAATATACCTTTTCTTTATCCAGTCTATCATTGTTGGGTATTTGGGTTGGTTTCAAGTCTTTGCTATTGTAAATAGTACTGCAATAAACATATGTGTGCATGTGTCTTTATAGTAGAATGATTTATAATCTTTTGAGTATATACCCTGTAATGGGATTGGAGATCTCTTAATAAGAAAGAAGAAGAAAGTAAATATGGGCTAAGCAACTAGGAGCAACTGCTATGAAATAATTAATTTTCACCCAAATACTTAATAGTTTAATAAAAGAACAACTTCTTTTCAGTCTTTTTCTAAAAGGAAAAATATCTACAGTCTCTACTTTGGTGATGCTCTTCTGAAATTCTATAACTCTGTGTCAGCTAATTGATATGGAAACTTCTAAAATCTTTTAATTCCTAGAAGGGCACCAGACAGAAAATACAGGTGAAAGAAAATATAAAATATTTACCAACAAATGCCAGAGATCTTTAATGTTCAAAAGTACTAATTTTTTATAATTCAAAGATATTAGTCAATGCATTATGACTGGGGAATGGATTCTCTGATGGGTTAGCAATGGCTGTAAATGATTATTCTTTTAACATGAAAGCTCAGACATGACTGGAGAGAAAAGACTAGCAGTAGTAGTTAATGATGACAGTTCAAAGTAGTGAAAGGAGCAAGCAGCAGATATCCTGTTTGCTAAGAAGGAAGCCAAAGACAGTAGTTCCTTAGTATGGATATTTATTGAGCCAACAATTTAATCTGCACCTCAGAATATCTTGATAAAAGCATACCAGTCAGTTAGTTAAGTAGATTAGGACATTAAATATTGTATACAGCACATTCTAGTAATATTTTGCAATAATGTAACTTAGTCTGTAAGGCACTTTAAAATATTCCCCACAAAAAGAATGTAAACACTGCAAAGAGGATAGATTTTGGAGTTGGAGTGTTTGGTAATTCTGGCATATAGTAGTTGTTTTGAATACCAACTCTAACACTAATTATATGACTTTGGACAGTGCGTTTAACATTAATGTCTTAATTTGTCATCTATAAATGTATTTAAGATATTATGAGCTTAAGTGGAGTGCTATATTCAAAGCCTAGCAACACTTAACAAATAATAATGGATGATAAATAATAGTTTAATACTATTCTAAGCTACAATAGCATAGACATCAATAGCTAAGCAAGTTGTACAAAGAATGAGTGTACACAGTTAACAAAAGAGTTAACTGCATCATATAATATAATATAATTTAATATAATATATAATATAATTTCTCTTCCAGAACAGTGATTCTGACCTTTTTGGGGGTCATAGATGCCTTTGAGAATCTGTTCAAAGCTGTGTGGATTTTCTCCCAGATGGGAGATTGGGGAGGTCAAATTCATACAATTTTGCATATTTCCTAAGTCATTTGGGTTTCCTAAAACCCTTCCATTGACACAAGATTAAGAATATCTACTTCAGAAGGAAACTATAGCACATTTTTAAAAAATGTTGTATCCATCTTAAGATGATATAACGACTCAAAAGGAGTAAGCAAAAAAAGACAAGATTCATCAATAAACTATAATATGGTTAGCTAGGATCAGAGGATATAACTTCTGAAATTCCATATAAAGCCATAGAGTCTCATCATAGAATGCAACAGGCTCTATCACAGTACCTGTAGGAATACTGAAATATGGTTATGTCGTTGATAAAATCGTTTCAAAGAAAACGACTGATAACCCTGGCCAAATGAGTGTTTCTCATTTAATGCACAAGAGTTGCTTCTCTTGGATTGGTAGCAGGTGTGGAATGTTGACAGTACTTTTCAATTTATTTCACTTATTATTTAATTGTTTATTTGGAGACTGTATATCTAAAGCAGTCATATTCTCAAGATCATCATTTTCTAAACTATATAAAACTCTTAAGTCTTTTGGTTAGTGTTAAACTTTGACCTCATTTAAAAATAACTACTTTCCTTAATTTGTTTGGTTACTTCGGGCTATGATATTCTCATAGATTATTTACCCCTTCTAGTCAGCAAAAATTTTCTCATGAAGAGTCTTGAAACAACTTTTTGTGTGTAGTAAAATATAACATAAAATTTACCATCTTAACAATGTGTAGATACACAGTTCAGTGGCATTAAGTATATTAAAAATTTTAAATATGTGTGTATATAAGTTTTAAATAATATTCCTAGAGTATTTTCACCTCTCAATATCCTAACTTAATTTACATTATGCTTGTATTATATGTTTGTCCATGTAATCAACATTCCAACTGCAGAAGTACTTAAGAACTAAGAAATATTAAGGAGGCAAAAAAAGTCATTTGTAGAAATTTACTAGTTTGCCTTTTCTATCCCACATCACCATAAGCTTCCAATTTTAAAAATGGTATGGTATTGTTTCTGATATCATTATTATTGCTATTTTGTGTTTGCTTTTTTGTCTACTTTTTAGTGTTTATGAAGTTAATCAATATTGTCTAGATTATTTTTAATAAATTAAAACTTTTTCAATATGGTCAAATTAATTTTTCTACCAATCTGTCATCTAGATTTCTCTTATGAAGAACTTTCGTATACCTGAATGTGAACCTGGAACTGATTTTTACATCTTTGTTTTTTATGCATTTTATCACAAATAACTTGAACAAATAAAATTAAAACCATTTTCATTGCCATCACCCAAATATAACCCTCAATTCTTTTTTGTGCAGATATTTATAGCTGAAAAAATAGCTGAGAAAATTATCTAGTTATAAGCCATTATTTTTTATATAAGCAAATTGAGACATAGCTTTACGATAAAGGGACTTATCCAAGGTCAAACAACTCTGGACAAATACCCAGAACTTCTGACTTTGAAATTGCTGCTGTTTTCTCTATACTCTCCTGCATTATTTACTCTTCAATATTCTGAATCTGTCTACTTCTCTTTATACCCCTCTACTGCTATCCCTAATTCAGACTCCTGTGCCCCATTATACATTTGGTCTTTCTTCTCTGATTCATGTTCTACTGCAATTCATTCTCTCCACTGCAACCAAAGTGAGTTTTAAAAGGTAAAACTGATCATGTTGTTCTTCAATGCCTTCTCCCTAGAATAAATTCTCCATTGTGAGTTACCAGGCCTAGCATGATCTGGCACCTGAATACTTCTCAAGGTTTATATATCACCTTTCATTATACTCTATACTTTAGCCATTACTGGCCTACTTATAGTTCTCAAAATAAGCCGTGTTCTTCCAATCAGATTTAGTCATTAGTATGTCAAGAAAGACTCAAATTGTAAACTTGGTTTTCCAAAGTTAACAGGCTAGCCAAAGACCCATTATTGACTAATATAATTATACAATCAAGTCTTGTCTCTTTAAAAGACTGACTCAAGAAGATAAAGGAATAAGATTATCAGAGGATGTGTATAAAGGAGGGATTTTTTTTCTTTATACTTTAAGTTTTAGGGTACATGAGCACAATGTGCAGGTTTGTTACATAGGTATACATGTGCCTGTTGGTTTGCTGCACCCATCAACTCATCATTTACATTAGGTATTTCTCCTAATGCTATAAGGAGAGGTTTTTTTTAAAGGAAAAAAGATGCAATGTGTGGCAAACATGTTCACACTATTATGATCATCCAATTTTCTAACTATTAATAGAAGGAACCGAAGAGATCATCTGATCCAGCTCTTTAATTTTAGTCAAGTAAACTAATCTCCATAAAGAGCATATATTTGGCTTAAGATGACATTTGTTTCTAGGTTAAACCCATCTCTGAAATCACAGGACTCTAGCCATATCATCCTGCCTCCAAAGATAAATTTTTTTCTAAAACATTTGATATATTTCTTGAAGTATAATGAATTACATAAGTAACTCCTAACTTTAATATATCCAGACAAACAGGATGAGTGACATTGTTCTCTGTCATAGTCTCAATAACTGGCATTGGAAGTACTTTTTAAAAAGGAAAAAAATAACTTTGACATTTTAGAAAATTATTGGTCAACTGCACATTGGAAAGGAGTTTTATTAAAATTGATTTAATCTTAATATTCTTTAAAAGAATCTGAAGAATACTTTGCATTGTTTCCACTCACTAAAGCTAAGATGGATTATGGGAATTGTCCCTAGGAGGAAGTGTCCAGTTTCCAGGCATAGATCCTGCATATAGGGTTCCTGTCTTAGCCATTCAAAGTGTCCAAAGAATTTAAATTTTTTTCATTGTATTGACTGAAATTTTTCCAATAAAGTTTCTGAGAATATTTGATTATCACCATTTATACTTTGGTGTAATCCCTTCGCTGATATTTTCTGTAGATAAGATTTAATAGGTTTAAGGAAAGACAAGTAACTTTAGGTAGTAGATTACAGGACACCTGGCCCTAGGCAGATGAGGCTTAGGAAAATGGAGCCTACAAGAAACATTTTCACACTTTTGCTAGGATGAAGCTTGTATCAAGAGTGGGTCTCAAGTCTTTTCTCTTTAAAAGAAGAAAGATTCAAGAAGATAAAGAAGATTATCAGAGGACGTATATAAAGGGCATTTTTCTTTTAAAGGAAAACAGATGGAATATTTGGCAAACATGTTCACACTATTATGATCATTTAATTTTCTAACTGGAAAGGACTGAAGAGATCATCTGATCCAGCTCTTAAAATTTAGTCCAGTAAACTGATCTCCATAAAGGCTGTATATTCAACTTAAGGTAGCATTTGTTTCAAGGCCTTATAAGCCCATCTCTAAAATCACATGACTCATAGGCCAGTGCTCTAACCATATCATCCAACCAAAGGTGATATCAACCATATGATCTTTTGTTTCATGCAAAAAAAAGAAATTTTTATTGCACACAACTCAAAACTTAGTACACTGGGGCTTTAACACTGAACTAACCTGACTCAATGCCTGTGCTGATGGTAAACTGTATGTTCTGGTATGAACAGAGAAATTATAAATAAATGAATACATCAGTGAAATTGTTACTGATCAATGCAGTCAATGCTATGACAATATCAAGGGGTGGAGAGTGTCTATCCAAATACAATGCTCAAGGAAAGCCTTTCTGAGGAAGTGACATTTAAGCACAAACTGGTCATATTTATGTATTTTTACAACATCGTGAACAAGTTGGATAGACCAAGAAACTGTCATCACAGTAAAATTTCTTCTAAATTCCTAACACTCAGTTTCTGACGAAACATGAAAACTTATCTTGCTTGTAAATTATAGACCACCTTTTCCAGAACTTTTATTTTTCAAATTATTTCTAAACATATCATTTAATATCTAAAAAGAATTAAAACTATTGGCAACAATATAAAATAAGTGTTATTAAACTGATTTAATTTTAATATTCTTAGAGTAATCTGAAGTACATTTTATATTGTTTGTCCTAGGAACTCAAGAAAGATCTTCATTGTCACCATTTGCACCTCCAGAACAAAGATTTGAAAGCACAGATTAGACATATGATGGATCTAGCTTGTCTTCAGGAACAGCAACACAGGCAGACTGAGGCGTGAGTACATACATCTACCTATTTTCCGATTTTAACACTATATCTGAAGCACAGAAGTTCAATTTTCCACTGCCAGAAAATTAAGTTTTATGTGTTACAGGATACATTATTTTTAAGTGTCTGCCTGAACCAGAAAACATTAAGAGAGTTCTTTCCTTCCAACAAACTTTTTACATTGCTTTATAAATTTGAAAGTGTTTTTCTTTAAAAGTACGTTACTTTTACTTAATATATGCTATGGAATACAAAATTTCATAAGTACCTACACATTGAAAAGAAATCTGCCTTCTACCTCTATCTTCTAGCCATCCATGTCTCCTCTTAGAAGCAAGTGCTGTTAACATCACTTGAATTTTTAAGTAGGCAATTGTTAATTATTCATAATTTCAGAATTTTTTGCTGTCATTACAGTGAAGTTGCTAAATATCAGGTGTCCTGATTTTTATGGGATGCTATAAGAGACCTTTTATGTTCTCTCTTCTAGCTCAGTAGTAACATTAGTCATTTATTTTTAAAACATAATAGTAAAAAAGAAAAAGTATGGCTTAATCTTTTTTTGTCACATTGGATACATCAGTCAACTCCTTAGGCATCACTTTGATGTTCCATGCAAATGAGAAATTTATTTCTCTAACTGCTTTCTGCTACTCTAAGAATCTATTCATGTTCTACTAGTATGTTCAAATAACTGATAATTAATTATCTTGATTTAGAGGAAATCATGTTAGTAGACCTTTTTTTAAAAAAGAAAAATGAAAAACTTCAGGGAGTTATTCTTATGTGGCTGGAAGCTCAAACTAATCTCTTTATACTTTCTGTGTCTATTCCTAGAGCAGATATTGAATATTCATTTGCTAACACTCAAACCACTTACAAGAGCTGAAGTCGTCAAGAAACATTAATTTCTTTTAACCATACTACATTTGCTATATCAGACCCTGGATGAATACACTATCTTAAGATAAACATTAACCTTAAAATGGGGGAAAAAAGACTAACTCAATAATTTAGAAAATTGGTGAACCACAGCATCACAGAGGCAATGTGGCATAGAAGAAAGAGGATGAGTTTTGGAATCAATCTTGAATTACAGCTTTTATGAGCAATATAACCTTATGCTGATTATTTAGCTTTGCTAAGCCATGGTTTTCTTATATAAAAATAGATTATAATACATTTCATATAAAGGTTATGAATAGATTATAATACATTTCATATAAAGTTTTTGAAAAGATTAAACCTGAAAGTAAATAACATGATATAATTCCTGTGTTATAGGTCCCTAGGACTACTTTCAGGTTCAGTGATTCATTAGGGAGACTCACAAGACTCATCATATAGTTTTATTATTAGTTGTGCTTTATTTCAGCAAGAGGCTACAAAGCAAAATCGGCAAAGGGAAAAGGTACAGGGGGCAAAGTCTGCAGGAACCCTGACACAAAGTTTCAAGAGTCTTCCTCCAGTGGAATCACACAGAATGTGTACAATTCCTCCAGCAAAAAGTTGTGGCAGCACATGTGAAATGTTGTCTGCTTTGGAAGCTCTTTTGAGTTCCGTGCCCCAGGTTTTTATTGGAAGCTAGTTGAATAGGCACTTTCTGCCAGGATGTATCAAGATTCCAGACTTTTCAAAAGGAGAGAAGGTGTTTTAGCATAAACCACATTGTTTGTGCAAACAGTTTAAGCACAGTGAGCCACTCTTGTCATATGAGTTCTGGAAATGCTGGGAACCCTCCTAAAATCCGTATTTTAAAATACCAGCCAGGTGTCAACCTTATAACCAAGCCTTTCTTAGCAGTGTCAGGCCTACTATGATAACTTTCCTGCACAGTACCTGATTAGTGTAGATGCTAAATAAGTAATTGTTTAATTGCCTTTGATTAATAACTTCTTCTTGTACTTGTTACCTACTTAATTGCAGTACCCTCCAGCAACCCCCACCAAAAGGAAAAAGGTCACAATTTTTTGTGCTGCTATTGAAATATTTAAGACTCACTCATAGGTTAAAAGGTGCTATTTCCTTGTGTATGAAAATTAATGCCTGATTAGTCTTTTCCCACTACCCTATCCATAATTCTACTGGTTCTCTTCTCCTCGATGTTATGAGACGACTGGAACATCATCTTGATGGACTCAGGATTCCAGGACTGAATCACTTCAGGATCATTCATGTTAGACATCTTCCTTTATAGAAAAGTTGGGAACCACTGATTGAGTGTATAAATTTATAACTGTTTAGCTGTGACATTTCTTCAGTGACCACTTACATAGAAGTCTGATACACAAAAAATTACATTCAGTGCTGCTCTAATTGTTACTAATAAGGAAGATTTTGAGTTAGAGCCATGAATCCAGTGCCCTAACGATTATTTGTACTCCCCATCCTTATCCACAACTTTTCTCCTTAAAATCCCTTTAAGTGCCATTCCAAAAGCCATTCTTTAGGTCATTTAACTTAAAGGAGAGGTAGGTTTTGTTCTTTTGTTATATGTTTGTGTGTGTGTGTGTGTGTGTTATTGTATACTTAAAATATATCTCATCATTTCACATAGTATATTAATTTTTCATTTCAATTTTATGATAATTAGTAGCAGTAACAACATCTGTGGTTTGGAAATCACATTATGTTTTGCAAAAAGCTTTTATGTACATTTAATTCATTTAGCCAGGCACAGTGGCTTATCCCTGTAATCCCAGCACTTTGGGAGGTGGAGGCAAGAAGATCTCTTGAGGCTAGGTGTTTGAGACCAACCTGGGCAACATAACAAGACCCCATCTCTACCAAAAAAATTAAAAAGTTAATGTAGTGGCTCACATCTGTGTTCCCAGCTACTCGGGAGCCTGAGGCGGGAGGATCAAGTGAGCCCAGGAGATCGAGGCTGCAATGAGATGATCATGCCACTGCACTCCAGCCTGGGCCACAGAGTGAGACCCTGTCTCTAAAAAATAAGTAAATAAATATACTTAATTCATTTAGTCCTCAAAGCAATCTCCTGTTGTATGTAGTGGCTATTTATCTGTCCCTCACATTACAGAGGAAAAACTTCAGTTTTTGCCTTGTCCAAGGTCATATGGAAGCAAGTGAAGACAATCTGAGACTAGAACTTAGTTCATACATGGGAAATTATTTTAATGATATGCTAATACTTTGGGTGTTACATAAAAGAACTAAAATAATGTATTTAAGATAGAACATTTATCTCTCCTTTCTTCTCGTCTTCTGTATATAGAGTATTGAATGCTTTACTTCCAACCCTAAGAAAACAATATTGCACATTAAAAGATGCTGGCCTGTCAAATGCTGCTTTTGAGTCTGACTTCAAAGAGATCGAACATTTGGTGGAGAGGAAAAAAGTGGTAGTTTGGGCTGACCAAACTGCTGAACAACCAAAGCAAAATGATCCACCAGGGATTTCTGTTCTTATGACCTTTCCACAACTTGGACCAGTTCAGCCTATTCCTTGTTGTAAGTATAACTTTCGTTTTAAGTAAATAGTAACATTATTTCTAAAGATAACCTTTGTATATCAATCTATAGAACAGTTAATTTTTAATAGATTTGGCTATTTTATTAAAATTAATTGGGACCAGGCGCGGTGGCTCACGCCTGTAATCCCAGCACTTTGGGAGGCCGAGGCAGGCAGATCATAAGGTCAGGAGATCGACACCATCCTGGCTAACACGGTGAAACCCCGTCTCTAGTAAAAATAAAAAAAATTAGCCGGGCATGGTGGTGAGCACCTGTAGTCCCAGCAACTCAGGAGGCTGAGGCAGGAGAATGGCATGAACCTGGGAGGTGGAGCTCGCAGTGAGCCGAGATGGCGCCACTGCACTCCAGCCTGGGCGAGAGTGCGAGACTCCATCTCAAAAAAATAAAAAAAACTTAATGGGAAAATTACCTTTATAGTCATTTCAATTCACCAGTATCGTCCAAAGATCTAGAACAAGTATGCATTGATGTTCTAATTTTACCCTCTTTTTTTTTGTTTTTTTTTTTTTTGAGACAGGGTCTCACCCTGTTGCCCAGGCTGGAGTGCAGTGGTGCAATCAAAGCTTGCTGCAGCCTCCACTTCCTGGGCTCTAGCAATCCTCCCACTTCAGCCCCAGGAGTAGCCAGGACTTACAGGCATGCACCACCACCCCTGGCTTTTTTTTTTTTTTTTTTTTTTTTTTTTCCTGTGGAAACAAAGTATCACTATGTTACCCAGGCTGACCTCAAACTCCTGGACTCAAGCAGTTCTCTCCCTTGGCCTCCCAAATTGCTGAGATTATAGGCATGAGCGACTATGCCTGACCCGTTTTACCTATTTTTGATGGAATAATTTTGCTTCCTATCCTTCCTTAAAATGTAACCTCTCTTAAGGGCAGGAAATTATAATTAATCATATCATATTCTATAATAATAATCTGTTCTTAAGATCAACTAACAATGTAGAGTTTACTATTTTTCTATTGATAAATCACTTGATATTTCTCTTTCATAAAAGTATGTATGAGACATTTTAATTGCAAAGCTAACATATAATCTTAGTTAAGAAAAAAATTCAGACAATGTAGAATATAAGAAGCAGAGTGCCATCTTCAACTCTTCTCAGAACCTCAATTTTATGCCCTATCTCAGAGATTAAATGCTGTTAAATATTTATTTTTGCAGTATGTGTATAATACAAATGTATTTGTATTACATAAAGCTTTTTGATAAGTTTCACATGAATGCTAGCACATTACACATAGTGGTCTGCAACTTTTTTGTCTAGTTTATTATGTTTGTTGGTTTTATTTGTTTATTATGAACATTTTTAGGGTACATACATGAAGAATCTACCTCATTTTTGTATTGTTTTTGAGAATCCAGAGAATAGACATACCATAATTTAATTAACCATTTTCTGTTAGTGAACAGTACATCAGAGAACATATCTGTATATTCCCATTTGTGCGTGCATAGCAGAATCCTAGAAGCTGATTTGCCAGGGTAAAGGACATATCTTTTTTTTTTAATGCATCATTTTAAACTGCTTTTTATAATTTTTTTCTATGCTTAGTACACATGGGAGTACCTGTTTAATCTTCACCTAAACCAAAAGTAGTAACAACAGCAATAATAATAATGCATAGTCTTTTTTTTTTTTTTTTTTTTTTTTCTGAGATGGAGTCTTGCTCTGTCACCCAGGCTGGCATGCAGTGGCACAATCTCTGCTCACTGCAAGCTCCATCTCCCGGGTTCACGCGATTCTCCTGCCTCAGCCTCCCAAGTAGCTGGGACTACAGGAGCCCGCCACCACACCCGGCTAATTTTTTGTATATTTAGTAGAGACGGGGTTTCACCGTGTTAGCCAGGATGGTCTCAATCTCCTGACCTCGTGATCCACCCGCCTCGGCCTCCCAAAGTGCTGGAATTACAGGTGTGAGCCACCGCACCCAGCCGCATAGTCTTTTAAAATTTGTACCTCTCAGATTATTGACAAGGCCAATTCATCCCCTGTGAGGTATCCTTTGCTCATTCGCACTAGTGAAAATTTTTGTTTATTTGTTATGGGTTTGAGGGGCTTTTTGTTTGCTTAGTCTTTTGCTTGGCACTTCGTATCTAATAACTCTTTGTTCATTTGGTGCTTTTTACATATATACATATATGTTAAGCAATAATTGATCAATTTATTGGACTTTTAACTTTTATATAGTCAAATCTGCCTATATTTTCCATTATGGGGAATTTTCTTGAGATCTGGTGTTTGTTAGCCCCTCACTCCCAACTAGAGTTCATTTTTCTTATGTGAGCTAAATGTGTGCTGGGACATTTGGCTCAAATGTGTCCCAGCACACATTTAGCTCACCTAAGACAAATAGACAAATAGTTGGGAATGAAGGGCTAATATGTAAGACCTTATTCACAGAGAATAATAATCTGTTGAAGTCAGATTTTATGTTAAGTGTTGCACCTGTGAATACAATCTGACTTCTGGCTTATTGAATATTTTCCCAGTCTTTGGCTTTTAATAGTTTTATTATATTATGCCTAGTTGACTTTATTTTTACTTCTCTTAAGTGGGTTGATGACTTTCTGAATTTATTTCTGCATTATCTTTCATTTGTTTTGGAAAGTTCTTAACCATTATCTCCTCACCTATTGCTTTTGTCACTTTTGCTCTCTCCTCTACTTTTGTGACTCCAATTATATTGCATGGCACTTTCTCATTGTATTGTATATGCCTTTTACTCTTTTGCTTTTAATGTGTTTTTCTCTCTCTGGATAATTTTGTTTCTCACATTCTGCAGTTTACTTTCTTTTTTCAGCTTTATCAAATGATCCTTAAATCCATAAAATTTTTGATTTCAGTCACTACATTCCAATTCTGGAATTTCCATTTCATTCTTTTTTATAGTTTCATATCTTTGCAAAAATTGTTATTAAGTACAAAGGTTATAATTACAGTCAGCCATCCATATCCATGGGTTCTGCATCCATGGATTCAACCAAGTGATCAAAAAAAAAAAAATGGATGGTTTCATCTGTACTGAACATATAGACTTTTTTTGGTCATTATTCCCTAAACAGTGCATCATAACTATTTACATAGTATATATATAGTATTAGATATTGTAAGTAATCTAGAGATTATTAAAGCATATGGTAGGATTGTATAGGTTGTGTGCAAATGCTGTATTATTTTTTATGTAAAGAATGTGAGCATCCATGAATTCTAGAATGATCATGCAACCTATCCCTCACAGATACTGAGAGACAACTATAATTTAAAGTCTGTGTCTAAGAATTCCAAAGTGTAACCACTGGGTCTGTTTAGACTGATTTTCTTGCATGTGGTCTTAATTCCTCATATGCACGCAAATTTTTTGTGTGCCAGTCAGGTATTTGCAAAATTGTTTGCAGAATATTTTGATGCATCTGATCACAATATTAAAAATCTCAGAGAATATTTACAATTCCTTCTTTCAGACTCCAGGTAGCATTAGCAATTCAAAATCACCTGAGTCCTATTTCAGAGACTGAGATAATTTGATACTAAACTGTAGTTTCCTGAGGGCCTGCCTATTTCTGATTTGCCCTCTGCAGTATAGCTGTTCAGAGTCCCAACTCAAAGCAAGGAAGATTTACAAAGATCCTAATTTCCAATTCCAGCACTCTATTCCCACAAAGTTCTTAACACTGTTGCTATGTTTTTCTGCCAGCTCTTCCAGCATAAGCAAACAACCTCAAGGGGAAATTAGCTGAAATTGCAGAAGTTACTTTCCTGAGCCTCCAACTTCCTCCTGATACTCACCTATAGTTTTTCACCATCTTATTAATAATCCAGTG
This sequence comes from Macaca mulatta, assembly GCF_049350105.2. Lineage (NCBI taxonomy): Eukaryota > Metazoa > Chordata > Mammalia > Primates > Cercopithecidae > Macaca > Macaca mulatta. The sequence goes on from NC_133419.1 coordinate 37,226,666, forward strand.
CCTTCAAACAGATGTTTTTTATCTTTTGTCCAGACTTTTGGTTGCTTTCAAAAGAAAGGTTGGTCGGAATTATCTCCATCTTTATTATTAGCAGAAGTTCCCTATATTATACCTTTACATTAAGATAATAGGGAAAGTTGGATAGATTATCTCAAAACATATATATTGTATGTACACATATATATTCTTTTTCATTTAATAAAGCATGTGACCTGACCTAGTTGCGATCTCTGGAGAGCAAAACTTAAGTTTTTTTCAGATTCTCTTATACCTTTTGGGCGTAATTCTTTTTTTATAATGTACTCAAGATGTTAGAAAGGAAATAGGATTTTAACACCAAGATCGAGAAATACTGACCACCTGCTATATGATGCTCATTATTCCTTATTTAAAAATCTGTATTTCACATACAGTATAATTGCATAGACTATACTTGTCAACAATAAAACAAAAGAATTTACTTGACTCTTAATTCCTTCTCATAGTATTTTTGAAGGAAAGACTTGAAGCCATGTTACATTTTATAATTACGTATTTTCTCTTGAAAACATATTAGAAGGTGGGTTTTGTTTTTATAAAGTTTTGTCCTTGGCTTGTTACTTTACTATTTCATTCAAATTATTTTAGAGATGAACTATTTATTTATTATGTATTTTCCATTTCATGAATTATGTGTGTTGTATACATGATGAATACAACAAGGGGGAATAATAGGAACGGTGTTTATAAGTGAGTTCAAGTGCCTTAGGGACCTTTAAAAGTATTTACTAGATTAACTATATTCTTTTTACTTAAATACACACACATGCAGTGCTTTTAAGAATCTGGGGCAGGCACAGTGGCTTATACCTGCAATCCCAGTATTTTGGGAGACTGAGGCAGGCTGATTGCTTGAGCCAGGAGTTCAAGACCAGCCTGAGCAACATGGCGAAACCCTGTCTCTACAAAAAATGCAAAACTTAGCCAGGCATGGTGGCCCATGCCTGTAATCCTAGCTACTTGGGAGGCTGAACTAGGAGGTTCACTTGAGCTTGGGAAGTTGAGGCTGCAGTAAGCTGAGATTGCACCACGGCACTCCAGCCTAAGCAACAAAGCAAGACTCTATCTCAAAAAAAAAAAAAAAATCTGATGAGATTAACTATAATGAATGTAGGCTATACTCTATTGTTGGGCATTTGGGTTGTTTAATAAATTTTCACTATTATTGCAAGGAATTTTTTAGTAAGCGAATATGTATATTTATCTTTGTACTCATATCTGATTATCCCTACAATAAATTCTTTAGAAGTAAAATTTCTGGCTCAAGATAAATTATGCAAACATTATGCAAAATTTGCAATATATATTGTCAAGTAACTCCCCTCCTTTAGGTGATTTTAACCCCCATCCAGCAGTATAAATGAATGAGCTTTTTTTTGTTTTAGCCTCACCAGCTTTTGGTGTTAAAATATTTTTAATTTCTGCTTTTAGTAAATCAATTACAAACATGTATATAAGCACAAAGAATACTATCAGTACCATATGTCCAACACACCTAACTTTAAAACTTATCAGCTCATGTCTAATCTTGAAAACCCATCTGCTTTCCTCCATCCCAGCTCTTACACTAGATTATTTTAAAGTAGATCTCAGACGGCACATCATTTCTTCCATTTACATCAAGTATGTATAAAAGAAAAATGTCATCAAATATCTAATGTGTCCAAATTTCCCCCATTGTCTCATAAATTGTTTCTATGATTTGTTTGAATTAAGATCCAAACAAGGTTCAGGCCTCTGCAGTCTTTTTTAATCTTGGACACTCTCTCCCACTTCTGTCTTTGCTAATTTTTAGGTTGGGGCAGAAGTAATTGTGGTTTTCATCATTGAAAGTAATGGCAATGCTTCTTGATACTTTGCCAATAGTCATAAATACTATCTTTTTTCCATTTTCATTACTAATATAGTTGAGTGTGTTTTTTTTAATTGAAGACTCTTTTTTCTGTGAATTGCCCAGCCATCCTTTGTACATTTTTCTGATATAGTCATCTTTTTCAACAATGGTTACTTTTTTACAAGATCTTAAATGTAGGGTTTTTTTTTTATTCATTCAACAGTGTTTAACTTATAGCAGTATTTCAGGCACTTGTCTGATGATAGGGATCAAAGTATGAAACAAACTCCACCACCCTCAAGGAGCTCACTTCTAGTAGAGAAAGACAATAATATAGTGAATAAATTAAACAGAATGCTAGAAGGTACTACATGCTATGAGAAAGAAATAAAGGGAGTTCAGGAGTGTGGCCAGGGAGGAGAGAGATTGCTATTTTCAATAGCATGGTCAGGGAGGATCTCACTGATTAAACTTGAAGGAGTTCACAGGATTAGCTGTATGAATATCTGGGAGAAGAAACTTTTTTAGGTAGAGGGACACAATCACAGTGCAAAATCTCTAACATAGGAATTTGCCTGACATATTCAAAGGCTGGTGAGGATACATAACTGGTACAAAGAAAAAGAGAATGAAAGTAGTGAGGAGATCAGAGAGATAAAGGGAAGGAATGCAGATCACATAGGGCCTCCTAGGTTACTATAAAGGACTTAATTAGTCTTTTACTCTGAATAAAACAAGGAGCCATGACATGGTCTGAGCAGAAATGTAACATATCTCAATTGTGGTCTTAAATAATCTCTCTGACTGCTGTGGTGAGAATAGATTATACTATGGCAAGGGCTGAAACATGAGGAGGCTACTAGAATAACCCAAGCAAAAAATGGTGATGATTCAGACCAGGATAATAGCAACGGAGCTGGTGAGAAGTGGTCAGATTCTAAAATGTTTTGAAGGTAGAGCCAGCAAGATTTCGAAGAAAATTAGATTTGGAATAGGAGAGAAAGAAATACCTAAGATTGAATCTAAAATTTTTGAACTTAGCATCTAAAAGAATTGAGTCACCTTCAGAGAGATAAGGAAGACTTCAGATGGAGTAGGTATACAGGGTGGAGGTTGTAGAAAATTAGGAGTTCTGTTCTAGGCATGTTAAATTTGTCTAAGATACATCCAAGTGGAGACCTCATGTAGGCAGTTAAGAATCTGAAGTTCAAGAGAGAAGTCTAAGCTAAAATATAAATTTTTGAGAGTTGTTAACATTTAGATGATATTTAAAGCCATAGGACAGGATGAAATCACTAAGGGATATTGACTTTTTTCCTGTAATATACGTAGTATAACTATACCCTTCAAGTTTTACCACTTATTCTTGCTTTTGTTTGAGGTTTCCTTTTTAATGCTGAAAGTTAAAACATTTATGTATTAAAATAGCTTTTTTCTCTCTCTCAATGCCTTCGGGATCTTTCCTCAAAAGGCCTTTCCATTCATAAGTTTTTAAATTTTCCTTTCCACTTTCTCCTAATTTGTGTTGATGTTAAATGATAGGCAAGAATCTAAATTTATTTTTTCCAAGGAGACTAACATTCTTATATAGATATATTGGCAATGCATCCTTACAGCAACTGTGTTTTTTGTACAATAAGTAGTCATATATAATTCTGTTTACTCGATTTCTACTCTATTGTTTCACCTGTTTGTCTGTCTTAGGGCCAGTAGCTATTATTTTAATATGTATACTTCAGAGTATTTTTTTATACAGTATGCTAGCCCTTCTTCATTATTCTTTGTCTGAAAAATATTCTTTGCTTTGTCTAGGAAATGAATATCAGAATAATTTCCAGTTTCAAGGAAATGAAATTTTTTTAATTCATAAATTGACTTCATATATTTCCAATATCAAATCTTCTTACTCTAGAATAGTTTGTCTCTCTATATTCATATCTTTTTGTATGTTCCTCAGCAAAGTTTCAGAGTTTTCTTCATAAGTGTTTTATAAATTTGAAGAGATTGTTAGATACAATATTTTGTATTTTTGTGACATAGACTACTTGTTACTTTTCTTAAATTAATAAGCCTAAATTCTTATGCAGGAAGAAGCTAATTTTGTACATTTTATGAATTTTAATTATTTTCTAATAACTGGACTTGATTTTTGGATAGATATTTATTTGACTTGAAATCTTTACCTCCAAACAAGTGTATTGACTAAGAGTAAAATATGTACCTATTTTGGGGTCTGGAAAACAGATAGCACACTCACTGAGTGTAGTGCAAGACGGGGGTGCTGACAGCACGATTTATTTATGGAACTGATAAAATTTCTGACATTAAATGAAAAGTCAAGATTTCCTCATTATCCATCTGGAAACTCACATTTGGTAATATTTCTGTCTGTAACCTTTCCTTTTTTAAAATTTTGCACCCAATGTCGGTGATTTTATCTTAAAGTACAATAAAAGATACTAGGAGAACCAGTCTCATATAGTACCGATATTCTCATTGAATATGGAGTTCACACATAAGCTTAAGTTTCCCCTAAAATTACTTGAATCCAAGGAAATTTCATTTGAACAGGAAATCTCTATACTAATTTCTCATATAACAAATATAAAGCAGAAAATGTTAATAAACCAAATCTTCCATATTTTTCCATTTGGCAACAAAATTTAATCATGAAACAATGGAAATCATGCTTGTAGACCTAAATACGTTTTGTTTGACTCATTGTCCCCATGTACATAAGACAGTATTTAGTTATTCATCTATAGCTGCAAATATTACTGTGAACTAAAAGGTTCTTTGTATTGTCCCTTTTCCATCTTTGGTAAGTATAAATACTGGGAAAATGAGACTGAGAGAGAAACATGGTATCTGCTATTTCCCACAGAGAAATATCAAAAGGTTACAGGTTGATTTATTATTCAAACTGCTGGATTAATTTAAAGGACTATAATAGTTCTCTATGTATTAGGATAATAGTTCCCTACATATTAGGGAACTAATACGTAGGGAAGTATTATACATCCCTAACCATGATAATGTCTCGTAAGTGTATTATAAAATGTTTATTAGTTTGATTAATTTAGTGGTACCTTATATTAGTTTGGTTAATTTAATGGTACTTTATCTTAGAAGTTTACATATCTTATAAATAGTAAAAATTCATTTACCTGTATCATTTGCAACTATGAATTCCATGAGTCATAAGGCTGTTAAAAAGAATCCAGATTTATGATGAGTACACTAATTGTATCAATCGTTTGTAGCCTAGAAGTGTTTATTGAAATGCATACATTAATATTTGATTTCACTTTAGAACTTTGCCAACTAATTTTGATTTAGCATAGTTTCCCAGAATTTCTCCTCACGTACATATTAACAGGAGTGCTTGCTTGCAAAAGAAGAATCCTTGCCATCGTTTTGTACCAAACCTCAATTAGATCTAATCGCATTCATCAATGTCTCCCTGTCATGAACCCTACTTTGCAGGCTATGACTCATGTTTGCTAAATACTGCAATCTTCCTTTACAATAACATACAGCTCCGTAAATCTTTTAACGTTTGCAGTCTTAAACTTTTGATAAATTAGTTCCTCTGGGTAAAATCATTCAGAACACATGATATGGCACATCAAAAGATGACCCCAAAAGTCCTGCCCATTTTTAAGAGAGGGATTTTTAGCGCATTAGTGATAAATTATCTAGCCTCTTTATTTTATGTAAAGGAACCATCTGTGAAGTATTTCAAAAACCTGCAAAATAAATGTAAAGCCCCCTCTACTTAAGAAACCACATGAATTGCCATTTAGTAGTTGTGTTTTAGAGATTTACTTAAAACAAAGACAGAAAAAAGATGTTTCTTAATTTATCTTAAAATATTTTTAGAAAAATTGCCATAAGAAAGGAATAATGTAGTGACATCTAAACTAGTTTTAATTTCTCTTGTCTCTCCACTGCAGTCTACACTTCACATTGCCAACAAAGTGATCTTCCTAATAAAGTGTAGACCTCTCAGAAGGGTCTTCAAAGGCTTTCCAAGTCCAGTGTCAAGCTATAGGCATACTTTGGTCCAGCACCTGGTATGCCAACCTTCTGTTAACATGATTTCTGTTTCTGGCCTCTGCAATTTCCAGGCTTTTCCATCAATTTCAAATGCTGCTTTCTCTACCTCCATCGCACTTCTTGGCCTAAATCTTTCTTCACAATGAGAATCCAATTCAGATACTTCCTTCTTTATTAAACCATCCTTTTAATGGATCATCTTTCCTTTGCCTGCATATATTTCTTTGTATTCCCATGGCTTTTAAGTTTTTTATTCCTTTCACTAGTGTTTTAACCTTATTACTGTCTTAGCAATAAATATTTGTTTATTTTAATTTGGAAAAAAGTCAAGCCAAAAGAAACAAGATATACTTTATTAACTTACATTAGTATTTAGTTTTAATAGCCTACTGGACTTTTTTTCTAAGCATACATTTGTGGTTTGCTTTTTTAAAACAAAAACAATGGAATCTATTATACATATAGTTGATAACCAGCCTCTTGTTCACTGAACCACTTGCTGTAGACACATTTTCCTATCAACAAATATGAATTTAAGTCATTTTTAGTAACTGCATATTATATTTACCTAATCTCCTGCTAATTAACATTTAGTTTGTTTCCACTTTATTGTTATAAGCAACACCCCACTAAATGTCTGTGCATGTATATTTATTTTGCAACTTGCCTAATTATTTCCTTAGGCTAAGCCCCTAGAAGAAGAATAGCTTAATCAAACAGTATGTATATTTTAAAAGCATTTGATATGCATTGTCAGATTCCCCACCCCCAGAACTATTAAAACTGTAGTCTACCATTGTAAGTGGGTAATGAAGGTGAAGGTGAACAGTTTTTCATGTGCTTTTTGTCTAATTGTAAGTTGTTCTGAATTAACTACCTCTTCCTTTGCCTTATTTTGCTCTTATCTGTTTTATTTTGTAAGAATTATTTCTCTCAGAGACAGACTAGCCAAGCTATATACACATATGTACATAGACATACATACACACACATACACAAGCTCTAAATCCTTTGCCAAATGTGCTACATGTATCTTTTTCTCTCTTATTCATGGTTGGTTTTGATTTTGATGTAACCCAATTTTAAGTTATGAAGATATTCAGATTTTATTTGCTTACTTTCTCTTTTCAGTAATAATAGGCGATAGCATTTCATTTTGGGAGCAATGAAGTAGTATGTTGCCTCCTATTCATATTTTTGAGTCTGCGAAGAAAGTTTTATTTTTTTAAATATCCATTATGTTAATTATATGTGTTATTACTGTGTATTACTTGCATTACTTTTTACCTGACTTCTACCTGGAAAATAAGAAACATGACTCCAACTCTGGCAACAACAAATATAATTGCTATCATGACTCTGAACATGTCATTTTCTTGCTGTGAGCAATGAATTATAAAATAATGAAGTTTAAATAAACACTAAAACCATCTAGTACTAAATTCCATTTGTGTGTATAAGATGATCCCCATTGTAACTTTCCTGGTGGCCAGTGGTTAGAACCACTCTTTTAAAGTACAGATTCAGTGAAAAATAGATATAGATTGTTAAACTATATAATTCCCATGACATAGAAATGTCATAGTTAAAGTAAGTAAAGGCCTTATCTTACTTGAGCCTTTCAGTTTTTGCTACTAGGAAGCATTTGTGTGTAAGTTTATTCCTTTTTTTCTTATAGTAGTGATGGACTAAAACCAAACATTTGGTTTAAAATTATTTGGATTTGACTTGTCATTGACAACTGTTTTAAGGACATTTCCAACATTTCTTAAAACTATTGTTAGGAAGATATAAAATTACTGGGGATTTATCTTTTTTTATTGGAATATATGCTGGATGATTATATATAACAAACTTACAGTATTTACAATATTTCTTTTTTTTTTTTTTTTTTTTTTTGAGACAAAGTTTTGCTCTTGTTGCCCAGGCTGGACTGCAATGGCATGACCTCAGCTCGCGGCAACCTCCGCATCCCAGGTTCAAGTGATTCTCCTCCCTCAACCTCCCAAGTAGCTGGGATTACAGGTGCCCGCCACCATGCCCGGCTAATTTTTTTGTATTTTTAGTAGAGAAGGGGTTTCACCACGTTGACCAGGCTGGTCTTGAACTCCCGACCTCAAGTGATCCACCCCACCTCAGCCTCCCAAAGTGCTGGGATTATAGGCATGAGCCACTGTACCCAGACAGTATTTACAATATTTCTAAACAGTATGCTATACTGCTGTTTCTTGATTCATTAGTGTTTAGATGTTGTAACTTCTAATCATGAGAGCTGAAGAATTAGCTCACTTGCAACACCACCACCTTATTTCTTCTCTGGTTTTGCTAATGTATTTTAGTAGGATCAGATAAGAAGTGACATGTGTATGTTATATAATATATATATAAAGTATATAATTTCACATTATATTTATACATATGTTAATATGTGTAACATTTAATTTTAGGGCCTACTTAAGGAAATATTTTATAATTAAATAAAACATTATTAAAAACATCTATTAGAAGTAAGAATATACTGCCATTTTTTAAAACTAATTTTAGGAAAACAGACATGAAGCAATCTCTTCCCCCCGCCCCCCCGCCTTTTTTTTCTGCTTTCTACTGGAAATATTTCACAGTCCTCAGCCAAATCTGTGAGATAGACTTCCTGGAGAATTGAAATATTTGAAAGATGCAAATACTGAAGTAGACTAGATTGTGCTTATAGGTAGACTTAAGTAGCTTAAAGAGCAATACCACCAATAAATACATTTGTACATGTTTCTCTTGAGGTATAGGCAGTCAATTTATCAAACATTTTTCAAGTCTTTCTTATGTACTTCATCAGATTCTCCTATGTTTTACTGTCAAAATCAAAATGCCCAATTTATTGCTTTTATTACACTACCATTCATCAATTATATATCTTAAAATCCTACACGTTTGAGAGATAGTGAATGGCAGATGAATATCCAAATTTTGTTTACTTTTTTAACCACTTAACCACTCACCAAATATTTATTTATAATTTTTATAACCACTTAGCAAATGTAATTTAGTTTGTCATGCCAATTAATTATGTTTTCATTATGATTTCACTGTTTTTGTTTTTATTTTTAGCTGTGGTTTTATTAATAGCAAATTTAATACTCTATAATGCTGTACAAGTACACAATGTTAATATACTTACGTTGTAACAGATTGTTTTAGAATCTGGATTATTAATGATGAAAATATTTGTATTTCTTCTCCATCTAATCCATGATTTCAGTGCATGCATTTACAGTTAATTTTAAAAGTGTTTTTAATACTTAAAAGTCTTTTGAGAGGCTTCTAAAACTTGGCAGTCTCAACAAAATGTTTTTGTCTAACTTCCTTTTTAAGTCTGTCTTTGGACTTACAGTAAACAAACTTTTTGAAGCGGGAATCTCTAGCCATAATACAGGAACAGATGAATAGAACACTCACCACTTTATCCTGAAACGGACATTTTCAGTTTTTTATAGGATGCCTTAAAGCATCATATAAATATTTTAAAATGTTTCCTAAACTATTAATGAGTATTACAAAAACTAGAGTTGGACTTATTAAACAAAGCTCTGCTTTATAGCTATCTCCAGAAAACTAGTCAATCTGGGGGAACCTACAAATGTCAGTCTTTTTTATTTTTATGTTCCATTTACAAAGAACTTTTTAATTTCCCATTTAGGGGGTATATGGGCCTGGCTACCAGTATTATAGAAAAGTGAGAGAGAAATCAGCATAAATTTATTATTAAGAAATTATTTAATGCACCTAGTGTCAGCTGTGCATGTTGGCCCCAGTCTGCAACCTGTCCAGAGAGTAAAACTTCATGTCTTTTAATGGGATAACAAAGGAGCAGTTACCTGGCATTGTAGGTGATGGTTATGGGGTAAGGGAGATCTGGGAATCCAACTTCCTTATACAGACTTCCAAGAATTCTCCTGTTTTAACTCCACCCTGTGCTTTCAGAGACAACCTCATGCCTTCAGTTCCTGAGATCTTCAGAAGTTTGAAAGAGCTGATTTTTTATTGGCTTCCTATCTACTACCCCAAACATTATTCCCCCTTTTTTTGGTCATTTATTATTTTACAGAGCAGGATTATATTTATTATATAAAATAATCAAATGTATAAAAAGGAAAATAAAATAATTCATTATTTTCCCAGTGAGCTATAAACCTGTGTTAACATTTTGATGAATTGGGTTATATTTCCTTCTCTGTTTTCTATTACTTTTCCCCCCTTTTTTGCTCAGGAGGTTTGTGTGCTTTGATTTGTTTTTGTTTTGTTTTGTCAAAATTGGGATCATACTGTATACTACCTCATTAATGAACATTTTTTCGTATCATCAAATAATCTATAAAATATAGTTTTAAATATCAGTGTAATTGTGGATGTTCATGTTCATTTAGTTATTTAGTCATTGCTTAAGTGATTTAATTAACTTCTATGGTAGGGGCTCAGCATTGTGTGGTGGTGAAGAACTTGGCATCTGGATTAGCAAAAAGTCTGAGTTTGTATGCCAGTTCTGTCATTTCTTTATAGATTCTTTTTATAGGTCCAGTGAGTTTTCTGTTTGCTTATTATAATTATGCTTTTTCCTGTAAAATTAAGGGGAAAAAATATATTCCTGTCCACTAATCCAACAGCCCGTGGAATGTAGAGAAGGAACCAGAGCCACAGGTAATCTCAGCTGCATGTCTGCCCCTTTGGGCAGATTTCATCCATGTGTGTATCTCATCCATGTGTGGTATAGCCACCAGTGATGGGAACAAGCCTGATAACATTGGGTACTTTCTAGTCTTTTTTTTTCCTGCACTGAAACAGCTGAGCCAGGACTGAATTTTAGAGCCTCTTAGCACTACTTTTAGTGTTCAGATGTTACCATTTTACTATATTGCATAGCTGTATCTCGCTCATTCTCCCCAACTCCCACCTACCCCATCATCCCTGGTTCTAATTTAAGGGCCTTTACTGACATCTGCCAGTGTCTTTTACTTAACTCCTTGGGATAGCACTGAAGGGTAAAGGATAGGGACTACTTTAAGTTATTCTCCTCCATGCCTTCCTTTAGGAGTCTGAGCTATACAATATTCTTCAGAAAGTCCTCTGATGTTCTGGCACTCAGATGATAATTTTTTCCCATTACCAACATTAGGTCAAGTTTACCCTTTTTTAAATGATGTGATCATTTTAAAGGGAATCTGAATGGGAGCTAGATGCCTCTATTCAGGTTATCACTTGGGTTAAAATTGTCTTTTGCAGTTAACCTTCAAATGCCTTCTTGTACTATGGATATTTCTCAAGTGTGCCAACCAAGTACTGTTTCTAGTGAGAAACTCTTCAAGCAGCCATTGTCTTTTTAAATTCCGTCCCTATCAAAAAGAAAAGATTCTAATATGTATATTCTTTGATCAAAACTCATTCAATTACAAGTTTGTATTTTGCATTTGCAAGGTTCATTAAACATGGATCAAAATGCATTGGCTCCTTTTGAAAGAATTGAATGCTATATTAACAAAATATTAGAAGAGGAGCAGTTAGGCCTTGTATCTGAAAACATAGTGTGTCTATGCCTGGAACGGTCTATAAACCTGTTTTAATTGTTTAGGAGTATCTAGAGATGAATATGCAGAGGAAGTAGGGTATCTAACCTAAAAAGAGATGCTGTTTTTAACATCATTCTACCAACTTAAATCTTACCCATTAATTGTCCTTGGTACAACTTCCTAGGAGCTGAACTTCATTTTCAGTACCGTCTCTATCTGCTACTCTTGTTCTAGGACCATTTCCTACTTATCCTTACTCCTTTTCTTTCCTTTCCCCTATGTCAGCATAATAATAACACTCATCATCTCTGAATAAGAAATTACAACCTCAAACCCCAAAGAGTTTCTGCTGCCTCAAGTCTCTATGAGTGTACAAACTAGAAAGGGAAAAATGCAGATTCCAAGACTCCTACAGTTACATGGATCAGAACTCCTGAAGAGAGGACAGAACCCCAAGCTTGATAAGTAGGAGTAGGGGGAAGGGGATGTCACAAAAAAGAATGTCAAATTTGAGGGAATGACATGCATAAATGGTTCCTGGTTTTATGGAGCACTGTCAATTCTCTTAATTTACTTATGTAGAATTAATGTATACTACTTTCTGTGAACTCTTTATTATAAGGCAGCTAATTACATACATAGATATTATAATACCCTTCTCACATCTCTCCATCACTGCTCCTACCACTCTTACCCAAGCTGTCATTTCTTGCTTAAGCTATAGCAATAGCCTTGTTACTGATTTTTCTGTTTTCTCTCTTGACCATTCTTGACACAGCAAGCAAATCAATCTTTTTCCTAAACATCAATCAGATCACATTATATCCATTCCTGACACCCTCCACAGATCTCCCTTTGCACTTGAAATAAATCAAAACCCTTGGCTTGTCCATAAATCCTAACATAAGTTACCCCTTTTGATCTCTCTAGCCTCTTCTCATTCCGCCTGTCCCTCTAACTCACAGCACTTCAATCAAACTAGCCTCTTTTCCTCGAGCTCAACAAATTCGTTGTTGCTATTGGATCTCTGCACATGCTATTTTTTCTGCCTTTTTCCCCAGATCTTCATAGAACTGGGTCCTTAGCCATTGGTCTCAGATCACATATCCCATCCTTAGAATTGTCATTCTAGCCATCATAGTTAAAACATCCTTTCTATCTCCCATCACTGTCTATTCCATTTCTCTGTTTTATTGTCTTTACAGTTAATTTATTATCATCCTAATTTATTTTATTTGTTTATTTCATCTGCCTTCTCCCCTCAAAAATGTAAATTCTTAACTATCTTGTTTACCACTGTACCTAGCATGGTATGGTAGGTACTTAATAAATAATTGGGTGGATGAACAGTGGATTCTTTTTATGCAGGTGTACTCCTCTTATATTGTTGCTTTTGTACCATAGCTGACTACAACTTTTTTTTCATAAATAAAACATATGTTGATCCTAGATTTAAAATAGTAGTTTTTTTTTCTTTTAAATTTTTTGACATTATGCTTCTTGTTATTATTTGGACATAAATTTCAAAAAGTCCTGTTCACTTATAAATCCCATGGGTCATAATCATTCAAGGTAATAGAAATGGAGCACACTTACAATATGTTGAGGAGTTAAAGTCCCAAGAGATGTTGCGGAAATAGCAAAATTACTCAGAAACCATAACATACATTGCTACCCACTACCTCTTATATGTAAGTATATGATACACTGAACTAGTTCCTTAAATAGACCCTAGAGAGATGTCTTTCCAAGTGACTGCCAGTCTTCCCTATTCCAGTTTGCAAGAGCGTGCCTTATAACAATGCATTTTTAATTTCCTATTCCCTTCTGTGTAGCACCCACATTGCTAGGGTATTTTATTGACTATCATCATCTATATGGTCTCTTGTTCTGCAAGGCACAGCCTGCAACTTTGTGATTCATTTTCTCATTTTATGGGGCCTTTCTAAAGGAATTATAATCTGCCTCCAAGTTCCTTCTTATCACTTCTACTCTATAAGTACAAGAATTATGGAATATTGTTAGATAGTGTTTTCTAATCAGGGCTGAATCAGGGGAAACTACAACTGTCCCATGCCTGCTCTTCTGGAAATTTACTGTACACCCTTTTCCTCTAATGGAAAAGTACAGCAGATCTCTTTTATAGACATAGACCTAACATATCCAAGAGCTCTTATAGCGTATTAAACTTTCTGATCCCCCAACTCAGCCCTCTCCAGTTGCCATACCCACATAAAGTTCTTCATTACCTAACTTAGCTAAAGGATAATAATTATTTATTTATTATGTAATTGTATTTATATATTCTAAAACTTGGATTCAAAGTAAAATTTAGTTGTTTATTCTTTTAGCTTTCATTAAGTGGGGTCATTATCCTTTTATGTTTATAGTTACAGAAGGTTGACTTAAATTTTTATTTAAATCTTTAAATTTTGTTTTTGCTCTGGTTAGCTCCTGAAGCATTCTAAGCAACTAATCAGCCTAAGTAGTTCTGAAATGACCATCTGCCTTCTGCCCTTTTATTTTATCTGAACTTAAGGAGAATGAAAAGAACTCTTTAGATTTATATCATATACATGCTGTGTGTCTGTAGCATCTCTTCTTCTAGGCCCAGTAAAACACTTGTATGTAAATCCACATTAACTACCACATCTCCATGCTATTCCTTCAGCTTATATTCTGCCAGGAGAGCAGGATTATAGCTAAAGATATATCATTGTAACACCACTATTCCTTTTACTAACAAATTGTTAGTCGGTCTGATCATACCAAATTTGATGTCGGGTGTATGCTTAGATTATCCCAGAGGACACATGGTTATTTCTTTAGTGTTCTACCGGAAGACTGTGATTTTTATCACTCTTTACTAGCAGTAGGGAAAATGTGGTCCACCATCATGGGAATTTGCACAGTTGCCACTCCCAGAGATTATACCTTCTAAGTATGTCTTTAAAAAAATAATGACTCTGTATAATTCTTGTCCCTTGAGATTTCATGTTCCATTGTGTCTTAAAGTTTAAAATGTTATTATAAGGTCTGCATTTGCAAATAACATACATACCTGTTTCAATAATACCTGTGGTTTATATTATTCATCAGCCTTGATAAACCGGCTATCTTATAAACTGAAAGTGAAGCATTGTTTGAAATATATGTTTTAGAGATAACAGTAAGTTAGTTTTTGATGATTGGAAAGTAAATTACAACTTTCCCTGTAAAAGATGTAATATTAACAGTTGAAACATATTTGCATTTCCAGAGCCTTTCTTTGAACCCTTATTGTATAATTCTATCCGTATATAAAAAGGTAATATCCTCTTTTTTCTAGGGGATATTAATGCCCACACTGCTTAAGTGAGTTGCCCAAGGTCACTCGGTGAGCTGTTGGTGGAGCCAGAAATAGAATCCAAGTCTCCTAACTCCCAGTTCAGTCCTCTACCCTCCATGTAGTTTTCTATCCTCTATACCCCTGCTGCCTCTCATGGGAAAAGAAGTTAATCTTCCAGCTATTAATAGCCACCAAATTGGTGGTAGCAGCACAGTGGAGAAAAGTAACTGTCTTTACACTGCAGCATTAGTATAAAAATATCTGGTAATGGAAAATTTGACAAATGTCATGTTAAAGGGAGTGGAAAATTATTTTAAGATCTGGATCTCATTTATCTAGTTCTCAGAAAAGTAAAATTCCTTAATAGAACAGGGATCATATTTTTCTTCTGTTTTTAAATTTTGTTTCCTAGAGGGTAATTGTCAACCTAGCCATAGCAGAACATGTTGTCAACTAATATAATAAGAATAGTGCATGTACTGTTGCTGATTGCTTTAAGTGTATTTTCTAACTTGGTTGAAAGTTTGAATAGCTTTATTGAAATGCGTAACACTTATCTTATTCTGCTTTGAATGTTCTTTAAGTTAGTATTATATAGTATAGTAAAGATCAACTGGGAATTTTACTTCATGATTAGACAACATGAATGGAAATACACATTATAGTTTCTTCCATTGACAGTACACTCCAAGCAAAGGTATTCCATGTCAGACACCATGAAGTTCACCAGAATAGAGTAGGTAAAGTAGAAAAACGTTAATTGAAAAATATAAGATAATCACACTGAAGTTGATCACGTGTATTGTTACATATGTCATTATTTGGGGCATTGATAAAAGGTGTTTGCCAGATGTTTGTGTTTTTAAATGTTAAGCATTAAATATTAAATCTAGTATTGTGGGGTAATAAGTTCTAATGAAACAATTTGTTTCTTAATTTTGGACCAAGGACCAAGAATTCCCCAACTAAAAATATCAGCATATTTTGTTTCTATTTAAAGATTACTAAAAAGTCTTTAATAAGAAGGATAATATGAACAGAATTATGTTTTAACTATAAGGAGAAAAAAGACAGAATTGGTAGAGATTGGGAAATCAAGGGAAAAGGAAAAGGTTAAAAAAAAAATGTAGTAATTTGGAACCCAGGTGACAGAGAAGGTAAATGGTAAAAGGATAATTAGAAATATGAGAAACAGTGTAGAACAAGACACCTAGAGGGTCAAGTACAGCTCCTTAGGGAAATGTGTACACTTACTGGATGGAAGAAGAATAACAACACAGATGTTAGAATAGTACAGATATAATTTTGAAAAGCTACAGGAGTTGTCAGATAAGGCTGAGAAAGATCATCAGAGTTGGTGACCTTTTGACATTTGGGAGACTGACTTCACCAGAGTGATGAGAGTGAAAGTACTCTGAACTCTTTGAATTATTTCATTTATCTTTAGTATTAAATCTTGTTTTTGCAAACCTCTGAGTTATGTATGATATAGGAGACAAATAGTTAACTAGAATGCTTAATTGACTACAGTTTTTATCTCAATATCCTGGGGACAGGCAAGTTGATTCCAGGAACCCTCCCAGATACCAAAATCCATGGATACCCAAGTCCCTTACATAAAATGGCATAGTATATAGCCTACACTTATCCTTCTGTGTACTTTAAATCATCTCTAGATTACTTATAATGCCTAGTACAATAAAAATGCCATTAAATGGTTGTTATACTGTATTTTTTTATTGTTTATTATTTTGGTTTATTTGTTTGTTTGTTTTGTGAATATTTTCAGTCTCTGGTGAGTTGAATCCACAGATGCAAAATCTGCAGCTACCGAGGGTCAACTGTGTATACCTGACACTGTAACAGAAACAATGCTTTCATTCACCCAGAATTTTACTGGTTATTGCCATTCTTGTTCATTTAAAGTAGACTTCCACTCAATTAGTAATAAACTGATCACTGACACCCAAACCCTAGCATCACCAAGTATACTCATGTAACAAACCTACACATGTACCCGCAAATCTAAAAAACAAAACAAAAGTAATAAACTGGTAATATTTTACAATGGAACAAGTGTTAACCTCTGTGCCTATAAAAGTTTAATACTGTTTTCATCTTAAACGCAAATCAAACGTGAAAGCTAGAAATTGTGAATTTTCTTGGAATTGATTAGTAATTTGTTTCCAAATTACCTAATATCTCAAGAAAGCTATACCTAAAAATTAATATTGATATTAGCAATGTATTCATTTGCTGTTATAGAATTTCTTTATAATGAGTTTATCTTTATTTAAAGTTTTTAGCAGTAAACTGTTATATTTTCCTTTCCAACTTATATTTTTCAGATTTTTATCAATTGGCATAAAAATACCTTATTATTCAAGTTTGTTCATTTTAAAAGTAATGGGGGTTATTTAAAAAAAAAAAAAACAAAAAACTAGGAAACATTATTGAGTGTCTTTAATTTTTTTGAATAGGCTCATCTTCAAGTGGATCTAATCTGGTTAAGACTCCCACACAAAAAAGAACTCGGAGAAAACTAATGCCATCTCCCTTGAAAGGACAGCATACTCTAAAGTCTCCACCATCTCAAAGTGTGCAACTCAATGATTCTCTTAGCAAAGAACTTCAGCCTATTGTGTATACACCAGAAGACTGTAGAAAAACTTTTCAAAATCCGTCTACAGTAACCTTAATAAAACCATCATCGTTTACTACAAGTTTTCAGGCTATCAGCTCAAATATAAACAGTGATAATTCTCAGAAAATGTGTGAAGTAGCTATCCCTCATAACAGAAGAAAAGAATGTGGACAGGAGGACTTGGACTCTACATTTACTATATGTGAAGACATCAAGAGCTTGAAGTGTAAATTACCCAAACAAGAATCACTACCAAATGATAACAAAGACATTTTACAACGGTACAAAAAAATAATATTTGCCAATTCTTTTTTTTTTTAATAGACTTTCAACTATTAGTTGAGGTTTATTTCATAAACCAAGTGTGCCATTTTGATTATAAAACAATCTGTTTTACTTTCATTAAATTTTAATTGTCTTTCTCTCTGAATATTAATTCACTAACAAAATATTTTAAAGTCTTAAATTTGATATCTTAAGTCAGTTGACCCTCATTAGTCTAGGAAAGACCTTAAGATATGTTTAGTTTGTTCTTCTTACTCTGAAGTTGGATTATACAAGCTATTGTTGGAGAATTATCATGTTTATTATTCATTAATATTTTCACTGAAGGAAATTCCACACTTTCTATTGATGTTTAGCAAACCTCAACTTACTCTGAAATGGTCATACCCCTAAAGTATGGTTGAATGTGTGTCATCCAAGCAAACATATCTTTCTCACTTTATCTGCATAATCATACCCAATCTAAATATGGAAAGAAAAATACCTTCACTCTTCTATGCCATTGGGAATGCAGAAATCTCTCGATAGCAACTTTACCTATGTTATAAAGAGAAAAGAATACCCCGGGGCTAGCAAGGGAATCTTTACAGTACAGCAGAATGTTTTTCTTTCTATATTAATACCAAATGGTTTTCTAATTATGGACACGTTTACTTCCTTTTCTCTTCATAGTTTAAATCAAAATTATTATTTTTTATTTGTCACTATTTAATATACAGGCTTGACCCTTCTTCATTCTCAACTAAGCATTCTATGCCTATACCAAGCATGGTGCCATCCTACATGGCAATGACTACTGCTGCCAAAAGGAAACGGAAATTAACAAGGTATGATTAAACATAAACTGGTTTGGTTCTATAATTATGTAAGTTAATCTTTATATGTTATTTTCTATTGCTTTTTTATTTTTTGTAATTAGACTCTCAATTCATGTTTAAGCATACTTAGGGTAAATTGCTCTGAATGGGGTACTGGATTTATATTATCAAAGGGAGATCTTGAAAAACTCAAGTATTTCACTTGATATTTATATAAAATATTTCCTATTTCAGAGTTTTAAAAATAAATTGAAAAGTTTTCTAGCTGCCAAAAATACTTAATTTTAACTTTTCTGGGGTGACAGTTTTTACTTATTTGGTTATTTTTACTTATTTCATTATCCTTTTTAAACATTACCAAATTTCTTACATCATAGAATTACGTTATTTTAATGGATTATGATATATGATTAAAATACAATGAGTGAAGAGACTTTTATTTCTGCCTAAGACAGTATAGCTTGTATCAGACCACCCCACCCATCAAGAACAGTTGTAAAAAGTGCATAAAATAGAACCAACAGCTGCTTGAAGGCAATGGAGAACAACCATTGTAGCCAGAATTGAGAGCCTAAGATCCCAGAGAAAAGGGAAACATGCTATAGATAGCCAGACTTTCTCTGCCTCTGTTTTTTATTTAGCATTTGCCACTTTATGGCATAAGACATAAAGGCCAAACAGAAAATGGAAACTTAGAGCTATTAGCTGTCTTACTGAACTACGGAATCAAAATTATTCTGTACAGTTTTTGTCCTCAAGGTATTCGCCAAGTACTCAACTTTGTGGAATGAGAGGCTAAGACACCAAGCTGAAAGTAGCTGCTAAGAGGCTTAAGTATTAAGCAGAGTGTTGATGTTCTTGTGAGGCTTTCACAGAAAAATTGGAGTTCAGGGATCACCATGAAGAAAAGGCCCTGTTAAACACATCAGGATTTTATTTGACATCCCTGAAGGGTAGTTCACTAGGAGTAGGGCAGCCCAGAAATAGGCCAGTTCTTGAAAGTCTGAAAGAGACCTTAGACCAACTCAATTCTTGATTGGATCAAGGTGATTTATCTTTGCTCTCCTTGCCACAGGAAAATTAAATTATCTCTGGAAGAATATACCATCTGGAGCCTCTATAGTTTTTTTTTTTTTTTTAATATATCAGTGTTTGGCACTTAAACAAAAATTACAAAGTATGCCAGGAAAGAGAACCAAATGACTAAAAATTAAGAGAAAAAAGCATCATAGGAGCAGTGATTCATACATGAGGCAGATATTGGGATTATCAGATAGGAATTCAAAAATTTTAACTGTATTGGTTTCAAATACTTTCCCAAAGAACCAGATTCTATTAAAATTAATCAAATGGATATTCTAGAACTGAAAATATAGAATTTACTGAGATAAAGAACTCAATAAATCAATTCAGCAGATTAGGTACAGCAGAAGAGAGTATTAGTGAACTGAAAGATAGATTTGTTTTTTATTTTTTATTTTGTGGGTATGTAGTAGGTGTATATATTATGGGGTGCATGGGATATTTTGATACAAGCATACAATGTGTAATAACCACATCAGTGTAAATGGAGTATCCATCCATTTATCCTTTGTGTTATAAACAATCTAATCATACTCTTAATTATTTTTTAAATGTACAGTACATTATTGTTGACTGTAGTTACCCTGTTGTGCTATCAAACACTACATCTTATTCATTATATTTAGATTAAACATCCCCCCATTAACCATCCTCCCCAATCTCCCGAAAAACCCTTCCCAGCCTCTGGTAACCATCATTCTACTTTCTGTCTCCATGAGTTCAATTTGTTTGATTTTTAGCTCCCCAAAATAAGTGAGAACATGCCAAGTTTTGTCTTTCTGTACCTGGCTTATTTCACTTAACATAATTACTGTCAGTTCCATCCACGTTGTTGCAAATGACAGGGTCTCATTCTTGTTTCATGGCTGAATGGTACTCCATTGTGTATACGTACCATATTTTCTTTGTCTATTCATCTGTTGATTGGCACTTAGGTTGCTTCCAAATCTTGGCTATTATGCATAGTATTGCAATAAACATGGTAGTGTTTATATCTTTTCAATATACTGATTTCCTTTCATTTTAGTATATATCTAGCAGGGGGATTGCTGGATCATATGATGACACTATTTTTAGTTTTTCGAGGAATCTTCCAACTTTTCTTTATAGTAGTTGTACTAATTTACATCCTCACAAACAGTATACAAGTGTTCCCTTTTCTCCACATCCTCGCCAGTGTTTGTTGTTGCCTGTCTTTTGGGAAAAAAAAAAAAAAAAAAAAAAAAAAAACATTGTAATTGGGGTGAGATGATATCTCATTGTAGTTTCGATTTACATTTTTCTAATGATCAGTGATACTGAGTTACCTTTTCATATGCTTGTTTGCCATTTATATGTCTTATTTTGAGAAATAAATTTTTTTTTATTTTGCCCATTTTAAAAATCAGATTATTAGATTTTTTTCCTAGAGTTGTTTGAGCTCCTTATATATTATGGTTATTAATCCCTTGTCAGATAGATGGTTTGCAGATATTTTCTCTCATTCTGTGAGTTGTCTCTTCACTTTATTGATTGTTTCTTTTGCTTTACAGAAGCTTTTTAACTTGATGTGATCCCATTTATCCATTTTTGCTTTGGTTGCCTGTGTGGGGTGTTACTCAAGAAATCTTTGTCCAGTCCAGTGTCCTAGAGAGTTTCCCCAGTGGTTTTTTTTTTAGCAGTTTCATAGTTTGAGGTCTTAGATTTAAGTTTTTATCCATTTTGATTTGATTTCTGTATATTGCAAGAGATAGGGATCTAGCTTCATTCTTCTGCATATGGATAAACAGTTTTTCCAGCACTGTTTATTGAAGAGACTGTCTTTCCCCCAATGTATGTTCTTGGCAACTTTGTCAAAAATGAGTTTACTATAAATGTATGGATTTATTTTGGGGCTGTCTATTCTGTTCCACTGATCTATATGTCTGGTTTTATGCCAATCCTGTGCTGTTTTGGTTACTATAGCTCTGTCGTGTAATTTGAAGTTAGATAATGTGATTCCTCCAGTTTTAATCTTTTTGCTCAGGATAGCTTTGGCTATTCTGGGTCTTTTGTGGTTCCATATAAATTTTAGGATTGTTTTTTCTATTTCTGTGAAGAATGTCATTGGTATTTTGATAGGGATTGCATTGATTCTGTAGACCACTGTGAGTAGTATGGACATTTTAACAATATTGATTCTTCCAATCCATGAACATAGAATATCTTTTTATTTTTTTGTATCCTCTTTAATTTTTTTACATCAATGTTTTTATAGTTTTCATTATATTTCATTATAGAGATCTTTTACTTCTTTGGTTAACTCCTGTTTTATTTTTAGCTTTTGTAAAAGGGATTACTTTTTTTTTCAAATTATTTCACTGTTTGTTTGTAGAAATGCTACTGGTTTTTCTGTATTGATTTTGTATTTTGCAACTCTACTGAATTTGTTTCTCAGTTCGCATAGTTTTTTGGTGGAGTCTAGGTTTTTCCAAATATATGATAAGATCATGTCATCTGTACAGAAGGATAATTTTACTTCTTCATTTCCAATTTGGATGTTCTTTCTTTCTTTTCTTTCTCTTGTCTGATAGCTCTACTTAGGACTTCCAGTACTATGTTAAATAATAAATACTGGTGAAAGTGGGCATCCTTGTCGTGTTCCACAACTTAGAGAAAACGATTTCAGATTTTCTGCATTCAGAATAGTATTAGGTGTGGGTCTGTCATGTATGGCTTTTATTGTGTTGAGATATGTTCCTTCTATACCCAGTTTTTTTAGAGTTTTTATCATAAAGGGATGCTGGATTTTATCAAATGCTTTTTCAGCATCAACTGAAATGATCATATGGTTTTTGTTCTTCATTCTATTGATATGATGTATCACATTGGTTAATTTGTAAGATGCTTATGTTGAACCATCTTGCATCCCTAGCATAAATCCCACTTGGCCGTAATGAATGATTTTTTTGGGTTTGTTATTGGATTCAGTTTGCTAGTATTTTGATAAGGATTTTTGCGTGTGTTCATCAGGGATATTGGCTGGAGTTTTCTTATTTTGATGTGTCCTTTTCTGGTTCTGGTATCAGAGTAATACTGGCCTCATATAATGATTTTGGAAGTATTCCTTCTGCCTCTGTTTTTCAGAATGGTTTGAGTAAGATTGGTATTGGTTCTTTTTTAAATGTTTGGTAAAAATCAACAGTGAAGCCATCAAATTCCAAGCTTTTCTTTGCTGGGAGACTTTTTATTATGACTTCGATTTTGTTACTTGTTATTCATCTGTTCAGGTTTTGGAATTTTTTCTGAAAAACAGACTGGTAGGAAAATATCTAAACTGATATGCAGAATGATAAAAAATATGGGAAGAAGTGAAAGAGACATGGGACACAATTTTTAAAAGGCTAGAACGTATGTATTTTGTGTCTCAGAAGGGAATGAGAGAAAGAATAGGGAAAAATAATATTTGAGATGATGGCTAATACTTATTCAAAACTAACAAGACACTAAACCATGGATTTGAGAAGCACTGCAAACCAAAAGCAGGATTAATATAAAGAGAAACATACCTAGGTATATAGTAGTAAAACAACTAAAAAAGATAAGGAAAAATCATAAATATATTGAGTTATATGACTAGAAGTTCATGATACATTCTTTATATACTATAAATTGAATGCAATGACAAAATATACTGAATAAATATAAAATGGATCTGACTTCCTCTACCTCTTTTTCTTTGCTATGTGATCATGGGGAGAAAAGTTTATAGAAGACCTTAAAATGACTCTTTTTAAATGTATTTTCCACCAGGAGCCTGTTATTTAAGCAACAGGAAACAAATTTACAAGTAACCTACTTATTTGTGCTACATAGAGTATCTTCTCATAAGTGAATTTAATATCTGTCTTCGTCCCTCCTAAACAAAGTATAACAGAGACTTGGAATGTGTAAATTTAAAATTTATGGATTTTTTCCTAAATGTCTCATCTATGACATTTAAAATTTTGTATTTGCTAAGGTACAAATTTGAATTGTACAATTAGTCTGGTTTATATACAGAAGTCAGTCACTTTATGAGTGAGCCTAGCTAACCACAATCATCTGTTTTGTCTACTTTTATCACTAATTTGCATAATGTCAGTTTTGTCATTTGTTCCATTAATTAGTTTTAGTGAGTTTTCTTGTCCTTCACTGGTAGTGTGTTGTGTTTACTTAGATGTCACAAATGTTTATAGATAAGAATAATTTTTAAATGTGAACTTAGCTATTATAAAATCAAATGGTTTTTCAGGAAATGTCCAGGTATGTGAATTGTGTCTTTGGAGTGATTTTAGATAAGTTAAAGGGCTTCCACATGAACAACTAATATTGTGAAATAATATTAAAGAACATGTAAAGAAAGTAACTTGATTTCTTATAGCCTATTAATTGTTATATTACATTCCCTCTGGCACCAGTAATTAGATCCTGCCATTGACTAAGGTTAAAAGAGATTAATGCTAGAAATGTACATAATTACTTTTTTTAATCTTCCTTTTCCCCAATTAAAGTTACATGAGCTTCAGAGTAATAAACTGTGGTATTTTCCATTTAGCAGCTTTATATACATATTTAGTTGTGTATTTTTCTAATACAGTTTTTAAAATAAAGAAGGGGAAGCTCTCTATATATGTATTTCATTTATTTTGCATAAAATAGCATTAGAGTTTGAAAGCACTGGATATTCCAAAACCTACCCAACAGATTTTTTTAAATAATTGAGAATATTAGATTTTTAATCTTAACAATTTATGTAATATTTCTGTAGCAGACTATTTTACTAAATTGATTAGCCTATCAAATATTTAAATATAATACATACATAATGTTAGCTTTTACTTCTCAATTATATTAATCAGAGTTTTGGATTGTTTGTTTTGTATTTATTTGGTTAATTGGTTTCTTGTTTGTTCCACAATCTTTTAAGCACCCCATAGCAGTTTTATACTTGCCATACATTTTTATTTTGTTTTGAAAGATGTCTAATTATTTCAACTAGAAATTATTTCAGACAAAATAGTATAAGAGGTATTATGTTAATTGAGTAGAAACATTCTCCCTATATAAGGGAGCAAAAGATTAGTTCTTCACTTTATTTATAGTTATGGCAATATATTTTGCACACAACTGGAAGTGTCTTTGGATTTCTCAGTATAGTCTTTAACATAATTTGAATTTGCACTCATATCAGTTTTAAGTCTTTGTAGTTTATGACCTAAAACATAAATGTTAAACATTTCATCAATGGACTATTTAACTAAATCATAAAAATGTTTGGGTATATTTTATATAAATACGCAATTTATTAGGGTTGGATTTTATTTCTAGAAATATGAGTTCTAATCAAATAGCTTTATTCAAAAGCCTAATTTTCAAGAAAGAACATGCTATGAGTAAAAAGTAGGGTCCTGGAACTAGCCAAAGTGAATAATCATACTGTGAAATAATAAAGACAACTTTGGGATAAATTTAAGAAAAAACAATGTTTTATCAAAAGTAACTAATAACATTGATCTTTATATTTGAAAAAATAAAATCACCAAATGATCAAAAAAGAATTTCTGCCTTGGACAGCTGATTTGTACAAAAAAGCATGTTTAATATTCAAAACAGAATCATAGTAATTTATCACCATTTAGGAAGTGGGGACTACTGTAGTTGATATATTATTTGTGCATACAAATTTGTGATTTTACCTTCATAAACTGTGTATTTTTCATTACTTCCACTGAGTAGTCACCCCTTATTCAAGTTTTGCTTTCTGTGGTTTCAGTTACCCATGGTCAACTGCAGTTCAAAAATAGGCGATTGTAGTACAATAAGATATTTTAAGAGAGAGAGAGACCACATTCACATAGCCTTATTAAATGTATTGTTATAATTGCTCTATTTTATTATTGTTAATCTCTTACTGTGCCTAATTTATAATTTAAACTTTATCATAGATATGTGTAGGAGAATACGTAGTATGTATCCTGTTTGGTACTATCCTCGCTTGCAGGCATCCACGGGCAATCTTAGAAGATATCCCCCCTGATGATAAGGTTACTATATAGTATCTTTATTAGTCAGAATTTCCCTCAACTTAGGTTGTTTGAATCAGTGTGGAAGGTTGTTCTTTTTCCACCCAACGCCCAATCCTACCTGTTAAAAATTGATCTACCTTAGGACTAGGAAGTACTGCTGTTTTTCAGGGCCCAGATCAAACTCATTGCATCCACAAAATTTTCCATTATTCTTTCTTACTCTACACTCAAGAATCTATAGCTCCTTGTATTATGAAAACCTTGGCACTGTATTTTTGCTTTACCTTATATTATTTCATGTATTTATCTTATTTTTTTCTCATCTCCACTGTATGTCTATTCTATAAGCTTTAGGACAGGAATTTTTGTGCCTTATTTATTTGTATATCCTGTAACACAAGGCCATAATAGGTGTTTAGTAATATGTCAACTCAAATTGAGTAAGAAATTTGAACCATCACAGTGTAAGACTGATTAAATTTTTGAAGCTAGAGCAAATGAAAACAGGTCATTCTTTTTATTTCAGTGATTGTAATAATTAGAAATTTTTATTCTGTTACCCTGCTTTCATTTTAAAACAAAGTTTTTCAAACAATCTCACTTGTTTATACCTTTCAGATTAGGGTTCTTGGTCCAAATTTGTAACATGAGCTTAGGTTTTGTTTTTGTTTTTGTTTTTTGTTTTTTGTTTTTTACCTCTTGTGACTATGTGCTACTGATCTCTACATTTTAAATAATAGTGCTTGAGTGCTTGCTTATCTGCCAGCAAAGCACCCTGGAATATTCTGCTACAGAATTGTAACATAGACCTACAGTCATAACATTCAATTTGAATAAATATATTAAATATCCAATTTAAAATCACGCACAGCTAAATTTCTCTGTGGGCCAAAAATGTATTTAGTACCTCCACTTCTGTGATATTTCACAACCTAATATTTTTGTGTTTTATTTCTTTAATTACTGTTGCATGTAGAATGTGTATTAGAACTTTGAGAGATTAAAAAAAATGCTTAACTAAATTAAAAACTTTTCCCCTCAAGTTCTACATCAAACACTTCGTTAACTGCAGACATAAATTCTGGATTTGCCAAACGTGTTCGACAAGATAATTCAAGCGATAAGCACTTACAAGAAAACAAACCAACAATGGGTATGTCTCAGCTTTTAATTTGATATTTAATGGTATGACTATGTAACACACTTATAGTACTTTACGTTTTTTATTGTGTTTTCGTAAGAATCTCCCTTTATTCATCACCTTTACTATATGGTAGAACAAGTATGATTATCCACATGTTATAGATAAGGAAACTTTAAAACACAAAAAGCATTTACCCAAGATCACACAGATACTATATTGGAGGAACCAAAACTCAAGAACCAGATCTTACAGCTCTACATTATACACCCTTTTAGTTATCCCTACTGCCTCATAATAATTGAAGTAATTGGCTAAATGTATTATTTAATGTTACTAATTAAGTATATTTTACAGATAAACTATACCCACGTTAAATTTTTCTCTTAGCGTAATATTTTGAATAATTTGGCCTCTAACTCAATGTATAACTACTACACATATTCCAGTCTATATCTAGTTATAATCATATTGTAACTCCCATTGGCAAGTTGGAAAAGATACTGATGGATCTTTCCCATCAGTTTGAAAGATACTACATTCCATCAACCACATATGGGAGTGACATGAGTTCATGATAACAAAACTACTTCAGTTAAACTAGTGGTATATATCATGCCAGCCAGTTTCCAGGCCCCAGCATCTAGACTTCTGTCTCTCTGATACTACAGTTCCTAAGACTTCATTCAGAAACTATTTATTTACTAGGCATTTACCATGTCTTGTGATGAATACAGAGAGCAGTAAGACATAGTTTGATTGTTCTCTGTAGGAACTTATAATTATAGCAGATGGAATTTAAAGGTGTCTCATGATACAATGTTTCTAAGAATAACAAGAAAGCTATTGTTACTTTTTTCTGTCAATGTCCTTAGATTAGAGTAATACAAAATTCCTCAGTAACTTTGTCAACCTGTATTGGTAAATGCTTGCTTCCTGTAGTAGCCAGTGTTTACCTTAAGTTCAATGGAAATTGAAACATCAGACAGCAAATTGAAACATCAGACAGTAAGGTAGTAAAGTATAAAATTTGCCTTGATTATTTGGTTTGACATGTTGTACTTAATAATGCTTAAAAATGTGTATCTGTAGTTAGTGTAGATGTGTACTGCCCCATTGATCTTCTGAAAAAGTTCTTCAAGAATCATAATTCTACAGCCAAATAATAAATTTATAAAAACTCTCAAATCATAGAAATTGGATTTTTCTAATATGCTTATTATCTGAAGATACAAATGCATCAAATATCTCATGTATAAAGAGAAGTGAGTAAAAATATCAACTACGGGGAAAAAAAAAAGTGGGAGATGATACTAAACCACAATGCTTGCCAAAGAGGTATTCGTTTGTAAGGAAAGATATTTTATATACATTATAATGTTCAAGTGAAAATGCCCAAATGCACAGCAGAAAAAAGTGAGAATTGAGACTGCCTTCCTTAGAACGTATTAAGCCAAGTTTTCTAACAAACAATGTACCAATGTACAAATAAAGAAACATACGACCATCAGTAGGGAAAAAGGCAACTCCTGTTAACTGAGCAATTAGAGAAATAAGAAACACAGTGTTAAGCAAATATGTCCATCTAAAACTCAAACCTAATGTGGCCCAGAAAGTGGATAAGCAATTAAACTGATCCTGAAAATAGTCAATGGCACCTTGTTGTAACAACACTTTGTTGAGTAGAAAATGATGGGGAAAGCTAATGAAGAACCAGAAGAATGGGCATAAATAGAACATACTTGAGAGGTGGCAGTAGGGAAGAGCTACAGGATTAAGATCAGCCCTTTAGGAAGTACTAGATGCAAATGATAATTTTAAATTGAAAAAGTATGGAAGTTTAAATCCCTGGGGAAATAATCCAAGGAATGAGAAAAAAATGGTGATACAGCAAAGAAAGGAAGAAATGCTTGTAGAAATGGTCTTTTATTAGTCAGAAAGAAAGAAAGTGAACATAGTAATTAATTCAATGACTTCACCTGATGTCTGTGTATGTGCACACACTCACTGAAACTTCAGTTTGCAATATGAATTTGAACCGCTTTTAAAAACCAAAGGTATTAATGTCTCTTTGTTGTTGTTGTAGTATTTTAAATTATGTTAACTAACAACTATGAATTTCAAGAGTAAATTTTCCTTTCTATGGTTATGATTTTTATAAGTTGAATGATGCAAACTTTTTGAATGATACTTATGCCATATTTATGCATCTTTTTATTTCTTCTCTAGAACATAAAAGAAACATCTGTAAAGTAAATCCAAGCTTGGTTAGAAAATTTGGAAGAAATATTTCAAAAGGAAATCTAAGATAAATCACTTCAAAACCAAGCAAAATGAAGTTGATCAAATCTGCTTTTCAAAGTTTATCAGTACCCTTTCAAAAATATATTTAAAATCTTTGAAAGAAGACCCATCTTAAAGCTAAGTTTACCCAAATACTTTCAGCAAGCAGAAAAATGAAACTCTTTGTTTTCTTCTTTTGTATTCTAAAAAAATAAAATTCCAAAAGAAAAGGTTGTCTTTTAAGTTTTTTAAATATTTGTTGCCTTTTAAAATCCCTGAGTGTAAGTTACCATGGTGGCAGCTTAGTTTTACTATGCTACAACAAGTTGACTAGGACATTTTAGTAAATGGTAGTGAGTTAAATTATCTTTATTATTTTTTGAAAATAAGAATTTAGAAGTGGTAAAATTATGGCCCAAGATGTATTTGGCTTGCTATTATGTTTTAATACATTGTTTTAATCATATATATGACTTTCCTTTTCAAAAATAATGTACAAGTGTCGATATATGTGCCCATAAAATCATTGTAAATATTATTTAAGTAGTCATCACAAATAAAATATTGTTCTTGCTACTTGATATATTAAAGATGTAGATTTTTAAGTGTTTCATTTTCTTGTCTCATTACTACCCCTTACATACTCTAAACCAATGGTCCCCAATCTTTTTGGCACCAGGGACCAGTTTTGTGGAAGACAAAACCACAGACTGAGAGTCGGGGGATGGTTTCAGGATGATTCAAGCACTTTACATTTATTGTGCACTTTGTTTCTATTATTATTACATTATATATTATATATATTATTAAATAATTACATAACTCACCATAATGTAGAATCACTGGGAGCCCTGAGCTTGTTTTCTTGCAACTAAACGGTACCATCTTGGGGTAATAGGAGACAGTCACAGATCATCAGGCATTACATTCTCACAGGAAGTGTGCAACTTAGATCCCTCACATGCACAGTTCACAACAGGGGTCACACTCATGAGAATGTAACGCCGCTTCTGATCTGATACGTGGCAGAGCTCAGGCAGTAATGCCAACAATGGGAGCGCTCACCTACCACTCGCCTCCTGCTCTGCGGCCTGGTACCTAACAGGCCACGGTTGGGGACCCCTGCTCTAAACTATTATTTTATAGAAAATGTGAATTTTGTAGATTTGTATTTCAGATACGATCAAGATATGTGGTGCCAGAGTCAAGTCTGAAAATAATCCACAGGCCTCGTAATGATAATGGGAAAAGATGTTTCAGTCATTCTTGCTGCTATAGGAAGTACATGGAGCTGCAACTTAATTATACAACCTTGTTTTCTTGCCTTGCCTGTCCTGTTTGTTTGCTGAATGTAACACATTTGGCCAAATGCACTTTTAATTTTATGCAGCACAGGACCCTTCACACCAAAGCAAACAAGCTGAAACATTTTAAGCCTTTCAGCTAATCAAGTTTTTCCACTTAAAATCTGGTTGGGAGAGTGTGAGAATAATCTTTAAGGTCCCTTTCAGCTCTGACACTGGTGATTCCATATTTATAGAGCATCTTCAGGATCTGTCATATGGAAAACCACCATACACACTTTTTTTTTTTTTGGTCCCTTCGTCATTTGGTTTTTGAGTGTGTTGCCTGTTTAACAACCACTTTCACCTCTGTATTCCTTTCAATTTTAGGTAAAAGAAATCTTTTTACCAGATAGTGATGCGTGGTGGCTACCATGATTAATAAGTGACTAGACCTCATGGTCCTCCTCATACCATAAGGTATAAGCACAATTTTCTTATATACCATTTTTATCAGGTAGAGATTTGGCCTTCTATAAAAATTAATAAAAGGGCCTTTGTCATAGAACTATATTAACGGGAAGTTAGGGGGAATAAACCATAAAGAATGTGGGAAAAGAAGGCGATTAACTATGTGAATTTAAACTAAAACAAGAATGCTATTTGATAAGTCACTGTGAAAACATTTTTAAGTGGGCCTATGTAAAAAGTAGATCAATCATAAGTGAATATGTAACCATGAATTTTCACAAGGTGAACATGCCCATGTAACCAGCACTCAAATGATGAAATAGAAAATTATCCATACCTAGGAAGACTCCCTTACACCTTCTCCCAGTCACCACCTCCCTCAATGGTAACAGCTATCCTAACTTCTAACAGCACAGTTTGATTTTTAATTGATTATTTCTTAAAAAATTAATATATGTACTTTTAATTAGTACATAATAATTGCACATATATGGGGTACAATGTGATATGTTGATATATGTATACAATGTGCAATGATCAAGTCAGGATTTTAGCATATCCATCACCTTAAAACTTTATCTTTGTGTTGGTAACATCAGAGATATATTTTAACTAAAATAACTAATTTTTATTTTTAAAAAATGTTCTTCTAGAAAATGATACAGAATGGTATGAAGTAAATGTGCTTCCTCCTCATCTCCTACTAATATCATTCCCAGGTGCAACCACTGTTAATATTAGGTTGGTGCAAAAGTAATTGCGATTTTTGTCAGTACTTTCAATGGCAAAAACTGCAATTACTTTTGCACCAACCTAATAGTTTAGGTACCATGCCTAGACATTTACTTTTGTCATATATATATAGAGAGAGAGAGAAAGAGAGAGAGATCTAGATCTATATTCCTATATTCTTGGGGATTTTCTATGAAAATAGGATCGTACTTTTTATATTGTTTTGCACTTTTCATTTTTTTTTTTTAATTCTACTTTAAGTTCTAGGGTACAAGTGGATAACGTGCAGATTTGTTACATATGTATACCTGTGCCATGTTGGCGTGCTGCACCCATCAACTCGTCAGCACCCATCAACTCGTCATTTACATCAGGTATAACTCCCAATGCAATCCTTCCCCCCTCCCCCCTCCCCGTGACAGGCCCCGCTGTGTGATGTTCCCCTTCCCGAGTCCAGGTGATCTCATTGTTCAGTTCCCACCTATGAGTGAGAACATGCGGTGTTTGGTTTTCTGTTCTTGCAATAGTTTGCTGAGAATGATGGTTTCCAGCTGCATCCATGTCCCTACAAAGGACACAAACTCATCCTTTTTTATGGCTGCATAGTATTCCATGGTGTATATATGCCACATTTTCTTAATCCAGTCTGTCACTGATGGACATTTGGGTTGATTCCAAGTCTTTGCTATTGTGAATAGTGCCGCAATACATATACGTGTGCATGTGTCTTTATAGCAGCATGATTTATAATCCTTTGGGTATATCCCTAGTAATGGGATGGCTGGGTCATATGGTACATCTAGTTCTAGATCCTTGAGGAATCGCCATACTGTTTTCAATAATGGTTGAACTAGTTTACAATCCCACCAACAGTGTAAAAGTGTTCCTATTACTCCACATCCTCTCCAGCACCTGTTGTTTCCTGACTTTTTCATGATCGCCATTCTAACTGGTGTGAGATGGTATCTCATTGTGGTTTTGATTTGCATTTCTCTGATGGCCAGTGATGATGAGCATTTTTTCATGTGTCTGTTGGCTGTATGAATGTCTTCTTTTGAGAACTGTCTGTTCATATCCTTTGCCCACTTTTCGATGGGGTTGTTTGTTTTTTTCTTGTAAATTTGTTTGAGTTATTTGTAGTTCTGGATATTAGCCCTTTGTCAGATGAGAAGATTGCAAAAATTTTCTCCCATTCTGTAGGTTGCCTGTTCACTCTGATGGTAGTTTCTTTTGCTGTGCAGAAGCTCTTTAGTTTAATTAGACCCCATTTGTCAATTTTGGTTTTTGTTGCCATTGCTTTTGGTGTTTTAAACATGAAGTCCTTGCCCATGTCTATGTCCTGAATGGTATTACCTAGGTTTTCTTCTAGGGTTTTTATGGTATTAGGTCTAACATTTAAGTCTCTAATCCATCTTGAATTAATTTTCGTATAAGGAGTAAGGAAAGGATCTAGTTTCAGCTTTCTACTTATGGCTAGCCAATTATCCCAGCACCATTTATTAAATAGGGAATCCTTTCCCCATTTCTTGTTTTTGTCAGGTTTGTCAAAGATCAGATGGCTGTAGATGTGTGCTGTTATTTCTGAGGGCTCTGTTCTGTTCCATTGGTCTATATCTCTGTTTTGGTACCAGTACCATGCTGTTTTGGTTACTGCAGCCTTGTAGTATAGTTTGAAGTCAGGTAGCGTGATGCCTCCAGCTTTGTTCTTTTGACTTAGGATTGTCTTGGCAATGCGGGCTCTTTTTTGGTTCCATATGAACTTTAAAGCAGTTTTTTCCAATTCTGTGAAGAAACTCATTGGTAGCTTGATGGGGATGGCATTGAATCTATAAATTACCTTGGGCAGTATGGCCATTTTCACGATATTGATTCTTCCTATCCATGAGCATGGTATGTTCCATTTTTTTGTGTCCTCTTTTATTTCACTGAGCAGTGGTTTGTAGTTCTCCTTGAAGAGGTCCTTTACATCCCTTGTAAGTTGGATTCCTAGGTATTTCATTCTCTTTGAAGCAATTGTGAATGGAAGTTCATTCCTGATTTGGCTCTCTGTTTGTCTGTTACTGGTGTATAAGAATGCTTGTGATTTTTGCACATTAATTTTGTATCCTGAGACTTTGCTAAAGTTTCTTATCAGCTTAAGGAGATTTTGGGCTGAGACAATGGGGTTTTCTAAATATACAATCATGTCATCTGCAAACAGGGACAATTTGACTTCCTCTTTTCCTAACTGAATATGCTTTATTTCTTTCTCTTGCCTGATTGCCCTAGCCAGAACTTCCAACACTATGTTGAACAGGAGTGGTGAGAGAGGGCATCCCTGTCTTGTGCCAGTTTTCAAAGGGAATTTTTCCAGATTTTGCCCATTCAGTATGATATTCGCTGTGGGTTTGTCATAAATAGCTCTTATTATTTTGAGATATGTTCCATCAATACCGAATTTATTGAGCATTTTTAGCATGAAGGGCTGTTGAATTTTGTCAAAGGCCTTTTCTGCATCTATTGAGATAATCATGTGGTTTTTGTCTTTGGTTCTGTTTATATGCTGGATTATGTTTATTGACTTGCGTATGTTGAACCAGCCTTGCATCCCAGGGCTGAAGCCCACTTGATCATGGTGGATAAGCTTTTTGATATGCTGCTGGATCCGGTTTGCCAGTATTTTATTGAGGATTTTGCATCGATGTTCATCAGGGATATTGGTCTAAAATTCTCTTTTTTTGTTGTGTCTCTGCCAGGCTTTGGTATCAGGATGATGTTAGCCTCATAAAATGAGTTAGGGAGGATTCCCTCTTTTTCTGTTGATTGGAATAGTTTCAGAAGGAATGGTACCAGCTCCTCCTTGTACCTCTGGTAGAATTCAGCTGTGAATCCATCTGGTCCTGGACTTTTTTTCATTGGTAGGCTATTAATTATTACCTCAATTTCAGAGCCTGCTATTGGTCTATTCAGGGATTCAGCTTCTTCCTGGTTTAGTCTTGGGAGAGTGTAAGTGTCCAGGAAATTATCCACTTCTTCTAGATTTTCTAGTTTATTTGCGTAGAGGTGTTTATAGTATTCTCTGATGGTAGTTTGTATTTCTGTGGGGTCGGTGGTGATATCCCCTTTATCATTATTTATTGCGTCAATTTGATTCTTCTCTCTTTTCTTCTTTATTAGTCTTGCTAGCAGTCTATCAATTTTGTTGATCTTTTCAAAAAACCAACTCTTGGATTCATTGATTTTTTGGAGGGTTTTTTGTATCTCTATCTCTGTCAGTTCTGCTCTGATCTTAGTTATTTCTTGCCTTCTGCTAGCTTTCGAATGTGTTTGCTCTTGCTTCTCTAGTTCTTTTAATTGCGATGTTAGAGTGTCAATTTTAGATCTTTCCTGCTTTCTCTTGTGGGCATTTAGTGCTATAAATTTCCCTCTACACACTGCTTTAAATGTGTCCCAGAGATTCCGGTACATTGTATCTTTGTTCTCATTGGTTTCAAAGAACATCTTTATTTCTGCCTTCATTTCGTTATGTACCCAGTAGTCATTCAGGAGCAGGTTGTTCAGTTTCCATGTAGTTGAGTGGTTTTGATTGAGTTTCTTAGTCCTGAGTTCTAGTTTGATTGCACTGTGGTCTGAGAGACAGTTTGTTATAATTTCTGTTCTTGTACATTTGCTGAGGAGTGCTTTACTTCCAATTACGTGGTCGATTTTGGAGTAAGTACGATGTGGTGCTGAGAAGAATGTATATTCTGTTGATTGGGGGTGGAGAGTTCTATAGATGTCTATTAGGTCTGCTTGCTGCAGAGATGAGTTCAATTCCTGGATATCCTTGTTAACTTTCTGTCTCGTTGATCTGTCTAATGTTGACAGTGGAGTGTTGAAGTCTCCCATTATTATTGTATGGGAGTCTAAGTCTCTTTGTAAGTCTCTAAGGACTTGCTTTATGAATCTGGGTGCTCCTGTATTGGGTGCATATATATTTAGGATAGTTAGCTCTTCCTGTTGAATTGATCCCTTTACCATTATGTAATGGCCTTCTTTGTCTCTTTTGATCTTTGATGGTTTAAAGTCTGTTTTATCAGAGACTAGTATGGCAACCCCCGCTTTTTTTGTTCTCCATTGGCTTGGTAAATCTTCCTCCATCTCTTTATTTTGAGCCTATGTATGTCTCTGCGTGTGAGATGGGTCTCCTGAATACAGCAGACTGATGGGTCTTGACTCTTTATCCAGTTTGCCAGTCTGTGTCTTTTAATTGGAGCATTTAGTCCATTTACATTTAAGGTTAAGATTGTTATGTGTGAACTTGATCCTGCCATTATGATATTAACTGGTTATTTTGCTCGTTAGTTGATGCAGTTTCTTCCTAGCCTCGATGGTCTTTACATTTTGGCATGTTTTTGCAATGGCTGGTACTGGATGTTCCTTTCCATGTTTAGTGCTTCCTTCAGGGTCTCTTGTAAGGCAGGCCTGGTGGCGACAAAATCTCTAAGCATTTGCTTATCTGTAAAGGATTTTATTTCTCCTTCACTTATGAAACTTAGTTTGGCTGGATATGAAATTCTGGGTTTAAGATTCTTTTCTTTAAGAATGTTGAATATTGGCCCCCACTCTCTTCTGGCTTGTAGAGTTTCTGCCGAGAGATCTGCTGTTAGTCTGATGGGCTTCCCTTTGTGAGTAACCTGACCTTTCTCTCTGGCTGCCCTTAAGATTTTTTCCTTCATTTCAACTTTGGTGAATCTGGCAATTATGTGTCTTAGAGTTGCTCTTCTCGAGGAGTATTTTTGTGGCGTTCTCTGTATTTCCTGAATTTGAATGTTGGCCTGCCCTACTAGGTTGGGGAAGTTCTCCTGGATGATATCCTGTAGAGTGTTTTCCAACTTGGTTCCATTTTCCCCCTCCCTTTCAGGCACCCCAATCAGACGTAGATTTAGTCTTTTTACATAATCCCATACTTCTTGCAGGCTTTGTTCATTTCTTTTTCTTCTTTTTTCTTTTGGTTTCTCTTCTCGCTTCATTTCATTCATTTGATCCTCAGTCACTGATACTCTTTCTTCCAGTTGATCGAGTCGGTTACTGAAGCTTGTGCATTTGTCACGTATTTCTTGTGTCATGGTTTTCATCTCTGTCCATTGGTTTATGGCCTTCTCTGCATTAATTATTCTAGTTATCAATTCTTCCACTTTTTTTTCAAGATTTTTAGTTTCTTTGCGCTGGGTACGTAATTCCTCCTTTAGCTCTGAGAAGTTTGATGGACTGAAGCCTTCTTCTCTCATCTCGTCAAAGTCATTCTCCGTCCAGCTTTGATCCGTTGCTGGCGATGAGCTGCGTTCCTTTGCAGGGGGCGATGCGCTCTGATTTTTTGAATTTCCAGCTTTTCTGCCCTGCTTTTTCCCCATCTTTGTGGTTTTATCTGCCTCTGGTCTTTGATGATGGTGACGTACTGATGGGGTTTTGGTGTAGGTGTCCTTCCTGTTTGTTAGTTTTCCTTCTAACAGTCAGGACCCTCAGCTGTAGGTCTGTTGGAGATTGCTTGAGGTCCACTCCAGACCCTGTTTGCCTGGGTATCAGCAGCAGAGACTGCAGAAGATAGAATATTGCTGAACAGCGAGTGTACCTGTCTGATTCTTGCTATGGAAGCTTCCTCTCAGGGGTGTACTCCACCGTGTGAGGTGTGGGGTGTCGGTCTGCCCCTAGTGGGGGATGTCTCCCAGTTAGGCTACTCAGGGGTCAGGGACCCACTTGAGCAGGTAGTCTGTCCCTTCTCAGATCTCAACCTCCCTGTTGGGAGATCCACTGCTCACTTCAAAGCTGTCAGACAGAGTCGTTTGCGTCTGCAGAAGTTTCGGCTGCTTTTTGTTGTTGTTGTTGTTGTTGTTTAGCTGTGCCCTGTCCCCAGAGGTGGAGTCTACAGAGACAGGCAGGACTCCTTGAGCTGCTATGAGCTCCACCCAGTTCGAGCTTCCCAGCCGCTTTGTTTATCTACTTAAGCCTCAGCAATGGCGGGCGTCCCTCCCCCAGCCTCGCTGCTGCCTTGCCGCAAGATCGCAGACTGCTGTGCTAGCAATGAGGGAGGCTCCCTGGGCATGGGACCCTTCCGGCCAGGTGTGGGATATAGTCTCCTGGTGTGCCCGTTTGCTAAGATCCTTGGTAGAGCGCAGTATTGGGGTGGGAGTTACCCGATTTTCCAGGTGTTGTGTGTCTCAGTTCCCCTGGCTAGGAAAAGGGATTCCCTTCCCCCTTGAGCTTCGCAGGTGAGGGGATGCCTCGCCCTGCTTCAGCTCTCGCTGGTCGGGCTGCAGCAGCTGACCAGCACTGATTGTCAGGCACTCCCTAGTGAGATAAACCCAGTCCCTCAGTTGGAAATGCAGAAATCACTTGTCTTCTGTGTCGCTCGCGCCTGGAGTTGGAGACTGGAGCTGTTCCTATTCGGCCATCTTGCTCCGCCCCCGCACTTTTCATTTTCATTCACATTTAAAACCATGGTGCCGCCGGGCGCAGTGGCTCAAGCCTGTAATCCCAGCACTTTGGGAGGCCGAGACGGGCGGATCACGAGGTCAGGAGATCAAGACCATCCTGGCTAACACGGTGAAACCCCGTCTCTACTAAAAAATACAAAAAAAAACTAGCCGGGCGAGGTGGCAGGCGCCTGTAGTCCAGCTACTCGGGAGGCTGACGCAGGAGAATGGCGTGAACCCGGGAGGCGGAGCTTGCAGTGAGCTGAGATCCGGCCACTGCACTCCAGCTTGGGAGACAGAGCGAGACTCCGTCTCAAAAAAAAAAAAAAAAAAAAAACCATGGTGGACATATTTCTAAAATTTTTAAGTGTGAATTTCATAATGCTGCTGATAACAATTTTTATATAGTAAATATATCAAGAGAAACGTAGATGATGGTCTCTTTTGAGCTACACTGTTCAGCATTTCTGAAAATATTGGAGTAGTCACTCACTGTTATTTCTACATCATGATGTGTTATGCATGTTCCACAGAACACAGCTTACCTGGGATTCCCTGCCAAGGAAAGGGTTCCAGGTCAAAGAAGGGTGGAAAATGCAGCATACTGGGAAACTGATTGTGCACATTGACAATATAAGCACCTGAAGTCTCATAACCAAGAGTCTTGTTTTACTTAACCCCGTAATTTTCGAATTACTTTTAAAACGCTGAAGTTTTTAAAAATTGTGTGAGAATACTATATTGAACCCTCATTATTATAACACTGAATACAATTATCAGATTTTGTCCAGGGTATTCTTTTTCTTATTTTTTTCCTTTGGTGGAGTATTTTAAAGCCTCATTTAGTCACTGCATACTTGCTTATGAATCTGAAAAAAAGTGACATTTCTTTATATTTTAAAAAATCCTTTCACTAAAGAGCTAGTGTTATCCCTAAAAACATACTTGGAACAACAATGTTCTAAATTAATAATGGTTATAAAATTGACAGAAATTAGAAAGTTATGATGGTAGAGATTTAGTGGAATATATTCAAGAGAGTCATTTTATTTATCATATTGAAATAATCACTTTCAATACATTAATTCTAATTCTACCAATCTTTCTCATTCACTTTTATTAAGACCTAAGTAAAATAAATTTTGATTTTTGCAGAGTAACATTTTAAAAAATAAGATTATATTATGCTTTCCTACCTTTTAAAATTAAAGAACATGTTCCTACATTCCTGGATGTTATACTTGACTTTGCTTACATGCCAAAGGTAGGTAAAGTACACACCAAATGTCGTGAACAATAGCACTGCTATAACATGGTGTATGTGTTAAAACACAAAATGCTATGCAAAGTTATACAAGGAGGGTGGTCCGATTTCAGACAGGAATTTATAATGCCAGATGCAGATGGCTGTGGCCCACTGTCATGAGGTATGTTCATTTTGAATATTCTGATGTAGCTTGGTACCTCTGAGTACAGCTTTCTATTCACCTAATGTTTCATCCAGATGAAAGCTTGTGTAACCAGGTACAAAACTCACATTAGGCTCAAATGGTTTCCTAATGTACCAATGCCATAGGAGCAAATTTGTACTTTAAAAATAGTTACAGCAGAACTGACTATATATATATATATATATATATACACGCACACACATATATACAGCAAAACTACATTTATATGTATACATGTATACATATAAAAGCATCTACAGAAAACATGCTATATAGATATACATGCTGTATATATATATATATAGCAGAACTGACTACACATATATACACATATACATGTATATGTATATATCATTGTTAAACTGAAGAGGGATTCATATTTATAACAACTGCATTTTGTTTTATGC
Organism: Macaca mulatta; assembly: GCF_049350105.2. Lineage (NCBI taxonomy): Eukaryota > Metazoa > Chordata > Mammalia > Primates > Cercopithecidae > Macaca > Macaca mulatta. The sequence continues at coordinate 37,266,536 of NC_133419.1, forward strand.
TTTGACTCTTTCATATTTAAATAACTTGGAAATATCTACAGTAACTGCTCCACAAGAGCTTTGGTGTTAATGAAGTTGCAAATTCTGGAATCAGATAGGATAGTCTGACCATACTTTGAGACCAACTTCCAATCACAAGCCTTATAAAGTGACCCCTTATTTGCAAAGGGGCCCTCAGTCCACATTTCTTAATGAGCACATTATAATAGTCATACTTTTTTGAGCTCTTACATAATAAATGTTTTAAATGTATTTCTCACTTATTCCTCAAACAAGCGTTTAAAGTAGATGCTACATTTCATGTTGAACATGATAAATATGTGTAAGTTTTATCAATTAAATAATTTTTAAAGTAATTGTTACAGATGTTCAACTTCTTATTCAATTCCAAAACTTCACAGATTTTGAAAATCAGGTTTTGTATAATTTTTGTCAGTAAAACCTGACTTCTGCTAATATGAGTCTATTAATTGTCTTTACCCTACTTAGTACAAACATTCAGAGGCTTTGATGCAGAAATGTTAATGTTCAGTTATAGAGTATTAGCCCAGACCCCAGTGGGGTGAGGGTGTTATATATAAATACAGTATATGCACTATATTGCATTTCTGAAACAAAAAAAAATACTGAATTATAAAACACCTAGCCATGAGGATTTCAGATGATGATTTCTAAATAACATATTTAGTTTTCTAATTGAAAAAGATGCTTGGAAAAATTAAGTAATTTGCCAAAAATTCCACAGCTATGAAATTCCACAGTAGCAGAATTGGGATTTTTGAACTACAGTTGGTATAAAATACCTCTATCTACAGTGTGGCTAACACTGCATATGGATGGCTATACAAAAAGCATCTCTACTACAGAAAATAAATTTGAGTCACCTGTTGACTTGTGACTGGTAATTAGCTTTAATTTGTGGGTGAAGTTCAGTAAATTATATCCAGATTTGAGATTTATTCAATGCATTTTATAATTATAAGCAAATTATATCTAGCTAACATTGTTTATATTGAAAACAAAAATGGGCTGGACCCAATGACTCACACCTGTAATCCCAGCACTTTGGGAGGCCAAAGCAGGTAGATCACTTTAGGTCAGGAGTTCAAGACTAGCCTGGCCAATATGGTGAACTCTCGTCTCTACTGAAAATAAAAATTAGTCAGGCATGGTGGCAGGCACCTGTAATCCCAGCTACTCGGGAGGCTAAGGCGGGAGAATCACTAGTACCCAGAAGGCGGAGGTAGCAGTGAGCTGAGATTGTGCCACTGTACTCCAGCTTGGGCACAGAATGAGACTCCATCTCAGAAAATTAAAAAAATTAAAACAAAAATAAAGTATTGTTATTAGTACATGTAGAAAAGTAATTCGTATCCCTGAAGGCATTCACAAATCCTATGGACTGATTTTTCAAGGATGTTGTTTCTTTTACGATCAAACTTTCACACATATAATGCTTTTTGCATATTCACAACTTGCCCATAAGTTGTTAACCACTCAAGGTAAGATATGTTACAAAACCACTGGTTTACATCCTAAATTTTTTTGTGTTAAGACTCCATATTCAAAGTCTGAAGACACAACTGGGATGTTAAGACAAAATATAAACGTATGTTTCAGGAATTAGCACAGGGCAGTTGTTTTTTTAATGCATATGCTGAGTACTAAGCTTATCGCCTCCTGTGACTTCCCCCAAAAGGTAGTAATTGATAGATAGTCCATACTTCTCTGAATGAACATCATCTTACAAATCACTCAATCCTTGTAAATGGCAAGTTCTACATAGCAGCCACTATAGGGATTAGACCCTGAAGTTAAGACCTGTTGGGGAACTTTAGTTCTGAGGTATTTCTGTCATTTATATGTACATACAGATGCTCCTCGGGTTATATCCTGATAAACCCATAATAAGCTGAAAATATTGAGTCAAAAATGCATTTAATGTATCTAACTTACAAACATAACTTAACCCAGCCTACCTTAAACGTGCTCAGAATACTTTTATTAACCTACAGTTGAGCAAAATCATCTGACACAAAGGCTATTTTATAATAAAGTACTGAATATCTCATGTAATGTATTTAACACTGTACTGAAAGTGAAAAACAGAATAGTTGTACGGGTTCTCTCACAATGCTGGGCAGCAGCAGCAAGCCGTAGCTCCCAGTCAGCCACACAGTTCGACTTAACAAGACTTTAAATTTACAATGGGTTTATCAAGACGTAACCCCATTAAAAGTGGAGGAGTATCTGTATTTTTTCGGAAGTCAAAATTTAAAAATATATATGCATTCTTATACTTTTAACAAGGTGGAAGGTGAAAGGTATCTGTATAATGAAGAAGAGTAGACACATGAGAGGAAAATAGTTCTATGATCAGAACCTTGGACACAAATACTATGTCTTCAGCCTTATTTCTCATCTCTGCAGAATAAACTTCCCCTCTGCAAGCCACTTCTCAAATATGAAATGCTGGAAATCCTTTCTAATATCACCACCCTTGGCACACATCCCTTTACCATTATCTCCTTAGTGTGGTTATTTCAGAATAATTTTAAGTCTTTTTAAAAATTTTTAACCCCTCCTGTTCTTCCCAATAACAATTGTTAATGTAGATTCTTAACTTCCACCACAGTTCTTAATCAATACAAAATGGTACTTCAAAATGTTCTTTTCTCCCAAGTTCTCTGTTCCCCTGAATTCTTCATATCAAGTTAAAAATATTAATCTACTCAAATTAAGTCTGAAGGATCAAACTATTTTATTAGTCTTATGTTAGCTCTGCTCCTACACCTTGAAGAGAATCTTCTCACTCAGTGTACATCCCTGGCAACCAACAATCTCTTCACCATCTTGTGCTACGGAGTATTACCTAAAATGATCCCAACTCAGTAAAACATCCCCATCTACCACTGAGCTTAATAATCATCACAGTGGGCTTTGGGCCTATATAAAAGGTATTTTCTAAGTTTGAATGCATACATGGGTATTTTTAATTATTAGATCAACATTAGACTGCCTGTACTTTTTTTCTAAAACTTTAACCTGTTTCAACTACTAATCGTTTTACATATAAAACCTTAGTTTCCTATATAATTTAAAGACTATGGTGAATTTCTGACCATCTTCACTTATAATACAATGGTGAGATTAATTTTGCCACTCATCCTGGAACTATATTTCTTTTAGGCTTTGGGTTAATTACTAAATTTTGTTCAGTCTTTCCAGCCTTTTCTTTCCAAAAGTAAGTAACATTTAAACCTGTAAACATTCTTTGTTATAGTAATATTTAAATGTTTTACAAGTTAGAGTATCAAGTATTTGTTCATATCTACACTGTGATATTTGAGTAGTATAGTAGATATCTGCTATTTTGCCAGGTCCATGTAACCTGACTGATTAAAACATCTCACTTCTTTGGGAAACCATTCCTTTCCTCAGTGAGATCCCAATGAAGCTATCCTTGTGTGCACACACACGTGAAGACACACACTCCACTCACACACACACACAAACATATCTGTTTTTCCCCAGCACATTAAGGCTCATCAGTGTAATAATCATAAAAGGTCTTCCCGACAACAGTGATTGGTTCCAAGAGAATTAATCCAAAATTTAGTCTTCCCTAAGATTGTAAGAGACTTTGTGTCCCAGGTTACAAGGTATAAGAATCATGTAAGCCTTAATCTCTGGTGTCTTTCCCAGCTTCATGGAGAAAGCTGTCTAGAGAATTAAGTCAACACGGAAAAGTGAGCAGAACCTAGAAAAGGAAAAAGAGAAAAAGCTCCAGATGACATTGTGTGAGCTCCTGAATCCAGGTTTGCCTGAGGCTACCTAGATTCAACTCCTGCACTGCCAAATTCCATAAACCAAGTAATTCACTTTTTCATTTGAGCCAAATTTTTAACTCTATGCTAAGGTAAGTATAGATTCTAACAAAGTTGCAAAAAGAGTACAGAGACGTCCCGTGTACACTTCACCTAGTTTTTCCCAGTTGTTCTTAAGTAACCGTAGAATAATATCAAATCCAGGAAATTGACATTAGTGCAATATGTGTGAATCGTTCTATGCCATTTCATCACGTGTGTATATTCATGTAACCACTACCAAAAGTGAGATGCAGAATTATTTCATCACCACAAAGTTCTTCCTGTTGCTCTTTTGTAATCAAATCTATCCATTCTTACCTTTGGTAATCACTAATCTGTTCTCCATCTCCATAATTTTGTCATTTTGAGAATGTTATATAAATGAAATAATATAGTATACGACCCTTCGAGACTGGCTTTATTTTTCAATCACCGTAATGTCCATTAGATTCATCCAAGTTGATGCATATATCAATAATTCATTCCATTTTATTGCTTAACAATATTCTATGGTGCAAATGTACCACAATTTGTTTAACCATTTACCTACTGTAGGACATCTTGATTCTTTCCATTTTGGGGCTATTACAAATTAAATTGCTATAAACATTTATGTACAAGTCTTGTGTGTTGAGCCACTTTTATTTTCTGTCCATTGCAACTAAAAGTTTTAAATAATTCAAGCAGGAAAATGACAAAGCAGTGTAAGGAATAAAAAATTTCTTCATCTTTACACATTCTTTCATTTACCCATGAAATAGAAAGTAACATTTCTTCTCTTTCTTTGAGAAGAAATAGAGAATCTTCTTTCTTTGCTTTCTTATTCACTCTTCCCAAAAAAGAAAAGATTTATATAATCTGGGATTGTAAAATACCATCATCCATTGTTCCACATTGCTCTATTGGGTTGAGTTAAAGTATTACTACTCTATTACTCTATTTCACGTATAGCCATCCCTCTTGCTCCATTTTCTCAAATCTCTTTTTGCCTTCTCGTGGCCTTTGTTTTCCCAGTTTTTACTTCCATACAGTAAACAGCCAGTGTCGGTACACAAGCCAAGAGCCCCACTGTCCTCCTCTTAGCATTTCCATTTTTGCTCATTTGTGTTCAAAGCACATTGGGTAGATCATGTTTCTTCATGGGGCTGGCTTGATAAGAACCAAGATTTAAACTTGGTGAAGAAGTAGTAGAAAGCCCTGTATTTTGTTAGTACGCCCATCCCAGATCTTATTTATGTCTATTTCTCAGTTGGTTTTGAATCCAGAAAAGAGATGTGAGAAATTCGTTTTTCCCAAACCTCCCAACATAAAATGCTTACATATACTATATGAACTTTCAAAGATATGCCACGTTTAAATTTTTTATTTGTATAAATGTAAGGGGCGCAACTATAGTTTTGTTACATAAACATATTGTGCAATAGTAATGTTTGGGCTTTTAGCGTAACCATCACCCAAATAATGTACGCTGTGCCCATTAAGTAATTTCTCATTCCTCTTTCCACTCCCCATTCCACCCTCTGAGTCTCTTCGTTATTTATCCTTTCTCACTCCATACCCATGTGTACACATTATTTAGCTCCCACTTATAAGCAAGAACATGCAGTATTTGACTTCCTGTTTCTGAGCAGTTTCACTTAAGATAATGGCCTCCAGTTTTATCCACGTTGCTACAAAGGATATAATTTCATTCTTTTTTATGGGTTTTGTAAGAATTTTATTTCTTTATGGCTTTTTGTATTTCATTGTGTATGGAATGTCTAAAGGACAAGAACTTACAATATATATGTATACACAATAGAGTACAAAAAGTAAATGTGATATGTATATATAAATGTGATGTACATATATCACATTATTTATATTATGTGTTAGGGTGATGGCTTAAAGTCTAATGTGTTAATATTCACTCCCTCCTCTGCCCCTCCTACTTGATAAGTATAGATATAGATAGGTATATCTCAAAATTAGAACATTATTTTGAGTTTCTCAATTAAATTATTTCCTGTGCACAGATGATCCATAACTACATTATTCAATTCCACTAACTCCAACTAAGTACCTGTCCTCAAGTTTTCATCCTAGCCCAAACTATCTTTATTATAATAATTAATGCTACCATATTTTTACATTTTTACACTACAACATACATTTTTACATTGCTGTTTTTTACTCATGCATCTTACAAAAATCTACCGATTTTCCCTTATAACCAATCTTCCCTCTTTTCCTAATAAGCTTTTTTAAAATTAATAAAAAGAAGCCAAAAATTGGTATCAAAAAGGCTTGCATTTCCCTGCCTGGCCATCACTGGCACATGAGCAGCCAAGCCAGGAGGAATTGGAAAGTATCAAAAAGAGATATACATGGTAGGAAAAGACAGGCAATCTATTGGTAATTACAGCAACACAAGCCTATGTATCTTGGCCATCCTTCACATGGACTTTTTAAATATCAGTGTTTAACTCCACTAAATACAAGTATTGGCCATTAATTTGATAAAGCCCCCCTTATACTTGCACTCTAGAGTATAAATCATTCAAGCAATTTGGTGCTTACACTGCTAAAGGCTGAAAGTCCATGATCCTAAATATTGCTTTCAAAGCCTATAATGAGAGAGTCTTCCCTATTGGTTATCTTGTCTGTTTTAAAGTAGTGAACAACCCTAATTGGCTCTTTGTAGTACCCAGCCAGCCAAAGGTACTCCCTTAAATACTTCAAGTACTTTGATGATCTTGAAGAAATGTTCCATTGCTGTCTTTCCTTTCATGGGAAGATTTAGAGGACAAGCCTTGAGAACAAATTGAACTAAATAAACTCTGTGCAGGTGAACTTTAGCACTTCTTTGTAACTAACACAATACATTTTGACTCTTATAACAATTATTTTTCTATGGAAGCTGCTTCCTCATGCTTGTAAATTTAATTTGGCAGGCAGTATTATGTGAAAAAACTTTGATTTTATTTAGTAATCTTCATATCTCCCTTCAGATCGACTCATTCTATCTCCCAAAAAAAGAAATTATGGATAAAAATTCATGATATTTAACATCTTTTGTAGATATTGGGTAGGTTTCATCATCTTTTTCCCACTATTGAAAGTTAATTTTTAACCAAAGAGGGTGGGAAGTGATGGCTGTCAGAATTAGTTGGAACTCTTTTCAAAATTCTCCATCTGTCTGTAATTCAGCATCATTGCTCATAGACCCAAGATGATACAGTCGATTGCATAGGAATGACATTTCCAGGTGAAATCCACTTATAAAAGTAAGCTAATCCCCTGTCATGACCTTAATGACAATTAGAGAGTCCCTTAGCAACCAAAAATAAACTGTGAAGAAGAGATGAATGCAATTATTCATTCGACATGTGCCAAATATGAAAATTTTCTAGTTTCTTCCTTCAATTCATTTAATGCTCATTTAGAAATGCACACCCAAAAGGACTTGATATTTAATTCTTTTATAAACTGTAAACACATCACAGTGGTATTTGGATATCTTACAGACTTTGTCTGTAAACAGAACTTGCTTCAAGGCATATTCCAGATTCTAGTGGGTACAAAATTTTATATACTTAACAAGTTCTTCAATTGAATGCCAATAATTTGTAACATTTGGATGGGAAAAGCACATTTAATACAATGAATGTTATTTATGTGTAGTCTTAGTGGCCATAATAAGGGTTATCTGTAAAAGACATTTGCCAGATAAATTCTGAATTATAGGAAGCATCTTGAAACATATTTATACCTAAAACACATATTTAAATGAAAATTAAATATTCTACATCTTATCATATTAACTAATGCCAGATGGAATGTAACATAATATTGCACAACTTAGCATGACTCAGCAATGTAAGTGGCTTGGATTTAAAATATTTTTCAATTGGAAGTGGATTTAGAAAGAAAAGTGGTAGGGTTGGGGAAAGAGAAAATCTGTTCCTGAAAAATCTGTTCCTGAACTATTACATTGCTGAAGCCAGTTGCTGCTTTAGTTACCCAACTGTAGCAAAATGGACCTTTTATATGAAAACATGTCTGGTTTTGAAAGGGTCGATTAGCCTCTCCACAGTTGTACATTAAGAAATATTCATAATGGTAAAAATTTCAAATGAAAAGAAATCGTTGATGCAAAGATGAAACTACCTGTACCTTAGAAGGAAACCAAAAACCGAGTGGAAAAGCACCCATTGTAAATATTAATGAGACAATCACAGATTTGAAAACTTATATTTTGTATTATAAAATTAACTTACACACAAAGAGTTTGGAAGTGTAATCTATGTTTATTTTACTTAACTAAAATCAGAACCAATAGTCCAATAGGTTTATATAACCATAAATGTTGGCGAGAAACTATTGACTTATTTATAGGTAAGCTTGCATTTCTTGAGAGTGAACCTGTCTCTACTTAGGATGTGAAAAACAGTAAAGAAAGTATTTCCCTTAGAAAGAATAAACCAGCAATGTCATATTCCATTGCATTTTGGTTATGTGATGTTCATGGCAACAAGACTAATAAAGTCTATGAAATCTAGGATCACGTTGCATTTGTTTACCCTTATACACCAACACCTAACACAGTACTTGGTCCTATATTTGCCTGTGTTCAATAAATGCAATGGGAGACCCTAATATGGTTCACATGGCATTTGCCAGAGAGAAGCAAATTGCTTAATCTAGGGGAACACAATTTGAATGCTGTACAAATAGCATGGTGAATTTATATTGTTTCCACAGTAATTTTAAAAGTGACTTATTTCTTATAATTATCTTTTAAAATATGTTCTAACTCCTCCAGAGTGGCCTAGGTCATATGTTCTATATCTCTCAGGTAGTGAGTGAATCATATAATTTGAAAGGTATATGCTATTTCCCCTTTGTGTGGGTAGAGGGATATGTGGTTATGCGATTCTTGGCAAGGCTCTCATTGTAGGCCTAAAAATTGAGTTGTTTTGTTTTGTTTTAAATTATAACTTTTGTCAAAATTTTTAAAAATCACATCTTAACATATTGGACTTTAATGTAATGTCAACATTATGAAATAATTACCTAGAGTTATAACTGTAATTGTTTGCATAGTATTTTTAGCTAAAAGTAAGAATTTCTTTCTTTTGCTAAATCAAAACTCATCCAGTAGGCAGCTTTTATTAGTCCTATGTAAATTTACCCTGTCAATATATTTAAAAGTCTAGGTTTTGTAGTAAACTCATAAAAAAAGAAAAAATAATCATACTTTATATGTAAATTAAAGGTTTTATTAATATTATTATGAATGGGAATTGCATGGACTTACTATTAGCTCTAATTGGCCTGCCTGAATAATCTCAATTAGAAATGAGGAATTGGGTGTTCTGGTCATTTTAATTGGGATTTAACAGTTTTAAATAAGTTTTTTTATTTAAAGCCTTTTTGATTTGACCCTTTAAAGGAAACTGCATTTTCTTCTCTGAAAGAAGAACTCCTTGTTTATCTTTATTCTAAATACTCATCTACACTCTCAAAACTTTACTCTGACACCATATGTGTGGTTGTTTTACTCTTACTAACCAATTCTCCAACTCTCTGGGTACCAACTGAGTGTCCTACACTTCAATTATCACACTGACTACCTGAGGTTAGTGCACATCCCACAGGTTAAGGGCTTAGTCCCACAAGACTACTTCCCATTTCATATACCAATTGCAAGTAAAGGTCCCCAGGTTACCCATACAGCTGTCCAACTTGGCTACAAATTGAGGTTCCCAAGACCCCTCTTTGGGTTTGGTAATTTGCTATCAAGACTTACAGGACTCAGATAAACACTTTAATTATGTTTACATCTTCAATCTAAATAACAAAACAGAAGATTCCTAAAGGAAAATGATACACATTCAGAAACAGAGCATTGCAATGGGAATATGTGTGCTATAATAAACTATGTATATATTCAAGGAGGTAAATGAAGACAAAAGTTTAAAAACAATTGAAGTGAATTGTATAATTGTTTCAAGATAATTATCCTTGACTACAAGGAGCAATAAGAAGGGTGATGCTAGTCAGAAATTAGATATGCTATTGTTGGGCAAATGTCCTCGCTGAAGTATCAAAAAATAGCTTTCGATGGCCTTTGTGCAAATGTGCAGTTTTGGCAGTCTTTGGTGATAGTTTTGGTTATCAAGCATTTATGCATAAAAACCCTTTCTTGATAAACTTCGTAGCTCTATTTGTCAGGATTTTTTTTTCAACACAAGTGACTCCATTTTGATCTAACAATGTTCACATTTCCGTCTTTTGATCAATATCTTTCTTCAAAAGCATCACTGATCAATCATCTGTAGTTAGGTTTTTATTGTCCCTTGGGGTCAGGATGGACCTATAGTAGTTTGTTAGTCTAGTCCCACATCAGAGGGAGTGACTGATAGCTTTGGATTCAGTTTCAAAACCCTTTTAGCCATATTTGAGCAACATGAAAGGTTTGAAAGGAGTAGTCCTGAGGCTAAGTCTACCTAGAGTCCATTAATAAGTTTAATTTTGTCTGTTTCATAGTCTTTTGCTATCAAAGTGCTGGCCCAGCATTATTTTGTTAAGGGTTGTAATTCTGCAAAAATTTAACTAGTAACAAATATAGAGTCTAAAAAGGGAAAACACAAAGTAAAATTAATAGTAATATGTCAATCTCAGTTTGCATAATGTTTTTGAGCCTAAAACCTCTTGCTTAAAGGCAACCAATTGAATAAATCAAATGACTATTACCCTGCCAAGTAGAAAAGATAGACGTTGAGAAGGGTAAGAGTTTTGTTACAATATATAGCCTTGTTTTGGTGTCTTGGAAAAAGTTGTCTACAGCATGAAAACATCAATTTCTCATCCTGGCTTGTAGTTTAAATGTCTCTGGTATGACATCAGATAGTTTGGTGAACTTTTTGTGTGGCCCATACATCAGACACCATACTTGTTCCTTAAAATTCATCTAGTATTAGCTTGCAGGGCTTTATGAGCACAACAGTTTCCATTTTTAGTAACTTCATGAAAAAAATGTGTTATTGGAGGAATATAGAAGGATTAAGGATCTAGCCTCGTTTATAGGTAGATAAAAACATTTGAAAGCAGTATATAGAATTGCAATCTAATAACAGGTGTATTATAGCTTTTCTTTAAAAACGTAACTTTTTCTCTCTACATAGATCACATAGGAATCTCAAATTTTAAAACGTTTTGAGATTAGGAAGCCAATCTAAGGCAGATTTTAATTTTAGCTACAGTCTTAAAGTTCTGAGCCTACACAGAAGTGACAGTTTTTATTTACTTACTGTGATGCTGGGAACCCTTGAAGCCAGGTGTTCTATACACATGCTCAAATATAATATTTTATGCAAAATTTTGGTAATATAACCAGTTGTATATTGCCATAAAGAAAGAGCAGATTGTTATTAGACATGCAAATAACCATATTGACGTAAGAATACAAAGGAATAGTTTTCAAATTTTAGAGTAATCAAGTAGGCATACAAATCAAATGTTTCTATCTTTGTTTAAAAAAGTATGCTTTACAAAACTGCTGTAAACTATAGATAGCTTACCAAAGAAAATTTTCTTAAATATGAAAAACAAAATGTTTAAGTAAGGACCAACAATGTTTCAATTAAATGTCATAAAACATTATCGGTTATTCACTCTCATGTAATTATTTTTTATCCTGCTTGAGCATGATTAGAAGTTTTATGAACCCATCAGTTTCTTCATTAGAGTTTTGAAAAAACTTAATTTAGTCCACTGATCTTAAAGTTAGTGGAAAACTGTATTTTAGAGTACTCTTCAGAGTCTCTTCCAGGAATTTGATTGCTAACGCCTTTAGAGAAGAATTTAAAGCAATAACTGTGGATGACAAAAATTTAGAATAGCCATGGTTGAAAATCTGATGGACATTCATTATAATAAGTAATTGACAAAAAAATTAATTTTTTGTGCCATAAAACATCATATCCAGAATAAGACTGATTACATAATTTATTACTAAAAGTTTTATGTAATTTTAGGACATACCCATAAATGTAACTGAAAGAAGGTTTGGCATATCATTTGACAATGCTTCCCATACAATTTACTAAATAAACCTAATAATTTAATATGTCTACAAGATGAGAGATATATTCTCTGATGCTCTACAGGAGCCCAAGTGGATAATCTCAAAGTTAATCCTTGGTCAAAAACACTTACTTTAGAATGTTTATCTTGGGGAAGCATGTCTAAGACATCAAAACATTCAAAATATTTGACTAAAGTGAGAGTACACATCACTATGAAATAATAGTCATTCAGTTAACTGAATAGTAATTGAAAGACTTCAAAAGAAGTACAGAAAGGTGCATGGATGTAGAAGCATTGAGCCTTTCAAAGTTCACTATTTCTAAGTAATCAAAAAACTAATAAATATAAAACAGGAAATTATCCTGATAAAACATGTGTTATATTTTAGTCCAGTTACCAAAAAAAGTTTAAAAAAAAAAAACTCCTTTTATGTGATTGCCCCTTCTTTTGGGAAGCCTATTTAGATAAACCAGAAGTCAAAACTGATGAAAAAGGTACTTGAATTTAATCAGACACAGGAAGAGTATGTCCAAGTTTACGAGTGCTAATTATAGTCAACTTGGTCCCACACAAAATTCATTTTATCTAAAGTATCCTTCATGAGCCTTATTATGACTTGCTCAAACCTTTGACAACATGTTTAGACTTTCTCTTTGTCCTGTACTTCCTCTTTCATAAATAATCAGTCATTCACTTAAGGACAAAAATTTATCATACAAGATTCTTTCTCATTCAAAATTATTTCTTTTTTTAACCTTCCTTACAAAAAAATACATTTTCATGTCTGTAACTTTCTTAACTTATTTTTCTCCTATTTTTTTCCTTTCAACCTTTATTTATTTCCTTCATAAATCTATATTTTTTAACAACCTTTAGATAACCTCTGAATTCAATGAAATTATTTTTTCTCAATGAGGAATACATTTGTATGCCTTTCTTATAATTTTTCTGTCATTAAAAAATCTCATTTTGGTACACTTTAAATACAAAATTATATATACAATAATTAGTTATAACTCTCAATAACCTTAATTTTTAGCAAGCAATTTTGAACTGTCACATATCAGTATCTGATAGATGAAAACCATTTTACAGTTTTTAGAAACCTGTTTCCTCGTAACATAATTGTTATATGTATAAATACACCAAATAATGTGATATATTTAGTCTTGTTATAAAATTTTAAGAAGTCAAGAACATATTATTATCAGTAATATATTTTAGTTTTTATCTTATTTGGAAATTATCCAGATAGTTAATCTATCACTTAATAAAACATAACACAATTTAAGATTTTAAACTACATGAAAAGTTTATTTATAATATTTAGTGCATTTACATTTACTTACTTTATTTTTAAGTATTATAAGTAGATTACTTATGAAACCTAAGATATTAGACAAAGTTAGTCAACATTTCAAGTTATTTTCCTCTTAGCCATTTTTATACCCTGTGAATGTCAGGTGTTTACCTAAGTAAAAAATATATGGATATTTTCTGGTAACTCAGAAGATATACCTGTTCTTGTTTAAAACCAACAATATTAAATTAGCCTTAGTTATCAAATAATTATACAATCAAAGATCATTTAGTGTTAGGCTAAATTTATAGTTTTATAACCTTTGTATCAAACCTTGACACCTAACAAGAGACAAATATATAATTGTCTGATGAGTAAACTCAGGCAAAAATGTATGCTATTTTGAAGATATTTATTTTTATTTTACCAACAATATAAAAACCAGCTTTTTAAAGATTTACTCAAGTCATGTGAACAAAAAGCCATTTGGGTTGGTGACTATACAGTTTATATAAGCACTAATGCATTAAAGCCAATCTGAATAGAATTTCTTAAGGGATTTCTGGTTGACTATAACAGTTTTTACCGTGAAGTCACAATACACAGCTTAATACATGTACATGTCCATAAATATACCTAAACACATGTACACACCCAAAAATAGCATTGCTTTTATTTAGAATGTTAGTCTTGACACAGTAAAACATATTAACTCATCTGTTTATAAAAGATATTTGGATACAAATTATATTTCTGTTAACATTGTATATTAGTCCATTTTCAAGCTGTTGATAAAGACATACACAAGACTGGGAAGAAAAAGAGGTTTAATGGACTCTCAGTTCCACATGGCTGAAGAGGAAGGCAAAGAGGAGCAAGTCATGTCTTACATGGATGGTGGCAGGCAAAAGGAGATCTTGTGCCCTATAAAACCATCAGATCTCATGAGACTTATTCACTATCACGAGAACAGCATCGAAAGGACCCACTCCAAAGATTCAATTACCTTACACCAGGTCCTTCCCACAACACATGGGAATTGTGAGAGCTACACTTCAAGATGAGATTTGGGTGGGGACACAGCCAAACTATATCATTCCACCCCAGCACCTCCCAAATCTCATGTCCTTATATTTCAAAACCAATCACGCCTTCCCAACAGTCCCCCAAAGTCTTAACTCATTTCAGCATTAACTCAAAAGTCCACAGTACAATGTCTCATCTGAGCCTGCAAAATCAAAAGCAAGTTAGTTACTTCCTAGATACAATAGGGTATAGGCACTGGGTAAATACAGCCACTCCAAAATTCAAGTCCAAAATGAAGCAGGGCAGTCAAATCCTAAAGCTCTGAAATGATCTCCTTTGACTCCACGTCTCACATCCAGGTCACATTGATACAAGCAGTTGGTTCCCATGGTCTTGGGCAGCTCTGCCCTTGTGGCTTTTCAGGGTACAGCCTCCTCACCTGGCTGCTTTCATGACCTGGCATTGAATGTCTGCTGCTTTTCCAGGTGAACAGTGCAAGCTGTTGGTGGATCTATCATTCTGGGATCTTGAGGATGGTGGCCCTCTTTTCACAGCTCTCAGTAAGGTCTCTGTGTCAGGGCTCCAGCCCCACAATTCCCTTTTGTACTGCTCTAGCAGAGGTTCTCCATGAGGGCCCCATCCCTGTAGAAAACTTCTGCTTGGACACCCAGGCTTTTCCATACATCTTCTGAAATCTAGGTGGAGGTTCCCAAACCTCAATTCTTGACTTCCATGCACCCACAGGCTCAACATCACGTGGAAGCTGCCCAGGCTTGGGGTGTGCACCCTCTGAAGCAACAGTCCAACCTGTTTCTTGGCCCCTTTTAGCCATGGCTGGAGCAGCTGGGATGCAGGACACCAAGTCCCTAGGCTGCACAGAGCAGAGGGGCACTGAGTCTGGCCCACGAAACTATTTTTTTCTTTTAGGCCTCTGGGACTATGACCGGAGGGGCTGTTGCAAAGGTCTCTGATATGCCCTGGAGACATTTTCCCCATTGTCTTGGTGATTAACACTTGACTCTCTGTTACTTATGCAGATTTCTGCAGCTGGCTTGAATTTCTCCTCAGAAAATGGGTTTTTCTTTTCTATCTCATTGTCAGGTTACAATTTTTCTGAAATTTTATGCTGTTTCCCTTTTAAAACTGAATGCTTTTAACAGCACCCCAGTCACATTTTGAATGTCTTGCTGCTTAGAAATTTCTTAAACCAGATATCCTAAATCATCTCCCTCCAGTTCAAAGTTCCACAAATCTCTAGGCCTGGGGCAAAATCCCACCAGTCTCTTGGCTAAAGATAGCAAGAGTCACCTTTATTGCAGTTCCCAACAAGTTCCTCATCTCAATTTGAGACCACCTCAGCCTGGATTTCATTGTCCTTATTATGAGCATTTTGGTCAAAGACATTCAACAAGTCTGTAGGAAGTTCCAAACTTTCCTACAAACTCTAGGAAGTTCCAAACTTTCCCACATTTTCCTATTTTCTTCTGAGCCCTCCAAACTGTTCTAACCCCTGTGTGTTACCCAGCTCCAAAGTTGCTTCCACATTTTCGGGTATCTACAGCAGCACCCTACCCTAGGTACAAATTGGCTGTATTTAGTCTATTTTCACGTTGCTGATAAAGACATACCCAAGACTGGGAAGAAAAAGAGAAGTTTAATGGACTTACAGTTCCACATGGCTGGGGATACCTCACAATCATGGCAGAAGGCAAGGAGGAGCAAGTCATGTCTTCCATGGATGGCAGCAGGCAAAGGGAGAGCTTGTGTAGGGAAATTCCCTCTTATAAAACCATCAGATCTTGTGAGAGTTATTCACTATCAGGAGAACAGTACAGTAAAGACTGAACCCCAAGATTCAATTACCTCCCACCAGGTCCCTCCCACAACATGTGGGAATTGTGGGAGCTACAATTCAAGATGAGATTTGGGTGGGTACACAGCCAAACCATATCACATGGTTAACCTTTATTTACCCCATTAGGCAATCTAATGAAGGATATGGACCAAAATTGGGCAAAGCAGTTTCCATTGTGGTTTGGTTTTGAAAGACCTTTTTTTTCAGTTTCAAATGATGGGAGGTTTCAGTTTTCAATATTTACATTTTAGCTAGGACTGGCTGAATTGTATAAGGAAAATAAAATCTCTAAATAGCCATAACTTTTAGTAGCAAATCTATTTTTTGTTGGCTAGTTGGATTTGCTTGACTAATGAATGCAGATGGAGAAGTATTTTAGCAGGGTCGTTTTTTTGTTTGGTTGGTTTTCTTTTTGGCTCCTATGAGGCAGACAAAGCAATTTTTATGATAGATAGAGATACCTTATATTATTACTGTGAGCTGAAGGTTTTGACCTGTTTGATCATGTGTGATCTTAACTTCTATAAGCACTTATCTACTTATTTTCTTTCATAGTATCAATCCTTCAATTAGCTATTCTGTCATCCTAAGCAATTGTTAGGCAAACCTGATTAACAGGTTTATTTAAATTTACATTTAAAAAATGTGCCTAACTTGTTGTTTATAATAGAAGTGTTTTAATTTGTAAGATATTAATTTGAAAGCCCTTTAAGACTGTTTAAAAGTCTTAACTGAAAAGCTATAAGCAGAGAGTTTTATCTCAACACCAGTAGAAAAGTTAGCAGATTCAAAGTAGGCAGAAAAATAAAACAGAGGGATAGAGAGAGTTAGGAAGCTTCTACACATTAATTCTGTAATTACAGGGAATTTTTAGAGAGTTTGAATAATGACCAATTGAGCCTTGAGTTTTTCTTGATGTAATTTGCCCATCAGTTTAAAAATGTGCATGAGAACAGGTCATAATATGTAGTCAGCTAGAGTTCCACAAACCCTTGGCATGCCTTAATGTTTGAGAATTCCATTCTATTTCTCATTAATCTCTTGAAAGCAAAGATATTTTTATAAATCCTTTTGGACCAGTGTTTTAGATGGCAGTGGCCATGGCAGTGACTTTTAATTAGCCATCCTGCACCCACCATTTAGAATATTCATTTTTGCTTTCAGAAATTTTGAAATAAGTAACAGAAAAGAACCAAATTATTTACAGATACACATAACCAACCCAAAATAAAAGCAAAATACTAAATTAGGCAAACAGAAAGAACTAAAAGTAAATTCACTAAGAACGATACTACTCAAAGATAGAATGTAAATTATGTGAATCCAGAGTGCTCAAACCAGAATAACGCTTGTCCTTATACCCTAAAGGACTTCTCAGAAAGATAAAAAGTATTTTATTATCCCAGGAAGGATGCAAGGTTCTTCATTTCAGTTGGCTTATAACAACAACAACAACAATAACAACAACAACAACAACAACAGCAAAACAGTCAGGAGCTTGTAACAAAAAGAAGGAAGCTTGGCCTGACAGAAGACTCACAATGGCAGAATAGCTGAGTTGTGGAAGCAGAGAGCTGAAAGGGCTCAAATGAGTACTGCATACCAGTTCCAAATATTAACAATTCCTTTTGATAATAATCTTTCTTCAGATCCCACTTCTGACACCATTTATGTTCAACCTAAAAAACCAGAGAGAGGCTATTTAAAAGAAAATGATATTTATTTGGGAATACAGCATTGCAATGAGAATACATGTGCCATAGTAAACCATGTGCATATTCAGAGTTAAAAAAAGACAAAGGACCCCGTCTCTACTAAAAACACAAAAAATTAGCCAGTCGTGGTGGCAGGTGCCTGTTGTCCCAGCTACTGGGGAGGCTGAGACAGGAGAATGGTGTGAACCCAGGAGGCGGAGCTTGCAGTGAGCCGAGATTGCGCCACTGCACTCCAGCCTGGGTGACAGAGCGAGACTCCGTCTCAAAAAAAAAAAAAAAAGACAAAGGATTTTAAAGAAAAAATGAGCTAGATTACACAGTGGTTTTGAGGTAATTAAGATAATTATCCTTGTCTATAAAGATCAATAAAAACAGCGATACCAGTCTGAAGTTAGCCAGTTGCTAGAAACATGTCCTTGCAGAAGTAGTTTTTGTGTAAGGTTGTGATGGCCTTTATGCAAGGTTGTTTTTGAAAGTCATTTGTGATAGTTTTTGTCATCAGGCATTTATGCATATGAACCCTCTTTTCATAGCCTTCCCTGGCTCTAATTTTCAGATTTTTAAAAAATAAACATGAATCCATTTTGAATCTGATAACTTTCACAATATGTTTATCTTAAAGGATACAACTCAGAAACACCCAAACAAGAGGAGGTATGGGGAAGGCAAGTGGAGCTCCACGGTACTCTTCAGGTATACCACCCTCCCGCACAACCACCCTGTTCACCAACATGGAAGCTCTCCAAATTTCATTCTCTTGAGTTTTTATGGAGGCTTCATTATGTAGGCATGATTAATTAAATCATTGGCCATTGGTGCTTAATTTAATCTCCAGGCTCTCTACCTTCACTTCAATTACATGGTTGGGTGCCCTGGCAACCAGCCTTCATCCTGTGATTATCCAGGGGCTTTCCAGAATCACCTCATTAACATAACCCAGGTGTGGTTGAAAATAGCTTGTTATGAATAACAAAAGATATTCTATTCACCCTTCTCTTATCACTTAGGAAATTCCAAGGGCTTTAGGGGCTCTGTGACAAAAATAGGTACAGACACCAAATATATATTTCTTATCACAATATCACAGACCCTATTTGTTGAAAATTGATATTAGAACCTTACTGTAAAATAAACACTATGTGTTTCTTTCCATCTCACTTAACCTTCCATGCAGTGCTGGAATCTCTTCTATGGTATTCCTACTTCTTTCTGAAAATTGTAATGGATAGGAAACTAATGTCTTTGGAAGGTGACACACTCCATTACTAAAATATTATAATTGTTAGAGAGTTCTGATTTCTATTAAATCCAAATCTGGCTCACTGAGACTTTGGTCCACTAGTTATAGTTTTGTTCTTGAAAGCAATAAAAATTACATATCTTGCCCCCAATTTAACACTTATACCTAACATAAAATCTGCCATGCAGTACTATCAATGATTTCTTATATAAAAATTATAGGAGGTCATTGTTTTGGATGCAGCTCCTGTACTAGGCCCCAACAAACCAGATTAAAATTAAAAACGGACTCAGCTATGCTGAAATACCACTTTATCAAACCTGAACTAACTTGATAGGTGACTTAGTAATTAGAATAGAGGGAAATAACACTTACCCAAACAGACCAGTTTAAAATCTTTTTTTTTTTTTTTTTAATTTATTTATTATTATTATACTTTAAGTTGTAGGGTACATGTGCATAACGTGCAGGTTTGTTACATATGTATACTTGTGCCATGTTGCTGTGCTGCACCCATCAACTTGTCATTTACATCAGGTATAACTCCCAATGCAATCCCTCCCCCCTCCCCCCTCCCCATGACAGGCCCCTGTGTGTGATGTTCCCCTTCCTGAGTCCAAGTGATCTCATTGTTCAGTTCCCACCTATGAGTGAGAACATGCGGTGTTTGGTTTTCTGTTCTTGTGATAGATTGCTAAGAATGATGGTTTCCAGCTGCATCCATGTCCCTACAAAGGACACAAATTCATCCTTTTTGATGGCTGCATAGTATTCCATGGTGTATATGTGCCACATTTTCTTAATCCAATCTGTCACTGATGGACATTTGGGTTGATTCCAAGTCTTTGCTATTGTGAATAGTGCTGCAATAAACATACGTGTGCATGTGTCTTTAGAGCAGCATAATTTATAATCCTTTGGGTATATACCCAGTAATGGGATGGCTGGGTCATATGGTACATCTAGTTCTAGATCCTTGAGGAATCGCCATACTGTTTTCCATAATGGTTGAACTAGTTTACAATCCCACCAACAGTGTAAAAGTGTTCCTATTTCTCCACTTAATCAGCATAATAATTAAGTTTCCTCTGCTTTAATCCTCATTCACCGAAAAAACGGTAGCGTAAAATAACCTGTTATTTAATGAGTTATTTTTCTATTCTTCTGTCTAAAAGTAACTAATATATTCTTTGTTCTTTGTTTCTGCTTACTTCAGCCCTTCTCTGTCTATAATGGTAAACTCTTCCGCTCAGCCCATTGGAACACTTATTCTATTTTATGAATTGAAATGTTGTCCAATTCTAGAATCACAATTAAAGCTAATAAAATTATTTAAATTAAATTTATTGTAATTTTTGTCTTTTGACACATTCTTACAAGGGCTTGATAATGTCATTGGGAATGACCCAGTTCCCTAATGTTTGCATTTCTTGTATTGGTCTGAAATGCCTTCAGCTGCAAGGAAAAGCATACTCAAATATAATAGCTTAAGAAGTGAAGACATGCTCACATAATTAGAAATCTAGAGATAGGCAATTGCTAACGTTTGCTCAACAGTTCAGTGATGCTCAGGGATATTTTCTCTGCAGTTCTCTAGGTCTTTATGGTCATCTCCTTTGTTTAAGGCAGGAAGAAAAAGGAAGTGCTATATCTTTTATTTTCTCATGAAAGCAAGTGCTTTCTCAAAAGTCCTGCAACCAGACTGCATGACTTATTTACCATTGTATTTCCAGCCCTTAATAGAATATGGCACCTATTTTGTGAGCACTAAATGTTATAAAATTAATAAATGAATGAATGTCTTATATAAACACAACCATATGAGCCAAACTCTGGCTTTAAAGGTATTCTGACTAGAGGAAATGTAAATATAAAATTAAAATACAAAGCAATCAAAAAGCTCTCACTTGTCTTTAAAGGGAGAGGAAAACAATCATAAGGAAACAAATCAGACTTATTTATTCAAATAAAATAATAATAGAAAACATAAAATAAGTGATCAATAAGTTGGTGTTGTGGAGGCTTCCCTGGTAAAATCTCAAAACACGAAAACTAAAAAGTAAAATAACCAAAGTTTTAAGGAAGGAAAAAAACCTGAAAGCTTGTGAGATATCCAAAAATCTCAGACTTCATCCCAGATCTCCTGAATCAAATCTGTACATTAGCAAGATTTCCAGGTGATTTGGAATGTGCACATCCTTTCATTTTTTTCTTCCCTTCACCATCCATTTCTCTTAATTACATTATTATGTAATAACTGTTCTATTCTTTTACATAATCCTATTGAAGACTCTCAATATTAATATTATTATTTTGTACATGTCATTGATATAGAACTAAAGAATATTGTTTGGTCCAAGATGAAGGAAATGTGTACTTACATCAGAGTTTCTCTGCCTTGACACTACTAACATTTTGGGCCCCACTGTCCTTTGCTATGGAGAGCTGTCCTATGCACTGTAGGATGTTTAGCAGCATTCTAGGCCTCTACTCACTACATGTCAGTAGCAATCTCCACTCCATTGTAAAAACCAAAGGTGTTCTCAGACATTATCAAATTTTTCCAGGAAACAATATAGTCCTTGATTGAGAAACAATACTCTACATTAAAACTTTGCTATTTGATAGGAATCTTCCAAGCCGTGTTTCTAAATTTCTTTCTATATCTTTTTTAATCTTCAGTTTATAACCAGCTGCCACTGTTTACTGTATGTTATATTATTCTATTACAGGCATATGTCCAAGATATTTTGGGTTCGGTTCCAGACCACTGCAATAAAGCAAATATCGCAGTAAAGCCATCATATGAATTTTTTTGTTTCCCAGTGCATACAAAAGTTGTGTTCATACTATCCTGTTAGTCTATTAAGTGTACAGTAGCATTATGTCTAAAAAACAGTGGGCATGCCTTAATTTTAAAATGCCCTATTGCTAAGAATGCTAACAATTATCTGAGCCTTCAGCGAATAGTAGTCTTTTTGCTTGCGAAGGGTCTTTCCTCGATATTGATGGCTGCTGACTGATTAGGGTGGTAGTCGCTGAAGGCTGGAATGGCTGTGGCAATTCTTAAAATAAGATAAAATTTGTCATATCAATTGACTCTTCCTTTCATGGAAGATTTCTCTGCAGCATGTGATGCTATTTGATTGCATTTTACCCACTGTAGAACTTTCAAAATTTTAGGCAATCCTCTCAAACTCTGCTGCTGCTCTATCAGCTATGTTTATATCATATTCTAAGTTCCTTGTTATCGTTTCAACAATGTTAACAACATCTTTACAAGGAATAGATGGTGAGCTTTCTCAAGAAACCACTTTTTTTGTTCATCCATAAGAAGCAACTCTTAATTTGTTCAAGTTTAATCATGAGATTGCAGCAATTCATCATGTCTTCAGGCTCCACTTCTAATTTTAATTCTCATGCAAGAAATATGTCCACCATATCTGCAATTAGTTTCTCCACTGAAGTCTTGAACCCTTCATGGTCACCCATGAAGGTTGGAATCAACTTCCTTCAAACTCCTATTATGTTGATATTTTTACCTCCTCCCCAAAATTACCAATGTTCTCAGTGGCATCTAGAATGGTAAATCCTTTCCAAAAGTTTTTTCAATTTACTTTGCTCAGATCCATCAGATGAATCACCATTTATGGCAGCGATAGCCTTACAAAATGTATTTCTTACACAAGAAGACTTGATAGTTGAAATTACTCCATGGTTCATGGCCTGCAGACCGAATGTTGTGTAAACAGACATGAAAACAACATTAATCCCTTTGTACATCTCCATTAGCAATCTTGGGTGATGAGGTGCATTGTCAATGAGCGGTAGTATTTTGAAAGGAATCTTTTTCTGAGCAGTAGGTCACAACAGTGGGCTTATAATACTCAGTAAACTATGCTACAAACAGGTACACTGTCATCTAGGCTTTGTTATTTCGTCTATAGAGCATAGGCAGAGTAGGCTTAGCATAATTCTTAAGAGCTCATGGATTTTTGGAATGGTAAATGAGCATTAGCTTCAACTTAAAACTCACCAGCTGTTTTAGCCCCTAATGGGAGAGTCAGACTATACTTTGAAACTTCAGAACCAGGCATTGATTAATCTCTAGCTATGAAAGCTGGCATCTTCTTCCAATAGAAGGGTGTTTTGTCACCACTGAAAATCTGTTGTTTGGTATAGCCACTTTTGCTAATGATCTTAACTATATCTTCTGCATAACTTGCTGTAGCTTCTCCATCAGCACTTGCTGCTTCACCTGGCACTTATATGTTCTGGAGAAGTCTTTTGTTAAACCTTATGAATCAACTTCTGCTACCTTCGAACTTTTCTTCTGCAGCTTGCTCACTTATCTCCCAGCCATCACAGAATTGAAGAAATCTAGGGACTTGCTCTGGATTAGGCTTTTGCTTAAGGGAATATTGTGGCTGATTTGATCTTCTATCCAAACCACTAAAACTTTCTCTATGCCAGCAGTAAGGCTGTTTTGCTTTTTTATGATTCATGTGTTCACTGGAGTAGCATTTTCAATTTTCTTCAATAATTTTTCTTTGCATTCACAACTTGGCTATTTGGCACATGAAGCCTATCTCAGCCTTCAACATGCCTTCCTTGGTAAACTTCATCATTTCTAGATTTTGATTTAAAGTGAGAGATGTGCAACTCTTCCTTTTACTTGAACACTTAAAAATGAGGCAATTGTAGGGTTATTAATTGACCTAATTTCAATATTGTTGTGTCTCAGGGAATAGAGAAGCCTGAGGAGAAGGAGAGAGATCAGGAAACAGCTGGTCAGTAGAGCAGTTAGGACACAAACATTTATTAATTAAGTTCCCCATCTTATATGACTGAGGTTCATTGTGCCCCAAAACAATTCCAATAGTAACATGAAAGATCACTGATCACAGATCATTATAACAAATGTAATAATGATGAAAAATTTTGAAATATTGTGAGAATTACCAACATGTGACACAGAGATATGAAGTGAGCACATGCTGTTGGAAAAATGGACTTGCTCAATGTAGGCTTGCCACAGGTCTTCAATTTGTAAAAAACACACAATCTGTGAAGCTCAATAAAGCAAAGTGTCATAAAACAAAGCAAGTCTGTACCTGGGTTTGCTTTTTCTTTGGTACTATATCTCCTTGGGTAATTTTTCAATAGAGGGTGTGTAGACACAGACTTCTAAGGTTCTTATTTGTCCAAAAATAAGACCATTTTGGACAATTAAGTTCTTCTTTGTCCAAAAATATCTCAACTTGGCTCTTAGTGGCTTGGCTGATTAAATAATTCCAAATTTAGCATTTTTTCCACCCAGAACTCTGAAGATATTGCTTCACTGGCTCATCCAGTGTTGCCAATGTGAAGTCTGATACCTGTATTATTATTCCTCATAGACTCTGGGATATATCTAGTTACTACAGGATGAATTAGATAAAATTGGCAATGTATGACCATTTTTTTTCTTATAAAGCAACAAGTTCAGGTAGTTTAACCTAATATTTGCTTTCTATTTGTCTTGTTTTTATTATATTTATATTATTATATTTCCTTTCATCCCTTGGTCAAATTCTTTTGAATTTTTTCATTACATTTTTCTTTACTAGTTTGAATGCAACCCTTCTTTTATTGTGAGTAATTACACTAGAAATTATAACACGCCCCGTTGACTTACCAAAATCTAATGGTACTTGGTAATTTTACCTCCTCCGGGACAATACAAAGACCTTTACACACTTTCACTTTGTTTACCTTCTCTTGACTTACATGTTTTTGTGTATACATAAGTTTGCTCTATATTTTAACATGAAACAAATTGTTATCATTATATACAATGTTGATTTAGCTTTATTCCCATCATATTGCATTTTGGTTGCTTTCCATTCGTCGTGTGTCTTCCGGATGCCACTAAGTACTCTTTAGAGCAGTTTGTCTTGTGGATTTTATGAGTGCTTATTTACTGGAGACTATCTTATCCCAGCTTTATTTTATTTTATATTTTATTATTTTATTTTTTTGAGACAGGGTCTCACTCTGTAGCCCAGGCTGGGGTGCAGTGGCACAATCACAGCTCACTGCAGCCTTGACCTCCTGGGCTCAAGCAAACCTTCCCCTTCAGCCTCCCGAGTAACTGAGACTACCCACCCAGCTCATTTTAAAAAAATTTTTTGTAGACACAAGGGCTCACTATGTTGTCCAGGCTGGTCTCAAACTCCTAGGCTAAGGTGAATCTCCCACCTTGGCCTCCCAAAGTGTTGGGATTACATGCCTGAGCCACCGTGCTGGCACCATCTTTATGCCTGATAAATATTTGATTGGCTATAAAATTCTAGGTTGGCAAGTGTTTTCTTTTAGTGCCTTAATGACATCCATTCCACTGATTTTAATTAGGAGGAGTCAGGGTCAGTACTACTGTTACTCCTTTAAAGATAATGTCTTTAATGTTTTTTCTCTTTGTTTTTGGCTTTCTATTTCTACACTTTCACTATATTTGGATGTGGATTTCCTTCTTTTCTTCCTCCTTTCTTTTTAAATCATGCTTGAAACTCAATGGACATTTGAAATCCGTAGATTGAGATCAGGGAACTTTTCAATCATTATCTCTTTAAATACCTTATTTCATCATGTTCATAACACCGTCAATTATAACTTGCATGACTAATTCACGTATCCAAGAAAAAAAAAAAGAAGAGACTCATGGCTGATTAATTAAACTATAACGTATACCCTTATCACTTAAGAATTTGGATCTTATTCTTGTTGCAGAAGCTCTTTTTCTAAGACAAAGTTATGTTATATGTCATTGTTTAGATCTATATTTGTTGGAGTTCTCCAGAGAAACAGAACCAATAGGATGTGTATACAGAAATAAATATATTTATTTTGAGGAATTGGCTCATGTGATTGTGAAAGCTTAGTCAGTCCAAAATCTGATGGGGAGGCTAGCAGACTGGAAACTCTGGAAAGAGCTTCAGTTCGAGTCCAAAGGCAGTCTGTCGGGAAATCAAGAAGAACCAATATTGCACATGAAGTCTAAAGTCAGTCTGCTGGATAATTCCCTCCTGCTTAGGTGAGGCCAGCCTTTTGTTCTGTTCAGGCCTTCAGTGGATTGGATGAGGCCCACTCACATTATGGAGGGCACTTGCTTTACTCAAAGTCTACTGATATAAATAAAAGTAAGACTCATCCAAAAATACACCCATGGAAACATACAGAATAATGCTTGACCTGATATGTGGGCACTGTGGCCAAGCCAGGTTGATATATAGAATTCATCATCACAATACCCAATAAGGAAAATATATGCAAAACAATTACCAACATAGATATTCCCACAACTTTTTCCCACTAAGAATCCAAATTTTCCTGATCACATTTTGACTCCTGTCTGTGTATAGCATATTCTCAAATATTCCATAAAGGAACAAAAAGCTATAGTGATAGACTCTCAATCTGGCTTTGAAATTATGTAAAGCTAGCCTACTACTGACCTCTTTGAGAACATTGTTAAACAATTCTGATTGATCTCCTTCATTCTCTCCCCACAAACATTTGTTTCCTAGGGAGGTGAAGAGAGTGTTGCATTATTGTCCTTAAGATTTTCTTCCAAATAACTGACCTCCCATTCTGGAAGTTTTCGTGGTTATCCTTTTGATATTCAAACATGCACAAGAATGATCATTGATAACTGATGCCCAGCTTCAGTAAAAGTGATATGTAAGATATCAAACTGTGGCCGGGCGCGGTGGCTCACGCCTGTAATCCCAGCACTTTGGGAGGCCAAGGCGGGGGATCACGAGGTCAGGAGATCGCGACCATCCTGGCTAACACGGTGAAATCCCGTTCTCTACTAACAATACAAAAAATTAGCCGGGCGTGGTGGCGGGCGCCTGTAGTCCCAGCTAATCGGAGGCTGAGGCAGGAGAATGGCGTGAACCCGGGAGGCAGAGCTTGCAGTGAGCCGAGATCGCGCCACTGCACTCCAGCCTGGGCAAAGAAAAAAAAAAAAAAAAAAAAAAGATATCAAACTGTAAGATACATCTTTATTTCAGAAAAGGTTAAGTATGAAAAATGAATATGCAACTCAACATCAATTTAAGAATTTATAACCTCTGCCCTTTTCCTTTTCTCCTTTTGGGACTCCAATTAAATGCATGCTAAACTTTCTATGTATTTAAGTATCTTTCTCCTCAATTTTTTTTTTATCATTTTACTGCTGCTAAATTCATCCTATAGGTCCTTACATTTTTATTCTTGCGTTTTCAGTTCTAGAATATCTAGTTGATTCTTTCACAAATAAGCGATATTCCAATTTGTATGTATTCCAGGTACTTCTTGAAATTTGTATGTTTGTCTTTTATCTCCAGGAGTATTTCAGGTATTATTTTACAGTTATATTTTATGAAAGAAAAAAGTTCAAATAAACGAATAAATGCATGCTAGGGAATAAAAACATTATGTGCGACTTGCAACTACAAGCAGCATACACACCACAGATCGTAAAGGGTCAATGATGAATTTTTCTATTAGTTTCCAGTTCCTCCCTGATAAAACAGTACTCGAATATAGAGGTCACAAGCAAACTCAGAGAGATATACCTTTGAGTTCTGGCCAGGTAATCTTGGGCAGTTACTTTTTTGTCTGTTGTTTTTAATTTGTATAAATTTACGGGGTACAAGTGCAATTTTGTTACATGCACAGATTGCATAGTGGTCCAGTCAGGGTTTCTTGTGGATCCATCATCTGAGTCTAACATACATTGTACTCATCAAGTAACTTCTCTTTATCCACTACCTGTAATTTCTCATTATCCACTGCCTTTCCCTGCCCTCTTCTGAGTCTCCGCTGTTGATAATTCCATTCTCTATGTCCATGTGTACACATTTTTAGCACTCACTTATGAGTGAGAACATGTGATATTTGACTTTTCTCCATCTGGCTTATTTCATTTAAGATAGTGACCTCCAGTTTCATCCATGTGGCTGCAAAAGACATTTTATTCTTTTTAAAGACTGAATTGTATATATAGAGAGATATATCTATATATACGTATCTCACAATTTCTTTATCCAGTCATCCACTAATGGACACTTAAGTTGTTTCTATATCTTTGCTATTGAGAGTCTCATTATCTTTATTCATAATTAAGACAGTAATTGTAGTGAATTTAAAGGGTTGTCTTGGATCAAGTTGGAGTAAGTATGGATTGAGTACGTAATGCACTAACATAGCACCTGATACATAGTCAACATTGAATAAATGTACTCTACCATCATTAGGGAAGTGATGATAACCAACCCCTTATCTGGGACAGTCTGTGTCTTCCTTAAGAATCTCTTACTCTAGTCACATGTGTGGCACGGATGCTGGGGTGTCTGCTGTTTCTTTTAGGACCTTTCTACTGAGTCTAAAGCGTTGCTGATGCATTTGCTCAAAAGTTTGTACTTATGGTACATCCTTAATTTCTAGGGCTTTATCCACTGATGTATAATCTACAAAACCTTGATTTCTTCTATCTTGCTCTGCAAAGTGCTGGCCATGCATCATGTTACAGCTTTCTCTCTCTAATGAAAGTATTTTTGTCTTCATGAGCTTTGGCAATTGTGGGGTAGGAGAGTACAAAGGAAAAAGGATGCAGTTGTGGGAAAAGTTGAAAAGAACATCTACATTACCTCTGGCAATGCAAACCATTTCCTGCAAGAGTCCAAATTAGAAACAGATCTTCCAGGCCGGGCGCGGTGGCTCAAGCCTGTAATCCCAGCACTTTGGGAGGCCGAGACGGGCGGATCACGAGGTCAGGAGATCGAGACCATCCTGGCTGACACGGTGAAACCCCGTCTCTACTAAAAAATACAAAAAAAAAACTAGCCGGGCGAGGTGGCGGGCGCCTGTAGTCCCAGCTACTCGGGAGGCTGAGCCAGGAGAATGGCGTGAACCCCGGAGGCGGAGCTTGCAGTGAGCTGAGATCCGGCCACTGCACTCCAGCCTGGGCGACAGAGCGAGACTCTGTCTCAAAAAAAAAAAAAAAAGAAAAGAAACAGATCTTCCAATGCACAAAAATAAAGGTTCTGAGACAACTTGTGGAACAGTCCACACACCTGCCCCTCTTAGACTTGCTCAGAAGTGGTTAACAGGTGTTTCTGTTGTGCTTTTTACTTATATAACATTTTAAATCTCCACGAAGGGGAGCATATGCCCACCAGTGCAGCCTGGGTTACATGGGAGCGCTGGATAATCACAAAAGTGGAAAATGTTAGCTAGGTATATGAAAGATTGGGCTCAATCTTGATTAGCCCCAGGAGATGCCTTGCTACTGTAAAAAAAAAAAAAAAAAAAAAAAAAAAAAGCAGAATCGTCAAGTTTACTTAACCGTCTTTTATTGCCTTCTTCCTCCTTAAACCTGATATCAATAGCTGGATGTGAGTTAAGAAAAAGCGTAATTTTTTATGAGGCAGAGTCATGCCTCAATTATCTCTGTATCCCCAGGGACAGCCCTGTGTCAGGAACATTATTGCTGCTGCTTAATTCAAGAACAATGGTATTATTGAACTTGGTTTACTACAAATGATTTGATCCATGATTAATCCATGTTTACAGAAGAGTAACAATACATGCTTTGTTCCCCCCAACACACCTAATGGTAAAGAAAAAATGAAATATTTCTAAAAATACTACTAGACAGTGTCAAGATATTTATTACAATTTTTATTAACGTAACTTGGGAGCTTATGAAACTTCTGTCGCTTCTCTGTTGAAGATGTTCCATTCTCACAATACTGTATTATGTAGTGAGTATTAATATTAAAGACATATCACGATTATCTCTTTAAAAAGTCATTTTCAGTTTCATCTGTAACATAAACATGAATTCACTGGCCCCAGCCCCTGTGAAGGAAAGTTCACTGTGATATTTTTTCTGTTACAAATGTTTTTAGTAAGCTTTGCTGTAGTCATAGTCACTGGGAAATATTTAGTGCCTGGCTGTGTGCATAGCTCTAAAAGAAATGTGATGACGGTCATTTGGGGGCAGAAATTGGATCCCGCTGATTATTAACCTTCCTTCTTTCTGAGGCTAATCTCTCCACCTGGGCTCTGGTCACTTCTCCTTCTGCCTGCCCCTGAAACTTAGTCCATTAGTTATGCTTTTTCCAACACTTAACTCTTTATTCTTCTTCTCAGGCTTGTTTCTCACAAGTTAATTCTTTAGTTCAAGAAACTTCAATGAAATACCTGCCATATGCCTTACACAATGCTGGACATTGGGACACTAGGACAAAGAACATTAAGACATGGTCTTGCCTCCTAAATTCTAGAAGCTCACAGGAGGTTGACAGGTAAACAAAGTGTCAAAATACATATGCATGGTAACAGAAGCATCTAAAAGTTGCCACGGGAATAAATATGGTCAGATGTCTCATCTAAAACAATTACACTCCTCCATTCTTCCTTTCATTGTAAAGTTTCTTAAAGTAATGTTAGATCATAGGTACTAATGTCTTACTATGTGTTGGGTACTATGCTTGGTGCTTTTACCTCATTATTTTTTAATCCCCACAACAAATCCAGAGCTAAGTTGTATTATTATCCTCACTCTAAAAATGAGGGAACAGAAGCAGAGTTCAATGATTTGCTTTAGATCACACAGATACTAAATAGTATCTACCTGGATTTGTTAAGATGCTTTCAGTTGCAAGTAACAACAACAAAATCCTTCAAGCTAGATTAAATAATCAAGGGAATTTATTGGTTTATATAAGTGAAAGAAGTAGGATGAGCTTCAGGCAAGGCTTGGTGCAGCAGCTCAGTTATGTAACCATAGGCCCAAGTTATTTCTCTGTCTTTTGCCATCTTTGAAATCTTACTAAATTCAACCTTACATTGATCCAGCTTGTGGTAGTGAAATGGCTGCTGGAGTATCCTGTATCACATGCTTTCTGCTTCTTATCCAGAAGAGAGAAGTCTCTCCTCCAGCCATCAGATAAAGATTCTGGGCTTCCCTTTGATGCTGTCACTTCTACCCCTGAACCAATATAGAAACACTGCCTCGAGGAGAATGGAATGCTGAGAGATAATCCTCATTGCCTCCTTTACCACAGAGTTATTGGGAGAATTGGCTGGGATGATGCATGTCAGTACTTAGAATAGTGCTAGCATATAGAATGGCTCATATAGGTTACCTGTTACTATTATTAACTATAGTTATGTGCTGCATAACAACTGTTTGGTCAACAACAGACAGCATATATGACTGCAGTCTCATAAGATTATAATACTGTAATTTTACGGTCCCTTTTCTATGTTTGCTATGTTTAGATACACAGATACTCACCAATGTGTTACAACTGTCCACAGTATTCAGTACAGTAACATGCTGTTGAGATTTGTAGTCTAGGAGCAATAAGTTATATCATACAGCCTAGGTGTGTAGCAGGCTGTACCATCTAGGTTTGTGTAAGTACACTCTATGATGTTCACACAATGACAAAATTGCCTAATGAAGCATTTTTCAGCACGTATCTCCATTGTTAATACATAACTATACTTCATTATATGCGCACGTATTCAACATTCATTCATTCAACCAACATTTACTGTGTACCTTTAATGTTGTAGGCACTCTTCCAAGAATACCACAGTGAACAAAACAAAGTTCATGCTTTTTGGAGCTGACTTTCCAATAGAAGATCAATGAGTAAATAAGCCACATATTAAAAAATAAAAATTGAATATGTACAATGATGAAGAATAGGAAAGGGTGTGGGGGATCAAGTGACACGAAAGAGTGCACGTTTATAAAGAGTGATCAGAAAGTGGTATTTGAGCAGAAGCATGAATGAAATGAATCTGTGAACCATGTGTGTGTCTGAATGTAGAACATTCCCAGAAGAAGGGACGACACATGACTTTAACCCCTGTGTTGCCTCTAGCATTTAGGGTCCCAGGATAATGCAAGGATCACAGAAAATTTCTTACAGTGTTTTCAACACCAAGGTGAACACTTACAGCAAAGTGCCTGGAAGCCACACGACATTTCATGAGTCTTAAAACCCACTGACTGCTATCTGCCAGTGCCAGAGAAACAATAATATACCTTCCACTATTTTCCCCTCCTTTTAACTTTGCAAACTAGTGCTTTGGTATAATCTGCTAGCAAGTCCTCTGGTAACAAGGTTTCTGACAAATGTAGTTTTCCGTCTTGCAACCTCTTCATTAAATGGGATAGACCTGAGGAGGGAAAATGGAGCTGAGTTGTCAAAGACATTTATGGGCACATTTATGAACGCTATTTTTGTCATTTTATATATGGATCCTAGAAGGG
The DNA here is from genome assembly GCF_049350105.2 of Macaca mulatta. Lineage (NCBI taxonomy): Eukaryota > Metazoa > Chordata > Mammalia > Primates > Cercopithecidae > Macaca > Macaca mulatta. Next base: position 37,298,935 of record NC_133419.1, read on the forward strand.
TAAATGGAGACTATAGCCCTTATACTTCTTGCATGAATACCATTTTTCTCAGCTAAGTTTTCGGCGGGAACTAGATTGCAGTCAATTTAATGTTAAACTCTGGTATGTGCCTGGGACCTGGAATTTTGGGTGACTCTTTGAAGGCTCATCCATTTTTAGTTATATCTGTGAGAATGATAAAGGCCAAGGTCTCTCACAAAAATTAAAATGCATAGCCAGTGACCTCAGATGTTGGGCCATTTCACTGCCATACCTTAGGCATGCCAGAGAGTTGGAGTAACATTGATTCTATGTAAATAGCTGCCAAATGTCAGGAGTTAGTCTTACAGGATTACAGGATTATGAGGGACTCTAAACAGTCTTCAGGTGTGTGGAGGTAGTAACGCCTGTGAGATGAGCTTGTAGGTGGTGACAACAGATAGATCGGGGTTTATGTGTGCATTTGACTCTTAGTATGTATTCAGAAGACAGAAGATGGTACCCTCTGAAACTGTGATAATGTAAGGATGATGTCTATAGAAGTTCATTTTGCTTATTTTGCCTGACTATAACTTCCTGTTGTACCCTGACTTAAAATATCTGATCTTTCATTTAACATCACTCAAACAAGATTGATTGTTTTTAAATAGGATTAGTTGTTCCGAGCTGCACTTTTGAGCAGCTTTACTTAGTCTATGCCATTAAAATTAAGGTCCTGATGTTAAAATATGTTTCGTGTTTATCATTTTATTATATAAATCCTTAAATGATCGGTGGAAATTTCTTTGCAGGTGTTTTGATAATTGCTTCCATATTTAAAAGCCATTGCTTCCAAAAGCAGGAGACTGGGTTCTAACTAAACATATTTTTAAAAATCTGGAGAAAGAAACACTTGATCCTCAACTTGCATTTGCCACCAAGAAAAGCAAATCATACAATATGCTGTCAACTGCCTGACAAAACTCAAGTCCCAGTTCAAATGTGTGTTTCTGCTGAAGACTTTTCCATCTGTTCAGGCCAATACTAACTCTCTACCTGTACAACTGATAATGCTCATGATTACTATAATAATGGCAATAGTTGACATAAATTGCAGACCTTGACACAGATGGTCAGGTCTATTGTTGCACCTATAGATGCAATTATCTTTTGATTTACTTTTTACCACTAAAAGGGAACTTAGTAAATATAGGATTAAAGGACTATTCCTTTTGAAATGCCCTGCACCAGAATGGTTTCTAGCACTAAGTAGATGTTCAACACATGATAAATATATGATGAATAAATGAATGAATGAAGTCTGAGTCCCAGTGATAAACATGAGGTTTCTTCCAGTTAGACTGGAGACATGAATGTGTTTAAAATTCCTTTATAGGGGACACAGTATCTGCTGATCTCTGTTCATTGACCCAGCTGTGGCCTCTGGACCTCTCATCAATCTTCTTGTTACCTGATATCCTCTAGTCAATGGGCTCTTGAGGAGGGAGAAATGGGCAAAGACCCTGGAGTAAATGAGTAAAAAGTAGAGTGGGATAATATTATGGGACTAAATCCTAAAGAATTGGATGGTATCAGTTGCTTAAGAGGAGAAAAAAAATCATAACTTCAGATCTGGGGAGTATTAGTGCAAAAGAGATGGTAATGTTTGGGATTCCCTTCACTGGTCCCAAGGCCCTTTCCTATCTATTTTCGTATTTGTACTAAGACAGAAATGATCTGCCCTGAGAAAGAGAGAAGAGGTGATTTTACAAAGAGCTATAATAAGGAAGGTAACTGAGCTGCAGAAAAGAAAAAGAAAAGGCAGCAGCACTAGAGTTGGAAGACAGAAGTTCTAATTCTGGCTCCACCCATTTGTAGTTGGTGATCTCAGGTAATTTTTATATGCTGTATAAGCCTCAGTTTTCTCATCTATAACATAAGGCTAGATTCTTATCGTTTTAAGTTATCATTAGGACTAAATAAGACAGTAAACACACACACACACACATACCATTGAAATGATACAGTTCTACGAAAATGTAAGGATTTTTTTTTTCACTAAACAGGTGTTACAATTAAGACAGACAAAATTTTTATAATGAACATATGTCTCTATACAAATCAGAAAAAAATAAATAAACCTACCTAATTGTAGGCATGTTGTACAAATTTCAGTTCACAGGCTCAGGAGCACAAAAGCTCACCTTCCCTATAGCTGAACTTAATGTATATGTAGGGCTCTTCATTCCCCTTTGTGACAGGAAACTTAATTTTGATCAATTTAGGGTAAATCAGCCAGTTCAGTGGTTGTGTCTGTGTTTCTGAAGGGGCTTATGGGGTATTAGCATCAGAGGTGGTTCCTGGTCCTCAGCCATCACCTGTCCCTTATGTCACCCACAGAACCATGTGCCACCCATCTTCATGCCTCCACCTGGCTTCACTGCAGTGGTTCCCTTCTGAAATCTCTTTACAAGAAAAGACCTGCTGACAAGAATCCTCATTGCTCTGGATGTTGGAGCCTGCATGGGAGTATTCCCCACTGGCTGGTCCAATAGGGGCTGGTCATGAGATTTATTTTATCTACAAGAGAACCGGAGCAACATTTAAAATAAGCCACCCATGAAGTCTCTGCTCCTCCAAGCACCTTACAGAAGATCTGGTGAAGAATCACCCTGGTCGTGTCAAAGTAGACCTGGAGAACTTTCACTTGCTCAGAGTTCCTGATCTGGGTCCTCTGATTCCAGGCCATGAGTCTTTCTTTTAAACCATCATATAGTGTGTGAGCTGTCATCTGAGAGAAGCCCAGTTAGTACACCAGTTCTCAGAGTGCAAGGAGGCAGTTATTTCATAAATTACATGCTAGGGTTTTATTCTGGCCTTTTATTTAAGCAACAACAACTTGAGTTTCTTGAGAATAATATTTATATTATTGGTTTGAGTAGTCTTAAATCCTTTGTAACATGTGGTAGGGATATAAACATATAAACAAATGAATGTGTAAATGAATTTGTGCTCTGAGCACAATCTGAATTCTTACAGTGGAATGCAGCATAATAAATCAATTAAATTGAACAAACTTTTACTTAGTGTGTTCATGGTGACTTCTTGTACTAGCTTCCAGATCTAAACAAAATAAAAGACACTGATTTGACCCCAAAATGCTCATAGCATAGCGTGTAAGTATAGCAACCATAAGACTTTTTCTGGCCAGGAATGGGGCATAGGGCACAGTGGTGCAGGAATAAGAAAGAGAATCAAAGCTACCATGGAATGAGGACTAATGAGGTACTAGGCACCGATCATTTAATCCTCACAACATGTTCATATGGAAGGTACAAGCATATTGTTCCCAGGTTCTCCCCAAAAGACATCAAAGCAAACCCTCCACTTAAAAAAGCTAGATATAAACTTTTATTACATCCCAGTGCAAGATGTTTCCAATACAATCTATTTCCTTCAAAGATGGGGTAGAGAATGAGGGGTGGGGTTTGGGCCACATATTTTCATTTTTACATTTTATTTCAGATTGGAAAATTGTATTTCACTGTCAAATCAATTAAGAACACATTTATTACTTAGTGTTGCTTGAAATAATATCTACAATCTTTAAAGTTTCAATTAAAAGCATACACTTCTTTCAAGCTCAACGTTAAAACGAAAACACAAATATAAACTGCGTTTCATGTTCTGTTGATATTTAGCTGTGTGGCAATGGATGAGTAATTTTTCTCTGTGAGGCTTTGTTTTCTCATCTGGCAAACGAGGAAATTGATGCAGATCATCTTCAAGTTCCCTTCATGTTATTTAATACGACTATTTATGTCATGCTTGTAAAGAGTAGGTGATGATGAAGGTTACTGCTCCCCACAGATGAATCCTGCAATAATCATTGGTAGGATTGTTAGGCTTTGTTTCTCAAGGGGATAATCTGGGAAAAGAATAAGAATGCAGCTGCAGCCCATCCTTGTGAAGAAGGTACCAGTGTGTGCTCAAAGCCAAGTCTTGACAATAATAGCGAATGCTGTATTGGATAACAGCCATACCAGGTGCTTCATAGATTTGCCCTATTTAATCATGGTAAGAAGTTTCCAAAAGAGTTTTATTTGATGCTGAAACTAAATAAATATTTAGAAAAGCCAAATGACTTGCTCAAGGTGATATAGCTAGTAATTCACAGACATTCACACTAGAAATTCACACTCAGAAGATGTTCAAAAGGGTTTGCTTTGATAGGTCAGGCTGGGGCTGACTGGGCCCTTGACTCCTGTAACTAATCCTGAAATTCTCTAGGAGGCAAGGGTTATCAATGCCCTCACCTGTGGCCTTCTAATAACAAGCTTGTATACTGGTGTTATGCCATCCTCCCTTTTTCTACCACAAAAGACTCACATAGTGATGGTACAAAACCTGATGGCATGGATTCACTGGCCCGTGCAGGAGGTTTCAACATTTATACCTAAAATTAGGAGATCACATATGAAGATGCATATTTCCAGTTTCTTTTCAGAAATGCAAACATCTGGAAATACAGAGCCTACATTCTAGACTGCCAGTAATGAACTGCGGCCAGGGCTGCTCTCTGCCTACACTGCACTTTTGCATAAATTATAAAAAAGGTGCCCCACTGGGCTGAGGGAGGCCAGTGGGGTCACAGCTTGGTGAGAAGAGAGGAAGTTGAATTTCACTTGCTTTTTTGACTCCATAGCCAAAGCCCTCGTGCACAGTTACCCATGGCAGTTCTAGCCAAGTGGCTCTTTCTGCAGGCAGGGCATATGCTCTGTTTTTTTTTTTTTTTTTTTTTTTTTTTTTTGAGATGGAGTCTCGCTCTGTTGCCCAGGTTGTAGTGCAGTGGTGCGATCTCCACTCACTGCAAGCTCAACCTCCCAGGTTCACGCCATTCTCCTGCCTCAGCCTCCCGAGTAGCTGGGACTACAGGCGCCTGCCACCACGACCGGCCGGCATATGCTCTTTAGTTTGATATAATCTCTAACACTCCCTTAATCCTCCCTAGCACTGAGGCCCAGTACCAATTAAATTACTAAAAATCTATGGACTTTCAGAATTCTATACCCACCTCCCTTCACTCATTTCTCTTATTTCCTGGCTCCTGCAGGTCTTTTCATTTGCAACCCTTGCGCCAATGAGTCACGGAAGAAGGGTAGCATGGCGGCTTTCATATATATTTGCAAGAATTCTCAAAAGATAATGGCAAACAGGCAGGCATAGGCTAGAGTTATCAATCTTGAGGGCAGCTGATCCCAACCATTTAAATATTTCCACAGATGAAGTTCCTCCCTTCCATGGGCCTACTTGGTCTTCCAGCAACCAACTCTCTTCTTGAGGTGTGTCTGAGCCTCAGGAACTACTGCTGGAGGTGGCTCACCTGCTCCCACCATTAGCTTTGCCCAAACTCACAGCTCAGCCACTGTGGATTTATCCTCACCCTCTCTTAAATGCCCTGAGCATTCCCTTTACTGCCCTTTCCTTACTTCTCATGGAGCACTGACTCACAAATCAATGTCAAAATTGCCACGTTTGATCATTCCAACTGGACACAACCAACCCTCTTCTCAATTAAGGAAGCAAGTCCGTTGCTCAGTTAAGCCCGTTGCTCCCTGTTATGGGCTGAATTTTGTCCCCCAAGAAAATATGTTGAAGTCCTAACCTTCAGGACCTCAGGAGGTGACCTTGCTGGGAAATAGGGTAATTGCAAATATAAGTAATAATATGAGGTGATACTGGGGTAGGGTGAGCCCTTAATCCAACATGAATGGTGTCTTTATTACAAGAAGAAAAGGGCTGGGTGCAGCAGCTCATACCTGTAATCCTAGCACTTCGGGAGGCTGAGGCGGGCAGATTACCTGAGGTCAGGAGGTCAAGACAAGCCTGGCCAACATGGTGAAACCCCGTCTGTACTAAAAATACAAAAAATTAGCTAGGTGTAGTGGTGTGCACCTGTAACCCCAGGTACTCAGGAGGCTGACGCAGGAGAATCACTTGAACCCAGGAGGCGGAGGTTGTGGTGAGCAGAGATCGTGCCACTGCACTCCAGCCTGGGCGACAGAGTAAGACTTTGTCTCAAAACAAAACAAAACAACGACAACAAAAAGAATAAGAAGAGAGGCACAGACATACAGACATGAGGAGAACCATGTGGTGACAGAGACAGAGACACAGACATATAGACATGAGGAGAACCATGTGATGACAGAGACAGAGGTTGGCATGATCTGTCTACAAGCCAAAGAATACCAAGGATTGCTGGCAACAGCCAGAAGCTGGGAGAGGGGCATGGAACAGGTTCTTTCTCAGTGCCCTCAGAAGAAATCAACCCTCCCCACACCTTGATTTTGGATTCCTAACCATCAAAACTGTGAGAGAATAAATTTCCATTGTCTTAAGCCATCCAGTTCATGGTAATTTGTTATAGCAACTATAGGAAACCAACAAGCTTCAGTTAATAAAAATCAGTGTAAGTCTGGCAGCCTAGGCCTGGACTGTTAAAATAATGCAGCTGGTATTTGTTTCAAAAGGACAAAGCCCAATGGCTGACCCCTTCGCTTTGGCCTGCTCTTGATAGCCTGGGTGAACTGAGCAGATTGGAGATTACACATTTTTCTTTCTGTGTCTTAAATATGAAAAGTCTCTTGATTTCTCCTAACTTGCTATCTGGCACTCTACTACTCCCTTTCTCTCCATCCCCTGACATCTCCACTGGTAGTGTGTTAAGAGCAATGTTTCCCTGCATGGATGGTGCTCACTTCTTTTCAATAACACTCACTTCTTTTCAATAACACTCTCTTCCTTAAATAAACAATACCCTGACCAAAGTGATGGTGTATTTAGATCATTAAGCAAAGTAGCTATGGCAGTAGAAATGAGATGCAGCTTTGTTTCCAAGATATTCTTGCTTTTGGTCCTATTTATCTGGATAATGTAGTACAAACACAGCTTCTAAAAACTGACTAACAAGAAAACTGAGACTATGGAACTGTTGCCATTGAGCAAGGAAGTCAAGAAAAGGTGGAGAAGGAGCTCTCAAAGGAAGAGGTGGATCATTTTGGGTAAATCACATCCCCTCTCCGAACTTCAGGTGTCTTAGGGTGAAGAGTAGAACAGATATTGTCTTCTCTGAATCTCTGTGCAGAGTTCTATGACTCCATTGTCTTAAAAATGACAATGTCTAAAATATAAGAATATGCAATAGCCTCGGGCTTCAGGTTTGCTCCTTTTCAGGGGCATGTTCGTTAAGAACGTAAGGGGCTTTGGATGATGGCTTTTCTAATCCCTGAGGGATGCTATGGACATTGACTTACCATGCCTTTCTACCACAGATACAGAGAAGCCACAGATGGCATTGACACCAGAAAATGGAAGCACAAAGCGCTTTGGGTAACAGCAATTCAGGAATGACTGCAGAGAAAATCTATTAAGAAATTCGAATGCAGGTTTCAATATTTACTACTTTTCATTCTCTTTCTCTCTCTCTCTCTCTCTCACTTTTTTTCTCTCTCCCACCTTGATTTTCTCTGTCTCTCTCTTTTTTTTTTTTGCATACAGTTTCTCAGTAAAATACATTTTATTAAATTTTATAACAAGTCTATGAAATGCAGATATACAAAAAGCAAAAAATAAGAAGCATGCATAATTCTACCACTGAAAAATACTACTAAAAGTTGGTATTTAAACTTTTGAATGTTTCTCACTGCATTTGCATGAGTGTGTGTGTAAATACAATCTCCAACTCTTCAGAGAAATACAAGAATTGTTATGAACCTTAATAAACTTCCAAAAGATTTCAAGAGCAACTTCTCGTCCATTAGAATATACTCAGAAAGTCAATAACATATTTTAATCCATTCCAAGAGCCCCATATTTTTTGGGTCTCTGAGAAAGCAATTTATAGCCTTGGTTTTTTATAAGAAAAGTAGATGGCCATTTGGGGGCAAGTCATGTGTCATTTGGAATAACCACAATAAGTGGAAAAAAGGCCTCAGATTCTGCTGCAAGACTAAGAGCCACAGGGAGCTTTTAGTTCCATCACTAGTTGGGCATTTATTGGACATCAATTTCATATACAATCTTACAGTCTGCACTGGGGAATGACAAAAAAGTATAAGAAATTATCTCTCACCTGAAGAAATGCATAGTGAAAATTTCTTAAAAATTAAGTTTTAGAACTCATTTTTCAAACTAAAATCTTAAGCTAAAAATAATATATAGAATATATCAAAGCAGACTATTAGGAAAGATGCAAATATAGATGGGCCTGGGGACCCATCCATCTGTTTTCCTCAAGTACCACTTAAGGCCCCCACAAACTATAGAGTGGAAGCCAATAGCTCCAGGAGATAAATGAAAACATTGACAGGTCAAGGTTTGTGAATAGAAGTGTGGTTGGTCACGGTAAAGAAACCACAGTTAATATGCTCCCTCTGCGTGCTGGGCACTCATCCTGGAGCTTTGCCTCTATCAATTAACTTAATCCTCACAACAGTCTCGATCTGTAGGTATAACAAATCTAGGTTTAAAAATACAAAAATGACTTGTTCAATATATCTCATAGGTATATTTAGCAGGTCTAAGTTTCAAATGCAAGTCTAGCTGACGCCGACATCCATGACAACTTACACTTAAATAGAATGCAAGATTTGAATAACTATACACACACACAAGCGCGTGCATGCACACACGCACACACATGATAGACGTGATTAATTGTGAAATGAGAGGTTAACAGTCAGGTTTGATGTGTCCTAATTAGTGAGGGGAAGCATTTACCTAAAAATTCTGGGTGTAGTCATTTAAGTATGACATAAAAGGGAATGGATTGCCAGGTAGATCATGATGAATGAACAAAGATAGAGATTTGTGGATATATTACACAAACTGTGTGTGAGAAAATCAGAGGATGGAAATCTTTATTGTTAGAATATCTGCCTGGAGGAAGAAGGACTTGATTCAGAGTTAAAATAATGCCTGGTAGCCTCAAAGGATCTCCTCCCCAATATTTATTAATTACTGTGTTGTGTTAACATATGGCCACAAATCCTTCAATACTCCTCCCTCCAGGTGGTAGAAATTAACGTTCCTTCCCTTGAGTATAAGCTAGACTTAGTGTCATGCTTCTCTGAGCACAGTATAGGGAAGAAAACACAGTAACAAACTGACAGACACCGTCTTAACCAAGAGATCAAGGTTAACATCACCAGCAAGGAGTCATATTAATATGATGCTGAATGATGCTATGAGAAAGGCCTTTGCCTAGGTGGCATTCTTCCCCCTCAATCCATAACTTCAGGTGAAACATGAGAACATCAGTCATGGTACTTCTAGATTGAAGTACATTGTACAAAATACCTGACCACTACTTTTCAAAAGGGTCAAAGTTATGAGAGACAAGAAAAGACCAAGACACTGTCCAGATGGGGGAGACTGGGGACACATGGTGATTGATACAATCTGATATTCTGGAATAGGACAGTAGTAGAAAAACTGGAGAATATTAATAAAGTAGTTTAGTTGATGGTATTGATCTGTTGCTATTTTCTCGTTTTTTAAAAAAATTATAGATGGATTTGTATTTCAAAGATAAAACAAAGGTTCTTCTTAAGATTACTGACATAGGGCATAACAAATTTCCCTGTAACTAGGGATTTAATTTTGGGCTCTCTATTCTATTTTCTTAGTTTTGATTAATGTAATATGTTATGTAAGATATTAATATTAGAGGGAAGCTGAGCACAGGATATATAAGAATAATCTTTGTAAATGTTCTATAAATCTAAAATTATTTTACAGTAAGAAGGTTAGTTTTGTTTTGTTTTTTTTTTTCAAAAATTGGTGCTTGATATATGAATGCACCTCCTCTGGAGAAGAGTTAGAGAATGTTTCCAGTTGGGGGAAGAGCATGCATAAAGGCACAGAGGCTGAAAAGTGTGAGACGAGTTTCCAGAATGAGTTCATTTAGCTGGTTTAAAAGCAGCCCAGGAACCAAGTATGTATAAGGATTTAGCCAACCTAACCCCCAAAAGATGCTCTGGGGGCAGATTGTAAAACATCCTGTGATTAAGATTGAGAATTTTGCCAAAAAAATATTGTCTAAACCCCATCCACTTTTAAAAGTTTGGGAGGCCACTAAATTAATAACAAAAAGGAGACAGAACCCACAAATGAAGCAGCAGAATGAATGTTACAAGATATAGGCAGTAAGTTCAATACCATAATACGGCACTGAATTATGTTTTTCTGACACTTAAAGCATAAAAGAAATAGATTATATTGTTGCCATTTCCTGATTTTAAAAAAAATGCTAAATCGTTCCTTTGCAGAAGAAAAAAAAATGTACGTTTTTTAAGGTAGGAAAAATCATGTAGGCCATTTTATAGTTCATTAGTGACCAGACGAAGAAGTTGTAAACGTTGTGAAAGACGTGAAGAGGCTGTTCAGATAGATGATCATTGTAAAGTCTTTGCAAAAGTGCTTCATGTTTACAATCAAATTGTAATTCATTGAAGTCATTCCTGCAATATCTGAGATAATGTAAACCAACTGGTTTGTTTTATGACCACCTAAATTGATTCTGAGAAAATTGCCTTGAAGAATTGAAAAGAATAAATACATCATTTTATCACACCTCTCTCTTACTAAAGAGCTTACAATGATTCTCCATTACCTGCAGGTTTATAAATAAATATTCCATAGTAGAAGAGCTGTACCTCTGAGACATGTAGAGCATTCCCTCATAAACTATTTGTAGCATTTGTCATAGGTTTTCATATTACTGACTTTGGTTGGCAAGCATCTTCATCCATTCCTGCTGCTACAACAAAATATCTCAGGGTCACTTATATGTAATACAAATGCATATCGCTCAGTTCTGGAGACTGAGAAGTCTAAGATCAAGGCGCTGCTAAATTTGGTGTCTGGTAAGGGCTTGTCCTCTGCTTCCAAGATTGCGTCTTGTCTTTCCATCCTGCAGAGAGGATGAAAGTTGTGTCCTCACATGGCAGAAGTGGCAAAAAAAAAAAGCCACTTAAGTGCCTTTTGTAAGACACTAATCCCATTCATGAGGGCAGAACTCTCATGACTTAATAATCTCCTGAAGGCCCCACCTCTTGTTCCCATTGCACTGGAAACTCCATTTCAACACGAATTTTGGAGGGACAAAAACATTCAAACCATAGCAGCAAGTATCTAGAGGATTTGTTAAAGAAGACATAGAAAGAGGCTTGGCTGAATGGGACTGAGAAAGGTGTGCATGCCGTAGAGATAATGTGTGATGCTACTGGGATGTTCCTAGCACCGGGTGATATATGTTTGCCTGGGATAGTAATGACAGGACTAAAAATGATGATAGACATTATAGAACTTCCTTCATGTATTAAAAAATAGGCCAGGCATGGTGGCTCACACCTGTAATCCCAGCACTTTGGGAGGCCAAGATGGGAGGATCACTTGAGGTCAGGAGTTCAAGACCAGCCTGACTCACATGGTGAAACCTCGTCTCTACTAAAAATAAAAAAATTAGCCAGGCATGGTGGCACATGCCTGTAATAACAGCTACTCGGGAAGCTGAGGCAGGAGAATCACTTGAATCTCAGAGGCGGAGGTTGCAGTGAGCTGAGATTGTACCATTGCACTCCAGCCTGGACAACAAGAGCGAGACTCCATCTCAAAACAAAACAAAACAAAATAAACAAAAATTGTTGAGAACTTCCCACTGCTCTGGATTCTTAGGATATGTCAATAAACAAAATGCATAAAGACAGACTGCCCTTGTGATACTTATATTCTACTGAAGGGAAACAGCAAATGATTAGATGAATAAGTAAGTTTTATAGTGTATCACTTATAGATGATAAGTGCTATGGAAAAAGAAAAAAAAGCAGAGGAAGGTAAAGGAGATTGGAAGTACAGTGGGGTCAGGTTGCAATTATAAATAGGTGTTCAGGGAGGCCTTGCTAAGAAAGTGAAATTTAAACAAAGTTTAAAGGAAATGAAGCAGTTAGCCGTGTAGATATATGAGAGAAGGTTCTCATCAGAGGGAAAAGCCAGGGCTGAGGTGCAGCCAGGAGTTAAGAGCCACAGGAGAGGAGTAGGACACAAGGTCAGAAAGGTGACATGGGGTCTGTGGGCCAGTGTAGGAGCTTTGGCCTTTACTCTGAGGCTAACAGGTAGCCGTAGGAAGGGTCTGAGTAGAGTACTTGATCTGGGTTAGGTGTTAAAGGCTTCTGACTGGGGAATGGGTAGACACAGAAAGAGCAGTTTATGAAAGAAGACCTATGGAGCCATGGAATTAAACAAGGTCTAGTGCCAAGGACTGCTTATGAATGACCTCATCTGAGTTGGCCCAAGAGACTTGTCACAACATAAAGATGTCCAGAGGAAGGCTCTTTCCTAGTTTTCCCACTTGCATGTTTCTTAGGCTGGTAAATTGGACTAGAGCTCAATTCCTAGACGTCCTGGTGATCATGGAGCTGGCTGACTTCCTCGCTCACTCAGATTTTAGTCTTGTGGTCCTATGTGGCTGCCATATTTTCTTTTTCTTTGACGATATGAAGAGCCTTTAATATCTCATGTATGGCTTTTTTTTTTTTTTTCAAGGCAGAGACATTCACAGAGGACTCTCTCCCTGGAAAATGGTCTATTCTCTTGTTCCTTGGAGCCTTGGAGTTCATTCCCAGACTAGGGAATGAGAACAGTCAAGCCTTCATTTGGACAAGGCCTGTCTGTTTCCTAGATTCTTTTAAAGTGATTCCAACACCATCATGCTGGGGAGAATCATGTCTTTTTAACAATTAAAGAGGAGTTAAGGAGGCTAGAACTAGCTCACTTCCAGACAGGTCTTTAGAGAAGTGCTGCTCAATAGCAATATTATATATGCAAGCCACATGTGTAACTTTAAGTTGTCTAGTAGTCACATTTCAAAATGTAAAAAGAAACGGTAGAATTAGCCTTGTTTATTTACTTTGAAACAGCGTCTCACTCTGTCACCCAGGCTAGATTGCATTGGCGTGATGATAGTTCACTGCAGCCTTGAACTCCTGGGCTCAAGCTAATTTTTTAGCCGTTTGTAGAGACAGGGTCTAACTATGTTGCCCGTGCTGGTCTTGTCCACCTGGCCTCAAGCAATCCTCCCACCTCAACCTTCCAAAGCATTGGGATTATAGGTGTGAACCACTATACTTGGTTAATTTTAATAATATATTTCATTCAATTCAATATGTCTAAACTATCTTTTTAATATGAAATATAATCAATATAAAACTATTAAGGATATGTTATTTAAATTTTTTTTCATGCTAAATCTTCAAAATCTGGTATGTATTTTATACCTCCAAGCACCTCTCAATTCACCCTGGCCCCATTTCCAGTGCTCAGCAGGCACAGATGGCTAGTGGCTATTGTACTGGATAGCACGGCCCTAGAGCTACAGATCCTAAGATGCTTGTGTTTCTCTAAGTTGACCAGCTTTGCACAACTGTTTTGTGCAGCAAGTGACTAATGATCTAAAACTCTGTGAAAGCGGAATTTGGTATCACACAGTGGATGAGTAGAGACACCTTGATCACATCCTGTCCTCAACTGCAAGTTATTTCCTGCTCCCCACAGTGAGAACATGTATAAATGAGAAAGAACTTTGTAAACAGAAAACTGTTTTGCTCAAGCTTATTACTATTATTAAAGTGCTTGCTCTATCTTTGGAGTGTACACACTGTCTCAGCCAGTATGTACTTGAGGAGTGAAAAGGCACTCAAAGAGCAGAAAGTCTGCCCGTGATAAGAGTGGTTGACTCACTCCAGGGGTTTAGCTCCAGGAAGATGGGACACTCTAACATGGGGCAAACAGATCTTTATGTGAACCAGGTTTTCTCTACTTGCTATTGTCAGAATAATTTATGGCTAAGGTTTGGTTTGTTTTTAACCAGGGCAATTTATTTCCAGCCCCTGTCAAGGGTCTCCATATTGCCTGTCAATGATTACTGGTCCTGGCTGGAAGAAGTTTCTCCAGCAAACACAGCCTGCAGAGTGACAATTCGGGCTTCAGCAGATGCTTGCACTAGGTGGGCTGCATGCCGTGGGGTGGAGAAAAAGCAGCTAAGAGGTATTTCCATACCGCATATAGCGTTCTTTTTACTTCCTCCTACAGTCAAATTCAGGCTGTTGAACAAATTCAGGACAAAGTGCTAAAATTGCCAAGCAGGCTAAATCAATAACAAGGATGTTGAGGGCAATAGAGGAAAGAATTAAGGAAATATACAGGCATTTTACTGGACTGCAAGCATCTTTAGGATTGGGTCTATTTTGATACCTCCCCCTCCTCCTTTGTTGAGTGAATAAGTTATGTAACTAATGCATTGTATTATTATTTGGCCCAAGACGACAGTTAACTCAAATGCTTATATCTCTCACAAAGTCAAGTTATAGAATTCTGAACACTGTATAATAGGACTAGATGACCTTTAAAGTCTTTATGAGACTATGATTCTGTAATTTGATAGGAAATGTGCTAATGATTATCAAGTGCCATTAGGCCTGAAAAATGCAAGCTTTGATTGAATTTGGGGATAGCTATTAAAAACACTTGTTCATTTTTTCATGGCCCACTCTAGTCCAAGAACTGGGCCCAAACTAGTGTGGATATGAGACTACTGAGTGAGGAGGATCTTCTGTGATGTGAGTTAGTGAATAAACACTGGATGATGAAGTCCATGATATTAGGCACGGGCCCTGAATTTCTGTGTCTTGGGCAATAACTTCACCTCTGTGGGACCCAGTATTTATAACTGGACTAGATGATCTGTCAAATCCCACAGGCTCTGACTTTTTAAATGAGTTTCAGTAGAAAAGCTGCCCAGGACCACAACTTCGCCCAAGCATTATGACACATACCTTTAGATCCCATAATTCCCCAGGCATCGAATGGGATGCTTTTGCTGTCTCCAGGTTCTCAGCTCAGTATAAATGTGGAGAATGATTCATATTGGCACAGTGAAGGTCATCAAATTCCAGGAAGTCCAGTACATTTGGGGAAGTTCAGGAGGGGACCCATTTATTTGAAAAGTGAGGAGTTGACAGGCTCCAGGGCAGACATTCCCAAAGGTGGGTAGGGGAATCATTTTTCTCTAAACAGTCTCTCCTCACCCAATCCACCATACAGCAAGAGTAGTTTTTTTGTTTTTTGTTTTTCTGCCCAAAAAACCAAAGTCAGATCTAGTGATTCCCTAATTCACAAACCCTAAATGGCCCCTCAACACCTGCAAAATGAAGTATAAACACCTTCATGAGGGATTTCAGGCTGTCACCATCTGACTCCAACCCATCATTCCAACCTCATATCATGTTACATCCCTCCGTGTACACTGGGTGATGTCTCAGTCCACTGGACATCTCATTATTCCTTCAATTCAACATACATTTTTCCCCCTACATCTGTGTTTTTGACTGCAATGCCCTTCCTTGCCTTTGTGGGTCTACTGAAATCTTTCTCATTCTTTGGCCCATTGTAATAACTCCCCTGATGTGTACAGTCTACCTAGTACCCCTAACCCTTATAACATATTGCTTATATCTTATTATTGCTCTAATCTAATTCTGCCTTTGATTAGAGTTCATTGTATAAATGTCTGTTCCCTCTTCCTCTGCAATTTTATTTTATGAGAGCTCTAATGACATGGATTACATCTTGCTAATTTTTTTCCCCACAGTTCCTATTATATGGTCTTGATCACGGTAGGTATTCACGTAATGCTTGTTGGATAAGGGAATGGGAAGCTGACTTATGTCTCTTACTTGAGCTAGCTTTCCATCCGGCATTAGTGAGACAGGATTTGTGATAAATTCTTCACTGATTAAACAATTGGAGACCATTTGGAAGAAGGTCTTTGTGAGAGAAAGAACACGGGAGTAAGATTCAGAAGACTCGTGTTTGGATGCTGGCTGGGGAAGCAACGTACTCAGTGGATGCAGCAGAGAGTGTAGGTAGTCCCCTTGTATGTGTTCCCACTTTCTCTCTTGGTAACAGAACATTCAAGTTTTAGCTGGGTTCATGACTATCCAGCTGAAGACTACATTGCTTAACCACCCTTGAAGCCAGGTGTCGAAGTTTTGGCCAAAAAAAGGGTGAAAGGAAGACGTGAGCAATATTGGAACTGTGCCCTTAAAACACAAAGGAATGTCTTTCACTTCATTTCCCTCCTTTCTCTTCCCACATGCAGGAACGCAGAATTAGAAGGTGTGGCAAATTATGTTTGGCCGTGAGGATGAGGGCAACTTCCTAGTGTTTGATGGAACCATCCGTTCCACCTGCAGTCTTTTCTATCTTGGTGTTTTAGCAGTCTTATCATTCCAGTTCCTTAGGCTTAAAAACCTTAGGAGTTACCCTTGGTTCTTTATTCTCTTGAAGAAAGGTGTCTGATCCAGCAAATCCCATTGACTCTACCTAGAAATCAATCCAAAACTTACCCACTTCTCACCACCTCTATTGGTCCCAACCACTATTACCTTTTGCCTGGATTACTGCAATAGCTTTTCATGACCTCACTGCTTTCATCCCCGCATTCCTATCAGCCTGTTTGGTTTTTTTTTTCCCCCAATAGAAAATCCAGAGTGATTCTTTTAAAACCCTAAGTCAAATAAATTCATACCCCCTCCCACCCCTTTTCAAATTCTCCCAAGGCTTCCCATCTCGCTCAGAGATAAGAAGTTCTAGCAGAGGACAAAAAGTCCTGCATGGTCTGGTCTCATTACCTCTGACTTCATCTACTACTTTTCACTCACTTAGGTGTTCCAGCTGCTGAATAACTAACTACTTGCTGTTCTTTGTATGTTCAGCACACTAGCTCCTGGGCCTTTGCGTTGGTAGTTCCTTCTTGATGCTTCTAGTCTAATGAAGGATCCAAAGAATAAACAGAATATCAATATCTATGTCATATTCTAGTCTAATGAAGGATCCAAACAATAAACAGAATATCAATATCTATGTCATATATTTATATGTTTTATATTTATTCATATTATGTAGAATTTATTTCTTAAATGTGTATGGTATGAGAAATGGAGGTAGGTGCTATAGAGAACAAACTAGGGAAGAAGGACAGAGAGTGCTAGGGGATTGCAATTTCAAATGGGAGCTGTCAGAGAAGGCTTTACTCATAAAGAGAGATTTGCATGATGACCTGACAAAGAAGAGGAGGCAAGCTGAGAGTTCTTGGAAATTACATATTTTGTTTACCAGTCAAGATGTGCTACAAACATATTATGGCTCTAAATATCAAACGTTTATTTCTTGTTCAAATTTTATGTCCATTCTACTTCATCAGGGAGCTCTGTCTGATGTTGTCCTCACTCAGGGGCAAAAGCTCTACTGCTTGGAATGTCATAGGTTACAGAGGTAGAGGATAGAGAGGGCTGGAGAGTCTCATGCTGGCAATTAAGTGCTCCAGCCTGAAAATGACACACATTACTTCTGCCTACACCCATTAACCAGAAGAGGTCATATGGCCCTGACCAACTTGAAGGTGGCAGGGAAGTATAATCCTCCAATGTACTTGAAAGGGGAGGAAAACAGGATACAGACAATAGAAAATCCTATGACATCTAATCATCTGCTTTTTCCACATAATAAGATATCACAAAAAATATTTCTAAGATCATCAATATACATATATCATCATTTAAAACATCCTTTAATTAAATTTAATTAAATTAAAACATCTTATTAATTTCCCTTAAGAAAGAGAAATATCAAATACAGGATACAAATGCAAAACAGGATACTATAATGAATCCCCAGATATCCCTCGCCCTTCAACTCACCACTATTTCTAAGCACTGAAACTGTTGACATTGTACAAACAAGCTTTATTTATACAATCACCTGCATTGGACATTTAAATATTGCCAAATTTTTGTCACTATAAATTATACTTCCCTGGACATTCTTACTCATAATTTTTTCGTCATTGTGCGATTATTTCTGTATAATAAAACCTGTGGCCCTTTTAATCACAACTTCCCAGACTCACCTTGCTTTCTACCAACTGACTTCCTGAGTCACTCTGTGCTTATTCCCACAGCAGGGTACAGTCCCAGGATAAAGGAAATGGCAGGGCAGCAGGTCATGCCCAAGCAATATATTTTTCTGTCTTCAACAATGCTCTATACCAATATATATTCCAAGAAAAACATGATTGATTAATACATAACTTATCAGACTAAAGTAAAATGATTTGTTATTTAATTAGAAAAACCAATTTTAATCCCAAAATGCTCTACTTGCTAACATAAACTCCCTTACTGGAATGAGTACTTTGAGTGAGGGCAGCCATGCAGTTTGATGGAAAGACATGGACCCCAGTGTCAGGCACAAGCTCCATTATCTGTAAGCTGTGAAACCTCAGTCAGGTTACTTGGCTTCTCCAAGCCTCTATTTTTCCTCATTTGTGTAGTGGTGATTCTAACTCAGAGGTTTGTTGATAACATGGTGTTTGTAAAAATATCTATGACTGGGGTTGGCATATGGTAGATGCACAATATGGAGGTGTATGGTTAGTGCACTCTTTTATTTTCAGGATATACTCAAGGCATGAGCACTGCAGTGATTTTGAATGAAGGTGTTCATGTTACAGTTCTTAGTAAGTACATGTCTTCTAGGGGACACGTTTGACAATTGTTAAAATTAGTTCGAAATTAGTGTTTTTCCATGACATCAAAATTTGGAAAATTCTTTCAGGTAAGCCCTTTATTTGGAAAATCCCCATTCCCTCATTTGCAGGAGCCAAGTGCTATTTACCCCAGGACCCAACACCTTTCAATATGTTATTTTCAATGTTAATAAATGATTTAGTTCATTTCCTGTTTTCCTCTGCTCACCAACCTGCCAGCAGCAGTCACAAGCCAACCTTAAAATAACTGCACTGGTAAACAACTGATTCACATTATTAGTAGGATATCTGTAATTGTGTTACACAGTCAACCCCGTTGGAAATAGGCAGACAGGCTCCAAGCATGCAGCTGTACGATTTTGTGAATGCAAGTGAAGAATAGTTTAGGAGGACTTGGAAAGAAGGTTGTCATAAAACCTTAAAAGATGTATTCAATGAAAACCTTTTTTCCTCTTTTCTTCTTCTCCTCAAAAAAAAAGAATAAATTAATTAATTAATAATGATGGTTACACAAGCTTGTAAATGCACTAAAAACTACTGAATCATATACTTTTTTAAAAAAATGAATTTTAGGGTATGTGAATTACATCTCAATTTTTTTTTTTTTTTTTTTTTTTTTTTTTTTTTTTTTTTTTTAGAATTTAGCCTTTTGGAAACTGATGTCAGAAAAAGAGACTTCTTCTCTTTGTCTTGTCACTCTCCTCCCCTCAGTTAACACACAGCACCAAGTGAGGTTAATTCTGTTAAATTGATCAGTGTTAATGCTTACTCAGGCAGTTTAACTCCAAAGAGTAAGACCACCGCCCTCCCTTTGTTTTTACAGCTGTGACACTACTGAGTCATCATCAGGGGTTGTGACTTACTTCTTTCTTCCAAATGCCTCTCAGATCTACCTGTGACTTTCTGTCCCCATTATCATTAAAAAAAAAAAAAAAAGACGTATTCGAGGTTGATGAAAACAGAAGGCTCTGTCTTGCCTGGCACACATCTGGTCCACAGTAGGCATTCATAAGTATACCTGGGTTGAACAGATACCAGAAGAGCAAGTGTTTTCCCTCCCTGAATTATCTTTTCAAGACCATTCTTACATTTTTGGTAGTTTTCCTCATTTCGGGTTTCTTTACTCCCATTACCAAACTCTTCTTTATATTTCTCACTGTACCCAGTG
The DNA here is from genome assembly GCF_049350105.2 of Macaca mulatta. NCBI lineage: Eukaryota > Metazoa > Chordata > Mammalia > Primates > Cercopithecidae > Macaca > Macaca mulatta. Next base: position 37,318,728 of record NC_133419.1, read on the forward strand.
GAGAGGTCAGCCGTCAGAGAGAGTTCAGTAAGTATTTGTTGAATGAACAAAAGATACAAAAATTTTTCTGCAAAATATATAAGAGGCTAAGCTTTGTACACTATACGAGAAAAAGAAGGAGATGCGGGGTGGAGGGGAGAGAGGAAAGGCGTGCCTTTGTGCACAGATATGTACAGATATGCACTTACATATGTGATGCTCCCCCACCAAGTGGGATGCTAGATCACACTTACATACTAAGATGTGTATTCATTACTCATAGCTTTGTGATGCCGAAACTTAATTAAGAAAACTTGAAGCATTATTCAAACCTGGTTTCTCAACAGTGATTTTGATGACTTGAGTTGTGTTTTTTCATCATTATTGCTTTCAGATATACATAAACCTTTTCCCTGCTCCATTTTTTTCCATGCAGGTGAAATGTGATACTTTTTCATATTCTTGGGTTCTTTTGGAATCCAGACTTTTCACTTCCTCCACATCTGCTATGAAACCAAATATTGATTAATGTGACCTGTAAACCTAACCACTTAAGAAAAGCCAATGAACAATTTCTATTCCTGGATTTTTAAGAATTTTATATTATTTTTTCCAGTATCTCTATTCATGTGTCTTTTTTAGCTTATGAAAAGATTAAAGGAAAATTATACCAGCAGTAAAGTTCTCAGCTATATCTAAGGATTAAATTCCAAGCCTTTGGACTAACATTAACCTAGACCATTTCACTAACTTCCGGATAAAAATGTTTCTAACCTTGCCTTTTTTGTCCTATAAAAATTACAATATGATATAAAAATATACAAAACCTAACCATCTCCAAAAGGTAGTTATTATTTCTTTGAAAGACTCGTAAGTATGACAAAGAATAATTAGCAATAAAACAAGGTCATCAGTCAGTGATTCCATAGGAAGAAAATGTACTTAAAGAGAAAAAAAAATTGTAAGCCTAAAGGGTCTGATATTCTGACTTGGACTGATGAAAACGATGCTTGCTGAAGACTTGGAGAACAATTCTTCAGTGATGGGACTACTTCGTCCCAAATGGAGTAGGCTATACAAAGAGGCTCAGCATTACAAAATTCCAGGAGGAGCTATTTACATAGAATACAATGAGACCAGGACTTTGTAGTTGTGCAATGTGACCTGAATGTATGCATACCAATGAGTGGAGTAGCCACCTCTGTAGACAGCATACTTAATCCAAAAATATCATCTTGTTCAAAACTTTGGAATTACCTCAATGTCTATGTTATATTCTTTGGAATGGCCTAATAGCTGCAAATAATCCTTCAGTAATACATTTGACATTTGTAAATTTAAAAAATGTTCAGGCACCAAATCTCATCTAAAGAGTACAAGCTAAGGAAATGTCATTTTTTGGGTTAAAAAAAAAAAAAGAATTCTGAGGTGTTTGAAATGATTTTTCTGTGTGATTCCAGTGACTATGAAAGCTTTTCCCAAGAAGGTAGGAGAAGCCTAGGAGCAAAGGAAACCTCAATAGAAACAGCACGTGGCTTCCCAATCTAATTTTGAAGGGAACAATGTTCATTTGAATATTTTGTTAATACCACATACAAAATTTAGTTTGAGTGCAAGTGTTGGGACCTCAGTCTTCGCGGAGGAGGGGCAGGGAATGGGAAGAATGTGCTTTAAGGAGACTGTTTCTGAGAATGTATAAATTAAGAGGTTGTTCTGGGGATTTCAGATGACAACGTTGATGGAGAATTTTCTTGGAAAAGCCTCTGACTTGCAGCAAAGTACTTGATCCCCTGCCCCAACTCATTATGGGCTTATCAACACTAAAAGTCTACATTCAATATCACCATTTTGCAGAAGGGATGTCCAGGGAGAGCTATTATGAGTTAACATGATTCCTAGAAAGTTGTATTTCCACACTTCACCTGTTGATTATAGATAACGATTCTGCACAACATTTCCAATGGTGGACAAAAACAATCAATCAATGGACATCTTTCTCTTGATTCTTTTGGTTCAATGATGAATCCAAGCACTAATTAAGCTGAACATGCTGGACTTCCCTGAAAAGCAGGAAAGCACCCTTGCTTTGAGAAAAGACAGCCACAAACTCAGTAAATAAAACCAGTCTTTACGCACAGCACTATTTCTTCTACCAACTGAGAAGCTTCCCTATTTCCTAGTTTGCTTCTTTGGGAAATAAAATCTGTTAAGATTAGTCAGGGCAGGGGGAGTGGTATGGGGCATATGTATTCTGTCTGTCTTGTGTTGGTCTACTATTGTCATGGAACTCACAGGATCATGGGAGGCAGTGTTGAGTGACCCCTTTCATGTCTAGACAGATACTCATAATGAAATAGATGTCTGGCTCTTGAAGCTAACTTCTTAGTCTGGAGGTATTTTGGTTCACAAAGGTCCAAATAAGAATGGATAACATTGTCTTGGGTGAAGCCACAGAAACTAAGAGGAAAAATGAGCAGGGTGTGTGGATAGGGGAAGGAGATCTCCTGTTGAAAGTTAAAATGTTGTCACCTAAGGCAGAATACTGACTATAATAAGAATCCTGTGTGTTCAAATCATATCAACCTAGAAAGTTTATTATTTAACTCCAACTTTCCCAGACATCCAAATAACCTGCCTTGATCTTCTTAATGCCCCAAAGTAATTGCAAGTTTTCTCAACAGCTCGTTTTCTTTTGGTATTCTTAGAACCCTCGATTTTTGCAGAAGCTAGAGCAAGCCTCTGGGGGTTCATATTACACAGCTTCTATCATCATTTTATGCATTTCTTCATAAGGAAAACCAGTTGGGTGCTTGCCTTTTTCCTATTCACCCCCATCCCCACCCCTTGCCAATTTTCCATACTGTAGAATAACATTATCGTGACTACTTCTGTCTGTTAATGAAAGTGCATCATCCGTTGCTTCGGCAAATTTAATGACTCTGCTTTATCCACAAATAAGGGTGTAACAGATTAAATAAAGTTAAAATTGAGTGAGCAGAGATGGTAGGACTTTGTAAAAATTCCTGTCATTTTTTTTTCCTTTTAAAGCCTTACAGTCATCTACCTGCCAGGTGGAACTTATTTGGATAATACAGCACAGATGTACCTTGTTGTACTCAACAGATGAATTCCTGAAAAGCCGCATTTGATAGAATTTTTATAAATTGAATCACATTTTCCTGTAGACTTGCATTATAGTAACAGAAGCCATTATCCACATTTGACTGATTTTCAATTGGCAGAGGCCTCCAACACTTGAGCTTCAAGTTTCTCAGCCAAATCTCTATGTCAAACAGTTAATGATCTGGAAATAATAAGCACTTATGTGAGCTAGGGGAGCACTATACTTAAAGGAAATTTGATTGTGTTCCTCCGAAAGTAAAGAATCTTTATTCCATGAGGTGAATTTTTACTCATGGAATCCTAGGTTATCAAGAACATTAGAGAGGATGCAGACTAAACTTCTCTTTTTGCATATGAGGGAAGTGAGACCCTGAGTGTTGATTTATCTGTGGCAGCAGGTAACAATATAATATAAAGAAAGAATACTCATGTTGAGGTTCACAGACTTGAATTCAAATGTTCCCTTCCAACTGTACTAGCTGTTTGGCTTTGGGCAGGTTTTCACAGCTTTCTGAGCCCAGTTTTCTCATCTTTAAGACAAGGGCAGTATGACCTACCTCTAAGGAGTTTTGCAAGAATTAAATGAGATAATGTTTATAAAGTAATAACACAGTGCCTAGAATATAATAAGGGTTTATGAATGTTTGTCATCTCTTCTCCCCAGTTTATCTTTGGATTTTTTAAATAACATCTTTTTTAAACATGCATTTCTTTGCAAATTACAAAGATAATAATGCATGTGGTTGAAATTTAAAGATCAAAGAATATAGAATAAAAAGCAACTTGTCCCTTTTTGTTCTCTCACAGCCCCTGCCCCTTTTCCCAAATGACTTTCTAAAGGAAAGCGCTGTTGATAGTTTGTTTTTTTTTATTGAGAATCCTGGTCCAGGAAAGTCCAGGAAACATATACCAGGAACACTACCCTCAAATGGTATTTGTATATATTTGTGAAGTTGTCACTTTTCCTCCAGAGCTCAACATGCGTTTATCAAAGCATGAGGTTGGCAGCCAAAATTCAGAGCAGACCAGAGGTTCTAGAGTTGGCCCTCTGTCAGTCAGCCATAATTTTTATGGCAGTGTAAACCTTTGCTTAACTGCGCTGGCCTGACCATCTTAGAATTACAAGCCCATCAGTAATGTATGGAAATATAGAATGCAGCTTGCCTTAAATGTCAGTGGTGTGGCTGCAGTGTTGGCCTGACATGGGATCCAACCCAACTGTCCTTTGTCATTTGTTGTGTTAATAGGCAGAGTTGGTAAAGGGAATATTTGGGAGCCATCTGAAGAAAGACCAGCCCACTGAGGCTGTGAAGAGGGCTTGATCCTGTGCAGGAAGGAGAGGCAGCCAGGTGGGGAAGCAGGTGCCTTTCCTCTTAGGGTGGTGCTGTGATTCCACAAAACTGCCTTGATCTCCCTCCCATTTGCCTCCTCTGCTCCCTCAGGTTTACCTCAGGGCTGTCCCATCCTCTTTGTGTGTTACTTAATGTTATCTTTCAGATAATCATAGTGTATTTACATAATTAACCTAATTGTGGGTAATTGTGTGTCACACCGTGTAATTATGAAACCTAGCCTCCAACACTATGGCACAGTGTGTAGTCAAAGAGACACACCGTACATGCAAAGCAGCCATTTGATCCTTCTTTCCATTAAGGAATTTTTATCCTTTCAAGGTGCCAGAAAAGAAGAACAGACCTCTTTGTAAATCCGTTATCTGCAAAACAAGGCTCCTGACAAATACGTTTGCAGAAAAACAAGGGCTTTGTAAAGAGTCTTGTGTTTTGGCACTGGAAGTCAAAACCATGTGCAAGAGGAATGCTGTGTTGTTGCTGGAACTGGCAAAGGGTTTATTTCTTACACTGAGCAACAATGGGGTGGAATTCCAGTCTTGCAGCGGATTCTCTCACCCTGAGCAGTCTCATTGAGGGTGGCTTTGAACCCAGGCCTTGAATATGCTGGTATTTATATAAGCTCATTAGCATGGATTTGGATGTGGGATGGTCCTTCCTCTCCCAGAACATCTCTGGTCTCAGCCTGACTACAAATGGCATATTCTAGGCTTCATACTGGTCATAATAGCAAACATATGTTGAGCATTTAAAATCTACCAGACCAGGCACTGTGCTGACCGTTGACATGAATTATCTCATTGAACCCTCTATCTTTTTTTAAATTTACTTTTGATATTAAAATTTTTTGTAGAGACAGAGTCTCGCTATGTTGTCCAGGCTGGTCTCAAACTCCTGGCCTCAAGTGATCCTCCTGCCACAGGCTCCCAACGTGTTGGAACTACTGATGTGAGCCATGGCGCCTGGCCAGAACCCTCTATCTCATACCACCATTGTTGGGTGGGTACTACATTTATCCCCATTTTATAGATGAGGAAGCTGAGGCTTCCAAAGGTTAAGCAGGTAGACCAAAGTCCTAAAGCCAATGAGTAGCTCCACAGCAATTTGAATCCACTTCTCTTGAGCCCAGAGCCCTTGCTCACACAATTCTTTTGGGATGAAGGATTATGCATTAGTGCATATTTACTTTAATTTTTACTATCAGCTGGGCATAGTGGCTCACGCCTGTAATCCCAGCACTTTGGGAGACTGAAGCGGGCGGATCACCTGAGGTCAGGAGTTTTAGACCAGCCTGGCCAACATGGCAAAACCCCGTCTCTACTGAAAAAACAAAAATTAGCCGGGCATGGTGGCAGGCACCTGTAATCCCAACTGCTTGGGGGAGGTTGAGGCATGAGAATCGCTTGAACCCAGGAGGCGGAGGTTTCAGTGAACCAAGATCACACCATTGTACTCCTGCCTGGGGGATAGAGTGAGACTGTCTCCAAAAAAGAAGAAAAAAATATGTACTATCATGTTTTCCTTCATTGGCTGTCTGCAGGGGTGGGGTGGGAACTAAGTAAGGACTGGTGTGAGTTGGGGCATGGGGCACAGCTAAAAGGACATAAGGATACTGGGGACACTGGGAGGAAGCCAGAGGAAAGGATGATGATAAAGTGTTGAAGGGGAATGTAATGAGGGATGAAGAAAATCAGGTGTGTCAGCACCCAGACTTAGTGTTATACATGCCATAGAAGAATCATAGACTTCAGCAGAAAGTTAGCTTCCTTGAGCCAGCACTCTTCTCTGTCCATACTACCAACTGTTAGAAAAGTTCTGGTACCCCCACAGATGCTCAAAAGGTATAAGTTGAATGAATGAAAATCTTGGGTGATCGATAACATACCCACATGCCCACAGAATCCTAGTGCTTATGCAAATGAATGATGCTGGCCAGATTAAAAACAAACATGAAAACAAACAGCACAGGAGTGACAAATGCTAATAGGGACAAAGGCAAGGAGCATGTGTTTGTGACTCCCCAAAGTCACAAAGCTAATGAGTAGCAGAACTGTTAATAGCACCTGGGTCTCCCAACTTTCTGTCCAGTATTTTTTCCATTACTGCTGCTACATAAGCTTATCAAATGTGTTCTTGCATCCATAATTACGGAGTTTAGACTTTGAACGATTGTCTTCAATTTATAATAAAGAAACTAAGGCCCAGAGAGAAAAAGGGAGCTGGCCAGGATTATACAGCAGTTAAGTGGCACAGTCAGGTCTCCTGGCTAGGGCTACTTCTACCAATCCACAGGGCCTCATATATACCCAGAAAGTATCCTGGCTTCGTGGGCAGCCAAAACACTGTGAAAGTGCAGTGGATTGTTCTCCTACCTGAAAATTAGGACACATTTTAAAATATAACTTGAGAAGTAAAACATTCTTATGCCAAAACTTGCCTTTAAAGATGGTTCCCCCATAGCGTCAGAGAATGTTAGATCTGGAAGGACCATTAGAGAGCAAAGGATCTACCACTCTCATATTAAAGATGAGAAACTGAGGCCCAGAGGGATTAATATGCAATATTAGGGTAACTTGCATTATACTATTGTCTCATCAGTGTTATTTGGAAACCAGGGAACAACAGAAGCCTAGTAGACAAAAGCAAGTTCTCGGCCCTTGTAATGAGCAATTCTTTCCCACTCACAAATGCCCTTTTTCTTGGAGCACTTAGGGCACAGATAAAGTGAGGTTTCATAAAGGGACACCAGCAGGAGTAAATGATACCCATTATCATTATTCCTGCATGAAGGAGGAAGGACTTGGTCTTTGTAGAGGATGCTCTTCAATACTTGAGGGAAAGGATTCAAACCAGGAAGGGAAAGCCTTGAGCTAAACTTTAAAAAAGAAAAGCAGGAAAGAGGCAAGTTTGTGGACGGTGCTCCTGCAAGCTCTCTTAACCATATCACAGTCAATGGGAAGTCTTCAGTGGCGATACCCAGGCTGGAAAATCAGAAGCCTACAGAACCAGCAGGAACATAAAAGGTAGGAAATGGAGAGTGTCTCATCTCATCATGAGATCCAGGACTGTAGCAGTATTGACTCTATTTTTTTTTTTTTAAGAGAAGCTAGACACCTTCTCTTAAAATACATACACACACACACACACACACACACACACACACACATATATATATATATATATATATTTAAAATGCAATATAGGGCAAAACCCACAAACAAAATTCCACATCTGAGGTCAGAGTTGACTGCTGGCCTGCCTCCATGTAACCTCAGTTTTGGAACTTAGCTGAGCTGACCAATTGGATCAGAGGTTGAGTCCTCAGTAGCTAAGGTAGGGCCAAAGAGCAAGGCATGTGTGAGGTTTGTTTGGAGTCTCTGCAGAGAGTCAAATTGTTTTGAAGATCCAATTCCTCTTTCCCACCAGGAGGAAAATGCAATATCTAGGTGATAGTCAGTGGTGTTATATAGAAAGAGCACTGGCTTGGGAGACACGTGTTCCATTCCTGGTGCCTCGTTTTTGGTTTTGTGACTGTATTAGTCCGTTTTCATACGCTATAAAGAATTGCCTGAGACTGAGTAATTTATAAAGGAAAGAAGTTTAATTGACTCACAGTTCCACATGGCTGGGGAGACCTCAGGAAACTTACAATCATGGCAGACAGGAAGAGGAAGCAAGGCACCTTCTTCACAAGGCAGCAGGAAGGAGAAGTGCTGAGCAAAGGGGAAAGAGCCACTTATAAAACCATCAGATGTCATGAGAACTCACTCAGTATCATGAAAACAGCATGGGGGAACCACCCCATAATCCAATTACCTCCACCTGGTCTCTCCCTTTTCTCATGGGGATTACGGGGATTATAATTCAAGATGAGATTTTGGTGGGGACACAAAGCCTAGCCATATCAGTAACCTTGGGAGAATCATTTATCTGTTTGACCCTCCAGTCTATAAAGTGAGGACCCTCTCCCTGCATTAACTACCTCACAGGTTTGTTGGTGATCAAGTAAGATAATGCTATAAAAGTACTTTATAATCTGTAACATGCTATACAAATAAGGAGTCTTAAAAATCTGATGGATCTATTTTTAATATGAGAAAATGGTGATTATAATGAAAAAAGCACAAATTTTGAGTCAGAGAACATGAAGTCAAGTTTTGGACTTCCCACCAACTAGCTGTACAGCCTTGAGCAACAGTTCTTTGTCTTCAGGTACAATTTCCTTATCAATAAAATGAGATAATACTGCTTCTCTATATAATATTTTTGTGAAGATTAGAAGAAACTATGCATGTGAATAATGCACCTAGTGCAATAGCAGGTGCTCAATAAATGTCATTTTCTTTCTAAATATATAATTAGAAGTCATTGACTCAGAAGGGCATGACATTACAAAAGAGAACTAGTAATTAGTATTTTTCTCCTATATCTGGCAGGATAGGATAGTGAACAAAGGAGAAAAAGAGATTTAGCAAGTTAACTTGGTCTCTTGAGCATGAGAAGACACTCAGGCTTACCATGGGCTATGGGAATGAACCTGCTGATATGGTTTGGATTTGTGTCCCCATTCAAATCTCATATTGAATTATAATCCTCAATGTAGGAGGTGAGGACTGATGGGAGGTGATTGGATCATGGAGGCAGATTTCCCCCTTTGGTGCTATTCTCATGATAGAGTTCTCATGAGATCTGATTGTTTAAAAGTGTGTGGCACCTCCCCACTCTCTCTCTCTTGCTCCTGTTCTGGCCATGTAAGACGTGCCTGCTTTCCTTTCCCCTTCCACCAGGATTGTAAGTTTCCTGAGGCTTCCCCAGAAGCAGAAACTGCTATGTTTCCTGTATAGCCTGCAGAACTGTGAGCCAATTAAACCTCTTTATAAATTACCCAGGGTCCCATATTTCTTCATAGCAATGCAAGAACAGACTAATACATTATCCAATACATAGCAATGCAAGAACAGACTAAAACATTATCCAATAGCATGGGCAAGGTGCTGGAAGAGAGATAGAGCAAGCTGCATCCAGGAAAGGGTGGGGTGGGGCACTCAAGGTGTTAAGAGCATACATCCTGGAGTGGTGGAAGAGAGTAGGGACAGCTATACAGGTAGGCAAGCTTGGTTTGCTTTTCTCAGGAGTTTGCTTTATTCTGTAGACCATAGGATACCATCCAAAGGTTTGACACAGGGAGGAAACATAATCGAACTCATTTTACAGGGAGAACTTTCTGGATGGAGCATGGAGACTGGATGGGAGAAGAGTAATAGCAGAGGTGGAGTAACCCATTAGGAAGCAGTTGAACTAGGGCAGGGGCAGTTAGAAGAGTGTAGTCAGGGAAGACACTATAGACATCTCAGAGACTGATGCTGGATTTGGCTTGTACCCTTGTAATACAGATAAATTTTGGTGTATTATTTCTGGAGGAAGCATTTCCTTTTCCCAACTGAACTGCTTTTTTAAACCATTATTATTCTGGCCAATGAAGAAGAATGTAGGAGGCTTTAATTGACTTCCTGAGCAGACCAATTTTTAAGAGGGTTGACTAGGGAGACGAGTGATAATAGATTCCTTCTTACTAACTTATATCTGTGTCTCTTTTTCTGGTAGCCTGTTTTGAAATAACAGTATGTGACTTCAATGTGTTCTCTCATTCTAAAATAAAGTCAAAATGATGCTTATTGTATTCTAAAACTTAGAGCAATCAGGCATCATTAGTAATATCAAAAAGGATTATATTGAAGTTTAATATTAAGATGTTAATGTATGGTCTCAGGGTTTATTGAACTTTTCAAACTTTTAGATGAAGTTTTAGTTAAAGAAATATCAAACTTAAGTGAAAGTACCTTGAATGAATAAAATAACTTTGTCCTCCTGACAATGCTGGAAGAGAATGGGAGATATATTCAATCTTCATAGAGAGATAAAAAAAGAACACAGTTAAAGAGAGATTTTGCACTGAGCGTATGAAGGTATCCATTTAGGATTGGTCTGTGCCACATAAGTTAATTTTGTTTTAAATTAACAAAATAAGGAAATAACTTTGCCTACCAAGTTCTTAGGCTCCCTTTCCCAAGCTGTAGCAATCGTTTCCCAATACAAAACAGATGGCCACTCAAATGAGGGTATTTCAGGAGGGGTTAGTGAAAGGATTATTACAAAGGTGCGGGCAAGATTAAGGAAAACCAACAAGAGATGGTGAAGCACCTTGCTTCTATTAACAGCCTGAGGATTTAGAGTCGTTACCATCTGTAGGTCCAAAGGAGCAGGAATGGGGTAGTTAACGGAACCCAGAAAAAGCTGTAATTCCAGGAGAGAGTCATCTGCTAAGAGCGATCCCGTCTCAAAAAAAAAAAAAAAAAAAAAAAAAAAAAAAAAAAAAAAAAGAGCGATCCACGGCTTTGGTAAAGAAATATGGCCACTACTAAGCCATGATCTGATAGGATATGAACTGGGGAAATGATTACTCTGACCTCACTCTGCTCTCTTCCATCCTACCTCGCCTAGTCTCCGGTGGGTATTTCTATTGGCCAAATCCAACTGGAAGTCAGTGTACAGGGCAGCCTGATGATGCAGTTCATGAACATCAGCATCTCTGAGCACAAGCAGGGTAGAGAAGGGTAGAGAGTGGCTCTGGAATGACAAATGTGGAATACCCAGTGTAGAGGATCCATAAGTTGTTGATACCAGATGTGCTGAGGAGGTAGTTGATGTGGTAATAATCTTGGGTTTTGAATTATGCAGCATGCATTTCTCAGTTTTGACATTCATTATCTATTAGCCATGGAAAGTTTTCTCATGTTTGAAATTTTTAGGTAGAACCCATCTCTTAGTGTTAGAGTTTTTAATTCTCCAATTATGATTTTCCCATCTTGAAGAAGTCATTAGCCCTTCGGCTTGTCTTCTGTATAACAGGATACAAATATCTACCCAACAGGAATGTTAGAAAGATTGAACCAAATAATATGCTGGAAAGCATTCAGCACAGTGCCTGGATCAAATGCTAGAGAGAGAAAATATTAGATCCAAAACTTCCTTGAGTTCAGACAAGATGAGTTTTTCAGAAGGAGCCTAAGATTTTAGTATTTGAATGACTTCTCCCATAGACACAGTGGGTTGGTGTAATTGACTGATACTTGTAGGGTAAAAAGTCTTTCTAGGTTCTAGAGTCTGGAAATTCATTTAAGCTCATTGTATATTGTGTTATTATTATTCTTTAGAGCCAGCAGAATATTTACTTTGGATGTTCACCTCAATTTTTTTTCTAACCAAGAGCTGAGGGAAAAATAGAGTGAATCTGTATTTTCCCCAATAGGACGTAAGTTTCCCAAGGGCATGGACTTTGTCTTGTATTCTACCCTATCTCCAGCTTCTAGCTCAAAATTAACACTATGTATGGATTGCTTTATGGTGAATGAATAAAAAACTATTTAAAATATATTGAGAAATCAAGACATCTCTGCAAACCACAGCAATTTTCCAGAAATACATGTTAATTTTTTGTCCTCTTTGGGGGAGTTTAAGGAGCTAGAGAATAGTGTTCAAAGATATTGGGTTTTTCTGAAATTGTCTCCAAAACTTTAACTTTGACTCTTATCACTACTGATGGGCACAAAATTCAGGGATCATTCCAAGGCCTCCAGTGAAGCCTTCCACAGACCTCATTGTTACAACACAATTGTGAGGCCTGAGGTAGAAGGCCCTCCAGGGTTTTCTGGAGAATGGGACTCTTCCTCCCTATAAGAGATGCTTGTGGATGTACCATCTAGGAGGCAGAGACTTAGGCCTCAGATCTAGGAGCCATGGCTCCCCAGGAGAGGAGAGCTGAGCACTGTGCAATATGTAAGAATGCCGGTGTCTCTGTTGGCTCCAGCCCTGGAGATGTGTCTAGCTTTATGGTGGGGCCGCTCTTCTTTCTGGGCTTTCAAACTCTCTTTCTTTTATGTTGTTATGTTTTAAGGGTAACCAAAGATTAAATTCTGTGTTTAACCTGAGTTTGTTGATAAATTAAAAACTGACTGCTGTTTTTAGTCTAGTCTATGATGAAAACAGTGATTGGATTCAGGTAGATGGATTTGGTTACCTACTCATCAAATTACAGGTATTGATTGCAAGTTACTACACCTTAGCATCTGATACCCTAAGGATGTTTAAATAGGCACTATCTCATTTCTTCAGGGGGCTAGCATTCCATAGCAAATGTATTTTCAAACTAGTTGCTTCCCAGATAAACAGCATTGGACGCATATTTAATGAAGGTCTACTAAAGAACGTTCTTTCCATAAAGCATTCTATTTCTTTTCCATAAACTTTTTTTATAGTTTTTGATGAACATCATTATAAACACCTAAGTGTGATGCTAGTTCACCTTGTGGGTTAGATAATTCCCTTTAACTACATACAAATTTCCAGCTTGTTCCCTTCCCTGAAATCTATACTCGTATATCCAACAACCAACCTAATATTTTGACTTAAATATGTAACAGGTATTTTGAACTCAACATATCAATAATTGGACTCTTCACTTTTCCCATTTCAATAAATGACAACTCTGCTCTTCCATTTGTTCATGTTGGAAAACTTGGAGTCATATTTGACTCTATTCTTTCTCTCACACCCATATTCAATTCCATAGCAAATTCTCTCAGCTTTTGCTTTAGAATGTAACCAGAATCTGCCCACTCATCACTACCACTACTACTATAGTAGGCCAAATGTGATTACTTCTCACCTAGGATGGCCTCCGAAGGTATCTCTTTGCTTTCATTCTTGAGCACCCCGACCCTATTCTCAACAGAGTGACCAGAGTCATCCTTCAAAAATCTAAATCAGATCATACCACTCTTTGCTCGAAATCCTCTACCAGCTTTCCACTTCCCTTTGATTTAAAGGAAAATCCTTAAAGGGGAAGGAGGCATCATCTATCTCCTTCTCTTATCTCTGAGTTCATTTATGCCTGAGGTTGCAGTTTTTTGAATTTTTGCAATGAGACCTTGGCAATGACTTTGAGCAGTAGTATATAAATAACTCCCACATGCTTCATGGTCCAATAATGGGACACTAGGCATAAATGGGCTATTAGACATCTCCTTCTTCTTTCTTCATTAATTATACCTCTCTTGCTACATTTTCCTTCCTACAGTTCTATGAACATTCCAAAGAAGACTCTGCCTCAAGGTTTTCTACTCTTGCTTTTTCCTTTGGCTTTTCTTACTCCAGATACATTTATTCATTTTTTTAAAAGACTTACTACGACAGAGGCCTCTAGCCATTCTTACAGTCCCTATGCTCAATATCCTACTTTATTTTTATCCCTGGAACTTAACACTACTCGATTCAATCTGTATCCTTCATTAGATTGTCAGCTCCATGTGAGCAAGAACTTCGTTTTGTTCACTAGCTCTGGTATACACTGAGTGCTCAGTAAAGATTTCAGGGAAAAAAAAGAATGATTGGATACACTAAAATTCTGTGAAAAACTACTTCCTGAAGCTCTTAATAAAGTTGCCAAATGAGAATTGGAGAAATTGCTAAGAAAGTACATTCATAGCCATCTATCCATATAGTGACAACGATTAAATGATTGAAGGAATGTTGGAAAGGCAACTAAAAGTCCTTGGGTTAAAATATAACTAGAAGGGGTGTATATATGACATGAATGAATGAATGAATCAATGTACAACTTACTGTCAACTGGTTTGTTGAATGACTGTTTCTTTCAAATGAGGAATGTCTATGATGTTTTAAATCCCTCAGTGATGACAAAAGATCCTCTTTTTCTTCCCCATTCAACCATTCACCCTCCAAAAGAATATTCTATTTTACCCTCCCAGCTTATGTTTCTGCTCTTTAACCTGCCTGACACTCATAATTTCCTTTCTACCTCACTTCTACTCGTAGGAGCTGAGGCCTCCTATATCAGGTCTCAGCTTAGACATCATTTCCTAGGTTCTTAGGAGGACTGACCATCCTGATCCCCTCCTGGTGAGGTGGGGCTGGAACCAATTTAGCCAATGAGTTGTGACCAGAAATGACATGTGTCACTTCCAGGCTATGGCATTCCATTGGTAATTTAAGACTCCCCTAAGCTATATTACCTCTATAATTGCTGGTTACTCCGTTAGCGTGGGTTCCCTGACAACCTGCAGTGGACCTGTAACATGGGGAGAAACAAGCCTATGTTGTTTTAAGCCACTGATGTTTGGGGATCGTTTTTTTACCATAGCATAGTCTGGCCTACTCTGACTAAGTCACAGGGCTATGTGCTCATCCTATGTCCCTCCACAGTATTGTGGACTTTTCCAGTTCTTTATATTTACAACCTATTTACTGACCAGGTGTGTGTTATGTCTTCATATTCACCATCATATTCCCAGTAGTTGGGACAAAATATGCTTAATAAGTATTTGTCGAGTTGTCTTCTGTAGTTTTCCCTAAATAACTCTGAGGGTTTGAGCTTATAAAGGAGTAGCAATGCTTTAAAATTCATAGATAATGCAAAACTTCACTTTGATCCTTTGCTTGAACTCATTCTTCACACATCCTATTGACCAAAACCCAATCGACCGGAATTGGATTCTTCTTTCCTCTCCAAGCCACCTCTAGCTTTGGGGGAAAAAAAGAAAAACCCGGCAATCCCAGTACTGAAGGAAAGACCTAGAGGGGAAGATTGATATCTACTACTGTTTAGAAAGAGGTGAATGACCATAGACAGGCTCCAGAAGTAATAGGCAGAGCATGGACTTTGCAGGAAAGTACTCCTCATTTGAAGATTTAGGAAGAATAAATATTACACTTAGCCTGCATCATTTGGCAAAATCTCAGCATCTTCTCAAGAAGCAAAAGGAGCAAAAACAAAGTGGAGAAATTAGCTGCCAACTCATCTGAGGGACAGCATCGTTAATAATCTCGAAGAAATGCACAAATGAGATGGCTCATTTGATAAAGCTTGGTTTATAAAACCAGAGATGACAAATGGAAGGATTGGGACAGGTTAATTACCCGAAATGTGTCCTTTCCTTTCTTCTCTTTCCTTCCTTTCCTCATTAAGTCGACAAATACGTACTAAACAGATACTGTGATGGACACTTTGTATACAGAGAGGAAATAATCCACGGTTTAATAAGAGAGACAAACAGGAAGCATCACATCAGATTTGATGAGAGCAATTAAGTGGAAACTACAGAAAATGAAGCCACATAGGAAGGGTCCCCAACTCTGTCTAGTGGGTCTTGGCTTTCCCTGAGTGTTCTGTGTAGGGAACCATTTTCACCATGATCTTCACACCTCTGCAGCCCCATGATCCGACTGTTCACATGTCAAACTCTTTTCCTTTGCACTTGGTGTTCTCTCCTTGCACATCCCTGATTACCCTGATTATTTATTTATCACAAACAATCTAAATTTTACTCATTTGTTTAGTAATTGTTCCCCAGTCTTGAGTTTAAGGTCCTGAGGGCAGGAAACATGCCAATTTTGGTCACTCTCACAGCCCTGGTGCCTGGAATAGACCTTGAGAGCTGAACAGCCCTCAGTAAACAGGTACTGTGACTGATTGGAGAAATGAATGAAGGATCCGCTCAAACTAGATCAGAAACAGGAGTCTGGTTAGATGGACATGGATCAAGTTAATCAAGGTCAGGTAAAGCAGTAGGAAGGGTGGGCAGTAGCCCAGGCATGGCAAAGATTCCCAGATTCTGGAAGGGCCAATAGTAGGGATTAGGGATCCAGGCAAAGATGAGAGAGATCAAAAACTGAGACCGAATGCTAAGCAATTAATGATTCAGATCTCACCAGAAAGCTGAATTCATAGGTCCAGGTACCCAGTAGCAAAAATGAGCTGAATAGAACCAGAAGCCTTCTGTGTAGGGCCTGAGTTCGTCTAAAGCACACAAGCTGAAGCTGGCAGGACCCCTGGAGTGTGATGCCTGACAAGCCTGGAGCAAAGAACTTCTGAGTATGCAGCCACATTTACTCTCAACACCTTTGGATTTTTAGGCAAAACACCAACAGCCTCAGCTGGGCCAACTGTGGCTGGCTTTTTACTGTACTAGAATGGCAAGAAGGGATAATGCTGTGATTTATGTCTGTGTATATAAAAAGCAAACAAATTTTTGCAGGAACACTAATCTTGGATTTAATCCTAGCTTCACTACTTACTTGCTCAGTAACTTAGGAGAATTTACTCATACTCTCTGAGCCTAAGTTTGTTCATTTGTAGCATGGGGGTATTAATGCCCAGCTCTCTCAGTTTTTGTAGGGAGAAAAGAGACAAGATACAACCCACTTAGCATAGTGCCTTGCTTGTGGCAAGCACTCAACAAATGGTAGCTATGTAAGATGAAAGTATACTTACATAAGGGAATGCATTCATTTGCTTGTTTATAGTGGGGACGCATAACCCAATCCACACCCTTGTGTAGGATTCACATTCTGTATAGTCCTCTCCCTGAATATGGGTTAGCCCTGTGACTTTAATCAGTAGAATGCAGAAATGACACTGTGCCAATTCTGAACCAACACCCTAAGAACTGATAGCTTCTACTTTTGGGAGCCCTGGACCACCACATAAGAAGTCCAGCTACCTACTGAAGAGATCAGATAGAGACTCCATGTGGGAAGGCATAGGCCTGTCTGATTTAGAGTCCCAGCTAAGCTCAGTCTTCCAGCTGACCCTGCCAAGGTGGCCAGCATGGAATTCAGTTATCTTGGATATTCCAGATGATTTCAGTCCCTGCCACCTTTTGATTTCAACAGCATGAGCAGCCCCAAACAAGACGGCAGATGAACTGCCTTGCTGAACCTAGTAGATATACAAGTGTGAGAGATAATAAAATAGTTGTTGTTTTAAATCATTAAGTTTTGGGGTGGTCTGTTTTGGTTCCCTGCAATAGATAAGCAAAAGGCTGAGGTACCTAAGATTTAATTATCAGGAACTGGTTTTCTCTTGACTCCTTGCCTGACCTACGGCTAAGGCATGTTTTATGGGGGCACGTTCCATGTTGGATCCACGCTGGCCAACTATATTAGCAGGCCTGATTAATTAGCCAAAGCCTCCACATGGTCTGCAAACTCAAACAGAACAAATTGAGCCAGTTGCCTCTCCACGTTCAGTAGGTGGTGGCTTAACAAAATGGGTTTCAGTGAAGTTTGCAGCTTCTGTTCTCAGCCTGAAAAGTAATCCTGTGATCGTATCCTGAGTGGGATGTGAGAAACAGAAGAGGGGTTAAGGGGATGTCACAGATTGCTCCTGTCTAGCAACTGGTCAGTAAACCTGAGACTAAGGGACCCTGTGGAGATGAAAACTAAGTTGTAAACTAGGATCATCCGGCCGATATTAGATTTCAGCCTGCAGACAGTAGAGTGTTATTGGAGTTCAGCCCTTTCTGAATGACTTCAGAAGCCCATCTTGCTGAAAAGACAGTCAGGGAGCTATTATATTCATTGGGCAGCAATTAGACTAAAAGTGCCAGGGAACCAGACATCCATAGTTTGCTCCTGTTGGGGCAGGTTTAATTTCATCAGGCGTCACAGGGTCGCTCGGAGAAAGGATGGAGGGAGGGTGGTGTCTGTAGCAGGGATGGGAGACAAGTTGGAAGGCTCTCCAGTCAGCCCTCTTTCAGTTTTCCTTTCTTGTCCTCTGAAACCTCCCGCTTTCAATAGCTGTCCCCACTAGCCCCGATGCTGCCCAGCACAGTAGTTGTCAGCCAATGAGACAAGTCGAACAAGTAGAGATAGGCTGATGGACAGGCTCTGTACATGGCTAGGTGTCAGATTCAAGAGGGCCAAACTCTGAGAGTTCAATAATTGTGGGTGAGTCCAAGAACCAGTTGCATATAGCTTGATGATTTAAAATGTTTATCTGACATCAAACATCATCCATTCAAGTCCTACTTCTGTAGGCTTCTATGGCTGTGTGGCTTTAGGTAAATTATTTAACTTCTCTGGGTTTCTATTTCTTATATGTCCCAGTGGGACTAATAGTAACAGTGCCAACTTAATTGAATTACTATTGAGATAATTAAATGAGACAGCCCACAGACCAGGCGAGGTGGTTCATACCTTAATCCCAACAGTTTGGGAGGCTGATGCCCGAGGATCACTTGAGCCTAGGAGCTTGGGACCAGCCTGGGAAACATAGTGAGACCCCACCTCTACCATTAAAATAAAAATAAATAAATAGCGAGAGAGTTCACATTAAGCACAAGCACAGGGCCTGCAAACAGTAGGTGCCCAATAGATGGTAGTGGGTTTTTTTGTAGTTGTAACAATAGTAACATCTGCTCTCATTCTGCCACCTCCTGGGGAAAATCCTAGTCATATTGCTAAACCCAAGAAGCCTTCCCCGACCTTCATTGCCCTGGAAAGAATTCACCATTCCCTCCTCCATGCCTTGGGTTTTTTATTACTGTACTTCTCATCCTGCCATGTAATGCTTTCATGGTAGCTCTTACCATGTGTTAGAGATTACCATGTGTTAGAGATTGTTCTAAATACTTGGCACTTATTATTTAATCCTTGCAGCAATAACACATAAGGCCAAAACTAATATTATCTCTTCCACTTTATAGATTAAGCAACTAAGGCACAGAGAGGTTAAGACATTTGCCCAAGGTCACACAGTAAAGGTCAGAGCAGATTCCATTCAGGCTGTCTGACTCCAGAGCCTCTAACACTTGCATTTCTTCATGCCCATTTTCCCTATTAGACTGAGGGCAGACATGGTCTTAACTCATTTTTGTGATGTCAGCGTTTAATGCAGTATCTGACCAAGAGATAGCATTGTGTAAAGGTTTGCTGAATTTAGTGGCATTCAGTCTGAACTGAGGAGCATCTTTAGGAACTTTCTTCAATGCAGCCTGGACCTTAAAATTCAGCTGCAGGATGTTAATGTTGATTTTCCCAAAAGTTCCTTATTTATTTTCCTAACCCCACATCTTGACAAGAAGGAAGAGTATTAGTCCTCTCATTTAATGCATAAATTAAAGAATGAAAATTAAATGAATCCATTACTTAAGTAGCTTCAGGGGGATCAATTCTGACAGAGTTTATGCAATAATGGAAGTAATGCCCTGGAACACAGGAGGTGATCAGTGAAATCAGTTCTTCCTCTTCTTCTGCAATCCGTCCTCTCCTCAGAGCCCACTGCACAGGTAGATGCTTTGCACACATAGATGGAACCTTCAAGTCTCAGCTCAGGTGTTTCTGTAAGTACGTGTTGAACAGAGAAATGATCCGGCTTTGGACCCAACTCTCCCACTTTTAATCTAGGTAACTTTGGGAGAGTTCACTGGCAAATGTAATGGGTCCCTACCCTGGAGGGATTTTAAGTCTACTAGGACTCTGAGTTTGTTTATAAAATGGGGTGATAATGCCTACTTCCTAAGGCCATTGGGAAATTGAATGCTATAGCATGAATAAAATAGATTTGCATGTGGTACTTTCTATGTGCTTGTTATCACTGGTACAAAGAGCATCTGGCCAGGAGTTGGCAGATCTGGGTCTCAATAGAGCCCCTCACTTGGGGATTACATGCATGCCACATAATATCCCTGTATATTACATGCATGCCACATAATATCCCTGTATATTATGTGCATGCCACATGATATCCCTCAGTTTTCTCATTTGCAAAATCAATATGATGATCTCCAATATTTTTTCTTCATAAGATGGCTGTAATGATTGACAGGTTACCTATATGGATGTAAAAGGCAGAGTACTATGCAAATAAAAAAAATAATCATTGAATGCTTCAAACAGTTCAGCTTGACTGTTTTTACTTTGAGCAGGTGCATCTCTGTATTTGCAGTACTCATTTTCCTGGCTGTAGGACAAATTAATAGGATGAGAAACACTGACTTCTGAGAGTAGCTGAGGCCATAACACTTGAGGCTGCAAGAAGGAGTACCCAGAAAGGCTTCTAAAAGGCAAGTCTCCTTCCTTTAGTTCCTGAGTTTTCTCTGGTGGAGGTGGGGATGGGATAGAGAAAAGAATGATGCCTGAAGGGATCTTAGAAGTTGCAGTGCTTTACAAATGCACTAGCAGAGGCCTGGAGAATTGAGGTGACTTGCTCAAGGTCACAAGCAAGTTAGAGGCAGAGCCAGGAATTTTTTGTCTGCACTCTGTTCTCCCCTAGAACCAGCAGCAATTTTATTATTATTATTATCATTATTATTATTATTATTACTATTATTATTATTTTTGAGACGGAGTTTCACTCTGTCTCCCAGGCTGGAGTACAGTGGTACAATCTTGGCTCACTGCAACCTCCGCCTCCCAGGTTCAAGCGATTCTCATGCCTCAGCCTCCCAAGTAGCTTGGATCACAGGCACCCAACACCATACCCAGCTAACTTTTGTATTTTTAGTAGAGACAGGGTTTCACCATGTTGGCCAGGCTGGTCTCAAACTCCTGACCTCAAGTGATCCTCCCACCTTGGCCTCCCAAACTGCTGGGATTACAGGCATGAGCCACCGCACCCAGCACCCGTTTTAAAAATGAAGAACTGGTGTAAGGTTGGGGGATGGGTGAAACGAAGTGTGCATCAAAACTGTAAAATGCCCTGGCCATGGTATGCTATGGGGTGTGGTAATGGGCAGCATCCCAAACAAAGCAGGAGAGGTAGACCTTGACAGATGAACTTGGATCCAGGTGAAGAAATTTCAAATCTGCCTAAGGCAGCTGAAAAAGAAATGCTAATAATTATTACAGCTAATAATCACGAGGCCTTACTATATACTAGGCACACTTTTAAGTGTTTTAACCAATTTAATGCCCATAATAATACTCTGAGAATGGATACCATTACCTTCATTTTACAGGTGAGTAAACTGAGGCACAGAGCAATTAAATAACTTGTTCAGTGTCACACAGTGCTAAGATAGAATCACAATTTGAACTCTGGGCATAACCTTGATGTTATACTGCTTTCAATCGCCCTCCCATCTCCCCTGACCATACTTTGAGAAAGAAAAATAGCACAGGGATTGGCATCAGGAAGACTTATCAGATCTAGTAACCTCTTTAACCTCACCATAAAAGAGGAAATTATGCCTTCCTAACAAAGTCCTTTTATAGAGATAAGAAGTGCAATGGGCTTCACATAGGGCCTGGTGAGCTGGAACCAAGCAATATCCAGTGACTCCTGCCCTGTTCTTTGCATGCTTCTCTCACTGTTGGGACCAGGATTTTGTATGGAAAAACAAAGAGCTAACCTTTTCCATGGGGCACAAAATTTAACCATATACCAACATGTTTTCCAAGTAGAAAAAAAATGGCCTAAATACTCCCCCACTTATTTTCTGTCTCAGGAAATATTTGGAAACATATTGTTGGGACAATGAATTTTCTATTTCCAGTTTTCTTGTTCATTACCTAAGGGCATTCATTACAATACAAAATTTAACTGTAAGACAAAATGTAATTTATATCATAGTGGTTCTCAAAGGAGGCAATTCTGTACCCTGGGGGCGTTTTGGAAATTTGTCGGGATGTTTTGGTTGTCAAATTACTGCAGGAGGCACTACTGGCATTTAGTGTGGGCTGGGACCAGGGATTCTAAGTGAATTTTAATATGTGGGCCATGTATGAAGAATTGTTACCTGTTTTGTAGGACTTTTGAATGTCCCACTAAGCCATCATATAGGTAAATCAATCAATCTACTTAGAGTTATTTGAGTTGAAAATTGAGCTGAATTTTACATATTAACATAGGGTGTACACTGAATTTTCCAGCAAGGCTGCCACCATGCAAATGAAAAAGACTTCTTTATCCTGTGTAGAACTTTACCAAGAGTAGTTCACCCTTTAAGAAAAATCACATCATTGATAGCAACACCCCTCAGGGTATTTGAGTTATCAATACCACACCTTCTTATCAGTCTGTATTTGTTGCTGTCACATTCCTAGAGATTTAATGTATAAGTTATAAGTGCAAGTGTCTGATTACTTCAGTAGATGTTCTAGCATGGTGGGAGCTAACCGTTTATAAATTTAGATAGATATTAATTTATTTTAAATTATTTTACTTTTATTTCTGTTACAGTTAAGGTATAATATGAATCTTTTTTGAAATTTTATGGGTAGGTAGCCTACATTATCTGTGACTTTCATTTTAGGATGATAAAGGAAATGTTATGAAATATTGTTTATAGAAAGAGATCACTCTGTCTGATATGCTTGGAATGCTGTGACGTAGTGGAGCTAGTTGTGGACTCCTATTTTCTATAGCAAAACACTACTAATAGAGACTGTTTCTATTAAAAGTTGAAATCCTTTGACTTGGCTGAAGTTTACTACTAATTGCTAATAAAAAAATTTTGCTGATGAATTGAACGGTATAGCATTTCCTCCAATGAGTTTTGCAGGACTCTAGTTCCAAATGAATGGATAGTTATAACCAAGGAGAATATAAGACAATTTCATTTTAAAGTTACTTTGGGAAATGGTTGGAAAAATAAGCTAAACAGGGTTCTTTGCTTCAGAAACTTCTCGGAGCCTTTAATGTGAATACAGTGATCTGTAGTATGTATCTCCAAGTGGACAATCAGCATGGTATGTTCATTTGACCAAGGAATATTTGGAATTATGTCATAATCTTTAAAAAGCAAATTTCCTAAAGGACTTTAACACATTTTTGTTTTAAAGTTAACAGGTATTGCTAATTACCAATGGATCTTCATCTTGAGGAAATTATGTGTAACAGTGTCTTCATAATGATACAGTTCTACAAATGTAAAGTGTTATATGAAGAGAATCTGTGGTGAACATGGGCTGTTTTTGTCTGGCCAGTACTCTTTCCTTTTCTTCTCATAACTGTGTTCAGTCTCCATCTTTTTGCTTTAGGGAGCTGCATCTTCCTCTCTTCTACCTGTGATTCTGATGGGACTTCATGGTTAGGCACATGACCCTAGTCTGACCAGTTGCAGTTCCCACCCCTTTGGCTATAGAGGTAAGTCTAGATTTTGGTGTGTATCAAATATGGGCCAATCAGAATCATTCCCTGGGATGTTTTTTTACACTAAAATTGGGTAGAAGAAAATCCCTCCACCTAAGCCACAATACTTTAGGATGGAAGGCTGAAGCTACCAATGGATGGACTTCCCACCATGGGGAAAACACCTTCTGCAATAAGTGGAAGTCTTGGCAGCACTGGCCTGGTTGCTGTGAGTTGATCACTCAAGCCAGTGTGATCTTCACAAGCCCCTCTAAGACTCAAGCACTTTCTTCATTCATAAAACCTTACAAGATATCTGATCAGCTTATCCCTCAGATTGTTGGAGGGTACAAATGAGACCCATCCTAATTTGCCCCCAGCATATACTGTAATACCAGTTTTGCCAGTAAAGCAAGTCCATTCCGAGCATTTATTTGACAAAGTCACAAATGCAGATGTGTTTCACTGGAGCCAGTTGGAGTTTCTGAAGTTTGTATGTCAGAATGGATTATTTCTATTCAAACGAAGGAGGGACTTATACTGGCAAGTTACAAAGAGGAAGACTAGACTTTGTTTTCAAATTCATATGGTCTCAAAATCACTTCCATCTATACTCCCCTAGAGAAAAAAAAAATGTGTTCATTAAAAAAAATCTAAATTCTGACAAACCTTTTCAGTAAGAATCTATAGATCAGTCAAACTCTAAAATCCTTGGTACCAAAGAATATGTTTTGGGTTTTGTTGTTGTTGTTATTTGTTTGCTTGCTTTTGAGACAGAGTCTTGCTCCGTCACCCAGGCTGGATTGCAGTGGTGTGATCTCGGCTCACTGCAACCTCTGTCTCCCGGGTTCAAGTGATTCTTGTGCCTCAGTCTCCCAAGTAGCTGGGATTACAGGTGCCTGACACCACGCCCGGCTAAATTTTTTTCTTTCTTTCTTTCTTTTTTTTTTTTGTATTTTTAGTAGAGATGGAGTTTTGCCATGTTAGTCAGGCCTGTTTCTAACTCCTGACCTCAGGTGATCCCCCTGGCTTGGCCTCCCAAAGTGCTGGGATTACAGGCGTGAGCCAACCACACCTAGCCAGTATTTTAATGCACTCCCCAAATGATACTCATGATTGCTGAATTTTTAGGTCCACCATATTAAGGGAAAGAGCATCAGCAATAAATTGAGAGATCTGATGTCCATTTATAAGGAACCAGTTAATTCAGAGTACACAGAAAGTTCAGTCAAACTCAAATGTATAGTTCATAAAATTGTGTGATATATTATTAGGAAAAAACCTTGCAGAACAGTATGTGTAATATACTTCCATTAAAAATTATGTTGGCATAATTATGCATGCCAACAAAAATTATACATGGCATAAGCATAGAAAAATTGGAGGGCTCTACACCTAACAGTAGCAATTATTGCAGAGTGCTTGCAAGGCACTATAATTTCATATATGTCTATGGTGCTTGAGTGTTTATGGTAAGACTGTGTTACACATGTCATCATGAGACATTTATAAAGAGTCTATCATCTATCTATCCATCTACTTACCTATCTACCTACTTACCTACCTACCTATTGCTTCAACCATCCATTTCTGTGAAAGAATACCAAGTTGGGTTTCAGATTTAAGTCCTCGTTGGGCTTTCAACTAATAGGGCTACAGGAAAGCAATGTGATGGTTAAGAACTTGATCTCTAGATTCAGAAAAGACTTAGGTTCCAAACCTGACTTCATTACTTATATTAGTGACATGACTTAATTCCCCTTATTTCACTAAGTGTTTGTTTTCTCATTTGCAAAGGAGGATAAAAATACCTACCTCACCTTCCAAAAACCTATAACCCAGTCCAATCATAGAGAAGAAGATCAGACACATTCCAATAAAGCGGCATTCTAAAAAAATACCTAATTGGAGCTCTTCAAAACTATCAAGGTTATCAAAAAAAGGAAAGTCTGAGAAACTGTCACAGAAGAGCTTAGGGAAACACGACAACTAAATGTAATGTGATAACCTGGATGAGATCCTGGGATAGAAAAAGGACATTAGGTAAAAGCTAAGGAAATCATTGGAATGAAGCATGAACTTTAGTTAATAATAAGGTAACAATAGTGGTTCATATAATATAACAAATGTACCACACCAATGTAACCTATTAATAATAAGAGAAACTGGTTATGGAGTATATGGAAACTTTCTGCACTATCTTCTCAATTTCTCTGTAAATATAAATCGGTTTAAAAACATAAAAAAGACAATTTCCCAGAATGTCCATGGGGCTTAATCAATACAAATGTTACAAATTAGTACTTTGAAGGCACAGAATGGGGGCCTAATAAACAGTAGTGGTTACTATTATCATCTCATGTCTCTGTTTTCCTCATTTCCCATCTCTAGCCCATGGGGATTGGACTCAACCTCTGTGAGATCTCTTCTAGTTCGAAGATTCTGGGCCTCTGTGGCTTAAATTCCTCAGGCATGATTCGCTGAATGTGAGTCACGTTCACCATCCTTCCGACTTCTGTGGATTTGTCTCAGTAACGCCGTACCCTGCTATTTACTTTCTTCATTCTCCGGCTGTATGAGGCACTTAGGATCATTCCGCAGTTTCTTTCATAAAATGATTGAGACTCAGAATGACTAGCCACACACATTCCCCACAAAAGACCTCCAAGAGTTTCCAACCAGATCCAGATTCTGACATCAGAGGGGCTTCTACTGTCCCTATCACAAAAGTCAGTGTATCTATGACTTTGACAAGGCCCCAGAGAGGAAAGAGAGAGGTGGGGAGGGGCGGGGGGCACTAAAAAGTGTTCCAAGAAAGAAAGAACTCCCCCTTCTCCTCTTAACTAAACCCAGGATTCTCAGGCAGCGTTCCTATCTGTGTGTTTCAGGACTGCTTCACATCCCATCAGCTCTGTTGGAACCTAATTGTTTGCAGGGCCCCATCAGCTCTATCCAAGCAGAGAAATTAACTACGCTCAAGCTGAAGTGTGCATGCTCTTCTGTGTGGCCCCAGAATGACTTGAGTCTACTGAATGGAATTTCATACATGTGCTGGGTGAGGTGATTTATTATAGGCGGTAATGGAAATTAATTTCACTTTGAACCCTGGGGCACCAGAAAATGCCTAAGTACTGAGCCATTTTCTTTAAGTAGGCTGTAAAGCTGCTACTTGCTTCTGACTGGGCAGCGAGGTGGCGATGACCACTTGTAAAACAATGAGCTGGAATAGGAGGTTAATGGGCCCTGGCCGTAGGCAGGCAGCCTGTAGTGCTCGTCCTACCAGTCCCTGCTGTCACGGGACGCAGTCTTCCTGGCGCCACAGATAACAGAGATGCTGGAGCAGTATTTATATGCTAAAGCAGAGCCAAAGAAGGGGAAAGGGAAACATTCCTGGGGAGCCAATGACTGTTCTTTGACCGTGAGTATTTGGCTGAAAGGCGTGGCCCTGTCCCTAGAAGTTCCCTTAGTAGGAAGCAGAATGGCTCAGAGCTATAAATGGGCCTGAGGAGATCCTGTTTCTAAAGATGGCCTCGGCAAAGGCTCTTACTGCTTAATATGAGATAGAGAGTATTTTCCAAGACAGCTTCTGGGTTCTAAGGCTTGCCATCATGGTCTTCTGATGTAAAGTTTTATAAAGGCATTTTAGTCACTGTTGAAGGGCACAAAATTCAGGGACCATTCTAAGGCCTCCAGTGAAGCCATTCCACAGACCTTGTTGTTACACCACAATTATAAGTTTAGGTAGAAGATCTTTCAGGGGGAAGATCCTTCTGGGAGATGGGACTCCTCTTGTAATTCATACAAAAGCCACACATGTGCTCACTATATTTAAAGAGCTATTGCTGTGTAATCATGGATTAATATAAATACATAAAAGTAAAAATTAGTTCTTGCTTATTTCCTCATTAGAATTTTTTATTTACTACCATATTAGATTGTTTGCTACTATAGAGCTTAGATGCCTGGCACGTAATACACCTTCAATACATTTTTTATGAATAAATGAACTATAGAAAGTATTTTAGTGACTATAAAGATGGACAGGGCACTGAACAGGTCTTTAAATAATTTCCAACTTATTGAAGAAAGGAAGCATTCATTTTATTTATTCATTTATTAATTTTTTCAACAAATACTTCATGCATGTTATACTAAGTACCAGGTGATATTCTGGGATTTAGACAGTGGATGAGATCCATTCTGGGTTCCACCTAATGACTACTAAATTGGATTATCCAGTTTTTAAGTCTCAGGAATCAGTATTTTGTAAACATTCCCCAACCCCCGACAAACGATTATATAGAACAGATGGTTTGAGGAGTCTCAACCCAGTATCACATAGGACTGTCAGAGTTGTTTAAACCAGAGCAACTCCATCTTGAATAGGAGCTGAGTAAAGCAAGGCAAAGACCTACAGGACTGAATTCCCAAGTCGTTAGGCATTCTAAGTCACAGGATGAGATAGGAAGTTGACACAAGATACATATCATAAAGACCTTGCTGTTAAAAGAAGTTGCAGTAAAGAAGCCAGCTAAAACCCACCAAAAGCAAAATGGTAATGAGAGTGACCTCTGGTCATCCTCACTGCTACACTCCCACCAGCACCATGACAGTTTACAAATACCATGGCAACATCAGGAAGTTACCCTGTATCATCTAAAAAAGGGAGGCATGAATAATCCCCCCTTGTTTAGCATATAATCAAGAAATAACCATAGAAATGGGCAAGGAACAGCCCTCGCTGCTCTGCCTATTCTTTTACTCCTCTACTTTCCTAATGAACTTGCCTTCACTTTCTGAATTCATCTCAAATACTTTCTTGCATGAAATCCAAGAACCCTCCCTTGGGATCTGGATTGGTACCCCTTTCTGGTATCATCTTTCTCATGAACCCCAAAGGGACAAAACTGAAGAAACTCCTGATCCAGAGGAAAATCATCTGCATACACGTATTGGCTGACTTTGGGTAAGTGGGGTGCATTTACCGGGGTAAAGGGGATTGGGTTAGAGGCCCAACTTAGGTGAGTTAGAGTCCCTCCTAAAACAGAGAGGGTTAGAGGCTCCTCTTAATAAAAGGCAAGGATGCTTGACCAAACGTGGTTTGGAAGCCCAACTTAGAAAGGTTAGAGTCCTTCCTAAGATGTAAAGAGTTAGAGGCCCCATTCATTAAGGTTCCTTTTAGCTTAGAATGGGTTTGGCACCAGGATATGTTAACTGCAATGCTCTTTGTATTAACCTGCCTTGTCGTCTTTGCTACATGAATCAACTTCTTGTTGCTGTCTCCGTTTCACTGTCATTTTCTGGAGACTTCATTTAACTGGCCAGTTATGTCTTTGGGAGCTTGACCTTGTAACCATGTGATGGTACTTTCTCTTGATTTCTGCCATCTGGAGGACAGGAATTTTGGGTTCTTGTCATAGCCCTAAAAATTGTCGTAAGCGGTTAAAGGCCTTTGAAAGCTCAAAATTAGCTGCTGTAGGCTCCTGGGAAGGGCAATGGAAACTGTCCAATGTTGTAGCTCAGTGGTTAAGACTTTGGCATTTTGTAGTGGCAGCCTGGGTTCAATTCCTGGCTTAGAGAATACGTCCTTTTTGGTTTGATATCTGTTGACCCTTACCATTTTATGATTCTCTTCCCCTCCGTGAACCATCTTGAATTTTTCTTTCTCTGAGCACAGAAATATTGGCTGTTTGGCCTGGCTAAAGTTGGGTAATAAGAAATTTAAAAGGACTTTTTTAAACGACTGCTATGGTTAAAAGTCAGCTTAATGAAAAGTGGATATTCAAGCTCTAACAGCCTGGGACTCCCTGGGAAAAACAGGAGGTGCTACAAACCCCGTTTTGGGAAAAACCTCTGTTTTCCTCCTGAAACCTCAGAAATCGGAAGCGGATAGATCCCTTTCAAAATCCTAAGGCTTTCTTCTGTTTTGCATTGTGTTATCTGATGTTTTTGACTTTTGGGGGTGTCAGAAATTACTTCGCATTATGAGAGAGATTTGTTGTGTAATAGTTAAGTAGGAAATATACTTTTGCGGACAGCTAACAGCAGTTATGGGGGATACTCAACTTTTTACACGTTTGGATCAGAGAAGCATGTTTCTGGCCACCTAGAAATATGGAGATGTCCCCACCTCTTATTGAGAGATAAGACTCCCATGGGATGGGCTGATTCCCTCTTTTTGGGATCCAAGATCTGATATAAAAATGGAGCCCTTCACTGGGGGGATCTGTTCTGCCTTCAGCTGTGCCTGCTTGCTGTAGAAACTGCATGCTTTCTTGGCTCTGTTCCTCCTAGGGCTCCACTCTGAAGCCAGTAATCCAATTAAGAAACTGGAAAATGAAAAATCTTACAAGTACTAGATCTCCTTCTGTCTTTGTATTGTTTATATATGGAAGACCTTGATTGGCTTAAAAATAATAAGTGCTTAAATCACATATTTTGTCAGAAAAGTAAAAAGTGTTATGCTTTTCAGTCCATGTGACTTAAATAATCTTTGGGAAAGAAAAACAGTTTTATATGCAAGGAGTGTAAGGACAAAGAAAGTGTTTTTGGTAAAAGATTATAAGAAGTCATGAGAATGTGGACTTTTTTGCCTAGTTTAAAGAGGATTGCTTTAAGTTAAAAAAGACCAAGCTGAAGGTTTAAGCAAGTTGTGGAAGGTCTGTGAAAAATTAATTGTAAAAGCAATTATGTGTGTGGACATACTGGCTAAAATTAAAGGGATATTATTCAGTTTTTTCCATTAATTGAAAACTGGAATAAAAGTACAAGCTTTTCTTAGCACTGATCTCTTTAACAAAAACTTGTAAAGGATTATAAAAGGCTTATCAAGAAGAACATTAAAATTGGGTAGATATGTCTACAAAGTTTTATTAAGGATAGGGTTTAACATTAATAGTATACTGATGTAGAAATAACATTTGATGGCAGGGTGCGGTGGCTCAAGCCTGTAATCCCAGCACTTTGGGAGGCCGAGACGGGCGGATCACGAGGTCAGGAGATCGAGACCATCCTGGCTAACACAGTGAAACTCCCGTCTCTACTAAAAAATACAAAAAACTAGCTGGGCGAGGTGGCGGGCGCCTGTAGTCCCAGCTACACGGGAGGCTGAGGCAGGAGAATGGCGTGAAACTGGGAGGCGGAGCTTGCAGTGAGCTGAGATCCGGCCACTGCACTTCAGCCCGGGCGACAGAGCAAGACTCCGTCTCAAAAAAAAAAAAAAAAGAAAGAACATATGACTTATTTTTATGACTTATAAAAGTCATACAGGAAGAACTGTCAAATATAAAATGATGTTTGGCTTTCTTTGGGGTTTATTTGTATAAATGTGTTATTGGTATGTGTTCCAAAATTTTAAGTAACTCCTATATTTCTAATATGACTTAGCATGTGTTATTAATAGTTACAATTGTTACATAAAATCTTTTTGACTTTTTGCTTAAAATGTTGCAGATCCTTTGTTTTTCAGAGTCAAGAAAACTTTTATTTTTAGTTATTTACAGCTTGTAGTAACTGAGTAAAATATACTCCTGTCAACAAAATTTGGAGCATTTGTATTTCTCTCCTCCTGATTTCTCCAGAATTTGGAAACTAGTTGTGAGTATTCTTAGCTTATGGCAATAAAGTTATTTGCATAAGTGTAATAAGGATCTGTTTTCATTTGTAACAGGACACAGTAGGAGAAACTGATTATTTTACTAAGGCCTTGACTGGCGTGCTTCCCTTTAAGGAATCAAACTTGAATGACTTGTAGAGCCAGTAAAAGTCCCTTGGGAAAACTGACCTCATACCTTGTCTACACACTCCCTGTGCAAGGTTTCTGATGTGGTAAGTAAAGAATGTCACTTTCTAACAGGCCCAGGAGCCCCAAGTTACCTTTAATTTACCCAAGAGGAGAGGAACTTACCCAACTCGTATAGGCATTTGAGGGTACAAACCCATGGCTGGGCCTGGCTTTAAAAACAGTCTTATCTGAGATTCCTTATGGACCAAAAGTTCAATCAAAGCCAATTAAAAGAAGCCTATGTGGCAAATAATTATGCTTGCTGCACTTTATACAAATAATCAGGCCAAGTATGATAAAACAAATTGGTCTTACCATTGTTTGTCTTTAGTAAAAATGGGAGACTGGAGAGAGAAAAATTATGTTTCAAAAACTATGTTACACCTGTTATTAGATTCTAGTCTCAGTTATTTTTTAGTTTTAGTCTTCAGTTTAGACTAACCATGCTTATTTCTGTGAAACAACCAGTAATTTCTGACTGCTGCTCAGAAGTAACAAGAGGGTTGGGTCATGTAAAAATCTAAACCAGGGCCGGGCGCGGTGGCTCAAGCCTGTAATCCCAGCACTTTGGGAGGCCAAGACGGGCGGATCACGAGGTCAGGAGATCGAGACCATCCTGGCTAACACGGTGAAACCCCGTCTCTACTAAAAAATACAAAAAAACTAGCCGGGCGAGGTGGCGGGCGCCTGTAGTCCCAGCTACTCGGGAGGCTGAGGCAGGAGAATGGCATAAACCCGGGAGGCGGAGCTTGCAGTGAGCTGCGATCCGGCCACTGCACTCCAGCCTGGGCGACAGAGCGAGACTCCGTCTCAAAAAAAAAAAAAAAAAAAAAAAATCTAAACCAGTATTCTAATTCTGGGCTCATATTGGAATCAGCTAGTGACTCCATATCAGCTTGGTTCCAACAGTTGAACAGTTCATGGAAAACCTTCTAATTTCATTTACTTGGGATACTTTTACTTATTTTGCTTTACTGTTGTGGAATATATTGTGGCTGTACATTTTGTGTAGGAATGCAGAATACACTTCCTAAATATTTTCTTAAATACTTATTACTCTTCCAGATATTACCTTTCATTGGAACTTAAGAGTTATGAATGGCCTTCACCCGTACTGATGCTTTCTGACTGAGCTGCTCTCTACCTTGAATACAAGAGACTCTAATAGTTAGGCAGGAATATCATTACGCCTATTCAGCATGAAGAAGTTACAGAAGATGGATCTGTGTCCTTCTGCAGCCCTTAGGATTAAGGGTTCTCCTATAAAAGCAAGAGCGGAAGTATGAGAGGCGTTTAAACCAGAGCAACTCCATCTTGAATAGGAGCTGAGTAAAATAATGCTAAGATCTACTGTGCTGCATTCCCAGATAGGTAGGCATTCTAAGTCACAGGATGAGATAGGAGTTTGGCACAAGATACAGATTATAAAAACCTTGCTGATAAAACAGGTTTCAATAAAGAAGCTTGCTAAAACCCACCAAAAGCAAAATGGCATTGAGAGTGACCTCTGGTTGTCTTCACTGCTACACTCCCATTAGCGCCATGACAGTTTACAAATGCCATGGCAACATCAGAAAGTTATCCTGTATGGTCTAAAAAAGGGAGATATGAATAATCCACCCCCTGTTTAGCATACAATCAAGAAATAACCGTAGAAATGGGCAACCGGCAGCCCTCAGGGCTGCTCTGCCTATGGAGTAGCCATTCTTTTATGTTTTGACTTTCCTAATAAACTTGCCTTCACTTTATCGATTCAGATCGAATTCTTTCTTGTGTGAGATCCAAGAACCCTCTCTTGGGGTCTGGATCAGAACCCCTTTCTGGTAACAATCATGCTTGCATTTTTATGTACGAGCTTTCTCTTTCAACCATTCTACATCAGCTTCTGTTTTTCTCTGAGTTGTATTTTTCATTGTCTGTTCTACTTTTTTATTTGTAAAAGAAAAACAGAAAAAATATGTGTAATCATAAACTACTTCAAATCATTTAGGGAAAGATACAAGGCATAAAACTGTACAACTAAAAGTGCATTTTTGGGCAGTGACTCATGCCTGTAATCCCAGCACTTTGGGAGGCTGAGGCCAGCAGATCACGAGTTCAAGAGATCAAGACTATCTTGGCCAACATGGTGAAACCCTGTCTCTATTAAAAATACAAAAGAAATTAGCTGGGCTTGGTGGCACGCACCTGTAATCCCAGTTACTCAGGAGGCTGAGGCAGGAGAATCACTTGAACCTGGGAGGGGGAGGTTGCAGTGAGCAGAGATCGCGTCACTGCACTCCAGCCTGGCGAAAGAGCAAGACTCTGTCTAAAAACAAACAAACAAACAAACAAACAAACAAACAAACCACTGCATTTTTGGTCTATTTGTAATTACATCACATGAAAACAGCTTATCAGATTTTCACCAAATTTGGAGAATCCATTTGTGATCACTAGACCTCAAATAGAAGCATTGTGCTTGTTTTACATGGAATTTACTTCAGAGGGTCATAAGGAACTTCAAAGACATGGACAGTTATCCTCCTGAGGAGCTAAAACAGAGGTGCATGAGCCTAAATTATTGACCGACCATAAAATATGTACCATGGACATTAAGATGTCAGGGTCAGAGGTAACAAACCTTACTTTCAAATTTAAGTCCTAGATTGAAAGTCAGAAGCACGAGACCCTTCCAATGGCTGCTTCTCCCACAGCCAATTCTCTGTAATAAGCGTGAGGTTAAATAGTAGGAATTCATTATTTAAATGAAAATTAAATCACTAATGATCCATTTCACAAATCTAGGAATTAAAAAATAAAATAAAACACATATTTTGGCAACTTTAAAGGCACAAAGAACACTGACAAAAAAATGGACCATGTAGAGTAAGAAGTTCATACACACTAAATGCAAGGCAGAGACAGATGGGTGAAACTAATGGAGCTTAAGTTTCAGGGCTCGTTTGCATTAGTCCCTTCCAAGTCTCTGGGGAGAGCTCTAGGAATGTGTTTATGTGGTCATATGTCTTGTTAATCTGCAATATTTTACACTCAACTGCACTCAGTCAAGACCACTCTGTCCCCCTCCAAAGTTCCTGTTCCCATACTCCCCTGCATGTCCGGTATTATTGGTAACTGGTACAGCCACAGACATTCCTGGGACCTTAAGGGCAAGTTGAACTGGGGGCACAATGAACTTGAGATTGATAGTGGATCTTCATGTGGTTTACAGTCACTTCCCTATATGGTTGAGTTACAGTTAGCTATCCTGGTCTAGAAATAGCTTCCAGGAATAACCCTATTGCCTTCTATGCTGACTCATCCGGTGTGGTAAAATGAAGGCATAAGGCCTGAGGCCATATCGTGACATAAATGTTTCCTGTGGCACTCAGCATCGGCAGTATGTGGGGAGTGGTGGAGAAACAAGGTTTAGAATGTATAGAGCCAGGAGCTGGTCTGTGGAAAAACCTTCCCAATTTAACAACTTGTTAAAGTTTTTTCTAAATTTGACAATTCTAAAAATTTACATGATGATACCTAAAATGAGTTGCAAAAC
Organism: Macaca mulatta; assembly: GCF_049350105.2. Classification (NCBI taxonomy): domain Eukaryota; kingdom Metazoa; phylum Chordata; class Mammalia; order Primates; family Cercopithecidae; genus Macaca; species Macaca mulatta. Next base: position 37,353,431 of record NC_133419.1, read on the forward strand.
TGAAGTAAACTTGCCTAAACTATCAATATTTTTGAAATATTTATATTAACTGTGATCCACAAAAACCACATCCAACCTTAACAATGGGGTGAAGCCACTGGTAGAGACATTAGTGCCCCTTACCCTGCATAGTAGAGAAAGGCTGGAAGAGCCTGGACTTGGAGGAACCAGGCTCTCAAGTGTCTCTGAGAGCCTCTAGGGAATGCTGCAGCAGCAAAGCAGAAGAGACTAGATAGCATTTTTGCAAAAGTGGACTCTGTATTTGGGAACTGGGCTTTTTGAAAAGTGGGGGCCTGGGAGTGTCTTGACTCTAACTTACCATGTGAACATTTGAGGATGAAAAGTTTAGCATGTAGCTTTCTAGTAGAGAAGAACAAGAAAAATGTGAAACCTTGGGTGGAGGGAGAAAGAGGCACTGTGCTTCCTTTCTAACATCCTCTGTATTCTGGGAGAAAATGATTCTCCCAGAATTAAGACGTGGGCACCTCTATTTCTTTAGCAGAAAATGATATGTAAACCGAGGAAGGGAAAGCCTATGTTTCCCAGGCATATTTGGATCTATAATTATTTGAGGTCATGAACCCACTTATGAAAATAAATGGCCAGTTGTTCTTCCTTAACATAATTGGGTTAAGAAAAGAAAGAAGCTTCTGGTAGAATTGCTCTTCCAGCTTAAAACTGCATCTGGAGCTGTTAGGATACTGAGAGCCAGCCCTCTCTAGCTGATTTGCCAGAAGGTGACTGTATTAGTCAGGGTTCTCCAGAGACACAGTACGAAATATACGTGTGTATATATGTAATATATAAAGATATATATACACACGTAATATATGAGGATATATATATATATATATATATATAGAGAGAGAGAGAGAGAGAGAGAGAGAGAGAGAGAGAGAGAGATTTGTATATTTATTTATTCTAAGGTATTGGCTCATGTGATAATGGAGACAGAAGTTTCATGATCTGTTGTGTGCAAGCTGCAAACTCAGGGCAGCCAGTGATGTAGTTCAAACGCCTGAGAGCCACAGAATCAATGGTGTAGATTCCAGACTGAATCTGAAGGCCTAAGAACCAGGAGTATAGAGGGTGGGAGAAGATTGATGTCCTAGCTCAAGCAGTCAAAGTTAATTCAACCTTCTTCCATCTTTTTATCCTATTCAGTCCCTCAGTGGGTTGGATGCCTGATGGCCATTCACACTGGGGAGGGCAATCTTTTCTACTCTGTTCACCTCTTCAAATATTAATCTCTTCGGGAAACACCCTCACAGATGCACCCACAAATAATGTGTAACTAGCTATCTGGAGAACCAATGGCCCAGTCTAGTTGACATCAAATTAACCATAATAGTAATCCAGCTGGCAGGCTTCTTCCCTCTTTGCGTTGGAAGCCGAGGAATGCTCAGAAGGGCCTTTCCGGTCTTCTCAGTCCAAAAAGACTTCCATTCTGGAATTTCTGGGCAGGAGTTCCAATCATAGATCTTCATCTCAGAAGTCACCTGTGGCTTTCAGAAACGAAGCTGTAGTACAAAAAGATCAGCTTCAGAGGAAGGCAACCTGGTGAGGAACCCAGCTCTGCTACTTTCTAGCTCTACAACCTCAAGCAAGTTATTGACTTCCTTGAATCACATTTTCCTCATCTGAAAGTTGCAGCACTCTTACACAGAAGGTGGTGCCTGGCACTTAAAAACGTTCAAACATTTTTTAGTTCTGCGTTACCTCATCTACATATCCCTCCTCACTTTTCTTTTATTGTAGGTACTTAGACTCTTCAAAATGTACCTTCTTCCAATTTCATACTTTGGATTTTAAATATGGTGACTGAGCCTCCCTGATGGTTTGGATCTGTGTTTGGACCCCAATCTCATGTTGAAATGTAATCCTGAAACTGGAGATGGGCCCTGATGGGGGGCGATTGGATCAGTGGGTTGGTTTCTTATGGTTTAACACCACTTCCCCTTGGTGCTGTTGTTGCAATAATGAGTGAGATCTGGTTGTTTAAAAGTGTGTGACAACTCCTCCTTCTCTCTCTTCCTCCGGCTCCAGCCATGTGAAGTGCTGGCTTCCCTTTGCCTTCCACCATGATTGCAAGTTTCCTGAGATGTCCCCAGAAGCCAAGCAGATGCCAGCATCACATTTCCCGTATAGCCTGTGGAACTGTGAGCCAAATAAACCTTTTTTCTTTATAAATTACCCAGTCTCAGATATTTCTTTAGAGCAGTGCGAGAGCAGACTAATACACTGGTCTTTGGTATAAGTGGCCTGTTTCGTGTTTTGCCCATTTAGAATTACCACTAGAGATAGTGCTTCATTAGGAAAAGAAGTGGCCTCACTATATCATATAGCTCAAATTTGAATAATGTATGGACCAACTTTAAAGGGAAAAATTACCTCATGAACTTCCAGTGTTGACAAATTACTTTTGGTAGCATGTTATTTAAATATGTACAATATGAAACTAAACATAAACTCCATTTGCTTCTACTTCTCAATGATGTGTAAATAGAAACCCAATTTGTTTAAATATAAGCAAACTATAAATGTAGTAAAATGTAAATCAACACTAACATTAATATGACAAATTAAGTTATTTTGCTGAAGCTAAATGGCCACTCTTTATGTTGTGGTGCATGCTTATGGTACTATGTGCCATATAATTACTTCATTGTCTCACCACTTTTATCTATTACAAGTACTGCTAATCCTTTGTATGATGTGCTGTGGTGGTGTTTAGCCTTCACATGGTACATAATGATTAAAGTACATATTAAGTCTGCATGCCTTTGTTACTAGCTGGCTATAATTAAATTAGTACTATTTAATGACACTACCAAACATTTATATATTTACTTATTATGAGCTAAGCATTGTGTCAGTATATTAATTTATTTAATCCTCCTAACATTCATATAAAAAGATATTTTAATTTCTTCATTTTACAAATGAGGAAATGGAGGCATAGAAAGACAAAGTAATTTGCCCAAAGTCACACATACAGTAAATTGCTGACTTGGAATTCCAAACCAGGTGACCTGAATCCAGTATTCTTATTCTTAACATATACTATTCTTTCGAATACACTGTAACATAGACATAAAGTGAACATGGACATTTAAAATATGTGGTTGAAAATACGTGATAGTATTCTGTTGTAAGTACTCCATGATCATGGAAATCATCTAGAATATGTCGTATTGCTTTTACTTAAGAATGCTATGGAAATAAACATTTTTTTCTAATTTCCCTACAGAACTCATGGAATTCTGAAAATATAGCCATAGGAATTTGCAGTGTTAAAAAATTTTTTAAAAAAAGGAAAGCCATTGAAACAGATGGACCTATAAATAATGACTTTTAGCACTGCTCAGGAAAACTAAATCTCCAACTGTAACAGCACCTCCTCTTAATCTGTCTTATTTTCTTAACTTCTTTTTATTTGAGAAAGCAGGATATACTGAGTTTCTTGTTTCAAGTGGTCTCAAGCTAAGGATGGATGACAATTTAACAGAGATATCGTAGCAAGGATTCATGCATTGGCAGGAAGGTTACCCTATGTAATCTCTAAAGTATCTCCGTCTATGAGAAGCCATGATTTTATGAAAGCGTGATGGGCCCTAGGGCTGGGAAGAAAAACTGAGGAGGTGAAATTAGCAGAAACTAGTTGCTCAGGCAATGAGTAGTTGATCCTCAGACCTTCTGAGCTGCAGACAACAGGGCTCAGAGGAAAGGCCCTGTAGAGCTGTTGCTCAGACTTCTGAGGAAGAGGCTCCACTTAGCTGTTGCTGGTACCTCTGTTGGGGCAGCACAAGGCTAGTCTGGAAGTACCATCAGAAGCTGGGTTTATCTTAAAAATTCAAATTTGGTTTAACATTTGAAAATCAATCAAATTTATTCATCACATTAGTGAACTAAATAGAAGAAGTCATTTGATTATCTCAATAGATGTTTTTAAAAAAGCATTCAACGAAATCCAACACCTATTTGAATATATAAAAAATATTAGGCTAACATCAAAATTAATATTGAAACAGTAAATTATTTCACATTCAGAGCAGGAATGAAGCAAAAATGTTCTCACAATTTCTATTCAACAATGTACTGGAAGTCTTAGCATGTGCAATAAGAAAAAAAAAATAAAGAGGATACAGATTGGGGGAAAAAGTAGTAAAACAAAACTGCCTTTATTCACAGACAACATGATTGGGCACATAGAAAACCCTAAAAATCTACAACAGAGCTACTAGGACTAATGAGGGTTTTAACAAGGTGTTAGGAAATAATGTCAATATATAAAATTCAACTATAATTCTATATACTAACAAAAAATATTAGGCATTAAAAATTTTAGATGGTGTCTACAAGAGTATCAACAAATATTAAATGCTTTTGGATAAATTTAATAAAATATGTAGAAGACATGTACAGTGAAAACAGAAATACATTGCTGAGAAATTAAAGACCAAAATAATGGGAGACAAAAATATATGTTTATGTGTTGGAATAACTCATTATTATTAAAATGCTCATTCTCTCCAAATTGAATCATAGATTTAACACAATTTTAATCAAAATCCTAGCAAGTTTTTGGGAAATGTATAAGCTGATTTTGAAATGTATATGAAAAGGTAAAGGACCTAGGATAGCAAAAGCAATTTTGAAATAGAAGAACAAAATTGGACCTGAAGTCTTACTTGATTACTGTAAAGCAACAGTAATCAAGATGGTATAGTATTGACATAAGAACAGACATATAGAATAATGGAACAATAGAAATTCAGAAATAGAACAACATAAATATGGTCAATAAATTGTTGACAAAGGTGCCGAGTGACTTTTCAGTGGGAAAAGTTTTTATGACTACATGATGTTGAAATAATTGAATAGCCACATGCACATGCAAAGAAAACCCAATGGTGTGAGGACTCTTACCTCATACCATACACAGAAAATAACTTCAAATTAATAATAGGCTTAAATGTAAAAACTAAAACTATGCAACTTTTAGAAGAAAGCATAGGAGGAAATGTTTTCAACTCTGAAAATTCTTAGAATGCAAAAATCAGTAATTATGAATGGAAAAATTAATAAACATGGACATCAGTAAAAGTAAAATCTTCTGCTCATCCAAAAATCCAAAATCAACAAGAGGGAAAGAAAAGCCATGAGCAAGGAAAAAACGTTAATACATATGTTGGACAAGAGACTTACATTCAGAATATATAAAGAATCCTGATAACTCATGATAAATCAAATCCAATTAAGTAATGGGCAAAATATTTGGCCAGACATTTCTCCAAGGAAATATTTGGTAAGCATATGAAAAGATGCTTAACATCATTAGTCATCAGGGAACAGTGAAATTTAAACTACAGTGAGAGACTACTATATACCCATCTGAATGGCTAAAATATCTAAAAACCCATAATATTAGGGTTAGCAAGGATATAGAACAACTTGAACTCTCATTCATTATTGGTGGAAAAGTAAAATGGTAAGTTCATGATTTAAGAACATAAAAATTCGTGCATAAGTAAAATACTTTGAAAAAGTTTGATAGGTTTTTTCTTTTTTCTTTTTTAACAAATTAAGAATACACTTACCATACAACCCAGCAATTCTACTCCTAGGTATTTACTCAAGAGAAATAAAAACAGATATCCATACAAAGACTTTTACACTAATGATCATGGCAGCTTTACTTATAGACAAAAACTGGAAATAAATTAAATGTTCATCAACAGGTAAATGAATAAACAAATTGTGGATATCTAAATAATGGAATGAAATTTAGTAATAAAAAGGAACAAATCATATATACATAACATGGATTACTCTCAAAAACATGCTGGCCAGGCACAATGGCTCACATCTGTAATCCCAGCACTTTGGGAAGCCAAGGCAGGCAGATCGCTTCAGTCCAGGAGTTCAAGACCAGTCTGGGCAACACGGTGAAACCCCATCTCTACAAAAGACAGAAAATTAAAAAAACATGCTGAACAACAGAAATTTGGCACAAAGGAGTGCATATTGTATGATGCTACTCATATGCAACTTTAGAACTAGCAAAATTAATCTCTTGTAACAGAAAGCAGGTCAGTTTTTGCCTGTAAATAGGGAGTAGAGATTGACTGCAAAGGGACATGAAAGAACTTTTTGGGTTGCAAGAATTGTTTTATATTCTTCCCCGTGTATCTGTGTCCTAATCACCTCTTATTAAAAGGCCAATAGGCATATTGGATTAGGGCCTACCCTAATGACCTCATTTTATCCTAGTTATACCTATAAAGGCCCTATCTCCAAATACAGTTACATTTTGACATACTAGGGTAAGGACTTCGACGCATGAATTTTGAGGGGTCACAATTCAGTTCATAACACTTGTACAACCCAAAACATATTTGTATGTAATACATTTATAGAGGCTATACTATCAGTGAGGCCTGACTGGGATGTCACAGGAGTCTCAAAAAGTTATTGGTCAAAAAGCTGTTTCAGACCAGTCATGGTGGCTCACACCTGTAATCCCAGCAATTTGGGAAGCCGAGGAGGGAGGATCACTTGAGCTCAGGAATTTGAGACCAGCCTGGGAAACAGTGAGACTCCTTCTCTACAAAAAAATTTAAAAATTAACCAGGTATGGTGGCATGCACCTATATTCCTAGTAACTGGGGAGGCTGAGGTGGGAGGCTCACGATCCCAGGAGGTTGAGGCTGGAGACCATGATTATGCCACTCCAGTCCAGCCTGGGAGACAGAAAAAGACCCTGTCTCAAACAAACAAGCAAAAAAACCTTGCCTCCATGCTGTGGATCATAGGCCAAAATTTAAAAATTGAACAGACAGAGTGGGGAGGCTGGGTTTGGGGGAGAGATGGGTGAGAAGATAGTTGCTTGAATGGCAAACTTTCAAACAAAACTATCAAGTAATAAAAAAATCTTTACTTGTTTATTTGTGTCAAGAATTTGGGTACTGTATTACTTGGATTTTGAGAGGTTAAGAGTAGTCTTTCTATGATTACCCTATTGTAAGAAGATTTGGAGAACACACCTTTCTGAACTGCAGCTTTCTCAAGTGTTTAAGGCTGACACTGCTGAAGTTACACCTGCTTGAACTATTTTTTTTTTTCCAAAAAGGAACTAAAAAGGTTACACTTACATTTCATGGCATAAATAGAACTTTTCAAAAAGGTGTTTCTTGTTCAAGAGAAATAGTATAAAGATAAAAATCATTTCAGATGTCAAATGGGAAACCCAATGAGTTGATTTCCTGTGACAACATTCCCATGGAGGGAAGAGGGAATGCATCTGAGAAAAAAAAATGGGGCAGAGCAGTATAAAGGAAATCTCTCTTTTATTGATAGTCTCTTCAGAAAGGGTACAGATACATTCACCCTCTTAGAAGAATAGTTTGGGCTGAGCAATTACCTTCACAGCAAAGCTTAAGCAATAGTGAACTCTACCTTTAGAATGAAATCATTAACAAAATCCTCTCTGAACTCTGAAATATGCTATTTAAGACCAATTAAGATTTCTCAGCCAGTGACATTAATCCTCTAGTACCTCTGAAAGAGCATTAGCAAACATGCATGTGTATGTGGGGATGTTCGATGCTTCCCAATAGCTGTTGGAAAGTAGAGAAAAATCAATCCATTCTGCGACACAGCAAGGATACAGGAGACACCTTCACCCCCATTCCCACCACAAATCCTAGAGTCCCAATGTAGCTCACTAGGAAGCATACCTGAATAAATGACCTGCTAGGCTTCCTGACAGAGAAAAGAACATAGGGTGCACAGTGAGATGCCTGTGAGTATCTGCACCCACTTGGGAATTTCCATGCTTGTAGGAGCACAACATTAAATAGCAAATAAAAAATACCATGAAACATTGAGAAGGAGAGCATAAGATAGAAAAGAGTTACAGTTTAGTACATTGTGTGATGCATTTTTTTTTTTTTTTTGATAGGGTTTCTCTCTTTCATGCAGGCTGAAGTGCAGTGGTTTGATCTCGGCTAACTGCAACCTCTGCCTCCCAGGCTCAAGTGATCCTCCTGCCTCAGCCTCCCGAGTAGCTGGGAATACAACCACATGCCATCACACCCAGCTATTTTTGTATTTTTATGTAGGGATGGGGTTTGCCTTGTTGCCTAGGCTGGTCTCATACTCCTGGGCTCAAGCAATCAGCCTGCCTTGGCCTCCCAAAGTGCTGGGATTACAAGTGTGAACCACCATACCTAGCAAGTTTAATATATTTAACAATGCTTTTTTTCCTGCTTCTTGGACAAGGGGCCCATATTTTCATTTTGCACTGGGATCCTCAAATTACACAGCCATTCCTGCATATTTCCCTTAAGAAGCCAAGGTGGTAAGTGCCTTTCAGAGAACAACCTGAATTTCCTGGCTGACAGGCAAGTACACACCCACCTGGTGGTCCTGGGACTTCTCTCTGAGGTGGATCCTGCCTCTGAATCCAGACCCCTTATCCAACCTCCTACATCTGTATGCCTTTCTGTAATCCTCCTCTACATCTTTACTGCCTGCCTGGCTCTAGCCCTTTTCCATTTACTGTCACTCTGGTTTGTTCAGTTGGTTCACATTTGTTTTTTAATCTGGGAACTCACCATTCTCCTTTCTCTTCAGACATTTGTAAAACATTTGGTGTAATGGAAAGGACATGATATTTAGAGTCACACGCCCTGAATTTAATCCTGGCTCTGTTATTCACTAGATGTGTGAACTTGGGTGATTTATTTCAGGTTCCTGAGCCTCAGTTTTGTGATCTGTAAAATGGGAAGATAAATCCTGATCTCCAGTTCCTTGATTACCCAGCCAGGTGGAGCATCTAGAATTAAATCCTGGCATGTTTGCAAATGAAGTCAGTACTTCTATATCTGCTTTACTTGACATGATCAAAGCCTTTGTCACCATGTTCTTTAGGTCAGAGAGTATATCTGAGCTTCCCATTCTCTTTTCAAATTCTCTTATTCCTAACCAGTCTCCTACTCTGCCTCCCGTGGTCAGCATGTAGAATCTCCCACTCATTTTATTCCTACCCAGATGACCCATGGTAAGGACAGTCTGGTAGCATTCATTTTGGTTTGTCCCTAAGACGTCTCTCCTTAGATAGCAATTCAGTTCCAGGAAGTGGAAGAGGCAACAAGCAAATGATGTTTCCCCTGGATCCACCTCTCCCATCCCGAATCCTTGCCTAGCTCAGATTCCCAGGCCCTGCCAGGAACTCAGACCCTGAGCCTCCTCTTTTCATGAAGAGACACTCAATGTCATCACTGTGTTTTCCTTTTGCACGTTCTGCCCAACCTCTTGTTACCTTTGGCCTGTGTAGACAAAAGACATGATGTTTAATTATATCGTCATCATCTTTGTAAAAGTAAAAATTTTGGAACAAGTATTTCACCAGAAGACATATATCCAAGAAGCACCCTCTCCTAATGAGCTCAGCGCTGGAGATGGTGGAGGCATCTTTCTCCTCCCCTGGGAAGAGAAGCCACAGCCAGCAGGCTGTACCCATAGTTTTATAGGTGGGGAACCACAGGCATCAAGATGCTGAGTGAAGCTCCGGAAGATCAGAGAGATTTTGTGAATGAGGCTCCAAACGTAGGCTGGCTAACTTCTCTCATGGTTTTACAATGGAGGGGATTTATGTCTTGGCTTTTCCTGTCAAAAGCCTCCGAGTCATAATATGATGATGGGTCTAATCCCCAGGAATTTGGGTGTGAAGACAGAATGGTTTTGGCTGTCCTCCTCCCCAGTCACATCTCTGCTTTACAGCAAAGGCAGTGTTCTCAAGTCAGGCAGGATTTGGAAATGAGGTGTGCACCTGGTTGAAAAACCAGCTAGGGGAAATCCACCTGATTATGGGTTTTAAGAAATGACCTTCCTGTGGTTTTGGCTCTCAGCTGAAAAAACCCACAAGTTAGTGGGTCAAGATTATTTGTAGTCTGTTGACTATATACAATAAAATAATTCTAGAAGAGAATAATCACAATCTTCACTTTTATTGCCTTGCACAGGGCCTGCCACATAGTAGGTACTCACTCAAGAAATCTGAGTTCAAAGAATGAATCTGTTCAGTCTGGTCTGAGAGACAAGACAGGGAGACACTTGCAGTGAGGAACAAAGGGCCCTGCCAAGGACTTAAGAATCCAAGAGTATTCAGCTACTTGGAAGCTTTTATTACCTACTTTATCCACCTATTCTGCCATAGAGGCTGTGCCCCCTCCTTTCTATCTCCATTACCACTTCCTTAACTAAGGCCCAAATAATCCCTTGCCTGGGTCATTGTAGCATTCATCTATTCATCTATTTTCTTCCAGCACTGACCAGTGTCTTCTGCCATTCCTATGCTCCCTTCAAACTGCCACAAAAGTGATGCTTCTGAAATGCAAGGCTAATCCTTATTCTCATCTGATTGCAACCCTTCAGTGACTTCCTATTTCCCAATGCAGGGTTCTTAGTCTTTTATCATAATACGCAGCTCCTCGTATGACCTGCTTTTTAAAATCTCAAGCCTGCCACAGTTTGAATATGCTCCATAGTGGGATCTCCTCTCTCCTTTCTCTGAAATGGCAGATCATCAGTGCCCTGAAGACAGAGAACTTTGTGCATCAAGAAGAATTTGCTTATCTTTGTGTTTGCTAGTGTGCATTACCAAAACAATGGGAATTTACGATATCAAAAATGCTCTGAGAAAAATATACTGCCTGATATGGTTTGGCACTGTGTCTCCACAGAAATCTCATGCTGAATCATGATCCTGAGTGTTGGAGGGGCTGCTGGTGAGAGGTGATTGGATCATGGGGGCAGTTTCTAACGGTTTAGCACCAGCACCATCCTCCTAGTGCTGTCTCATGATAGAATTCTCATGAGATCTGGTTGTTTGAAAGTGTGTAGCACCTGGCTGGGCATGGTGGGTCACGCCTGTAATCCCAGCACTTTGGGAGGCTGAGGTGGGCAGATCACCTAGGGTCAGGAGTTCGAGACCAGCCTGCTCAACATGGTGAAACCCCGTCTCTACTAAAAATACAAAAAAATTAGCCAGGTACGGTGGCAGGCGCCTGTAATCCCAGCTACTCAGAAGGCTGAGGCAGGAGAATTGCTTGAACTCGGGAGTTGGAGGTTGCAGTGAGCTGAGATTGCGCCACTGCACTCCAGCCTGGGCAACAGAGCGAGACTCCTTCTCAAAACAAACAAACAAACAAGCAAGCAAGCAAACAAAAAATGTGTAGCATCTTCCACTTGGCTCTCTCTTCCCACTCTGCTATGTGAAGGTGCTTGCTTACCCTTAGTCCTTCCACCATGGTTGTAAGTTTCCTGAGGCATCCCAGTCATGCTTCCTTCCTGTACAGCCTGCAGAACTGGGAATCAAATAAACCCCTTCTCTTCATAAATCACCCAGTCTCAGGAATTTCTTTATAGCCATGTGAAAACAGACTAATATAGTGCCCAAACAGTGACTCTGCTATTCCTCCTAGGAATTCATCAAGGTGAAGTATAACTACCCTGGAAAGTAGAATCCATGCATTGCGTATAAGGTTTTTCATAATCTGGTCCCTGTTGGCCTCTCTAACTCCTTGTCAGCTTACTCCATCCCTTGTGTCCCCATCAACTCCTTGTTCTAGTCACTGTGAACTGCTAGCCATTCACCATGCTGTTTCTTGCCCTTATACCTTTGCACATGTTATTTTACCTGTAAGAGCCAACATTGACTGCATGCTTGCAATGTACTGGACTCTAGTTTTATTGCTTTATATGTTTTAATGTTTTTGACCCTCAGAACAACTCTTATAAGTTACAATTGTTAACATTATTATAAAAAATGAAACTGAGGCTCAAAGAGGTTAAGTAACTTATCCTAGTCTATAAAGTCAATGGTGATAGAGCCAGAAATTGGGTACTCCCAGATTGCATGTATTTAATCACTGTGCTGTAGCTGCCTCTCCTATGGCTGCCTGGTAAACTCCTATTCATTCTTCAATACTTAACGTTAGTACCACCTCCCCCATGAATTATTTCCGAGCTCTTGAGGTAGAGTTGAATGTATGCTCTCTTGCACTCCACTGAACTCTAGACCTAACCTCTGGGATAGCTCTTAACAGAATGGAAGGGAATTATTGGAACCACCCCTCCACCCATGCACCCATGGGGATTTCACCTGTGCATCTCCAGTATCTAGGCTGTATGTGCTCAATAAAGTTTTGTTGAATGGAATTTCACATCTTTCACATATGAATCATTTCCTTTTTTAGCCTCAGCTTTGTGAATCAGCTCTGCCTCCCAGTTATACTCAGCATCCCTCTTCCGGAATATGTTTTTAGCATTAGCAAACACAAAAGCATCTTTACAGCAATGAGAGAAATATTGAGGTTCAACTCTAGTTAGATCAGCAACATACAGGCAGACAGCTGAATTGCTGAGGCCAGCTTTACCCTGCTTCATGGAATGTATACCATTTTTTCATGATGACGTACATGTGCTGTTTGATATATGACTCGACTCTACCAAAACTCTTTCCTGGACTGAGTTTATGCACTATTGTTCCATTATCTATTGCTACAAAACAAACTACCCTCAATCTTACTACTTTCTCTTGCTCATGAATCTGCAGTTGAGGCTAGGATGGGCAGGGATGACTCATCCTGCTCTACCTGATCCCTGGAGTATCATTTTGAGAGAATGGCCGAGAGCAGGAGGTTTTGGGAGCTGCCAGGCCAATCTCTCCTCGAGCAGTCTCAGGACCTCGCCATGTGGTCTCTCCACATGCTTTTTCTAGCATCATGGCCTCAGGGTGGTTAGACTTCTTACAAGGAAATTGGCTTCCCCAGAGTGCCTCCTCGATGCCCAGGCAGAAACTCCAAGGCTTCTTCTCAGCTCGCATCTCCATTTTAGGACATTATTTCTACTGTATATTCAAGCAAAATGCTAAGCAAAGATGCTAAGTAAGACACTACTATATTCTTTTGCTCGAGCAAAAGGCTAAGCTTAGTCCAGGGTCAAAAGAACAGAAATCAGATTCTGCCTCTCAATAGGATGAGTAGAAAAGAATTTGAAGCCATTTTGCATTTACATTAATACCCAAAGCCAAATAACAAGTAAAGCATGAATTAAAAGAGACATTGGCATACAGAAAGTGATAATTTAAAAACCAAGAACAACGGGAGACCCAAATAGTAGGAGAAGACGTGAAACACAGAAGAATGGACACACCATGAGCCCAGAGAAAGAAGAGTTTAAGTACCATTCCTTAAAGCTGTATGTTGATCTGAGGAATTTTCTCATACTGAGAAAAACAATAAGAGCTAACATGTATGAAGTGCTTGTTATATATTATTTTCTCTTTTAAGAGGTTTAAATCTATTCACTTATTTAATCCTCTTAACTGAAAACCGAGGTCTTAGGAGGTTAAATGACACATCCAAGGTCACATAGATAGCAAGTAGCAGAGCTAGAGTTCCACCCCTGACAGTCCACTTCCATTGCCAGTGTGCCGAAGTCCCATTCCATACACAGCTCTAGCTCTAAAATGTAGGGCTTTTTGTTGTTGTTGTTGTTCTAGTTTATGGGCAGATGTGTGTGGAGGTAGAGCATCTTCCAAGTCTTTGGTTCAGCTCTAAGTCTCTTAGTCTTTAGCTTAAACAGAGATTTCAAAATTACATTTATCAGGAACGAGCATATACACTCCCAGATGACACTAATGGGCAGCCAAGGTAGAGGATAACTGGGCTAAACTGGGCTGAACTGGCACATTCCAAAAGGTAGCACTGGTTTTGATTTGATTTGACTATGACACACAGGACCCTAACTTAGGTCCTGGTTTACTGAGTGGATTAGAGAATGCTGTAAGTGCTACATGAGTGGGCGAGTCTGTCTCCCCATCCTGCCCTGCATCAGTTCATCTCTTTACAACACCTTCTCCAGAGGCTGAAAGCCCCATGATAACGGGAACTGTACCTGACTTGCTCTCCACTTTATCCACAGCATCTGGCAATGTTCCTGGCATATTGCAGACATCGAATAAAGAGGTGTTGAAGTAATGGGCTGATGAATCACAAGCACTTGTCTACAAGGGTCTACGTGGTGGAAAAAGCAAGGACTTTAGAGTCAGGAAGACCCAGGTCATAATCTCAGTCCTACCTTCTAAGAGAGTTGCAGCTTATATGGCAGTGATGTTCTTAAGTGCATTAGACAAAAATAACACATAATCAGAATCACCTTTGAAAATCTTTATAAAGGTGCCTCCATTAACACAGCCAGTGTGTCTCCCAGAACCAGATCTCTATTTCTCCAATCTAGCACCAGACCAACATGTCATAAGAGAAGTATTTACCTTTAAACTTTGCAGCTTGTCAAGTTGCTGTCTCTCTCAGCAACATACAGGAATGGAGACTGCCATCCCCACCCTCCCCGAACATCAACATTATAGCTCCCTGAGTGCAATGGTGGGCACAGTTAATGGCTCACACTACTTATATTTTTTATATGTATGTCATTTTATGATACATATTTTATATTAATATATAATTTTAATATAACAGGTACTTATTATTTTTTTAATTATCTTATTTTTTATTTGCATTCCTGCAAGTTAAATGCTTATATAAAGCCCCAGTTTGCTTCTTTGTCAAGCAATATGACTACTCTGGTCAGTCAACAAAACAAGGAAGGAATAGGGGGAAAGGGAATCATAAAAAAGATCAAAGAAACCAGTGCGACACAAGAGAGCAGAGACGTGCTTTGTACAGTACATGGTCTCCTTTTTGACTCGCTCCAACAAAATTCCTCTGGGAATTCTACCCTGTCCTCTCCATTTAGTTAACCAAATGCTCTTGTGGTGTTAATATGTACCAGGCACTATTCTAAGTGCTTTATAAATAATGTCTCCCATGAGCACATTACTCTCATTGTACAGAGGAGGAGATTGAGGCATGGAGAGGTGAAGCCGTTTGTCCAAGGTCATTAACTAGTAGGGAGCAAAGCTAGGGTTTGGGTTCAAACCCAGAAGGTGTGGCTGCTGAGTCCCTGCTATTATCTGCTGCTCTAAGCCACCTCCCTTCTTCCTGTTGGCAGTGCCCTGGACACTCAGCGTCTGTCACAAGCACCATTGCACTGGCCTCTATTCTGGTCTCCTACCTTCAGTCTTGACACCCAGAATCCATCCTTCAAACCTCCATTCTTCACATTGTTTAATGAGTCTTTTAAATGGGGCTCTGAACATGCCACCTCTAATTTGCTTGACAGGATTTATCAGAGCTCACCATTGAGGCTGTGGGACAAATGTTGCCAGGAAATGCTCTATACTCTTCTCCTTCTCATGGGGAGAGACTCCTTAATATGTTAAAGTGTGCAAGAGTCCGTGAGTAAAGAGCTCACCTTAGCTCAACCCACCCAGCACTTCCCAAATTTACTGGTGTGCTGGTTTTGTTCATGAAGCGGCTCGTCATATCTTCCACGGTGAGTGCTTTACAGAACAGGTCTTGGGAAAAATTGTCCTGCAGGATAAAGTCTAAACTCATATTTTGTCAAGAAATGCCTCCCTTATGGCCTGGCCTGATGTACCCCTCCCTCTCTCCCTTGCTGCCTCACTGAATCTCCCTTATTTGAACATGCCATCTCCTTTCTTTCCTCTGTGCCTTTGCTTCTGTTGTTTTCTCTGCTTGGAATGCCCCTCCTTTCTCTCCTGGTTGACTTCTAATCATTTTTAAAACCAGTTCCAATATTCCTTCCTCTCTGCAGTCTTTGCTACTCAGATTCTTTTTCCCCACCTCACAATGGGATGCCTTCCCACCTCTTTTGCTCCCATAGTTCTTTCTTCATACCACTGTTTCTTTTAAAGCTGTTATGTTTGCTATCACTTTACTTTACATCACTTTTTAAAAATCTATTATAGCGCTTTTCTTTTAAACTATAGTTGAGTGTATATTATGCATCAAGCTCTTCATTAAGCATCTTATGTGAATTTTCTCATTTATGCTTTATCAAAACCTTATGAAGTAGATGTTGTTGTTATTATTATTTGCAATCTTTTTTTTGAAACAGGGTCTCACTTTGTTGCTGAGGCTGGAATGCAGTGATGCGATCATGACTCACTGCAACCTCTGCCTCCCACGCTCAAACAATCCTGCTACTTCAGCCTCTTGAGTAGCTCGGACTACAGGCATGTGCCACCATGCCTGAGTAATTTTTTTTTTTTTTTGTAATTTTTGTAGAGACAGGGTTTTGTCATATTGCTCAGGCTGGTATTGAACTCCTGGACTTAAGCAATCTGCCCACCTCAGCCTTCTAAAGTGCTGGGATTACAGGCGTAAACTACTGTACCCGGGTATTATTTGTATTTTAGAGAAAAAAAATCTGAGGTATAGAGAAGTTATAAACCTAAGGTTACTCAGCTCCTCAATAGTTGGAGTCAGGATTTGAACCCAGATATTCTTGGGAACTCATTATATTCATGGTAATTCTACATGTCTGTCTTCTTCCTTAAAATGTAATGATATCAACATGGACCCTTCTTACTCATTTCTCTACCCTTAGCTGCTAGCACAGGATCTTCAAGGAAGAATGTAATAACTACCTGTGTTCAGTAAATGAACTATTACATATATGGATGGCATGACTAGATATATTTCCAAATGATGAAAATGAGGACCCTTTAGGTTTAACAGTTCTTTCACCCTGACTTCTAACCCATCAAGTGAGACCCTTTGCTGCCATGTAACCTCTGGTAGCAGGAAAAATTAATCTGCAGAATCTTGGCTCTGCAGTCCTCATCAGAGATGGGATGAGCTCTGGATCTCATACATTTTGCTGAGACTCATGTTTTACAGTTAGTATTTACCAAGTACTCCCTATATGCCAGGCACTGTTCTAAGTGTTTTACAAACATTTTCATCACAACAACTCGAAGGAGGTGCTATTATTACCCCCACCTTAAAGATGAGGAAACTGAAGTACAGAGAGATTAAGAAACCTATCCTAGCTCCCACAGCCAGAAAGCAGTACAGCCAGAATTCCAAGTCAGACCATCTGGACCCAGAGCCCACACTCCCACTCCCCACTCAATACTGTGTCCCCAACAGACCATGCAAAGAGAAAAATCATAATTCCTATTCCAGAGAATAAGAAAAATGGGGTTTCTGTTCTGCTTTGGAATTTGAGTGACCAGTTATCTGATGTCCTCAACAAGCCTGTTGCTGGCTTAACTACATTTTCCCAGGAATCTCACTGAGGAGAGTGCCCTGTCTAGCATCTCTTTTCATTTCTCTCTTTCCCCCACTCCCTTCCCAATCCCACAAAGGTGTATCAACATATCCTTTAATAACTTGAGTGGTTCACTCCTTTAAAAAAAATAGAGTTCAGGCTTTACAAGCAAACTCATTTTGATAGAGGTGGGGGACAGGGGAGGAAATCTGCCTCTGTTTTCAGAGAGATTATGTTGGAAGGACAGAAGCAGGAGCCACATCAGGTGAACTAAAGACTCCTAAGCCGGAATGAGCCTATAGCCAATTGGATAATAATTGTATCATTTATTACCTTATTGTCTAAATCATGTCTTTTGAGTTTCCTGACTCTTAATCCAAGAAATCTCCTCTCAGTGCTCAGATGGTAAATTATTTATCTGCCTTTCTTCCTCTTTCATTAACCTTGTCTCCCTATGGGAATGCAGCAGTTACTAGCAACTTGCCCCAGACAGAGCACAGTGGAGCAGAGCCAGGAGAGGTTAACCCAGAGCCCTTCCAGTGATTTCAAGGCATGGTGATGAGTTCCAGGGAGGCAGTGCTGAACGGGAGGTCAGAGCCCAGCTTTCAGAACCAGAATGTGTAGGTTCAGATCCTAACTCTGCCCCTTAGAAACCATGGGTGCTTGAATAAATTATTTCATCTTGCTTTGGTTCAGTTTCCTCATCTGTAAAATCAAGATGATAATATCCACCTCATAAGGCTATGAAGATTGTATGCATTATGCATTTATAACATTTAGAAGGAAGGTTTGGTTTTGTTGTTGTTGTCATTTTGATTGCTGTTGGTAAATGAGTACTTGTTGGCAAGAGGGATTGGTTAAAAGGTAAGAAATTGATTGAAAGCCTTCTATTTATTTTCATTGACTCTCCTTGGTTTTACTCTATCAAACATTTCTTGATCAGTATCTGGCCTAATGCTGAGAATTTCAAAAGAAATAAGACTATAAATTAATGAATGAATAACCAGATGAAAGATAGATAAGGCTGTCCTAACACCCAGAGGCATAAATCCTTCTTGGGAAGTTAGATACAAGAACAGGAAACTTCCATAAAATGTGTTACCTGCTTAGATAGACAAATGTAAAGCATTTAGGGAGACTTCATTAAGAGGAGAACATTGAGTTTCAAACTACACCAAGGATGAGTAAGATTGAATAGGTAGGAATGGGATTCAGGGGGAGACCACAGCATGAGCATAGCATGGGGCAGTAAAACAGGCCACCTGTCAGTGAGGCACAGAAGCTATGAGGTTTTGCCACATCACAGCAGAAAGCTTAGGGGATGGGGCAGGTAACTAGGGGGGCAAGTTATGGATGGTGTGTGACAAGTATCCTTGGATTTTTACCTTGTTTTTTCAATGGAAATACACTCTTCCTGTTAATGGAAGAGTGAAAAGAATGCATTTTAGAGCAGTATGGGAAATGGAAGATACAATTGCAACCATCTTTTGAAAAATAAAATTTACGAGGCACAAGAAGGACACTCCCAACAAATGTTTTCAGAATATACAGTAGTCTCCCTTGTCTGTGGTTTTGCTTTACATGGTTTCAGTTACTTGTGGCCAACCACATTCCAAAAATATTACATGCAATAAGATATTTGAAAAAAGAAAGACTACATTCATGTAACTTTTATTATGGTATGTTATTAGTAATTATTGTTAAGCTTTTAATGTCCTTAATTTGTAAACTAAACTTTATCATAGGTAAGATGTATAGGAAGCAAACAGTGTATAGGGTTTGGTAGTATCATGGTTTCTGGCATCCACTGGAAGTCTTGGAAGAATCCCCCATGGATCAGGGGGTACTGCTATACTCTCATGAAGAATATTTGCTCTGAGTGGCCCTGGTGTTTCAGACAGGTAGAAGAGTCCTGAGATCACACTGAAAGAGAATCCATACTTCTGAGGGCTATTTCATGCAGGAAAGAGCACTAGAGTAGGAGACCAGAGACTTGGATTTGAACCCAGCTCTTTTACTTCTCTTCTCTTCCACTTATCAGACGAGTGGCCTTGGGCTTTTGTTGCTTTCTAGACCTCAGTTTTCTCTTCTGCACATTGAAGACACAAAAAAAAACCACTTCCAATTTTTTTTTTTTTTTTAAGAGAAAACTGCAATTTCAATAAGATACTATAAGGGGTTTCACCACAACTGCATCCAGCCTCCTTAATTCTTCTGCCAATTGACTCTTCTTATGGAGGTAGTGTGACCATAAATGGCCCTGGGTTCTCCAGCACAGTCTTGGATCAAGCTGGTAGTTTTGCGCAATTATGAATAGCACCCACCTTTACTCTCAAAAGTGTTGCAATTTAGATAATTTATATATGATCTATAAGTTAGATCATATATAATTTTATGTATGGCAACTTATTATATGATCACCATCATGACAGGACACATGGCTTCTTCTTAAGGAAAGAGTTACTAGCTATCCTTTGTCTTTATATGTTAACATTTGGCTTATTTTGTGGCTAAAGCTTCATTAGGTCTGAGAGCTGACTCTCAGTCTAGATCCTTCTGATTGCAAGCAACAGAATTCAACAGCTTAAGCCCAAAATAGAATGTATTGGATAGGTTCTAAAGTATCTTGCAGAAGCTAAGGACAGCCAGACATCTGGGTACCTAGAACAAAGGACAGTAATGTTATCAGGTGCTCAGAGAGTACTATCTTTAGGTCTCTGCAGCCTTCCTTCCTTCCTTTCTCTTTCTTTCTTTCTTTCTTTCTTTCTTTCTTTCTTTCTTTCTTTCTTTCTTTCTTTCTTTCTTTCTTTCCTTCTTTCTTTCTAGACTGTCTTTCTCTGCATCTCCAAATACATCATGGTCAGAAGATGGCTGCTTATGGCTACCATTTGTTTTCCTCAGTTAGAGCCAGGCCCACAGACCAACTTATTACCTATGACTCCTAGTTTCAAATTCCTTGGAGAGAAGATGTGATTAATCTACCCTAGTCCAAATTGTTAAGAGTAGAGTGAAAGACAAACAAGACACTTGAGGGCCCATCCAGTGGGTGTAGAGGACACTCTCATAGAAAGTAGTTGTGTCAGCGCAGGTCCTCCAAGAAGCAGATGTGACGATAAGATAAAGGTAGATAAAATCTGTTCAGGGAAATGTCTATGAAATAGAATGTTAAAGGGAGCCAGTGGATTACATTAGCCATAAATCTGACCCCAAGTGAAGAAAAGAGGGAGGGTGGGAAGAAGGAATGGAGGAAGGAAGGGAGGAAGGAAAAAGGAAGGAAGGAAGGTAGGTTGGATGCATCTTAGACTAGTTCTAAGTTCTAAGGAGAGTTCAGCAAGACCATTAGAGAATCCTCAAGCCAAGGTTGCTCATCAGAGGATCCATGACTCCTAGAAACAAGTCTGCCTTTGTACCCCTGGTAGACACAGTCACTGACTGGAAGTAGCCATTGGGAGGAGTGCCTTGAAGCAAACATGGCAATGAACTTCAGAGCTCAGCAGTTTAGGCCCTCAGTTGATTACACTCTCATAGTTGGACATTTGAGAGGCACATTCCTATAGCCACAACAATAGACTCATTTTGGTCTCATTCAGAGACCAAAAGGTGTCTAAGTAGCTGGTTCTCCAAAATGGCTTCATGGTTACTCAAAGCTCAGGTAGGAATTTTTATTCTAGACCAAAGGAGAAAGCAGAGGAAATAATAGTGGAGACATGAGACTGAAAACTGGAATGGGAATATTCTAAGATACTCATGCTTTCTTTCAACAAATGTATATTGGCTACTCGCTATGTGCAGACAGTGTTCCAGGTTCTAGGAATACAGTGCTGAATAAGGCAGTGATTCTGCCTATAGTCTTTGAAGGGCTTATAGACCAGTGAGGCCATGATGAGATTTCGTGATGTGTCATTAAAGGGATAAACACATAATGCTAAGGTTGCACAGAGGATGGATACTTAGCCTTGTTGAGTATTGGGCTGTCAAGGAAGGCTGGTTGGGACCTTAACACTGTCTAGAATAATTCTATCCTCATGCCAAATCTAAGCAAACAAAAACACAGGTTGGTAAGGTGCCTTGCTCAAGGTCAGGTCTCATGCTCATTATTGAAGGATGGGTTTTAGAATTCAGGGTTCTCGAATTTCACTTTATTTCTAGGCTCTATGCCTGATGGCAACTTAATTATTGCTGGTCCTAGGTAAGCATCCATTGTTCCCAAAAGAGCCAGGGGTTGTTATTATTTGCTTTGAACCTATTAACAACAAGACCAAAAATATGGATGATTAAAAAATCAAGTTGATGATGCTGCCTTTTAGAACTCTTTGAGGGTTTCTGAACAATCAGGAAACTTTAGCCCGTATTTTCAGAATATGCTGTCAGGGAAGGTCATCTGAATCATATCCATCAAATGTTGGGGATGACTCACTGTCAAACAAATCTCACTTTAAAAAACTTGTCTTTATAAATACACAAGAAGAAATCACTTCTGTTGCTTTTGAGAGGGTTCTTCATTTCCTTTACCGTCCCTCTGGCCCCCACCCTGAGCCCCTCAAACAAAAGTTCCTGCAAAAGAGGCACATGCTCCCTCGCTGTCCATAGTCTGACTGCCTTTGGGTGCCCAGTATCCCCCAGAGCAACTGCCCTCCCCTCATTTTGTTCTTCTCTGGCCCTACTGGCGCTGACTCACTGAAGCCTGAGGCTTTTCCGCTTTAGGGTTATGGCCTGTGGGGAAGGGAAAGAGCTGTTTGCTGGAGCCAGTGGGTAATTTAAGATATGCATGCAGCCCAATAAGAGGCTGTTACTCAGAAGAGGCTTCCAGCAAATTTACGCCAAAGAGTGAATGTTCCAAAAGAGAAGCCTGAGGCTGTATTTCTCTTTATTGGGTCATCAGTGGGAAGGGGTCTTCCAAGCCATGTCCTGAGCACCTTGTCTTCCAGCTTCTTCTTCTGGATGGGTGCCTTATCCCAACTCCTCCTTGACAGAAGAAGATGTTTACAAGCACAGCCCAATTTACCCATTCTCCAGCCTTTAAACAAGCTTTATTCCATTTTGCCAGAAAAACCCACACACTAAGTTTCTCAAGGAGCTGCAGCAAACGCCAAATTATGGCCCTTCTTTGGCATACAACTTCAGGACCAAAAACAAACAAACATAAATAAACCAACCCCATCCTTTTAACCTAGAAGTGGCAAATCCCTCTCCCGGCATATCCACCTTTTTAAAAAATTATGTATGCTTATAGAAAATACAGAAACAAAAGATGGCTAAAAGAAAAGGCTATCATTCTTCCCACACTCCCCTCACCTCCAGGATTTTTACTGCGAACATTTTGGTGTACATCCTCTCATGCTTTTGTGCCAAGTCCAAATATATACACATAGATACACATATATGCTTCTTTTCAATTATTCTGGAACATATTTTCATGTTAATATAGTTTTATAGAATAATTTTTAATGGCTACATAATATTTTATTATTTAAATGTACCATGATTGATTTGATCAATATTCTCTTGAATATTTAGGTTGTTTCCTATTTTCAGAAAAACCCCTTTAAGCTTCACCCCAAGCCCCTCCTAGCACCATGGAAGTTTAGTTTAACAAAATGGAAATATGTTGGCTACTTCTCTCAAAATCACTAGTTGTCAACTAGGGGTGATTTTGCTCTCCAGGGGACATTTAGCAATGTCTGTAGATATTTTTGGTTGTTAAAACTAGGGGACTGCTACTAGCTTCTAATGGGTAAAGACTAGAGATGCTGCTAAACATTCTGCAGTGCTCAGAACAGCTTCCCACAACTAAGAATTATCTAGTCTAAAATGTCAATCATGCTGAGATTGAGAGACTCTGCTCTAAATATTGATCTAATTGTTGTTATAAACTCAAGTGAGCTGTCCATCAGTTGCTCTCCATGCTGGTCCCCTTTCTCAGAGTTCCTTGTTGCCACTTTTTCACTTCCATTCATCAAATACAAATAGAGCACTGTGCTGGACACGGAAGTGATAAAAATTCAATTCCTTCTCTGCACTGAATCACACCTTGTGTTGCAAAAGTTCTTTTTCCAGATCAGTAAAAACTGTGCTTTTCCTTGTCCATGTTGCTCTTAGCAACCAAGCTCTCAGTCTTTATTCAATTACTCAGTCTGTAGTCACACGCTTTTGAGTTACAGGATCCCTCTTACAGCCATACCATTCTCTTTTCTGGCCTCACAGATAATTTCAAGGACTTCACTTTACTTACTGGTTGCTCCATTCCCCATTCATTTAGTCATTTTCCCCTCTACAAGGCTGTATAACTTCCCCCCTCCCTTCCACCTATGAAGGTGTCAATGGTCACATGCATGCTTACCACCTCTCCTTCTAAGAATTCAGAATTCATTCTCCTGTCATAGGCTAATCCTTCCACACATGTCTTATGTAGCACCCCTTTATGCCTCCTTTAGTCACTACCACAGTGCTACAATGTTGAACATTGCAGCATCCTCAAGGGGCCTCTGCTAGAGCAAAGCTCTACTTTCCTACCCCTCCGCCACCCCCCTCCCCATCCACGATGGGCTGTGTTTCGTCAACTTGGCTAAGGCTGGAAGCCATGTTTCTCAGGACACTCTTCCCTGAATGGCTGAGTCATTGTTTGCCAGTAGAGGAACTGGCGTGAAATTTGGAGGGTGGAGACGAAGCAGAAGACATTGTTTTCAGAAGGTCATCACAGACATGGTGACAAAGTAACAGATGCAGGAGTGCTAAGTGGGTGCCAACTTGTTCTTGCTTGCCTCCACTTTGTGTCTAGCTCATCTCCATGACTGCTAGCCCTCCTGACCAACAACTGCCCCAGGTCCACCAGCAGACCCACAGAGGCAGCAGCTATGCAGAGCCAACAGCTACCCCAGAAGCAGCAGTTTCCACAGAACTCCCTGTGAGCTCCCACTTTGTGGTCCCACTTCAGCAGCCAGACCTGCTTGTAGGATTTTCCTGAAAGCTCCAAGTGGCCTCCTGCACCAGGTCTTTAGGTAGTCTGTTGAAGGACAGTTTCTCTGAGCCTCCCTCTCTCCAGACCTTCACTTCCCCAGCTCCTTCCACATTTGTATAGCAGCCAGTTTCTATAACGAATCTCTAATTTCTATATTACTTATAGTAGCTGTGTTTCCCTGAGTGAACCCTGTGTTATATACTTTAACTGATCATCTTATTCAAAGAACTGTATTGGGCCTTCACATGGTTAATTCATGCCAAGATAATGAAGCTTCAACTGCAGGTACAATCATATTCCCACCTCCTGGCCCTAGGTCACGTGGAGTAATCCACCTCAAAAGGAAATGACCTTGGGCAAGTTTCTTAACCTCATTGGTTTTAATTTCATTACCTGTAAAACAAGAATAATAGCATCTCCCTCAAAGGTTTGTTGTGAACATTAGAACAGTGCCTAGCTTATAGTGAGTACTATGAAATTGTTTGCTATCATGATGATTATTAATAATATTATTACGTATTTTCAAATGACACTGCTCTTTCATGTCTACTGATGTTGCCATAGTTTCGGCTTTCAGTATTTTTGACTATTGCAACAGCCTCCTAACTGATCTTAACTCCAGTTTTACCTCCATAAAATTCATCCTCCACAGTGTTGCCAGAGCAAGCTTCCCAAGATAAATCTTTTCTGTACAAAACTCTTCAATGGCTATCTATGATCTAAAGAATAAAGTACACAGTCCTTTGCTTGCCTTACATAACTCTATATATTCCACCCCAATCTCTCTACCCTTAGCTTCCCCATGCATAATTTGTGCATGGTTTGTGGACAATGTCCTGCGTCTCTATTAAAGACATGTCTTACAGCATCCCCTACTCTTCACTAACATACTCCAATTTGAAGTTTGGTTCAACAGTCTCCTCCCTGAAAAACCTTCCTTAAAACCTCAATCCATTTCCCTAGGCCCATCACAGCCACCCCTTCTTCAGTGTTCCCAGACCTTTAGTGTACAGTTTTAATAATAATGACCTGTTTTCCTTACCTCTCTCCCACATTAGACAGTGAGCTCCTCCAGGGAAAGGACAATGTCTCATTGATCCCTAGATACCCCAGTGCCAACCAACACC
Source organism: Macaca mulatta (assembly GCF_049350105.2). Lineage (NCBI taxonomy): Eukaryota > Metazoa > Chordata > Mammalia > Primates > Cercopithecidae > Macaca > Macaca mulatta. The sequence continues at coordinate 37,378,724 of NC_133419.1, forward strand.
TTAATAAATGTCTGATGAATGAACAAATGATTGAATGAAAGCTCTTTGGAAACTTAGATATTGCTATTTGACTCTAAGAGCGATGACTGAGACTTAGCAGGGAAACTTCCCTTTATAATAATGTTTGATGGAATTTGTTTCAACACCATGTAAGACCAGGAGGATTTTGTCTTGTTTTCTACTTGCATTATCCAGCTTTAGCATTTCCCAGTTGTCAGTATTTGCCTGAGCAATGTTCATGGGAAATTCTCTGGAAATGCCCCCATGTAACCCCAAAGGCAATCTGACTTCTACAACAAAATCCACAGGGCTATTTAGTGTTTGCTTATCTGTTTCCACGGGTAATATGACGTTGACAACTGAGATTGGGACATTCCAAAAATAAAAAACCTGCTGTGGATTGAGGTTCCCAGAGATGAACTCAGAAATTAGCTCCATTTTCCTACATCTAGGCCCATCCCTCCACTCCTAGTTATACTTGTCAAGCACTTGTCCAGTTTGTTACCTAATTATGGTCCTGTTCCATCTCTCAGGCCCCCTGAAGACCAAGTCTCAGACAGCGTAAGCATGACCAGCCTTCTTCCTAGTCATCGCAGGGTAATAGTGGAAAGGTCTGGAGTATGAGGGGAAGAGCCTAGAAAGCATAATTTGCAAACCCCATAGTGCCTCTCATTTGAAATATTCCCTCTCTAGAAGGCCCTTGCTAATAATACAGAAATGTATTCCCTGGAGACGGTGGATTCTTTCGAGGGAAAGGGATAGAATAGTATCTTCAAAAGGAATGAATCTTGCAAACTGTTTTAAGGCATGAAGTGTGGACAGAGATCCTGGCATGGAGGAGGTGGCAAGATAGACAGGTGGGTGTAAATTGTGAGCAGGATCAGAAGTAGTTGGGATAAGAATTGGAGTAGAAGACAATTTTCTTTTCTTTTATTCACATATTTTTTACAACTTTATTTCATTTTATTTTTTCATTCTCTTATTTTAAGTTCTGGAACACATGTGCAGGATGTGCAGGTTTGTTACATAGGTAAGTGTGTGCCATGGTGGTTTGCTGCACCTACCAACCCATCACCTAGGTATTAAGCCCAGCATGCATTAACTATTTTTCCTGATGCCCCCCACCAGCCCCAGACCCTACTGACAGGCCCCAGTGTGTGTTGTTCCCCTCCCTGTGTCTATGTGTTCACATTGTTCAGTTCCCCCTTGTAAGTGAGAACATGCAGTGTTTGATTTTCTGTTCCTATGTTAGTTTGCTGAGGATAATGGCTTCCAGCTCCATCCACATCCCTGCAAAGGACATGATCTCATTCCTTTTTATGGTTATATAGTATTCCATGGTGTATATGTACCACATTTTCTTTATCCAGTCTATCATTGATGGGTATTTGGGTTGATTCCATATCTTTGCCATTGCATATAGTGCTGCAATGAACATACACGTGCATTTATCTTCATGATAGAATAATTTATATTCCTTTGGGTATATACCTAGTAATGGGATTGCTAGGTCAATGGTATTTCTGGTTCTAGGTCTTTAAGGAATTGCCACACTGTCTTCCACAATGGTTGAACTAATTTACATTCCCACCAACAGTGTAAAAGTCTTCCTATTTCTCTGCAGCCTCGCCAGCATCTGTTGTTTCTTGATTCTTTAATAATCACCATCTGACTGGTGTGAGATGTTATCTCATTATTGAGGTTTTGATTTGCGTTTCTCTAGTGATCAGTGATGTTGAGCTTTTTTTCATATGTTTGTTGGCTGCATAAATTAGAAGACCATTTTCAATATGGAATGAATTTAGTGCCTAGGTAGTAAATGCAAATGACCACAGACCCCCATTGAGCCTATTGTTGCTTCCAGGCTCAATGGGGGTCTGTGGTCATTTGCATTTACTACCTAGGCAACATAGGCAACAGCCTATGTTGACTGTATTAATAACAGCAGTTAACATTTTGGGAGCTGATATGTGTCAGACATTATACATACAAGCATTATCTCATTCAATGCTAATTATAACTTTATACGGTGGGATTACAGTTATTTCCACTTTAAAGATGAGGACATTTAAGTAAAGAGGTCAGGAAACTTGCCCCAGGTCACTTAGCCAGACAGTGGTAGAGTCAAGTTGTAAACCCAGGGCATCAGATTCCAATTCAACAGCTTTCAACTGCTGAGCTCTACTGTAAATTAAGTCTGGAGTCCAGTTATGAAATAGTGCTCTCTCCCTCTAGCAGAAGCCAGCAAATCTTTGCCTCCTCAAATAAGGTTAAAAGAAGAGCACAGGCTCTTTTTCCAGGTTTCTGTCCTGCTCACTCTGTTTTTGCTGGCTTTCTGAATTTTTGAAGCCTGCCTCAACCTCTTCCCACTTCTCCTGCATAGTAGGGGGACCAACTTGTCCCATTTTGCTCAGGACTTTCCCAGTTTTAGCACTGAAATCCCTGGTTCCAGAAAACTGCTCTGTCCAGGGAAAACCAGAACAAGTGGTCACCCTACCCTCATGCTTCATTCCAATCCCTTGCCCTTCTTTGTATTTAATTTTATCTGATTTCTTATCCTCTGACTTGCCCATGTGTTTGGCAAAACTTAGTTCTACCTACACTGACCACTTTGAAAGTAATGTATTTCCAAAAATTTTACACACAAAATGCCAAACTCTCTTAGTATTCCTATAAATATATTTCCAAGATGATTATAACCTCCCCAACATATATGTGTATGTGTGTGTATCCATACTTTTTTTATACAGCTACAAATCCTATGCATTTGCCTTGTGGTTTTCTTTTGTTCTTAATTAGCATTCTTTCCTATTGTGTCCACAGACCCATACGTATTTAATGTGTCACACTACATCTTTTTGATGTTTCAATTTGCTTAACCTGTTGAGTGTTTAGGCATACTATTGTGCTATTTTCTCATGGGGCAGTGGGAAGAGTACTGGCCCTAGAGGAAGAAGACCTGGTGATTAATGCCAGTTTTACTCCTTATTAATTCTGTCCATTTTCTTGTGAGTAGGAGTAGATGGTGATAGTATTTTCCCTCTTGAACTCACTGCAGTGTTACACAGCTCAAATGGCATCATGAATATGAAAGCTCTGGGTCAACTCTAAGTCATTGTTGAAAAAGATATTGTTATCATAAAAGGTGCCACTGTGAAACAATCAAAAAGGAGAAAATGAATGGCAAGCTTGATATGGCTTGGCTCTGTATTCCCACCCAAATCTCACCTCAAATTATAATAATCCCCACATGTCAAGGGCAGGACCAGGTGGAGATAATTGAATCATGGGGACAGTTTCCCCCATGTTGTTCTCATGATAGTGAGTGAGTTCTCATGAGATCTGATGGTTTTCTAAGAGGCTTCCCCCTTCGCTTGGCCCTCATTCTCTCTCCTGCCACCCTGTGAAGAGGTGCCTTCTGCCACAATCATAATTTTCCTGAGGCATCCCCTGCCATGTGGAACTGTGAGTCAATTAAATCTCTTTTCTTTATAAATTACCCAGTGTCGGATATTTCTTCATAGCAGTGTGAGAACGAACTAATGCAAAGCTTATTACTGAAAGAAAAGCATATCACTTAATACCGTGTTATGAACCCTTCCCAACATTTTTTTCTATGTATATAGAGATATATGTTAATTTGTAACAACTCAGTACACTTGCTTTGCATCTCGCCATTTCTTACACCATTGTGAATGTCTTTGCATTTGATGCTAATAAAATACTAACTTACATTATAATGGATAATGACTACATACAATTCTGAAGTATGAAAGTAGCATGATTTATTGTAACAATATTATAATTTGGAACATTTCAATTATTTTAATGTTATTCATGTTAGAATGAATACTTTAAATTGTATTCTTAATTATTTCCTTAGGATACATTCCTAAAAGTGGAATTTTGAGGTTAAAAGTTAAAGTACATTATATAAATCATGGCTTTTGGCAAACGTTGTCAAATTTCCCTTCTAGAAATATTGTGATGATATATATACACACCAGGAGTTTATTTCTCCATACTGTAGGTAACATTAGACATTAACATTTTTGTTTGTTTGTTTGTTTGCTTGTAAGTTAGGTAGGACAAATATGTCAATCTTGTTATTGATTTAATATCATTGCTCTTTTCATTGAAGGAGGCTTCCTATTTCAGTTTTTGTTTCTCTAATGGGTAGCTATATACTATCAAAAGGTCTGAAACTCTTTCTTTTCATTTTGTTTTACTATACTTATTTGAAAAGTATACATTTTATGTCCATCTTTCTAGTGGTTATCTTGAACATTTTACTATACCTATTCTAATACGTGTTTCTAATGTGTAGAATTAATACATTTCTATCTCCCCCTGACAAGCTAAGGATTTTAGCTTACTTTTACATCCCTCTGATTTCCCTGCCCTCATCCCCCAGGTCAGCTGTTTGTTTTCTAACTATAGCTATTAAGTCTGTATAGTCCATTAGGCTAAATGAAATTCTTCCTGTCCAGGATGAAAGCTGATCAGGAGAGACCATGCACTATGCAAATTATCTCTAAGGAGGCAACTTAAGCAAAATAAAGAAGACTTTATTATCTCATTATCTCATGTATCCAAAGGTAGGAAGAAAGTCAGGCATCTATAGGGAATGAAACCAAGAAATCAAAAAAAAAATTGAGAACTCAACATGCACTTCTTATCTCCCATCTCCTCTTCTTTCAGTGCATCAACATTCTGAAACTTTTCTCTGTTACTCAGTGTTACAATGCGGAAATCTCCCATGGGAATGACTACAGTGAGACTGGAATTTCTTTATCCCACTTCCAAATTTCCAGGAAAGTGACTATAATTGACCTATTTTGAGTCAGGTGACAACTCCCAGACAAATTGGCTACAACTAAGGGTGAGATTGCAGGGCAGAAATTTGGCTTCCTATCTTTGTGGGGTATGGCCATTTCCCAGAGAAAGACCCAACCCAATGAGTATCAACCACAGAGTGAAACTCCCAGAAAAACAAAAGCATTAAAGCATTACAGTAAGAACCTTGGCATGTGAATGAGATATAGAGGTCAATGAGCACTGTGATTCTTGCTTGAGTAGCTTTTTAAAAATACACCTGCCTAGGCTGTACCCAGATCTACTAAGTCAGAATGTATGGGGCAAAGAAGAGGGTATATAACACCAGCTGAATAAATTGAGGCCCATGGAAGGAAAATAATTTGCCTTGGGTCATTTAGCAATTATAGATGCAACTGGGATTAGAATCCAGGACTTTTTCCAATAAAGATCTGTCTGTGTCAACTATGCTAAACCCATACAGGCAAGAGCCAGGGATTGGAAGAGGTAGAGGGCTGGGAAGTTCGCATGTGTTCTTGCAAAAGGGAAATGAAGTTGGAAACATGCAAATGTTCTGGGGATACGAAATTGCTCCAGGAAGGAGATAAATTTTCCTATATTTTATTATGAAAATGTTCTAAGCTTTAGTAGCTTTGTTGACTCTGTACAGTCATTCTCTGGGCTCAAACCGGTTAGCCTTGACCCAGAAAGTAGAAAAGTATGGAATACTGGTGACCTTCTTAGAAGCATAAACTCTACCACTGTGGTTGGGGCTGGGGACAGTGGTTATTGGAGTGATTTTAGAAGTTCTTCTCTTTCACTCTCCGGTATCTCTACACTACCAACCTATCAGACAATCTGTTCAGTTTTTTGAAATTAGACCCTAAGTATACAGAATTAAATTAATCATAATCCATGGTTCTCAAGTCACTCTTGCATTGGTCCAAGCATGGCCTTCTTTTCCTTCTTACCTTGTTGATTTTTAAACAATATATGAATTCACCACCCAATACAGACACCAGGAACTTTGGAATAACCTGCATATACTCATGTATTCCTTCTTCCTTCTCCACACCCCCTTCTATGTGATGTATTTGCCAACCTGAATTCTGTGTTTGTCATTCCTTTGCTTTTCTATGTGGTTTTATCTCATCTATATTTATTCCTAATAAGAATTTTTTTTAAATTTAGTTATTTTTAGCTTTATAAAAGGGTTATAATCTCTGGGCTTACTATTTTTATTTAAAATCATGTTGCTAAAGGGGAAAAGGGTAACTTCACAGTGCAGAAGCCTGGCAGACACCATTTTAATCAAGGGATCAAAGTGAACCTCATCAGTAATGGTACAAATCAAAATCATGTGCTTGATAGGATGCAATGAAAAGAACACAGCATTGCTTCTGGGATATCCTTGCCAAAAATACATAACTTGAATCTAATCATGAGCCTCATCAGACCAAAGTCCCACATTGAGGGACAGTCTATGAAATAACTCTTGTGTAATCTTTAAAAAATGCAAAGGTCATGACAGTCAAAGAAAAATTGAAGAACTGCTCCAAATGAAGGAGACTAAAAGGACATGACAAGCAAATGCAAACTGCAATTCTGAACCAGACTCTTTTGCTCCGAAAGGTATTTTGGAATAACTGACAAAACTTAAATGAAATTTGAGAGTTACATAGTGGTTGAATATTAACACAATTTCCTGATTTTGATGGTTGTATTGTGGTTATTTAAGAGAATGCCCTTGTATGTAGAAAATATATCCTAAAGTATTCATGGGTGATGGAGCCGCAGACTGGCAACTTGTTCTCAAATAGGTCAGAAAAAAAAAAAAAAAGGCATTTGTACTGTACTTGCAACTTTTCTGTGAGTTTGAGATGGTTTCAAAATAAAACAAAAAAACATAAAAATATATTGCTAAGATTCATCCAAATTTTTCCATATTACTATAGTTCACATATTTTGACTGCCAAGTAATATTTTATTAGAGTTCATTCATTCACTCTCTCAGTGATGGATTTTCAGTTTTCTTCATTATTGCTATTGTGGCCAGTGCATCTGTGAATGTTACCCTATGTCTCCTGGCATGGATCTGAAAAAGTTTACCTTAGTTATGTACCTAGAAGTTAAATTGCTAGGTCATAGGGCATATTAGTTTCCTATGGCTGCTGTAAGATTAACTACAAACATAGTGGCTTAATGTAACAAAATTTTACTCCTTTATAATTCTGGAGGCCAGAAGTCAGAAATGAATTTTACAGGGTTAAAATTAATGTGTTGGCAGGGCTGATTCCTGCCGGAGATTCTATCTAGAGGAGTATCCATTTCTTTGCTTTTTTTGGTATCTAGAGAATGCCTGTGTTCCTTAGCTCCTTAGCTTGTGGTCCCTTCCTTGATCTTCCAAGTGCATCAGTCCAGTCTCTGCTTCCATCATCACATCATAGTCTCCTATTACTCTGACTCCCTTGCATCTCTCTTGTAAGGTCAGCTGTGATTACATCAACCCCATCCAGATAGTCCAAGATTATCCCTAATATGGACAAGTCTTTTTTGCCATATAAAGTAACATTCACAGGTTCTGTGGATCAGAATATGGACACTTTTGGGAGGCTATTACTCGGTTTACCATGTAAGGTATACGAATATTTAAGTCTATTTGAAATTATACCATTATGGATCATTTTCTTTGAATTGTTAAGTGCCTACTTTTAAATGATGAGTACCCTGGGAAGGAAAAAAATGATAATCCATTACATATGTAAAATATTTGAAGCATCTCAAAGACATCCCTCATGCTCACTGTTTCCTTTACTCCTCACAATCCTACATGCAGCGAATAGGGCAGGCACCATTAGGTTGAAGCATAGAAGCTGCTCATATTAGATTATCTTTGACCTGCAAAAATAAGATTTTCATATTTTCTAACCTAATATTATATCCTCATTTTATAGAGGAGGAAACAGCTCTGAAAATTTAGGTGACTGTCTTCAGGTCATGCAACTAGTAAATATCATAGCAAAACTTTACACAAGGCCTCTTGACTCCCCAAATCAACGCCTCTTCCACCAGGTCATATGGAAAACGCTTGTTGGTGTGACCGTTATCACAAGATAATCTTTATGATAAACTGTGGTAAACTACTGATTAATCAAGATATGGGGAGTAGAGAGGGAAGAAGATCATCATGGAAATCTGAGAAGAATTGAAGAATTATCAATAGTTCTAAGTCAGGCTTAAAGCAATTCCACTGTTAAACTTCTATTATGTGAGATGGGAAGGGCTCGGGGATTAAAGATGAGGCAGAATAAGGTGGAGATCTAGATCCTGTTCCTATTCAACTAGAGCAGTGACTCCAAATTTTCTGAAGCCCTTTGGGGAGATGAGCTCATTTCAGGTTCCTATTGCACCTTAGCCATGCTTCATACACACCTAGACAACTAAATTTTGAATACAAATGCACTGACAAATTGACCTAACATTTGTCAGGGTCTAAAAAAGAAATACAGGTTCTGCTGGTATAGGAAGGCAGGTTAGCCAAGAACATGTCAGAGGATGGGAATGTGTAGTGTCAAAAGGACCAGTGCATATACTGTAGATGACATAGTATCTGGCACATGACAAAGTGGAAATTTGGGACAGAATAGGAGGGTGTTGCCTATTGCTGCTGCCTAGGAAGCTCTGCTGAGGGAAGCCCTGGACATCCATCAATATGGGCCAGAGCCTAGACTCTGCCCAACCTCAGTAGGTCACTTTCTCTCTCTGGTCATCTATTTTCTCATCTTCTCCATCAGAGGATTTAATAGCTTGGTCTTTTAGGAATCTTCCAGTTTGGATATTCTTTTTTTTTTTTGAGACAGAGTCTCGCTCTGTCGCCCAGGCTGGAGTGCAGTGGTGCGATCTAGGTTCACTGCAAGCTCCGCCTCCCGGGTTCAAGCCATTCTCCTGCCTCAGCCTCCCAAGCAGCTGGGACTACAGGTGCCCGCCACCACGCCCAGCTAATTTTGCTTTTTTGTATTTTTAGTAGAGACGGCGTTTCACCGTGTTAGCCAGGATAGTCTCGATCTCTTGACCTGGTGATTCACCCGTCTCAGCCTCCCAAAGTGCTGGGATTACAGGCGTGAGCCACTGCGCCCGGCCCCAGTTTGGATATTCTATGAGTGCTTCTATACATTGCAGAATGGGATCGAAATGACTCAATTCTTCCAAAGGAAAAAGGGGAGACTTCCTCCTCCATTTCTTATAGGGTCTCTGATTGCTTTGTGGAAATATCATTTTCCCTCCAAGGACACTTATTAGTTGGAGTACAGGGGATGCACAAAGTCACGTAGAATTTCCCAAAGTGGTCCCACAGATCATTAGTCCCAAAAGACTTCCTTCAAAAAACATTTTATATTATAGCAGAAAATATCCCATTTATAATAGCAACAAAAGATGAAATATCTAGAAATAAATTTAACAAGAAATATATGAGATCTACAAGATAAAAGGTTTATAACTGTGGAGGGAATAAAAAAAATTTAAACAAATGGAAAAAGTATCTTTTATTGTGGGAAAGGAAGCCAAAACCTCAAAAAGATGTCAATTCTCAGTAGGTAATACGTAAGATTAAAAATAATCCCATAAATACACCAACTATATATTTTTTGAAATACATAAGCTAGTTTTAAAATTCATTTGGAAAAATAAACAAAAATGTACATCCAGGAAAAGTCAGAAAAAACAAGAATGACAAGAGAACAAGACCTATCAGATACTAAAGCATACCATAAAGCTTTAAAAATTAGAACAGTATGCTACTGATGAATGGAAAATGATCCACATAATAATTAAAAGTTTTAAAGTAGATCTAAATATGCATAGGAACTTAATAAATAATTAAATTGGTGGTATCTCAAATCATCGGAGACAAGATGAATTATCCAATAATTGTTGCTAGTACAACAGAGTGATTATCTGGGGGGAAAAAAAGGATGTATAAACCACACATTGCCCTAGTATAAATTTCAAAATAATCAATTACTCAAATGTAAAAATGTAGAGAGCACTTTGGGAGGCCAAGGCGGGCGGATCACCTGAGATCAGGAGTTTGAGACCAGCCTGGCCAACATGGTGGAACTCTGCCTCTACTAAAAATACAAAAATTAGCCAGGCATGGTGGCAGGCACATGTAATCCCAGCTACATGGGAGGCTGAGGCAGGAGAATCGCTTGAGCACGGGAGGCAGAGGTTGCAGTGAGCCTAGATTGTGCCATTGCACTCCAGCCTGGGGTACAAGAGCAAGGCTTTGTCTGAAAAAAAAAATGTAAACAAAAGTACTAAAAAAATGGTGGGAGAATTATATCTTCAGATCGGAAAAAGATTTCTAACTATAATTTTTAAAATTTGAAAGCCTAAAACAATTAATTTTGATGACATTTAAAATTCTATATGGTGAAACTACCATAATTAAAGATAAAAGGCAAAGAACAAATTGGGAAAAATGTTTTTCAACATATATAACCAAGGGCTAATTTCTCTAACACATAAAAAGTTCTTACAAATCAATAAAAAGAAAACCAACAACTCAATGGAAAAAGGACAACGTTCATAAAGAGTTCACAGAAAAAGATATACAAATGGCTTTAAACATGTGAAAGAATGTTCAATTTCACTCACAATAAGAAAAAATACAAATTATGGCTACACTGAAGAAAACATTCTTCACCTACCATTTTGTCAAAGCTCCAAAAATTTGATATGTGACTCATACACTTTATATATATATACCTTAAAGTGTCAGTATTTTTGCTGTGTTGCTCCATCCTTTCCAAGATGGTAAAAGCCTGCACCTTGGAGTCAAACAGACATGAGTTTAAATTCTGATTGTGCTGCTACCAGCTTGTCATTTTGGGTAAATGACATCGTTTCTTTAAGCCTCAGTTTTCTCATTTGCAGAATGAATGAGATAGTTTTGTGGGTCTGTTTTGGACAGCAAAAATTCTGACAGGAGCTACCACTTTCTGACTACCTGCCAGGTGTGCCACATACATGATTATCTCAATTCATCCTGGAAACCACACATTGGGATGAATATCTTTTCCCCATTTTCACAGATTAGGAAACAGCCCCAGATGGGCTAAGAAATTAGCCCAAGGTAAGTGGCAGAATCAGGATTTTCAAAGTCAGGTTGAATCTAGCCCCAATATCCACACTGTTTCCACTACGCAGCACTGCCTTTCACAACGTCTGACACAATGTCTGAGAGGAGGTGCCTGTGCTATTTAAGCTTTCTTTTTTATTTTATTTTATTTTATTTTATTTTATTTATTTATTTATTATTATTATTATTATACTTTAAGTTCTAGGGTACATGTGCATAACGTGCAGGTTTGTTACATATGTATACTTGTGCCATGTTGCTGTGCTGCACCCATCAACTCGTCAGCACCCATCAACTCGTCATTTACATCAGGTATAACTCCCAATGCAATCCCTCCCCCCTCTTCCCTCCCCATGATAGGCCCCAGTGTGTGATGTTCCCCTTCCCGAGTCCAAGTGATCTCATTGTTCAGTTCCCACCTATGAGTGAGAACATGCGGTATTTGGTTTTCTGTTCTTGTGATAGTTTGCTAAGAATGATGGTTTCCAGCTGCATCCATGTCCCTACTGCAATTCCCATCCCTTTACACTCACAGTCTGGCTGAAATTCTACCCCCTTCCAGGTCACACTTGTCCAAAGTAATGTCCTTTGCTTTTCCAACAATGATGGTCTACACCACTCATAATCCTTTTTTTTGACTCCTCATCTACAGCCCATCTACTGTAGCCAGGTACAACTACTTGACGTTTTGACCATGTATGCCTTTTCTCAAGTGTATGCCTCTTTTTTCCCATCAGCTTGTAGACTTTTCATTTCTGTATTCTATATCCCTGGGGCTTCTCTGGTGGCTTGCACATTCTGGTCAACTAAATCTGTTTAGCTCCTCCTCATCTTGTGTATTGAACTGTAGGTGGGAGGACTTGGAACTTCTCCAACTGCCTGGCTCAGGAGCTCTTGGTCCTCCTCCATAGTCTCTGCTTTTTCTGCCTGGAGGCCCACGGTGACAGATCCCCTCACTTGTTCTCTGCCTCACAGGATTCACGGCTCAGACATACCCAGTAATAAATAACAACTTAGATGATTGTGTCTGGTAGCTAATTGACTGTGTAACATAGGCTACCAGGCTCTGGGGCAGCACAGCATGCTGCTTGTAATTAATCACCCTCATCCCAGCCTGACTACCCAGCTATGTCGAATCACAGAGCAATTAGGCATTTTCTGAGTGGGTTTCCCTTCCTAAGTTGGGAAGGTGGAAAACATCCTATTAATGTAGCTTTCTGTAGGTTCTCAGAACCACATTGATTCTATGAGAAGTCAACACTGTGCTGGCACTGTTAAATGCTGTAGGACTTGGCAATATAAGGAAAAAATAATCTATGCCCTCCAGGACTACATAACTAAGTTAGAAATATAAGACAAAATTCTAGTAAGAATAATTTTCCACGTCATATGAGAGGTATAAATACATTCCTATGAGATAGAAGGTACCTTTTGACTAAGAAATGGGGAAGTTAGCAACATGTAGTACAGAATCATAATATAGTATGATGGTTCGTATTAGGATCATCCATGAGAACAGTTCAAAGATATAGATTCCCAAACTCTACCCAATACCAACTAAATCAGAATCTCTGAAGAGGCAAAAAGAAAAAAAAAAAATTCTCTATCTAGGTATCTGAGAAATCCTGATGCCAAATATGTTTAGTGCAGCTACCCAGCCCACATTTATTCTCTAAAAGCTTTGGCTCAGTCCTATAAGGGTGGGTTGCTACAGCTCTCTGAACCATGTAATCCCTCCATCCCAGCCTTCCCTTGCCACAGCTCATTGTACTAAGGGTGTGTACCAAACTGAAGCTGAGTCTCTTTGGAGTTGAAAGTCAGAAATTCTGATTGAGTAATTGAGTGTGCTGGATCTAGAAGGTGAATTGTATTCTGAGTCTAAGGGAGCCATTTGAAAGCTGTACACAATAAGAGAGAGAAATTACTTCTATCCTTGAAAACTCTTTGGTCTCCATTCCCTGTCCTTTACGTGGCACTTATACTTTCTGTAATAAGTTTTACAGGAATCTTTGTTTTAGTGTAGGATGCCTCCATTAGTTAAATGTGCTTGTGTGAGTTTCAACTTTTTCTCATAGACAGTATAATTTATAGGAGAGCGACCTTCTCTAAACAGAAGAGATTTCAGAGGCCAGCTATTCCAACCTCCCACTTCAGGCAGGATCTATCCTCTCCACTTGATTCAAAGTTAAATTGCTTATCACTGTGTTTAGCAAACTAGATGCTCAAAAAAGCCCCTGGGCCTTAAACCTTCTGAGATAGGAAACTTGGTACCTCCAATTTAGATGCTTTGACTGCTAGAAACTCCTTGTTATTGGGCCCAAATCTCCTATCCTATAAATTTGTATCATTGAATCTTCTCTCTGAAACCAAACAGACTAATTCCATCCCCCTTTCATCATAATAGTAAACAAAATTTTTAAGACAGTTTTCTCAATTTCCCCTCCCCATCTTTTCTTTTTCAAGGTAAGTATCTTGGCTTACTCAAGATATTTACTGTTCTTTCAATGACATCTACTCCAGACCCTTCATCATTCTATTCCCCCCCAAACTGGTTACTCCAATTTGTCAATGTTCTAACATTAAAGTATGATGCCCAAAATGAGACAAAGATTCCAAGGGATGTCATCATCCCTGTTTCTATTGTAGTCTTGAGAGGCAAAATAAATTTGCAGTTCAAATGTAGTGTAGTAGTTTAGTCTCCTTTGCCTTTGACAATAATACTCTTGTTCAATTTTACAGATCAAGGGACAAAAAATACTGGAGCAGTTATATGTATTGTCTAAAGTCATACAACTAAAAAGTGATGGAGCCAGGTTGTTAGAAGGTGAATTGTGCCCCCACCCCAGCCATAATTCATGTTGAAGTCCTAACCTCAGAACCTTAGAGTATGTGGTTGTATTTGGATACAGGGACTTTAAATAAGTGATTAAAGTAAAATTAGGTCATTAGCATGGTCCCTAATCCAATATGACCAGTGTTCTTATAGCAAGAAGAAATTTAGACATAGACATGCACAGGCAGAAGACCACACGAAGACAGAGGGAGAAGCCACTCAGCTAAAGCCCAAGGAAAGAGTCCTCAGAAGAAACCAATCCTGCAAATATCTTGATCTTGATCTTGGACTTCTGGCCTCAAGAACTACGAGGAAGTCAATTCCTGCTGTTTAAGCCATCCAGTCTATGGTAACCTCTTATGGCAGCCCTAGAAGACTAATTTGTAAGTATTAAACCTCATCCTTAGATTCCAACTGCCATGTTCTCCTCTTTACTACAGACTCTTCTGCCCAGGTTTTCTTCCTAGACTAGCCTCACCTCAGCGCATGCTGACGATATTAAACAGGCTCAGCTGCAAACTCTCATGAGTGAGTTCTCTCACTGTTATTATAGAAATGAATGCCTCAGAGTAATGACAAAGATGGAGCTCTTTGATTCAGGTCCAGGCATCCAGACATAGGACAAGTCCAGACGGGACATAGGAGAGTGAGCTGGACCTGAGACTTGGGGGCGGTTTTGAGTTTTCTGATGGAACATGTGCTCAGGCAGAGCTATAGCACCAAGGTGGGTGCCATCTCTGATTTTGTTTTCAACAACAACAACAAAAATGGTTTATTTGCAACAAACCCTGTCTCATCATTTAAATATGGCATAGGAGTAGAAAGGAGTCACACTGCAAGCATCATTTATTTCAAGGCATAGTTCCATGTCTCCCAAAGACGACAAGTCCATCTCCCTCAGAGACCCATGTCCAGATCCAAACTGAACATATGAAACAGGCAAGCCCAGAATAAAGTCAGCTCCAGGCCTTGGCAGGTTTCACCCTTATCCCATAGTCCTTCCTTCACAGCCCTCCACTCCCCTGCACCCCCAATCAGGCCAACTCCTAGCCTCTGAGCCACCAGAGAGCTGTTTTTGAGGGGTAATTGATAGGGGTTTAAGCATCACATAAGGAAAATACCATGAACTCTATTGTTCAGAGACTTGTTTGGCTCAGTGTCCCCACTCAGATCTCACCTTGAATTGTAATAATTGCCATGTGTCAAGGGCAGGACCAAGTGGAGATAATTGAATCATGGGGGTGGTTTCCCTCATACTGTTCTCACGATAGTGAGTTCTCATGAGATCTGATGGTTTTATATGAGGCTTCCCTCTTTACTCAGTTCTCATTCTCCTTCCTGCCACCATGTGTTTACTTCCCCTTCCACCATGATTGTAAGTTTCCTGAGGCCTCCCCAGCCATGCTGAACTGTGAGTCAATTAAACCTCTTTCCTTTATGATGACCCAGTCTTGGTTGTGTCTTTATTAACAGTATGAGAATGGACTAATACAATCTCATGAAATATCTAGATCATGAGCATTAGAAACAGACAGACTTCTATTACTCACTAGGTGTAGAGGCATTACCTGCGACCTAGTTAAGAGTGTCAGCTTTGGAGTTAAGCTATTTGCATATGACCCTTGGCACTACCACTTAAAATAATTGCTTGTTTGTTTGCGGCCTTCATTTACAAAATGAAAGGTTTTCATTTGTAAAATGGAGGAAACACTTATCTTACAGGGTTATTGTTAGGATTAAGTGAATAATGCACCTAGAGGAGACCCTGCCTAGCACATAATTTTTTGTTTGTTCATTTTTTTTTTCTGAGATGGAGTCTTGCTCTGTCACCCAGGCTAGAGTGCAGTGGTATGATCTCAGCTCACTGCAACCTCTGCCTCCTGGGTTCAAGCAATTCTCCTGCCTCAGCCTACCAAGTAGCTGGGATTACTGGCGCCTGCCACCAGGCCTGGCTAATTTTTGTATTCTTAGTAGAGACGGGGTTTCACATGTTGGACAGGCTGGTCTTGAACTCTTGACCTCGTGATCTGCCCGCCTCAGCCTCCCAAAGTTGCTGGAATTACAAGCGTGAGCTACCGTGCCTGGCTAGCATTTAGTTTTAACTTAAACACTGATATTGTATTCACTATGTGCCAGACAGTGTTGTAAGCACTGTACAAATTAACTCATTTAATTCTCATGTCTATGATGTGGTTGCAATTGTTATCTCTACTTTCCAGGTAAATAAAATGAACCATGGAGATGTTAAGTGATTTACTCAAGGTAAATGACAGAGTTGAGAAATAAACCCTGAGGTCTTGGTTTTAGTTGATTCTAAACCACTACACTGTGCAGCACTCAGTAAGTCTTTCTTATTGTTATTATTAGGGGTGTAACCTTGAGCAAATCCTTTGATCTCTGTAAGCCTCAATTTTCTCACCTGTAAATTAGAGACAGCACCAATGTATGTTGTGAGGATATAATGCATGAGAACAATATAGCATAATATGCAACATATACAGTAGTATTCAAAAGATGTGTTTCTCTCTCTCTCTCTCTCTCTCTCTCTCTCTCTCTCTCTCTCTCTCTCCTCTAGATCTTAAACTTCTTTCTGTGGTTATAAGAACATCTCCAGCCTGAGGAGGCAGATACTGATCTAGCACAAAACTTGACTTGGTTCCAGTTTTTCAGTACTCTACTGAGACTGTTTAGTCTGTTCTTTAGACCTTAGGACACCTTGCTGCAACTTCAGGGCATGTTAAATATTATCCCTCCCCTCTCCAAAACTGGAATGGCCCCAAGGCTGAACTTTCGCAGAAAGACTTTTCTAGCTCTGAAGGGTGTGTCTGTCCATTTGCTGCATTTCTGTTTAGATGAGAAACTTCTGAAATGACTGGAATGCTCCTTATAAACATTCTTAATTCTCATTTGTTTGCTCAAATTTTTTATTCGGTGGCCACACCCAAATCTTTCAAAGTGTTTTTAAAGTTGGCAATTTACAAAGGATCCTAGATTCATTTGTTGCCACTTTTATGATTGTCCAGGCTTTGACAGGAAGTTTAGAGGTGAAAACAAAGTGCTAGTCATACAGTTTGTTCTCGATTTTGCTACTCTGACATGGTCAGAGAGAAGGCTAGCTGCAGATTTGGAGTGTAACTGTATCATACATACAAAAGTACTCACAATCATCCTTCCTCATTTCCCTTCCCACCTGTTCCCTCCAAGCAATTGACAGTAGGAAGACCAGGATTCTAGTTATCTGATTACCCTAACAAGTTCAGTAATGAATTAAATCAAGGGTCAGCAAACTTTTTCTATAAAGGGCTAGATAGTAAGTTTTTTAGAGTTAATGGGCCATATGACTTTTGTCTCAACTACTCAACTCTGCTCTTGTAGCTAGCACAGCTACATAACATGTAAACAAGTAGGCATTTGGTGTGTTCTAATCAAACTTTATTTGCAGAAGTAGGTGGCAGGTTCGACTTAGCTGGCAGGCCAAAATTAAGTGACACCTAATTTAAATCATAGTGAAAAGCATCTTCATTGCAGAAAGTTCAGGAAGGAACAGAAATAAATAATAAGAAATAGGCTGTTTATTGTAGCCATCAAATACAAAGACTCTGGAGGCAGCATGCCTGGATCAGCGTTGTGGGACCATGAGCAAGTAAATGGAAGCTTCTTTATCTGTACAATAGGAATAACTATAGTATATTCTTCATACAGTTAATGGGAGAGTAAAATGAAATGATGCAGGTAAGAACTGGAAACCTAGTCTCTTAGTCAATTCAGGCAGCTGTAACAAAATACAAGATTGGTGGCTTAAACAACAAATATTCATTTTTCACACTTCTGGAGGCAGGTAGATCTCGTGTCTGATGAGGGCTCGCCTCCTGGTTTGTAGACGGCCGTCTTCTGGTTGTAATCTCACATGGCAAAGAGAGAGAAATAGGAAGCAAGCTCTCTCTTGTCTCTTCTAGCAGGGGATTCATCCTATTATGAGGGGTCCACCCTCATGACCTAATGACCTCTCAAGGGCCCTACCTCCTAATCCCATCACATTTGGGGTTAGGATTTCAACATATGAATTTTGATGGAGGTGCTTAGGAGTGTAGTGAGCACAAATACGTCTTCATAACACCTGGTAAGCACTCTGCTTGTTAGCCGTGACAGAAAGAGGCAGCAGGGTATTGTGGGCGAATGTAGAGTCAGAGACCAGAAAGCCTGGGTTTGCAGCCCTGCTCCAGCTGGCATTTACTAACTGTGTGACTGTGGGCAATTCCTTAACCTCTCTGTGTCTTAGCGTCCTCTGCAGTAGCAGTCCCTGTCTTATAGGGGTGTTATGTTAGATGAATGAATACATCCAAACTGCTTAGAACAGTACCTGAAATTTTGTAATTATTGCAGATGCAACTTTCAAAATTACCATCATTATTATTAATAAGTCATTTCACATGCCCTGAGGCAATTACTATTAACACTTTGGACCCTTTCCTTTCAGTAATTTTATATGGTTGTGGCCACACTACTGATGTATACATAATTTATTTTTTATTTGACATTTTCTGTGATTACTTACCCCTCTTATTAAAAACCTTTTGCTGAAAGGCCATTTTATTTGCTCTGTAATAGGCTATGGAGTAAGCATGCCATAATTTCTTTAATTTTTGCCCTTGTCCTGGACATGTTGTAGTTTACAGCTATTGTTATTTGAAATAATATTGCTATAAATATCTGTGGGCACATAGTTATTTGTATATTTTTTATTCTCTCCTTAGGACAATTTCTCCAAAGTGGAATTACTGGGGCAAAAGAGTATGCATATTTTTAGGTTGGTGTATATGTGTGCTCAAATTACTTTCTGTCTTAGTTCATTGTGTGCTGCTATAACAGAATGTATCAGTCTGGGTAATTCATAAAGAACAGCACGTGTATGTGTGCATGAGATAAAGAAGGAAAGAGGGAGGGAGTTGGCTGAGCTTATCCTTTTATCAGGGACCCACTTCCTCCCACTCCCTCAATAACAGCATTAACCCGTTTATTAGGCCAGAACCTTCATGACCTAATCACTTCCTAAAGATTCCACTCCCAACACTGTTGCATTGGCGATTAAGTTTCCAACACATGAACTTTGGGGGGACGCATTCAAATTATAGCACCTTCCAACATGGATGTACCCATTTACAGTATTTCCATCACATTCCCATTCACCATGTTAATTTCCTCCTCAGTCAAGTGAGGCTAATAAAGCCAGGTTGAGGCTAATGAAGTCAGCTTGATCTTCCTTATACAGTTATTATAAGAATCAATACGTATGTAGACATGCTTTGGAAACAACCATGTGATATAGCACTGTAGTCATTTCTCTTGGATAAAAGCATCTGGTTAGGCCAAGTGACATCCAGAGGTTGGGATGTTGCACTAAACGTGACTCCCCCACGTTGAGCCTACCTGTGGTGAAAACGGCCAACACATCTAATTCAATTAAGATTATAGGTACATTATGGTCCTGACCAGCTTTTTAGGCTAACCACAGTAAGCAATCATTGTTATGATTTCATGACTTAAGTAACTACGATCTTAATTTGGGCTTTCCAAAGAAGAGCACTGCTCACTGATGATGTGAAGCTTTTTCCCGAATGGGAAATAAACAAACAGTGGCCTAGGAACAAGCACCTTCTTCATTTCAATATGTGACAGTGGCTATGAGTTTTTCATACTTTATTGATGTGTCAATATATAAATTCCCTACAAGCCAGCCAAGGTATCATGGAAAAAGCACTAAACACTGAACACAGAGACCTGTGCTTAAATCCCAAGACTCTGACTTATTTGTTTGACCTTAGGTGAATCACTTCTCCTGTCTGAGCTTCATTTTCTTGACATTTAAAATAAAGACACCAGTACTAATCTTACTAACATTTTGAAGTTTGGAGGAGGCTTAAGTAAGATTATATATGTGAAAGCACAAATTAAAAATCTATTCCACTGCCACGTAGTAGGTGTTCCTTAAAGGAAAGTAAAAAGACAAGTATGTCAAAACACCTAGTATATTGCATGTCACTCAGCAGTTGATCAAAATTATTTGTCAACTCTGTTTCTGGTATAACCATTTGTTTACTGGCCCAAGACTTTGGTTACTTGGCAACTTTTCCAGGAAGTATTCTGGAGCCTTTTCCAACTCCTATCTTAGATAGACTTGACCTGATTGAGTAGAGGCACCATTATTTTTTAAGCAATTTCAGTTGTTTTCCAATTGGAAAGGGGGTTTGTAATACATAATGTCATGATAAAATCTTTTTGCATAAAGCTTTCTACACATTCAGGAATTTATTTTCCCCCCATCATTTAGGATAGATTTCCCAAAGTAGAATCACGGGGTTAATGGGTCCACTGTTAAAGCTTTAGTTACATTTTCAAATTGCTTTCCAGAAAGTTTATGCTAATTTTCACTTATATATTACTTGTATGCCTTGAATTTTACTTAACCCTCATATGGGTACCTCCTACACACATCATTTATAATATCAGCAACACGATGTCATGCTTTTCATATACGTGTTAACCCTTGCAAATTGGGAGCTCATGGGGACAGATTTGTTGACATTTGTTGAAGCATGAATGAAAAGGGAGAAAAGAAAGAAGGATGGAGAAGGAAGAAAATAAGGAAGGAGAAAAGAAGAAGAGAAAGAAATAGAGACAGAAAAAAGAAAGGAGAGAAGAATATATAGACATAGAAGACCACGCAGGACCAGATAAATGAAGTATGGAGAGGAAAGAGTTTCTGGTTTTAGCTGCCAGCACTAATTAAAGCCTCCTATGGAACACTTTTCCTCGAAGAGAGGAAGGGCAGCATGTCACATACTATAAGGTGCATATACATGAGTAAATAAATTGCCAACCAATACATTTTTAAAGGGAGCCCATTATGCTTATTTATTGAAGCTTTCAAGTGTTACGTCGGATCCTGCAATGAAGTAAATTATTAAGCATCTCTGTATCTACTCTGGAAAATATCACGGCTGCTTCTTTTGAGCCTTATTTCTATTTCTACTCTGAGTCCTTCTTTTGGGGCACTTGGAGTAATTCTTTGTGATATGCATCACTAGAGTACCTCTTAAGAAAATGTCAGAGACCACCCGCTCCCAGTTTTTACAGAACTCTAGTAGACAGAAATTATCTGTGACTAATTAATATGGATGTTGAAAATCAAAGTAATGTTTATCATATTCATTTTTCTGTGATCCCTTTCTCCCTTCTCGAAGTTCACCTGATTTCTACCACTTTTTCTTAATCTTGCCTCAAAGAAATGTGTTTGTTTGTTGTTTTCTTTCAGAAACTAGAAATTGGAAATAGTTGACCTGGAGTTTGAATGGAACTGAAGTTGTCAGTCATTTGACTGCCTCCAAAACCTGCAGAGATTTTACTTTCAAAGTGAAGGCAAAAATAACTATACAACTCAGTCAAATGAAAGCAAATGCAGGGGCTAGTAAATTAGAAAAGAGTTTCAATCCTATTTTTGTGAATGCTCTAGCTCATTGATTTCAGTGAATTCAAGCTTCCTTTCCAATTCTATCACCCTCAGCTCCTCTGCATGGAACCAGGTGGGGAGAGAGTGAACCTCCAAATCATGCAAAGGGCTTCTTAGCCTGGCTTGACCACTTTGGAACAGACTGTCTGTGGGCAAAGGATTCAACCTCACTCAACCTCAATTTTCTCAAATGCAAAAAGGGTATGTGGCAGTACTTAGATTGTTATGAGGATGAACTAAAAATAAGATATTCATGTCAAATATCAGCATAGTTCCTCAGTTTTCCCTATGGCTCACACTTTCTGCATATGGAATTCTATCCATTTTTCAAGATACAATTCAAATACCACCTTCCAAGTGAATCATTCCTGGACCCGCCTCTGATATCTTATATATACCATCAGTCACACACACATCTCATATGACTTATCACTTTTACTGCCTGGGATTCTTTGAGACAGTTCTAGACCCCAACACTTTTTATTTTTAATCCAGAGTGATGGGAATGTAGGTCCATCCCAATAAATCAGTATTTTTAGCCTAACCAACTCATTTAGCAGGGCAACACTACTTAAGAATGGAAATGGCAAAGCAATCAAAAGCTCTTGCAGGGAGGCAGATTCCAATTTTATCAAACATGAGACCTACCATTTCATTTTTTCTTCCTGTATGAGATCTTTTTGGTGGGTCTAGGCCTTATTCCCTCAACTAGAGTTTAAGTTGTTGAGGGCAGACAGTAAGTCATGTGCTTCTTTGCTTCTCTCCTTCGTATCTGGCATAGCATTTGCAGTAGATTTATTGAGAGTATTCCAACTGAATTTTTAGAGTTGTCTGGAATGTCAGAAAAAAAGTACTTATTAAGCAAGGGGACAAACTTGGATGCAATGTATGGGATTTATTTGGGAAGACAATCACAGTACTTACCATATTATGAAAGCAACCTCAGGAAAACTCTTCCACAGGAAAATTACATTGCTTTTCCTTCATGCCTTCATCCAGCAAATACAAAGTGAGAGCCTGCTACTATACAGGTCTCTGTTCTCAAAAATCTTACATCCAAATTGAGGAAATAAGTCTCTACAACCATAAAAATGATCCTGGCAGCAGTCCCTAGATTAATGAAAATGAGATGCCAGCTCTCATGCTTGATAAATGATATGACTCATCTCAGATTAGGTTGGATTCTCATTAACTGGTCACAAATCTGTGTCCCTCATTTATCTAGGAGCTATTCAAGGGCAAGAGCCATGCATTAATCATCTTGCTATTCCAATGTGTAGAACAGTGCTTAACATTCATTCATTCATGCATTCATTCACTCAATGCATTTTTAATGAGCATCTACTATGTGCAGGCCATAGTAGGTGTTCCTCCTGTCTCAAATCTTTCAAGACCCCTGTCCTTCTAAAGTACATCAAAATCTATCTCAAAGGAATGTCATCCTTTTAATTCAGTTAACACATTTTTAAAAAGCTCTTACTATGTGCTAGGCATTGAGGAAACAGCAAATCAGATGGACACAATTCTTGCTCTCCAAAGGCTCTCAGTCTAGCATGAAAAGACAGATTATTCTGAAAAAATATCATATGCCCTGAGGGACATCTGACTCTATGCATTCATATCTAACTGCCTCCCCTCTCCTTTCCCATTACCTGTTTTATCCTTACAGCTTTCTCTGCTATGTGACTCATCTCAGTTTGTGCCCCTCCTAGTCCTTCCAATCCGACCTACTTCCTGCCCACAACCCAGCTTCACACACAGGCTCCTGGCTCTGGCTCCCTGTTGGTTTGCAAACCATAAACCATCTTTGGGGTAATGCAAGTCAGTTCAACTTGGCTCTGGAGACCTCACCCACTCATTTACCTTCAGGGTGTAGCCCCCAAGGCTGCCTAGGAAATAGTGTACGGTAGCAGATACTCATTTTGTATTTGCTAAATGAAGGCATGAATGAAGAGGCAACATAACTTTTCTTTCAGCACAAAGGTTTGCCAGGGGTCAGCCTTCATGTTATGATAAGTGTAAGTGCTGCAATTGTCTTCCTGGCAATGGAGCCTTTCTAGAACTCGTGGTCGAGGGGGAGGAGTGCTTTAAAAACCATTTTTAATTAGGCAATTATGACAATTAAATATTTGAGACTCAGGGTTCCTAATCCTTATTTGATTTCCACTTTAATTTCCTAATAATGCACATCTCTGTTCTCATTGTAATCTTTCCCTTTGAATCTGTGTGGGATTCATTTGCTCGAGATAATTGCTTCTCTATAAGGCTCTCTCTTGTCATGTTCACAATGATCTAATATTAAGTGGGGGAGGGGCACACATTATTTACTGTCATGAGAAAAATTTTTAGAAGAGTGGTGAATACCGGTTTTCTCATTTTATTCCATCAGAGACAATGAAATAAAGAGGTGACAAGAGGAAAGCAGCTCTGACAGTTCTGATAAGAAATTACATCAGCGTGTTTCCTCTTTGCCAGGGTTCCTGAACTCCAGATAGAACTAGAAGGGGCCCAAAAGAGGAGACACAGCAGCAAATATTTATTGAGTGCCTACTAAGTGTCAAACTCTGTGCTAGACATTTTAAAGACACAGCTCATTGGGTTGTGATCACAATAAGAGAGGTAGCTATTGTTTTCCTTATTCTACAGACAAGGCTCCAAGAGAACATTCATTGTCCAGTTTAAATCATCAGCAAATTAGTGACCAGGCTGTAATCTAGGTGCTCCTGAGCCCGTAGTCTATGTCCTTTTCACCCCACTGTGCTACCTCCATTGATCTTGACTTCAGAAACTATGTGACCTTGAACAAGTTTTTATTTAACCCCTCTGAACCTCAGTTTCTTCATCTGCAAAATGGAGGATGGAGGAAACTTCTCTGTGAGAATGAAACAAAATATGCAAAATCCTTGGCACTAAATACACAATAGCTTTACAATTCAAATAACTGCTATTATTATCCTTTATCAGAACAGGAGCTTGCAGCTCCATAGACACCTGAAATATTAGTGAGTAACAATATGACATGACTATTGAGACTTAGTGTAGGCATCTACAGGGCTGGGGCCTCAGACCAGGCAGCAGGTTCAGTGTCCTTGCCCCTCACACTGTGCAGACCCTAGGTGGTACTCAAAGTGTGCTCTCTGTGTTTGCTTTATGACATAGGCTGGGAAGCAAAGGCAGGACCTCACCCTCTGCTGAAACTGGTAGGAGTCAGGAAGGGCACTGACTGGCATTCAGCAGAAAAACCTGGGGTCCCAGATAGGTCACTAAGCAGGGACACCAGCAAAGGGGGCAGGGTGATGCCAGAAGGCAGGAAACTGGGTATTAAAGCTCTAGGCTTCCAGGAAAGGTTTGGTTATAGGAGCAAGGCCCTAATTCAAAATCTATCTGGCCTGCTGACTGGCCATCACTTGTATTCCAGATACGGGGCTAGGGACTGAGAATGCAGCAGTAAACAAGAAAGAGTTACTGCCCTCAGACAGCTCCAGGACTAAGAGGCAGGAGAGTCAGGCACAATAACAAATTTCTGTAAGAGAACAAGACAAACAACTCTCATCGAAACATATATATATATCAAAAGCCTCGGGAAGAATGAGAGAGATGAGAAGTTGCTGGAATCACCAGCAATTAGTTGTTAGACTAGGACATTAAAGTCAGACTGATGAGTAGCCAAGTTGCCAAACTCTACTGCGTAGAGCTTTTTAAAATCACCTCTCCCTACTTCAGCTGGAAATAGTCCCACAGAGAGAGACTCAAAGCCCAAAGCTGGAGGGATGAGAGTGATGGGAAGGCAGCTCCCCTTGGCAGGTGATTCTCTGTCCCCCACACCCTTCTTTGATATTGTTTCTACAAATACCCTCACACCTACTTGGCTGCATCCTTTCCTCTTACAAATACTATGGCAGACAGGAAGCCTTTGATCTTCACAGAGATCTCAATGCCCATTGTGACTGGAACACAAAATATTTACCAAGTCGCCAGGTTGATGGCTCCATGTCAAGTCTTGCTAGATCAAATATGAGATGTTGGCTTTGTAAATCACCAAGCGTAGCACCAAGAATGGACAAGAAGCTTGCACAACATCAAAGATGCTTCCTGCCTCTGCAAATCTGCGTGTTTTCTGTAGTATAGGATGTAATGGTAGCAATGAACACATACAGAAACAGATGTGTGTGTTCACGTATTTCATAGGCACACAACCATGCATTTGGGGCCACAGGTAGACACTTGCACTCATGTATTCATTATTTCAGATGCACACCCTCACATGCACACACATCAGTAAACACAGTCACAGCAATCCCAGTTG
Organism: Macaca mulatta; assembly: GCF_049350105.2. NCBI lineage: Eukaryota > Metazoa > Chordata > Mammalia > Primates > Cercopithecidae > Macaca > Macaca mulatta. The sequence goes on from NC_133419.1 coordinate 37,404,327, forward strand.
CTGTTGAGGCATTTGGCTGGTATGGCAGATGGAAGTCCATCCTAAACCCAACAGCCATCTTCACTTAAATACCGTGTTCAGTGCAACCTTAAAAGCACAGCGGGCTCATTATGATGCTATTACCTGCATTTGTACAGAGATGGTGTGATTAGCCCATCCATAGAGGCAGTGGAGCCTGTCTGCCTGCCTGCTGCGGCCCACCCAATATATCCTTAGAGGAAATGGGCAGCACCGTGTCTCCACACCTGAGATAAATCAGTCCCCAGCTGCCCTCCTGTTTTCACATCTGAACTCCACTAATAAATCTGGGACCTCGGGACAAGAGCCTTAAAAACTCAGTGCCAGAACTCTTGAGTGCGTCTTTCTTTTGTCCCCACCTTGCTTTGTGCCTTAAAGGGCCACTTCCCATTTTAACATTGTTTGATCTGTAAAATGAAAATGTTTATCTAGATTCAAAACTGTCTGTTCATCAATAACTACTAGAGAACTTAAAACATGTAGATTATTGGGTTCCAGAGCTCATGAATCCAAATTTCCCTGGGTAGGACCCAGGAATATGTATTTCACAAGTTCCCAAAGAGATTCCAATAGATATTTGTGAGCCGGGGTTGGGAACACAGTATAAAATGTTTCTAAAGCTGCTTTTTGGCAGCCTTTCTGATTCTCTAAATGTAGCCCCTTCAATACCAAGTGCTTTCCACTAACATAGGAATATATATATGGAGTTTTCTAGAGATACTCTATATTAGTTATCTATTGCTGTGTAACAAATGATCCAAAGGCTTAGTGGTTTAAAACTACAATAAATATTTATTATCTCTCATAGTTTCTATGGGTTAGGAATTTTGAGAGAGGCTTGGGTGAGTAATTCTGGCTCAAGGACTGTTATGAAGTTGCAGTCAAGATGTGGGATGCAGTCATCTGAAGGCTTGACTGGGGCTAGAGAATTTACTTTCAATATGGCTCACTCACATAGCTGGCAAGTTAGTGCTGGCTCTTGGCAGAAATTCTTAGCTTCTCTCCACAAAGGCCTCTCAACAGTGAGCTTGAGTATTCTTACAATATGGCTAGTGACTTCCCCCACAACAAACTATCCAAGAGATGAAGATGGAAGTGATGATGACTTTTATAGCCTAGCCTTAAAAGTCAGACCCTCTTCCCTTGTAATAATCTATTGCTCACACATATCATCCCTGATTCAGTGTGGGAAAAGACTACACAAAAGTGTGAATACCAGGAAGTGAGGATCACTGGGGGCCATTGTGGGAAGTTTTGTGAAGGCCAAGCCTTGCAGACATGCAGAGAAGACATGCAGATATCAGTGCACTAATGGCACCAACAAGATGAGACTGGGGCAAGCTACCCATGCTGTTTTCTGAGCTCTGAAAATCCCCATCTTTCACTGGTCTGCTTAAGAGATCACAGATAAGCTCCTATACTGTGTTTATCAGCTGTCTGATTTACATACACATCCAAGAGGGCAGGGTGTTTCATCTGCAAACACAGACATTGCTGGGGTGAGTGAGAAGTTCATTCCATACCCTCTCATAGGCATCAACACTGAATTTGAGATACTGCCCCAGCTCTCCTTAGCAGAGGGAGAAACCAAATTCAACCTCTATTTCTCCTATTATTTTGGTAGTCTTTTGCTCACCCCTGATCTTATCTACAGATTTTGCCCTTGATCCATTATGCACAATATTTGATTTAACCCTTATATTAACCTTGACAGCTTGATATCTGTATCCCCATTTATGAACAAAGAAACTGAGACTCGGAGAGAGTAAGTGGCTTTACAAAGTCACACAGCCTTTCAGAGGTAGAACTCCAGGCAGCTTGGCTGCAAGCCACAGGCAAAGGAGACTGTCTGAAACAGGCTTTCAGCTGGCTCAACATCAGCAGACCACCTACCCAGCATCTGACAGGAGTACTGATGTCTACCCAGCAGGGAGGTCCACCCAGAAGTCTCTCCAGCATAACGGGTCATAGGTGAGCAAGGGGTTTAGAGTTCCTCTAAGGCAACGGGACCTTCCCACGTAGCCTGGCCTCAGACCTGGTGGCTGGAAGGTCCTCAGTTGCCCAGCTTTGAGGGGCCAGGGCAGAGGTCAAGCTCTCTTGTAACCAGAGAGCCCTACTCTGCTGGGGCCACGCGTGTCAACGTGCTAATGTTTCATGATTGCGACTCAGTCCCCCACTTCCACACAACCTCCCAGAGCAATCATTGCAAAGCGATACCTGCCGGCTGCCCTCTGATTATTTTACAGCCCTCCCCGGCTCCAGCTGCACCAGCCTCTCCTCTCTGGTTTCTTTTCCCTCCCTGTTCCTGGCAGGTGGGGAGGGGGTTTAGCACAGAGGGGTAGGAAAGGGGAAAGAAATTACTATCTTTTTCCTACTACCCCCTAACCACTCCAGCCTGGGCTCCCTCAGGGAGGGACGTCTGAGCTGCAGCAGCTCTGGTGGGAAAAGATGGCTGGTATCTCCCCAGCACCTATGCTGTGCCAGGCATTGTGCTGTGTACTTTATTTGTATGATATGGCAAATCCCAACAGTAGCCCCGGAAAATTGGGAAAGTTTCCTGCTGCTGGTTGCTGACCACATGCTCTGGAGAGAAGGACGACCCAGGGTGGCAGACTTGAAAGAGCCTCCAGGAGACCATTCTTGTCCAGGGATCTCATTTTTCAGCGGCAGCTGGGAGCCTCCTCTCCCAAAGTTGGATGGTTTTGTATCTACACAGTCAGGCTAAGAAGACAGCTTTTCCTTCCTCTGTTTTCAGGTCTTTCCAATACCCCAGGCTGTCTGTCATCATCCCTGTCATTAGAATCACATCTGTGAAGAACGATGAGAAAAGCTGAGGACAACACTAGCACCTGGATAAATGTATGAAAAATTGATTTTAACATATATTAGAAAAATCAACTGGTATATCAAACCTGTGATTATCTTATATTTTATAATTCAGGATGAGGCAAGATGTAGTAAAGTAAAAAATATTAAAAGTGGGTTGTTTGAAAGAAAAATATTAAATTATAAGGCTAACATAATGAGACTACAGAAAAAAAAAAATTCATGAAAATAGCAAAGAGATAACCAGAGTTAGGAGAATGCCTGTGCAGGGCATGGGATGGAAGCCATATCATTTTTGTTCAAATTCCAACTGTTTACCAGCTGCCTGATTTGGGGAAAGTCTAACCTCTACTTCCAAGTCTATAAAATGAGGACAAAAGCAGGATTATTGTGAGACACAGATTGTGTAAGGCATGTCAGGTCCCACAGACTTACTCTCCCTTCAGGAGTGTTCTAAGAAGTGAGGGCCAAGCTGAGGTGGGCACTCAAGGTCCAGGCTGTGGTGGGTCCGGAAGGCCAAGCTTGCACTTGGAGTAACATGAGCTGTGGAAGCCAAAGAGGTGGCCCTGGCTCTGGTCCTGAGCTGGGTTGACCTGGTTGCTATGGACCTCTTAGAAATGAATCAGACAGTGTGCACTGGATAGAGCAGGCTGGGTCCCAGCAAGTAGACTGTGACCTTCATCCAGAGAGAGAAGGCCAGGGTCTGGACTGTGGTCTGGAGGCTGGGGAAAGGATTCAGCCAAGGGGTAGGGTGGAGAAGGCAGCAATGGGGCAGCAGGTGGATGTAGAAATCTATATGGGCAAGTGAGGCAGGGATACCAGGAGCCCAGCCAGACCTTGGAAAAGAAGGCCCTGCTGGCAGCCCATGCCTGGGACAAGAGCAGATGATGCAGTGTACTGCTGAAGAGCAGGAGCTCTGCAGTCTGGATGCAACCTTAGTCCACCTTTTCTGAGCATTCATTTCTTTACCTATAATATGGGGGTAATAATTATATCTACTTTGCAAGATTGCTTTAAGGATTAAATGAGGTGATGCATGTGAAACACTCACTAGGCATATGATAAATATTTCACAAGTGTCATCTTTGCTAGGTACCTAGCATAGTACCTGGAAAATAGGAGACATTTAGGAAATTTCATTTAACAAATGTCTAAGTGACCTTTTTACCATTGACCACATCCAGCCACAACCTTGTTTAAGTAGAAGTGCTCATTGTGCTGCAGTTTAATGTCAGAGAAGAGAGCAAAACTGTCCAGGCTGACCTAGAGTGTGAGACAAAAATGTACCCTCCTGCCCCAACCATAGCTTATCTGGGATGCCACCCAGATGGTCTGACATCCAACATTTCTAGGATCACAGGCTCTTGAAGAGGGGCAGGAGGCTTCATACTGTTGTTGGTGAACCACTTATGGTGCAGATGGACCACATAGAGGCCAGGGACTTGCTGGAAGTCAGCAGCAGAGCAAGGAATAGAACCTGGATCACTCATTCCAAGCCAGAACTCTTTCTCCAATGCCAAATAGTCTTCTTTCCAGGTGTCATTTGCTCCAGAGACCTAGGTCAAGGCCTGAATCCCTCCGTCTAGCAGCCACAGACAGCTGGAGTCCCTCCCTCCCTGGATCCTTCTAGTTGGGAGCCTTGTTTGTTTTTTGATTTTGAATAGAATAGACACCCTATTCAGAGACCTCAGAGGGTTTAGGGAGGAGAGAAAATGTTTTGCAAATGGAAAATACCAATCCAGGCGCAGCAGGAAGCAAGTGCTTGCTGCTAGTCCTTATTCTGTGGGGAAGGAGAAGGGAGTAAAAGTCCTGGGACTGCACCTGCAGGAAAGAGGCTAGTTTGAAGCTTAGCAGGTCCTGTGGCTAGAGAAACCTGACTGGGGAGGGCAGGTGTTGGGAAGGGAAAAGCTGTAGCAATAAGGTAAGAAAGTATGACAAGAGGTTGTGATATTTGATGTAATAAGAAATATATATCTTCTTCCACAGATCCTGACACAAAGCTCCTAAAACCCTTGTAAATAGGGGTGCTAGGAGTGTCTTTTATTCTAATGTTTGGTCTTAGACCTTGGTTCTTGACCCAAAGCTCCTAAATCCCTTGGAATTTCCTGAGTGATAGGAGCTTCTGACCCACAGCTCCTAAATCCCTTGGAATTTCCTGAGTGGTAGGAACAGCTTTTGCTCTAATGAGACCACACTAGGAGGACTCCTGGATAAGGGCTGATCACCAGAAAGGCCAAGCCATGGTTAGAAGCTTGGAACTCAGCTCCACCTCTCATCCTCCAGGGAGAAGAGAGGAGTTGAGTTAATCACCACAGGCCAATGATTTAACCAATCTTGCCTACATAATAAAACTTTCATTAAAACCCAAAGGACAGGTTTCAGAGAGCTTCTGAGCTACTAGAAGGTGGAGGTTCTGGGAAGTGGCACATGGAAGCTACATGTCTCTTCTCCCATATCTTTCCCTGTGCCTCTCTCCCATCTGGTTGTTCCTGAGTTATGCTCTTTTACAATAAATAAGTAACGTAAGAAGAGTGTTTCTCTGAGTTCTGAGAACAATTCTAGCAAATGATCAAACCTGAGAAGGAGGTCATGGGAACCTCTAATTTATAGTCCATCAGTCAGAAGTACAGGTGACAATATGGACTTACAACTGGCATCTGAAGCAGGGGCAATTTTGTGGGACTGACCTCTTAACTTATGGAATCTGATGGTATCTTCAGGTACATAGTGTCAGAACTCAGTTGCAGGACACTCTGTTGGTGTCCACAGAAATTGGAGAATTGCTGATGTGGGTAAAAAAAAAAACCACACATTTGGTCACATAATTGTGCTGTGTTGAGTCTAAGTACAGAGGAAAAATGTTTGTACAAACAAACAGAGGTTTCTGCATTTTAATGTTTACTAAGCTTCCTCAGCACCATTCCTTGTAATAACTTAGTCTAGGGTGGACCATGAATTTGCATTGTATCAAGCACCTCCGATTAGTTCTGATCATTGAACTCTGCAGATCACTCCTGAAGAAACCCGAGCATTTGAAACCTGGGTCTGACTTTCATACTTATTGGCCATATGATCTTAGGCATAATCTTTCTGAGATTTAATCTCTCTGAGCCTAAAATTTCTCATCTGTTAAATTAGTATATCAGTAATACATTTCTAGCAGGGCTATTGTAAAGATACAATTAAATACTGTCATGCATCACTTAACAAAGGGGATATGTTCTGAGACATTTATCGTTAGGTAATTTTGTTGCCGTGTGAACATCATAGAGTGTACTCACACAATCCTGATGGTATAGCCTACTAGGTACCCAGGTTATATGGTATTACCTATTGTTCATAGACTACAAACCTGTACAGCTTTTCCTGTACTGAATCCTATAGGCAACCATAACACAATGGTATCTGTGCATCTAAACATGTCTAAGCATAGAAAACAATACAGTATTGTAAATTTATGGAACCACTGCCTTGTGTGCAGCCCATTGTTGACTGAAACTTTATTATATGGCACATGACTATAGCAAACTTGAAGGACTTAGCACTGGGACTGCCATGTTGGAGATCCTGACATATGATATTTATTAATGTAACAAGGAAGAATTTTGTTTTCTAGAAATTTTCCAGGAAAATTCCTCATAAAGAAATAGTCCAAGCAAGAAAAGAACTAAACTTCCTGGAAGGTTCTGTGTCTTCTGCAGGGTTTGTGCAAGGAACAGAGGACCGAAAGCTGCCTAATCATTTAATAGCCATAGGAGGTTTATCTCCAGATGCCACTTCTGGGAGGAGGATGGCATGGGTGTTGAGGAGAGTAGGAACAGGGCAAGAGAGAAGCACTGCAATGGTTTGGGGGTATGAATAAATTAAGGAGGAGAGACAAAAGGATTTTTAAAAGTCTGTGTGATTTATGAAATGCATCCCATTTAATGTTTTTTGAAAGCAGCAAAAATGTCTTGAAGCATTTTCCTTGTCTCCCTCATTTTTTTGTGGATCTACTGGAGAGCTGTTTTGAAGCTTCTTGGACAAAGGACTTCTGAAAGCTTGTCCATGAGCTCCACAGAAACCCTGGCAGAGATGACCTAGGCTTAGCTCAAATACTTCCTCCAAACATATGAAGGGTTTTTATAAAGAATCTACTGTGTAGGTGTTTTTGCCAATCCTTCAGGCCAATCTAGGGGAAAATAACATGAATTAAGCTGTAACAGTAGAACAATGAGCTCAAGACACAATTCGGTGTAGAGGTTAAACGCACTCTTCTGGAGACAGATCATTGGGATTTCTATCTATTCTCTGCCACTCATTTATCATATGACCTTGAGAAAATTCCTTAACCTCTCTGTACCTGAGTTATCTGTAAGACAGCATAATATTTGCACTTACCTCATAGTATTGCTGTAATGAGTAAATGTCTCTATGGCATTTTGAACAGCACCCATAACACAGTAAGCATTCTATTAGTGTTAGCTATTAATTTAATTGATTGCCCAGGTGAGAAAAACAGGAGACAAACCATCAGTGGATGCCACAGTTGATGAACGCCCTGCTGCTCTCCAAGAAATCAAGAGTGTGTTTTAGACTAGGGTTTGACAAGCTGTCGTCCACATGCCTGAGCATGAAACTATTATTGGTGCATCATGACCAGAGAGGGACCTGCATAACTACCACTTTATGTGCACGGTTTAGAGAATGGGGTATTTGCATTTTGTGCATATTGTGCCTATGTTTACCCCCTATTTCATTTCCTTAAATTAAGCTAATGATGTGTTAACGGTGTCATGCTCTTATCAGGAAGCCAGGAAAAACCAGTTAGGAGCCCCCAGGCTCAGTTTTTGGTCTTGGTCTCACCCACATTCTGTTCCTATTCTACCTGATTTTTGTTTGTTTGTCTGTTTGTTTGGAGACAGAGTCTCACTCTGTCAGCCACGCTGGAGTGCAGAGGCATGATCACTACAACTTCCACCTCCTGGGCTCCAGCGATTCTCCTGCCTCAGCCTCCCAAGTAGCTGGGATTACAGGCACATGCCACCACGCCAGGCTAATTTTTATATTTTTAGTAGGGACGGGGTTTTGTCATGTTGGCCAGCATGGTCTCAAACTCCTGACCTCAAGTGATTCGCCCGCCTTGGCCTCCCAAAGTGCTGGAATTACAGGCATGAGCCACTGTGCCCATCTTCCACCTGATTTTTTATTGTTTGCTTTCTCTTGTTTTCAGCCCTGCTCTCTCCTCTTAGAATTCAGCCTCTACCATTCAGAGCCACCCAAAGGAATCAGCTTTTGCTCACTCAACATTTCCTCCTACCCCTTGCTGCCTTGATTAACATGCCCCCTTAGTCCCTGAGCATCAAAGTTTGTCTGTGTCTACACAGTCCCCCACGTGGAGATCAAATGTTCACTACCACCTCCCTCACCCACATACCAAGTAATGAAGAAAAATGAGAACCACTTTGGAAAGCTGCCTGCTCCCTGATGGAGATGTCCACCTGCCTTAAAGTTCAAGGTTGGGCCAGATGTGCCCTAGCAGCTCCAAGGTTTGGTGGAATCCACTCCCAGACATCATCCCCATTGCCTAGTATTAAGACTTTCCTACATGCCTTCCACTCCAAAGAGCCGGCCAGACACCCCATGAAGACAGTCCACAAACTGCAGTGCCTGCCTTCTGGGGCTCAGGTTCGGGGAATTGTGATTCTAGCAGTCTTCATGCCAAGTGGTCTTGGACAAGCCACAGAAGCTCTTGGCATCTAACATTCCCCCAGGTGGTCAGTTCTCATAGCTTGGCTGCTGTTGCCAAAGGGAATTGCCAAAACTGGTGTCTCCCATAAATGCCTCTTTGAGGCAAACACCTGGCATAACAGGATTGTGAAGGGCATCTTCGTTCATTCCAGGGTTGGGTGGAATCCAAGGCCTCATTAACTCTGTTTTAGGTGAATTTGCAGATGCTGGAAACATCCTCTAATTTAACCGAGGCTGACATCTAGCCACAGCCACCCCAGACAGTTGTTTCCTCCCCCTCCTCTTGCTTTGGCTTTGCAACCAGCTCTAGGGGACTCAGGAGTGGTTTCCTTTAGCAGTACTGGTTGTAGGAGCTGGGAGGGAGTAGAAAAGTTGCTAACAAGCAGTCCACCTGGCCCCATTCCAAATCCTGGAACTCCAAAAGGTAAAGCTGAAAGCGGCAGGTTGTTTTCTCTCTTACAGAAAGCAAATACTGTAGCTAGGGCCTATTCTCCATGGCAGTTACAACTTGTTTGACATTTGAGTTAGTGGTGCTGAAAAGAGGAAAATCCACCCTCCAGGAAGGAATGCCGTTTCTGTGGCTAATTGACTGGATGACACCTCCCTCCCTTGTTCCCTCCCTCCCAGGCCCGCCAGGCAGCCTAGCTGGGTGATTTGCCACGGATGATGGCCTCAGCAATTTATCGCACCAGGCCAGAGGAATGCCGGGCTGCCAATTCTGCAGTGCGTTTGCTTTGGTTTACCGGAGCCATTCTCCAGCTCACGGTGGACACATTTGTTCCCCATCGAAAGACTAATTGCAGAACTGGGATCACCTGAAGGAGCCTTTTCGGGAACTACCCTCCCAAACTGGGGCTTGAGAAGTTGCAAAAGAAAGGTATGGCAAGGCAGTTCTTGAGGCTGTCCCTTCCCCTTCTTCGTGGGGGACATGAAATCAGAGGATTTGTTGGCCCAAGAGACAGGCTACTATGCAAGCCTGTCTTCTGCCCATAGAGGCATCAGCCCATTCTCCTCTCCTCTGACTGGGACTGCTCAATATAATCCCCCACTGATTCGAAGGCCCAACGGAAATTCCAGCAAAAACGTAAGTTCCCTAGCTTCTCAAACTTTGCCTATGTTCAAATTACCTAAGAGAAGATCTTATTAAAGTGCAGATTCCAATCAGTAGTTCTGGAATGGGGAATGAGATTCTGCATTTCTAACAACCTCCTTAAGTGCTGCAGAGGCTGCTGGGTCTCAGGCCCCAGTCTCTGAGTAGCCAGGGTCTAGAGCCGTTTTCCAAATCTACCCTATCATTGCAGACACTTGGGCCCCCCCAACCTCCAAGATTCTAATTTAATTAATCTGGAATTAAGCCAGAGGAAAGTTTTTGTTTTAAATCTCTTCAGTATTTCTTGGGAGACACTCATATACTATGGGTTTAAATATATTTAAACTACTTCTGGAAAGATGCACAAGAAATAGTAACTAGTTGTTCCAGGTAAAAGAAACTGGAAGGCTAGTGTGATTATTCACTGTATACCATTCTGAACTGCTCGCAATTTTTTTTTGAACAAGTACATATGTTACTATTTTAAACGTATTAAAACAGAAAAAAAAGAACTCTCTAGGTGGTCTCTACAATCACCAGGTATTAAGGACTGAATTGTGATTGCGTGTTCCCGTCACTCCCCAAAATTTGTGTGTTAAAGTCCTAACCCACAGTTACTTCAGAATGAGGCTGTATTTGGAGATAGGGCCTCTAAAGAGGTAATTAAGGTTAAATGGGCTTTTATGGATGGGCCCTAATCTAATATAACTGGTGTCCTTAGAAAAAGAGGCAATTAGGGTACAGACACTCACAGAGGAAAGACCATGAGAGGATAAAAAGTGGTGGGGAGAAAGAGATGACAAGCCAAAGAGAGAAATCTCAGAATGAAACCAACCCTGCCAACACCTTGATCTTGTATTTCTAGCCTCCAAAACTGTAAGGACACAAACTTTCATTGTTTAAGCCACCCAGTCTCTGGTATCAGTTATGGCAGCCTGAACAAACTAATATACTGTTTCACCATCACTGATTTGGTAGAGGAAGCAATTGACCTGTAATAGTCAAAAGACTAAATTTGCTCAGTCACTAACTTAGCATAAGGTCCTGAACAGGTCTCTTCTGCTTCTGGTCCTCAGTTACCTCACATGTCAAGGAAAGGAAGTTACCTAAGTGATCCCTAGGATTCCTTCATTCAGAAAGGCAGATTCTCTAATTACGTAAAAGGAGGCAGAAAGGGGCAGCATTGTTAAGTATCAGTGATTATCTGTTATAGTCCAATGAGCTTCCAATTTTTTAAAGCATGAATCCATTTTTAAACATAAACCAATATGCAAAAGTCCAATACATAAATAATGTTATTGAAATGAAGCTACTCTGGCTGAAGCAGCTAATGTTCAAATTTGCCTTTGCTTTTGCAGTGGACTCTGCCTCACCTCTCCCTGAACCATCAGGGAACCTTGGGTTATAGTCTGAAAACAACTTATCTGGTCTCATCCTGTAATATTCCAGGCATGGAAACTGAAGCTCAGTAATGTTGAGTAACTCAGCTCAGAGTCATCCAGTGAGTCAGTGCGAAAGCTGGGCTCTATTCCTGACTGTCTGGCTCATTAATCTTTTCTCTGCATTTTGTGAGGCATTAAGAATAATTTGGTATTGCTAATAGCAAACTATAACTTCTATTTTTTTCCTGTAAAATGCACTCAATATTATTCGTGTGAGAGGTAATATTCTACCAGAGGAGCCCATTATATTCACCCCAGGTGTAGACACAGGTGAGGTTGTATACACCAAGAATAGCAAAGTTTACCCATATTAAAATTCCTCTTTCTCTTCTGAAACTCAGCAGGCTACCCTAACTTCTAAGGCTAACCTTCGTCAGCATCATGTGACTATGTTGAGCTAGACAAAAGTGGGGAGAAAGAGGCAACAGGCCAGATAAAAATGCTCAAATAGATTTGAAAGAAGGAAAAAAAAACAAAATATATCATAAAAAACAAAGAGACCTTGAAGAAAGAAAACATCACATAATATGGACTCTGTGATTCTTGGCTCCAGCATCCACTTTCATACCTTGTTTCCTTCAAGAAAACCTAATTTTCCCCCAAGCTGTCTCCTGAATGACTTTCACTTGATATGGTTACTTGATAGCACCAATCAGTTAATCCTTCCATATGGGTAAAATTAAACCACCAATCCATGCTCATTTTCCCCCTTATGGTTGCTAATTTCTTGTGAAGATTATCCTTCCAGCTAAATTACCCTCATTCCTTTATCATCACATCCATATTTCCCCTGGAAATTGTAACCGTTCTCAGGGAATGGGAGGCTTGTTTGTTGGAGCACTTCCTCTTTCTTGATGTCCTGCACACTTTTGTGTCTTTCCCAGATTAGGTGACAGCATGGCCTGGGGTAGGGGCTTTGCATCCAGTGACCTCTTAAATTTCCTGTAACCTAGGGACTTGTTATGTGAGACCTTTGCTATGATGGGGGTCTTACTCTCAGAATTCTTCACTTTTCCCCTCATCTCTGAAGCTTAAAGCAACACAAATAATCTTCTGTGTCATCCTGACCCTGAAGGCCAATGCCCTGAAATTATTTCCTTTCCATGGTCATTGATTTTGATTCCTAATGCCTCACTGAAAGAATCTGATCTGGTTCTGTGGTCTAGCTTTCATTTTTAGAATAAGAGCTTGTCATAATCTAAGATTATCAAGCAAGATTTGAATATAGGTGAAGGAATAAGTTACCCAAACCTTTCTGATGTGTAACCCAACACCTTGCCAAATGACAGTTCTATTAGTCGGTTTACACATTGCCGATAAAGACATACCTGAGATTGAGTAATTTATAAAGAAAAAGAGGTTTAATGTACTCACAGTTCCACACAGCTGGGGAGGCCTCATAATCATGGTGGAAGGTGAAAGGCACGTCAACAGACAAGACAGAACTTGTGCAAGGGAAACTCCCCTTTATAAAACTATCAGATCTCGTGACTTATTCACTATCATGAGAACAGCACAGGAAACACCGACCCCCATGATTCCATTACCTCCTCCAGGGTCCCTCCCATGATAAGATGAGATTTGGGTGGGAACACAGCCAAACCATATCAACAGTTTTACCAACCAAAGTGACTAGCTTTTTGATGGAAAGCACACAATTTATGAGTTTTCAGGTTTAGCTTGAGTCCTACAAGGCCCTTGACCCTGAACAGTCACAGGAGACACAGAGATGCTGAACCCCCAGGTGGAGTAAGCTTTGGGCCCTAATGAGTGTAGATATTGAGCACTAGTTTCAATTTTCTGTTCCCAGGGTTGTTTTCCATTCAGGCAAAACACCCATTGGCATCAACAGGAGCAGCCCATTATTTTTGTTCCTTTTACGACTCTTGTTGTTGTTTCTTTCTGCCCAACTTGGCTGCACACAAGCCCAGTCCCACACAGTGCAAGCAAAGATAGGATTCCTGCCCCAAGGGTTCAGCAACCTCATATTTTCCTCTCTGCTGCCTCTATTTTTGTTCCACTGTACCATGAGTTCTGAAGCCTTGGCGGTCCTAAAACACTTTACTGTGTTTTGTTTTGTAGGAAAGACTTGAGTTTTATGGCTGCGGGTTATAAAAGGTTTTTTTCTTCCCCCCCTTCGACTGCTTCTCCCGGGAAATTTGATGGGTGTGACCATTACCAATGAGCCCTGCTGGGAAAGTCCAGGCCATGGTCAGCTTTCAGCCTGAACCATGACTCTTTCCTTTTTGGCCATGGCCTGGTCCTAATTTTGTCCCTCTCTGGCTGGTTTTGTTTATTGGCATTAATGTTTCATATTAAAATTTAATATTTAACTTTTGCTTTCAATATTTAATGTTCTGCACTGCATCTTACATTTGGATGTCTCCCTTCTGGGAGCGGTCAGCTGCACTGCATGATGCAAGAGCTAATCCCTTTGACTTTCAGTAAAATGACCCCCCCTCCTTTCTTTCATTGTTCACCATCACTCTGCATTCAAATCCATCATGGTAACTACCTGGAGAACAGTTCTTTCTCCCATGCATTCATTCAACACATATTTATTGAATGCCAACTCTGTCAGATATTATAAAAGGTGCTGCTAGGGATGCCCCAAAAGGAATAAGACCCAAGTCTTACCTTGAGGTAGTCAGAGAGAGGGTATCATATAGTTGAGGTGACTGGTGTTAAACAGAGCTTTGTGGGAGCACATAGGAGGGACAGACTAGCTCGGTCTCAGGAACTAGGGAAGGTTTTTCCGGAAGAGAAGTCATCTGAAATGGGTCTTAGAAGCAGCAGAAGAGCTTATCAGATTGGGTAGGGGAAGGAAAGACATTCTATACACAACAGGCAAAGTCATCAACATATAAAAGTGTAATGAATAATGATGATTAATAATGATGGTGATGCTGTATTTGTGGAATGGTGAAAAAATTAATTATGATGGAAACTGGGCTGCGTGTGTGGGAGAAGCAAACAGGATGCAAGATGAACCTGGTGACATAGTTTGGTACTCAATTATGAAGGACTTCGTAAACCATAATAAATAGTTTGAGCCTAATCACTTATCATATAAACCTGTGATACAGATTCTCAGCAAGTGAGAGTTCTGGGAAATGTCTTTTGCAAAATACTGTTGGGAAACGCCCTTTAACAGGGAGAAAATCTGGGTCCAGGGCATAGGAAACATATTTAGCTCCTTCTAGGTAAGATAAAGAAAACTATTACTTAAGATATCTGCCTTTGAGGAATTTAAAATACAGTTGGAAAAATAAGGCAAATACCAAGAACCCATGAGAGAACTATTGGGTATTTAACCTAATGCCTAAGGGTGTGGCAAGAATATGAATTCCTATGGAGTCAGAGCAGGGAGCTTTATATACCAACCGTCTTTCCTTTGGGGCCTAAATGCCTGGATCGTCCCACTTGATGAAGTTCACCTTCAAAGATCATTGGCCCATTGACCAGAAAGGGAGTTCTAGGGCCTCAAGGAGGTATGAGCAAAGGGAGAAGAATGAAAATAAACAAGGGGAGAGATCCAAACTAGGGCTTGGTAACTTGAAGGAACCACTCAGTGAGCAAAGCAAGAAGTGGACAAGTGAATAGGGTGAAACAATTCAAGACAATTTGTGAATTCTGGTTGTCTGCTGAGGCATTTTCAGTATGTCTCACTGAGCTGATGACAAAAATCTTTTTGTAAAAATCTGTATGAAATTATCTTCATTTTGCTAATTATAAAAGTAATAACTGACTTTGTCAAAAAATTTTTCATTTCACAAACACATCAAGTAGAATGTGTTTCCCACAACTTTAGACAACCACTGTCAAATCATACGCTATATATATACACATAGTCCAAAGGGTTGACTATAGAAGACTTTATGAAGAAATGATACTATAGCACTAGGTCTGGGGTTGACCGAGGGATTAGTAGTGCTAGCACAGTCAGGCATGGGTAAGAGAATGTGCTGGAACTGGAAGCCAGGAGTAGAGCTCGGCAGGCTTCCGTATTGGCAAATTAAAGACCAGGTTGGTATCTGAAGCTGAGGCAGGGATGGAACCTGAAATAAGCAAAACCCACACCTTGAATCAAGAAGCCACTATGAAGAACATCAGAGTGTAAGCTCCACTTGGAGAAAGCATCTGCCTTCACATCGGGGGCTTCTCAGACAGACTGCCACTGAGGGGCTTCAAACATAGCTGGGAAAATAAACATGGAGTTAAGCAGGGGTTTTTAGAAAGATGATAGATTTAGAGACTAAGATTAAGGTCTGCTTCTTAGCTTTGCTGCCTTTCAGCTCCCTGACTCGAGATATTTATACCTCTGAGCCTCTTTCACTTCTTGTTATAGATGTGGATGACCAGAATAACACCTGCCCCACCAAAGTCTCAGAGCAGCAGTGGGAATCACGTGACACAGTCATTCACTCAGCAAGTGTGTGTGGAGTGCCCATGACACGCCAGCCCCTCTTCCAGGAGCCAGAGATAGAGAGTGGAGATCCAGGTATGTGAGAGTGTTGTGTGCACTGCAAATTACTGATTTAACCTGAGCTGCTATGCCCCGGGCTTAAGAGGGTTCCTGTGTGCTGCTGAGTAACTTGCTGCACTTGAACTGTGAGTAAATTGGTATGTATGATCTCATTGGGGCTTTGAGTGGATAGGAGCTGAGTACACAGAAAGGAGAGAGAATTTCTGATAAGTTGGCCAAATGGATGTAACCATAGGAATCAAAAGAAAAAAAAATCTAGAAAAAACACTGGCTTTGAATAGGGTGAGCCATGTCTTCACAAAATCAGTTCAGCAGTTTACCCAGGTACCTGTTCTTAATCTTCTCATAGGAGGCTGAGATCCCTGGACATGAGGCTGGATTTCCCATAATAACTGGTATATTAGATGGCCAGGAGCTATGAGCAGTGTGGCACTGCAGGAAGGAAGCCATGCAGATTCGGGAAAGAATCCACTACCACCCAGGATAGTGTGCCAATCTCAGTGCCCTTTGTCTCATATTCATTGGACAGATTGATTTTACATTGACTTACAATTTTGACTGATTTTAACCTGTGGAGATTTCTGGGTGGAGGTCAAGGCTAGGTAAGACAGTTTTGAAGAGTCATTTCCAGAGCTGGAAAAGGAAGGAAGGTGGGGGAAAGCTAACACTGAGTAAGCAACAGCTATTGCACTGTTAATTTACATGTTATTCCATTCTCTCTCTCCTGTTATCTGATAATAATGCTAATCTTTTTGAATGATTATTATGTGCCAAGCATTAGGCTTAGCTTTTTATATACATTATCATCTGGAATCCTTTCAACCACCCTCATTCATTCAACAAATATTTATTGGGCCTTTACTATCCAAGTCAGATACTGCTACTATCTCCATTTGACAAACAAGAAAACTAGAGCTCAGAAGAGTCAGTTTTTTCAGGTTTGCTTAACCATTTAGTCACAGAGTTAGGACTCAATCCACATAGACAATCTATGCACACAACTTTTATCCATCATACTAGCTAATATATTATGTTTCTGGCATATGTCAGTGTGCCAAAACATCAGCTATCTTATTTTATTAGCATCCTTATTTGACAGATGATGCAAATAAGGCCCAAATAGGTGACATAACTGGAAACTGGCTGAGATGGGATTTGAACCCAGGTCTCTCTGGGTCAGCTCTTTTTGTTACACTATAGTGCCTTCTCTAGGGTAGATCACACCCAACACCACCACCAATTCAGGAATCTTTTCCTTTTTTCATTTATTCCCTTGGTACATCTGTAGATGTAGTCATAGCCTCTCGTACAATTGCAAACACTATGGCCAATAATAGTCAAGGATGTCTACCCTCTGTGGCAGCCTTATCCTCTCACAGCGTATCTTTCTTCACACCCTTTCTTACAGACTTGCACTTGGTTCCCACTGGTGGAAGCACTAGGAGTGCATTGAGACCACACTGATTTTGCTGTCCCCAGTGGGAGACTGAGGCTGATATATGATTGGTCCTGACTTGCTTACCAGCCTGCAGCTTGTCCTCAGGCCAAGCAATACCTGTGTCCAGGGGGTTTCCTCTTCTTCTTTCTCTCTCTCCAAACTACTCCCTCTTACCCACCCTGCACCCCAACTCCAGTCTTTCCCAGTGTGTTTGCTGTGGTGGGACTGAATCACAGAGGAAGAGAAGCAGGAAAAGGTGCCTCGAGGTGAATTGACCCCACAGGTCATACCACCAGCCTGGCTCCACTGTCAGCTAAGCCAGCCTACTGCAGGGCAGCAGACACTCTAGGTTCTGAATTCCCTCTGGATTATTCATGAGTGCATACCATCCCTTCTGACAGTCACAGGTAAATCCCAGATCGAATTTTTCTCTTCCCCTGAAAAGGACCTTATCAGTATCCCCAGGGCCAGGCAGATCCTCCATCTAGCCTTTCTTACCTAGGCTGGGGGGTACTTGAAGGCCACTTGGAACTTACCAGCCCTGATTAGGTTACCTCCTACTCATTGTGTCCTGGTGAGTGAGATCCAGTGGTGGGAGGTGGGGCTCACAGAATTACCTGACGGTTTGGGGCAACTCTAAGGTAGCTTCTGTGCTTTTCCAACATATTCCATTGCTGTACAGCCCACCCTGCACCCCAACCCCTGTCCCTCCAATCTTTCATGCCACACTCATCCTCCTTGAATGCCTTTGCATGCATCACCCCACACCTAATGCCTTGATAACTCTGCATTGCCTCCAGATTTATCCCAGTACACTGATGTATTCCAATCCCAATCACATATCACATATGTCTCTAGTAATTTATGCTTAAAATAGTAAGAGTAGCCACATTGGAAATAATTAAATTATTTAAATTAATTAGGACAAAGTTAGGGTCGTCCCTATTGCCTCATGCTTACAGAATTGCATTTTGATTTCACTCCTTATCACACTGTTTTTAACCAAAAATCTGTGTGTGCTTACTGTATACAATTTGGTGAGTCTGGAGATACTGATACACCTGTAATACCATTGCTACAATCAAGGTCATAAACATATCCATCACACATTTTAATATAGCATCATATCACATGTCCTAGCCATGCAATCCTAGGAAAAGGACTAAGCCTCAGTTTCCTCATTCGCCAAATGAAGATTAAAAGGGTACACAACCCATGAGATTAATTTTTTGAATAAATATTTATTAAGTTTCTACTATGTGCCAGGCACTGCTGCTTATAACTTTTTGCATAATTGTGCCTGTTACAGTGAACAAAACAAGCATCTCTGGATTCATAGAGCTGTCTCCCGATAGATTTCAGTGAAAATTAAATGGGATAATGAGAGCTAATGCTTGCTGAGGGCTCAGAACAGAGCCTGGCAAGTGGTAAAACCCGAGTGAGTATTGTACTTGCTTAATCCTTAAAATAATCTTGTGAAGTAGGTGCTATAGTTATCCTTATTTTGTAGTTGAGCCTAAATGGAGAACAATGGTTTAAATAATTTGTCCAAGTTTAACACCTAGCAAATGCCAGACACGATTTGAATCCGGGAAACCACTACACGTACTTCGCTGCATCTGGGTGTTAGCTTAAAACACCTACCATAACGCCTGCCACATAATAAGTATTTAGTCACAGCTATTATTCTCAGGCTCATTTTCACTATTATGTATCAAACTCAGAGAAGTGCTTATAACTCACCTAATCTGTTGCTTATATTCTTTTGCATAATTATTCCAATTACCAATTTTGGTAATGCAAATGCCCTATGCTACTATTTGTTTACTTTCATGCAAAGTATTGTTTTTCATTAAACTCTGAGTACACCATGAGAATGTACTGTGCATATCAGTGTCTTCTGCCACATTTGTTATGGTAGGAGAGAGAGAAAAAAACTGCTTCAAATAAAGTCTTAAGAAGGAACCTGCCTTTCAAGGTCACAGTGAAGAATTGTGATAAAATGGGAAAGACATTGGTTTTGGTGTTAAATAAATTGGTGTTCAAGTTTCCAGCTCTGCCACTTATTAGCTGTGTATCCTTCTGTAAATGGCTTACCTTCTCTGAGCCTTCGTTCCCCTGTTCTGCAGAATCACAGGGTTGCCTCGGGTTATCACTCTGGTCCTTTCCAGCCCTCAAGTATATGATTTGAGATGTAAGTACAGAGTCTCATAAAGCTTTTCCATAATCCAATTTTCCTCAGACAAGTTGTTATAGAAAAACTATTCAGCTACAGGAAAAGAACATTCAGTGACAACAGTTCTGAATTCCATTACTAATAGAAAACCAATAATGAACATTTAACTTTTTGAGGTACCGTAAAAATAATTGATCATGAATTTTCCTTTAAAATGCGAGAATTTAACCTCATACCTTGTGAATTAGTATTTGAAGTTATTTTCAAGTGGAAAGTGTATACTACAGGATCGTTCATTCCCATAGACTTCCTCCCGAAGATCTGGCATGCTGAGATGAGAATGAAAAGAAGTAAATGGTAGTTTATCTGAAAGTAGAATTGAGGTTCAAATGTATGATGGAGATTTGAGACTTCACTTTCTTCCTTTGAGTTATGGGTAAACAAATGAGTCTTTTCAAATAGAAAGACATCATTATCTTAGAACTTATGAGGGGGAAAGAGAGCTTGGGATTATTTGGCCACAACATTTTCATTTTGCAGATGATGAAATTCAGCCTCAATGAACCTCATCCTTAAAAGAAAGCTAGTAATAGTAGCTGCTGTGAGGATTAAATGAGGTATGCTTCTGAATTACTTAGCACAATACCTGACATGAAATTTGTGCTCGGTCAATTACAACATCTATTTATTATCATTTCTCCTTAATACTTCATACTTGCTTAAAGTCACATAGGTTGTCTTGAAATAGTCAAATAAGAAGCTAGGACTCCTTAAACTCAGACTAGTGCTCTTTTCAAAATCTCATTCACTCAACAAACACTTATTATCTACTAAGTTCCATGTACTTTTATAAGTACTGGGCCTACAGCAGTGAGAAAAACAGATCAACAAAAACATCCTGGCCTCGTGAAGTGTAAAATCTAATAGTGGAAGGTAGATAATAAACAACATAAATATATCTAAGATGGGAAAAGAAAGAGGAGAAGCAGTATGAAGTTTTTGGCAAGTAAGAATGCAATTTTAAACAGGATGGTCAAGAAAGACAGGAGGTAAAGAAAGAAGCCATACGGATTTCTGGAGGAAAAGCATTGCAGGCAAAGGGAACATCAGGCATAAATATCTCGGCCGGGTATGGTGGCTCACATGTGTAATCTCAGCACTTTGGGAGGCTGAGGCTTGAGAATTGCTTGAACCTGGGAGGTTGAGGCTGCAGTGAACCATGATTGTGGCACTGTACTCCAGCCTTGGCAACAGAGCAATACCCTGTGTTTTTGTTTTTGTTTTTAAGCTTAAATAAATATCTTGAGGTTGAAGTGGGCTACCCATATGGGGTCCATCAAGAAGGCCAGTGAGGCTAGAGGAGGGTGAGCAGCCATGTGGTAGGAGGATGTGCACAGTAAATGTGCAGGACTTTGCAGACCATCAGCAGCACTTTTTCTTTTATTCCTAAAGATCTGGGAAGCCACGAAAGGGTTTGAGCAGAAGAGTTACTGAAGGAGACCGACTTGATGAAACTGCTTCTGAACCAGAATACCTGGGTTCCTTGGGTTGGCAAACAATATTAAAGAATATGAGACCAAGGAGGGGGAGTGGGAAAAAAAGAATATGAGACTGAGATCATATGTGTTCTGCAAAGCCTGAAATATTTATTATCTGGCCTTTTTCGGGCCAGATAATCTAGTCTGATCTGATCAGGCTAGATGAGGAAGGAAGGAAGGAAGGAAGGAAGGAAGGAAGGAAGGAAGGAAGGAAGGAAGGAAGGAAGGAAGGAAGGAAAGAAGGAAGGAAGGAAGGAAAGAAGGAAGGAAGGGAAAAAGGGAAGAGGGAGGGAGGAAGGGAAGGAAGGAAGGATAAGGAAAAGGAAAAGGAAGGAAGGGAGGGAATGAAGGAAGGAAGGGAAGAAAGAAAAAGGAAGGACAGAAACACAAACAGAAAGAAAGGAAAGAAGGTAGGTAGGAAGAAAGGAAGAAATCTGTATTGGTTATCTATTGCTGTGTAACAAATTATCCCAAAACCTAAGGGCTTAAAAAACACATTGTTTTTCTCCCCTTATCTTGCAGCCTCTATTATCTGCAGCTATTTGCACAGCTTGGCTGGGTGTCCCTGGCTTAGGGTCTCACAAGGCTACAGTCAGTGTGTCAACCAGGGCTGCAGTCATCTCACAGCTGCTCTGGGGTGTGATCTACTTCTAAGCTCACTCACCTGACTGTTGGCAGGCCTGGGGTGCTCCCCAGCTGTTCACCAGTAATATTAGTTCCTTGGCTCAAGAGACTCTCCATAGGGCAACTCACAACCTAGAAGTTGACTTCTGTTAGAGCAAGAGAGAGAGAAAGAGAAGACACCCAAAACTGAAGCCACAGTCTTTTATAAGCAAATATTAGGGATAACATCCATGGCTTCAGCCATATTCTACTCATTAGAAGCAAGTGGAAAAATCTATCCTCCCGTCAAGGGGAGAGGATTATATAGGACATGAATTTCAGGACATGGGAATCACTGGGGGCCATCCTCAAGATGGGTCACACTACAAGTTCAGGAAACAACCACTTTTCACAAAAAGAAGAGAAATAGCAGGTAAAAATTGCAGGAATTCCAAGATCAGTCTCTTCTGATTTCTGAAAATAATCAATTTGGAGAGTGGGCCAGGGTTCTATGACCAGCTGTAGTTGCCAGTGCTTCATTTAGTGACTCACAGACGGGGATTCCAAAGCACACACTTAACTCCATGTCACAGGCAGCCAGTCAGTTGAATATGACAAGGTGACCATCAGAGGCAGAATAGTGACCCCCAAAGATGTCCACATCCTGATCTCCAGAACCTGTAAATATGTGACCTTACGTGGCAAAGAGACTTTGTAGATGTAATCAAGCTAGGGGTCTTAAGATGAGGCAGTGATCTTGGATTATCCAAGTAGGCTGGATGTAATCACGAGGATCCTTATATGTGAAAGAGGGAGGTAAGAGTCAGAGAAGGAGACATGATGACAGAAGCAGACGTCGGAGTGATGTCACTGCTGGCTCTGAAGGTGGATGGAAGCTATGAGCCAAGGAATGTGGGCAGTCTCTAGAAGCCAGAAAAGGCAAAAAAATAGATAAAATGAATTTTCACCTAGAGCCTCCAGAAAGACTGTGGCTCTGCTGCCATCTTGATTTTAGGCCTGTGAGACCCATTTCAAGATTTCCAGTCTTCAGAACTGTAAGATAAATTTTGTTTTTGTAAGCCACTAAGCTTGCAGTAATTTGTTACAGCAACAATCGGAAACTAACATCATAGCCTGGTTCTTTTCTTTTTTAATTCTTCCTGATCTTTGCCACCAGTTTTTCTGTTTATAAATAGTCATTATCTTCTTTTTTATATTTAAAATATTTTTATTTTTCATTATACAAGTAATATCAAAATACATATGAAAATGAAAACATGTGAAAAGTGAAAACATAACACATACAAATGAAATTTCTTATGATCCCTCCCTCCAACCCATCATTCCACCAAGTAATCATGGTTGTTATTTTGGTGTGTATCTTTCTAGACCGTGTTCTATGTTCTCTCATTCCTGGATAAAATGCACACCCATTCAATAATTAGCTCTTTCAGCAAATATTTATTGTGTCACTAATACATGCGAAGCACTATTCTAGATGCTGGAGATGTACCTCCAAAGCCCTGGCTTCATGGAACTTACATGCATAAAAAATACACACTAGATGAGGAAGATCCTGCAACGGAAAACAAGCGGTTTTGAGCAAGGACCATCAGTTGCATCTGTAATGTCCAATATGGTAGCCACTGGACAGATGTGCTATCAAACAATTGAAATGTGCCTAGACCTCCTTGAGGTGTGTTGTAAGTGTAGATACATACTGAATTTCAAAGACCATATAAAAAAATAGAATGCAAAATATCTCATTAAGTTTTATACTGATTATATATTTCAATGATAATATTGTGGATATATTAATAGGTTGTAGAAAAGATATTAAAATGAATTTCACATTTCTTTTTACTTTTACTAATGTAACTATTAGAACACAAACTTACACATGTGCCTCACATTATGATTCTGCTGGGCAGTGCTGTGGCACATGTTTTGTAAAGAGGGCTCTGGCAGCTGGTGAATCGACAGCAGGAAGCAAGAGCAGATGTGTGGGGACATGCGCTGGAGGCTCTTGCGGTTGCCCATACGGTGCCGGGTGAGGCAAAAGGTTGGAGGAAGCCCCAGAGAAGTCCATTCGATAAACTTTGCCCTCCAGTTCTTTTGCCCTGTCTGAATGCCAGTAATGCATGAAAGACAATAGACTGTAAGTTTCTTCTCTCTCCTAATCTGATCAGAATTTCAGTGGAGTAAGGAGAGGAAGGAGTCTAGTCTAGAACTTCTTAATATATTTTCTTGATCATTAGTTAGAGCCCAGAAATTAGAGGCATTGAGCAGGTGGGGCCCCTTTCTTCACTTTGATTGGGTCAATCCAAGGTAAATTCCTTAGCAATACTGCGCTCTCCATCAAATTTAGGCTCCTCTCCTCCACCTATAATGCCCTTTGTAAGAGTTCCAGCATTCATGACCCTGATCCATGAAAATCTGGGGATTCTGACTGCAACAGATTTTTAGCCCCCTTCACCCAAACCCAGCCAATCTCCAGGCTCTTTCAGGGGCCATGTGCAAAGCCTATATTCACAAATTCTTCACCACCTATGTTGATGATTCCATGCTCTAAGAACCAGTTTTCCCTGCTTCTTAAAACAATACAAAATTACTATACTGTGAAATTCACAACAAACATTTGCAAAGATCAAATTTTTATAATAACTCTCTGAAGCAGGCAGAGAAAGAGGAAAGAAAGAAGGCATTGAATAAGTGACTTTTTCTTAAGCCTTCGGTATTTCCCAGTACATTTCAGATCTGATTTGGCAGCAGATTATTCAATTAATCATTTTACAATTCACCTGTTGATTTTTCTGTGATACAATCACCAACTTCCTTGCACTGAAACACCTGGGCAGGTATGTGAATCTCTAGCACAAACATACACAGTCTCCTGGTGTTGGATATGCAAATCCATCCCAGCCCTCTGGTCTCTCTCTTAGTTTCTATTCTTTAAGAAACTAAAGAGACTGTAAACTATAACCCTCCAATGAAGAAACTGCATATGAGGTTAACTATATGGGCTTCATTTAAGAAAGGAATAGCCCTTTGAGCCCCAGATGGGAGACATGAAACTGCTGTTCCCTTTGTAGTCTCAGTACCCTCTGGCCTTTCATGGTGTGGGCACTTTGCCTTGCTGAGTTTTATTCTAACCAAGATACATATTTTTCTTTCACAGTTGTCTTTATTACATGCTACTGCACCTTACCAAATACATTATACATTTATAAAGACGTATACATACATACGCCGGGTTGTCCACAGCAAACTATGTGCATTGTTTTATGTCAATTACTTAAGGATTCTTTTGAGAACACGTTTGACCACATGCAATTTTGCCTTAGGTGTTAACTTTGGAAACTAGCTTGACATAAAATGCAATGCCACGAACTTTTCTCCGGTATTCCCCAGGCTTAACACAGGCCCAGGTATACAGCAAGAAACTGCATGATGAGTGCCATGCCTGTTGGACCACAAAGTCTTCAGAGCTCCCCTAATACCAGTGCCCTCTGGCCTGATGGGTCAATCAGACCTTTGCTTGGTTCCTGTTCAGGTGGGCCTGAGAAACCTACTACTTCCCTTTTAGCGTCTCTGAATTCTGTGGTAAATAGAAGAAATTATCTAAAACAGGGTCAAAGAAAGCCAAAGCAATGAATGTTCTTTTGATACACTTGGAAAATGAATTGATCCCCTATCTCCAGAGGAAAACACATGATGTTTTCCATCTGGCAAGGCTGTGGAAGAATAATGTTGTGGAAACAAGAGCCTATTCACTGAAGCCATTGTGGCACAGTCCTGCAGCTGGGAGTGGTGAGTTTACATCACCCCAACCACTTACAAAAACTGAAATGAGGAGTTCTGTTTACTGGCAAGTGTTTTCAAACTCCCTCCTCCTCATCCCTTTGAGTAACTTTTGTCTAATAAATGACTAAATGTCATTATGTTATCTCAAAGTTAGAAGGGCTGTCAGAGGTCCTGTGACCCTCAGACCATACAGTGTTTGATAAAGAGCTAACGTTCTTCCCCAGGTCCTAATTGTGATGCTTTGGGCTACATGTAACATTATGCCCTGACCTAGACCTAAATATTGGAGGAAATTGCCTCCTATAGCCAGGAGCAGGAGATGAGTCTTAGGCATGGTACAACAGCAGTTCCGCAATGTCATCAAAGACCCTTCTTCCTCCCAGTTCTCTGCTCTGCAACAGTTTCTTTCTAGGGCTGATTCCCCGTTTAGTCACAAGATACTTGTGTAGTTTCAGATGCCACAGCCAGGATCCAGAGGCAGGAGAGGAATGGTTTCTTCTCATGCTTCTTAAAAAGAAAAATATTTTCCCAAGCCCCTTACCAACCCCCAGCAGAGCTTCCTGCTTATCTCTTTGGCAAGAACTAAGTTATGTGTCCACTACAAAATCAGTCGCTGCTTGGGGTAGTGGGACACTCCATGACTGGTTTGACTAGTCTGAATCCAGTTGAACTGGGAGTGGGGGCAACTGCCATTGAGGCATATGACTTGTGGAGGAGGGAATGGATCTCTGGGTCGGGGAAGAGGGAGGAGATGTTCCATCAGTAAGGAAAAAAGAGAAGAAATGAATTTTTGAGTGGAGAACAGTATCTTCTATATTTAGCCACTTGTAGAACACAGATGATGGGATAGCCAACTATATAAGATTTTCATTACAAACATAAATAGAGGTTTATGTCACTTGATGTTGAAATTATCAAGATTCTTTATTTGACTTATTATCCCACTTCTCTCACTCTTGGATCTCAAATTATAGGATTTCACAATCACTTTATTATTTAAAATCACTGAGCACTTAATACATGCCAGGCCCTGTGCAAACTTCCTCTCATGAAATTCTCCTTTAATTTCTCACAACAGCCATATAAAATACATGCTGTTATCCTCATTTTACAGTCAGGCAAACTAAGGATGTGAAAGGTAAGTAACTGGCCCAAATTTGTAAAATTAGTAAAGTGGAGGAGCCAGACCTGGAATCAGGTTACTAAAATTCCAAGTGAATAATCATTCCTTCAGTAGATGAGTCTCCGTGCTAGGTTCTGGGGGTAGTGGTAATCCAAACAGACACAGTTCTTGCCTTTGTGGAAGCTACAATCTAGTGGAATAGAAAAATAGGAAACAAATATATTACACAAAAGCTACAAAATACTGGTAGGTATTACAAAAGAAAAAGAGTGAAGGATTGAACAAGGGCCCTTCTTTATACTGTGGTGATCAGAAAAATCCTTTCTGCAAGGTGACTTTATGCTGGATTCTAAGCAGTAAGAGCCGTATGAAAAGAGAGATAGAAACATTCCAGGGAAAGGACCTGAGCTGGAAAACACACTGACCAGAACCATTGTGACTGAGTGAAAGGGAGAGCAGTGTAGGGGAAAGGAGAGGGAAGCACAGGGCAGTTCATTTGGGCCTCCTATGTCCCTTAAGAATATCAGATTTTATTCTAGATGCATTCTGAAACTACTGAAGAGTTTTAACCTGAAAACTAAAGTGATTAGATTTGCATCTTAAAACTTGATCACTCAAACTATTGTTTTGAGAAGAGATGAGTTGGAGAAAAAGATGTGAAGAGATTAGTTGGGAGGATATTGCAGATACCAGGAAAGCAGTGATGGTGAGTGACCATGGAGATTGAGAGAAAAAGGTGGATTCAAGAGATGTGCTACAGGGAGAAGTGGCAGGAATTAGATGGGCTCACATACGACGATAACGGGAAGAGAGGAGCTAAAGATTATTCTTAGCTTTGGATCCTACAACTCGGTGCTAAAAAGGCAGGTCACTGAACTCAAATGAAAGATCAAGGTTTAGTTTGAGACATGTTAAGTTTGATAGATAAGGTGTCAAGTAGGTTATTGCATATATTTTCTGGAGCTGAGAAGTTTGCTAGAGATGTGTTTGAGCATAGTTGGCACATAGATGGTATTTAAAGCCTTGAGATGAAAGACCATATTGATGGTATTTAAAGCCATTTAAGGCATATTGATGGTAATTAAAGCCTAGGAAAATACTTCTAAGACAAAGGAAAACAGAGAGCCCAGAACCATCATTTAGAATACTAGTATCAAAGGAGGTTGGAGTTGGCAGAGAGCTGGGAGGAAAACTAGAAGAGTGAGACATTAGCCAAGTCAAATACAGGAGTGTTTCAGGAAGAGTGGCCAGTTACATTGCTTGCCACTGAGGGTCAAGTATAAAGCCTGAGTTTATGTACGGAAAGGACCCATCCATTGGTCAGCACTCTGAATTTAAAAGGACCCACACCAAGACACATCCTTATGAAATTCCATACATTGCAGACTGAAAATAAGATTCTAAAATCTTCAGAAGTGGTAAGAGTGAGACAATGGGAAAAAGCCACATACAAAGAGTTGGGTTTAGGATTGCATAAGACTTCTCTAGAAGAGTAAAAGCTAAAATACAAATATACGATGTCTTCAAAATTCCAAGAGAACATTATTTACAGCATAGAATTATAGTCAAGTAAAATTAGAAGAAAAATCCATTTAGACATGCAAGATTTCAAAAAGTTGACCTCCCATGTGTACTTTTTCAGGAAGCTACTGAAAGATGCTGTCCTGCAGAATGAGGGTATAATCAAAGAATCCAAAATATGGGATAAGAAAAAAAGAAGTGAAGGAAATTCAGAGTAGTGATAAGAGAAGTTCCAGGATGACATCTCTGTAGCAGCCTTAGAGGATATTCATTCCCAACTGCAGCAGCAGAATTGAGGGCTCCAGGAGAAATGTCTTGGGGGGAAAATATGGTTGATAAACTACTTGATATGACTTACATATTGAATGGAGTTTCAGGAAGAAAAAAAATTTGAGGCTGAATGAATAACAGGCACACAGAGAATAACACAAATGGAAAAAAAATGTTCATTCCAGTGTTAAAGACTAACTTTAAGAAAAGATGAAGCCTACTATAATATAAATATAAAATGAACATGTACCAAAGATTTTATTAACTCATCACTTTAGAAAGGAACTAATAAAATTCTACAACCAGTGCAAAGGGTGAATTCAAAGAGCAGAAGCACAGATAGGGAACAAGGACTTCTGGAATCAATTTACAAGTAGAAGCAAAATGGCCTATTCAGAAAACAATAATCAATTGAGTCCTATTAGTTTTATATTGCTGTGTAACAAATTTCCACAAATTTCACAGCTTAAAACAACACACATTTGTTATCTCACAGTTCTGTAGGTCAGTAGTCTAGATGGGCTCAGTTGAGTCCTCTGTTTAGCATCTCTTGAAGTCAAGATCAGCCTGGTCGGGCTCTATCTGGAGGCTCTGGGAAAGAATCAGCTTCTAGGTGCATTCAGGTTGCTGGTTGAATTCAGTTTCATGTGGGTATAGGACTAAGGACACTGTTTTCCTTGTTTGTTGCTCACTGAGATTGCTGTCAACTCCTAGAAAGCCCTCTCTGGTCCTTACACACACGCCCCCTCATCTTCAAAGCCAGCAGCTGCCTGTCAAATACTTCTGGTGCTTCGAATCTCTCTGATTTCCTCTTCTGCCACCAGCTGGAGAAAACCCTTTACTTTAAAGGGCTCATGTGATTAGGGCTTATGTGCTTAGATTAGGCCCACTGGGATAATCTCCCTTTTGCCCTATAATATAACATAATCATAGGAATGATATCTTCACAAGTTCTGCCCACACTCAAGGGGAAGAGATTATCCTAAGATGTGGGTCACTGGGAGGTCATTTTAGAATTCTGCCTACCCCAGCATTCCACCATACACAATCAATTCGCATTTCAATCGATAACAATAACTTGCATTCATACTGGTTTTCTATAACTTACAGAATTGTTAAATAGGCCAAAGAGAAAAGAAAAAGGCAAAGACAGCCTGGATGGGTGAGCCATTAATTCTTGTTTTCCCATTTGAAAGTTTTTCATAATTTTTTGACTCTTGTTATGCAAGAAAAGAAACATAATTCATAACACAGCACATGGCTCACTTTGATCAATATTTAGGTAACCACTGAATATCCACGTAACCAAAACTTGTGGTGTAGCTAATATGTAGAGAATAAGGATGAGGGACCCAAGGTGGTGGGGGCAGACTGGTAGGGCAAAAGTGAAAATCTTCCCCTTTCATAGTAGCAAGTCAACAGGTAATGCCTAAACTGGAAAAAAATAATAAGAAGAAGAAATAAAGTGAAAAACGTATTATTTGGAAATATGATGGTGAATACAAAAGAAATAGCTTTAAGACTTGCCTCTGAAAAGTGGGAATGGGGCAATGAGTGGTAGGGCATAGGACTGCTATGTTTCATGTCTAGCTAATGCATAAGTAAAGCATATGAAGAAGCAGAGAGAGTGAGAATGATGTTTTACCTCCTTATACTTTACCTTTGTTTCTGACACTTCTATTCAGAACTGAAGGGACTTTTATAATCATGGCTGGGAAATCCCAAGCCATGGGTAGAATTATCAGTTGATCAGTGACACAGCTGCTGCAGTTGTCCTTATTTCAGACAAGATGCAATAACATATCTCCTCTGCATTTTCAGTGATCCTCTTAAGGATGTGACTCGGGGAAAAGAAGAGAAATGACAATGAAGGAGGTAGAAACACTTATCCACAACTATATGTTGGGCTTTTTATGATGATATCTCATTTAATGCTGTTAGCAATCCTGTGAGGTAGAAAATACTGTCATCATTTTACAGAGGAAGAATCTGAGGTTCAGAAAAGTCAATAATTAATAATATGAACAACAATATTAGTTAACATTTATTAAGTACTTACTAAGTGCCAGGTCCTGTGCTAAGGACCTTGGATTACAAGGATTATTTCAAATCATCCCCATGGGAACCTCTGAGATGGGTACTAGTTCCCATTGGACAGAGGGGAAAATTGGAGCTCAGAAAGCTTGCATTGGGTCACATAACTGAGAGTGTAAGAGTCAGATGGTCCTCACCTTTCACTTTTCATATGAGACACAGAACAAGGTCTCTTTCTGCTATGCAAATGAGCCTCCATTAAGAGTGGGGAAAGCAACCTGTCTAAGCCTACTGTATATAGCCTCCCCATTCCATTTCTAGCTATGTGTCTTGGCCTCAATGACTGCTTGTTAGTTGGTTTTGCAGAATAACCAAGGAGCTGCAAAGACTAGGCATAATCCTTATGAAGACCTTTATTGTTTTCCTCCTCCTGGAATTCCTACCCCTTTCTCTTAGTAATAACACCCTGATTTCCAGTTGGAGACTCACTCTTCTTCCATTAAGAAGGGTGTTGCATAACCTAGACTTTTCCAGTCAAAACTTTCTAACCTTCTGGCTACACGGATTGATTCAGAAATGGTCACCATGACCAAGGACTTTACTGGAAACATTGAGAATAAGATGCTGTCTCTCTGCTGGTCTTAAAAAGATCACTGGATGTGGTTGGAACCAATCCTGGGAATATGGGGGCCAGAATATGAAGAAAATTGCCTGAGAATAAAAGCCTATCTGGGGAAAACAGAGGTAAGAAGACTAAGTTCTTAAGGTGTAGTTGAAGTATCTGGTTTCAGCTTTGTCTAATGATTCCACTAATAAACTTCCTTCTGTCATTTGGGGTGGTTATTTTTTCCCCAGCCATAATCTGGGAAGCTCCTTGAGTTTGGGATTACCAAGGAATGTGAGGGAAAGGGAGAAGGAAATGAAATAGATCAAGGCAAGTAAACTGGGGATTAGTAGGAAGAGAAAGGAAACCCTAAGGTGTGCTTTGTTTTCTACAAAGGTGAAAATTTTAATTTTCTTTAAAATGTTATCAGCTGCCTAGAAGAAGCTGAGAATGTGGTGGCTCCCCAGAATCATCACTATATTTTTTCCTTTTTTTCAGCCATATTTATTGCAGGGAGGTTCCTTAACAAACTGAAAATAGGATTACCACGTGATCTAGCAATTCCACTTCTGGATATATATTCAAAGGATTTGAAATCAGTGCATTGAAGAGATATCTGCATTTGTATGTACATTTAGGCATTATTCACAATAGCCAAGTTATAGAATCAACCTAAGTGTCTATCAATAAATGAATGGAGAAAATGCGGCATATATACACAAAGGAATACTTCTCAGCCTTAAAAAAAGAAGGAAATTCATTTGTAACAACATGGGTGGATCTGAAAGACATTATGCTAAGTGAACATTATGCTAAGCCAGGAACAGAAAGTCAAATAATGCACATTCTCACTTACACAGGAAATCTAAAACAATCAAACAGCAGCAGAGTAGAATGGTGGTACCCAGAGTCTGGGCACATGAGGAGAATGGGGAGATGTCGGTCAAAGAGTTCAAAGTTTCAGCTAGATAGGAGAAATAAAGACTAAGCATTTGAAGTGATGGATATGTTTATTAGCTTAATTCAGTCATTCCACATTGTATACATATGACATCACTTTGTACCTTATAAATATATAAAATTATCATTTGTCAATATGTAGTAGGGAATTTTTTAAAATTAAAATTTACATTTCTAACAAGTTCTTAAGTAAGACTGCTGCTACTGCTCAAGGGACCATATTTTGAATTCCACTGTGCTAGGGTAGGAGTAATCAACAACATAGGGCAATCTGGGACTGGTCACCACCCACCCAGCTCTTTGCTTCTAAACCTAAACCAGCCACAGTGATAAACTGGTGTGGTAATTGGCAGATCACCCAGGGATGGAACCACCGAGTGGGGAAGCTGGCCTGGGGAAAATCTCACCATAGCTGATGGGGAGAAATTCAATATCTGTTTGAAATGAAATCAGTCTGAGTCAGCCTGAGTCTTGCTTCTCTATACATTAAGACAGAGCAAAAAGCTAACAATCTGGAAAAACTGTGCATAGAAAGTATGCATGAAAAGATATATCTATACATATATATGTGTATATATATATACATGTGAATTTATTCTTTGGTATCACCAGAAAGAAACTCTTAATAACCAAAATTCTTTTTGTTTTTATGGTAGTCTTTCCTGAAGAATTTGAAAGTTACTGACAGAACCCATTAATCTTTCAAAACCTCTAAGGGGCTTCTGGGTGTTGCTTGATTTGTCTTTCCAATTCTTTTTTTTTTTTTTTTTTTTTTTAAACAGCAACAACAACAAACCATAGAGATACTAGGTTTTTCTCCATGGTTCTATAAGACAGAAAACTTTTTACCATGTCTCCTACATTGTATGTTTCCCATTGCTTTCAAATAACCCAGCTTGAAAGCCTACAAACCGTATTTTGCAGATCCTAATTTAAATATTTATTTCAGATTTTTTTCCCATGAATTGAAATTTGATTTTTTCACATTCCCAGTTCTCATTTCCACATAATTCTGCCTACTGAATGCCTAATAAAAATGCATTTTACAAAAGCTTCTTTTTAAGGGTTAAAAAATCTTGACACTTATTAGATGTCTATCTTATAGACTAAGAAAAGAGTGACCATCTATCAGAAGCTGCCAGCTTCATCCTCTTTAGAAAAGTTGGAACTATATTCCAGAACTCAAGAGTGTTGAGTGTGGACAGACAATATAAAGACCCAGGACCCAATAATTGGCAAGAGAATAAAATCTACGCAACAGAGAAATTCCTTATGATGAGTTGTAAAAATAATACAATGGATCAAATGCTTTGTACCACAAGGTTTTTTCACACCCTCCAGGGAAATTGCCAAACTTACTTAAAAACGTGGTAAATCAAAGTTGGTTATATCCATCCCCTTCACAAAATTTCTCTCACCGCTTCTAATCTCACACAGATGTGGCAAGAGTATCAAAGATCGGGTTTGACACATTTGGACCTACTTAAAAAGAAAGCTGAATTTTAAAATTTTTTTGAATTTCTGCCACCTACTGGCAACTGGAAGTGATAGAATTGAGCACCGGGTAATCACACTTCCTGGTTGAGGCTGGTTGTGGTCCTCATCTGGGGGATAGCTAATTAACACATGCTTTAACGGGTCTTTAGCACATGTAGCTGATTTAGTGAGAAAACTGTGGATTGAATTATTTGGAGGCTAGTTTCCAGGCCCTGGAGCAACTCTAACCATCCCTGCATGGTAAACCTGATTACAAAGTGAACTTGGCATTTGGGATTCCCTTCCTTGTTGATGTGAATCATATGGCTTCAGTGTTGTTGAGAGCTGGTGCTCAGATGGCCCTGTTGTTTGTACACGTATTGCATAAACTTCACTGGCAAGACCAGTTTGTAGGTGTAATTCTAGAAGGCAGATTGTGTGTGTTTGTGGACTGTGCAAATTGAATCTGAATATTGATATGCGTGGCATCTGGAATTCATTCTGGAAAGTTCTTATGGAGACAATACGTAATGACTTGGAATTGCCACCCTGGTGCACACAGCAGGATAGTGGGGGAAGATCTTTCAGCTTGAATTATTAACTAGTTCTGATGATAATTTTGACAGCCTAAACCTAAACTAGATTCTTGGGTAATCTCTCCAAATCCATCCTTTAACAAAATAACCTACATGCAGCATCATCCTTGTCTTAACCTTGTAACTCCCCTGGTCCTGTTTTGTCATTTCTTGGTGTGACTAACTTTAGTTCAAAGGGTTCATTTCATTCCAAGGGGCAACCAGAGAGGGATCAAAGACTTTACTTCATTTTGCAAAGGCCAGGCTGGAGAGTTTATTACGCTGGGTCAATCTCTCTTTGAAGATTGCTATCTGTGGGTGTGAAACCTGAGTCCCATGAAAGACAGATGCAAAAAGCTCTGGGGCAGCCACCAGACAAGAAGGTGTCATTTATACCAAGATTGGAAAGCAACGTCAGAGATGCTGGAGAAGATCAAAAAGTTGAAGGTGCATTGGACATATGGCAAAGAGTAGCGACCATCTGGAAAAGTGGATATTGTAATGGGGCAGGCAACAATCAAAGGAGAGTTGAAATTTAAAAAAAGAATGAAATGAAAGTAAAAAGAGAAAAGAAAGGAAAGAAAGAGAGAGAGAGAAAGAAAGAAAGAAAGAAAGAAAGAGAGAGAGAGAAAAGAAGGAAGGAAGGAAGGAAGGAAGGAAGGAAGGAAGGAAGGAAGGAAGGAAGGAAGGAAGGAAGGAAGGAAGGAAGGAATTAAAGAAAGGGGGGGAAGGGGAGGGAGGGAATTAAAGGCCAAGAAATACATTGAGTGATAGACCAGTAAGCATGTGGAAAAATAAGGGCTGTTATAGTGACAGAACCAGCTCTAGGGTCCAGCCATACCCAGTTTCTTTTACTTCTGCAAACGTGGTATGCTCTCTGGTTTCTATGCCTTCATGCATGCCCTTCTCCCAGCTGGAATACTGTTCTGCTCCTGACCTCTCTGCATTTTCTTTTCACTGAACCGACTCCTCCAACTTATTGTTGAGATGTCAGCTTAAGTCTTTCTTTCTCTGGACAGTCCAGGAAAGTCCCCTTTAGACCTGAGTTACTCCAGCTCTCATGGTAGAGTGCTTACTTCCTTTGTCATAGGACTTTTCATACTTCCTCTTATTGTTTAACACCTTTCTTTCCTGAGAGCCCTATGCTCAATGACAGTGGGAACTTGTCTGCCTTATTCTCCTCACCACTACAACCTCAGCACCCAGCATGATACCTGTAGTATGGTAGGTTGTTACTTCTCATTTGTGGAAAAAATGAATAAATAAAAACAGCTCGAGGGGACTGGCCAAGGTATTCCTTGTGAAAGAGCATTCTATCAGTTTGCCATTTCTGGAACAAGTTCCTTCCCATTGGGTAAGCAGAGATGAAGACTGACACTATCTTGATGCCTCACATTTTGTAAGTGCAGTAGAACACTATGTCAAAGACACTGGTGATTTTAACAAATCACGACTGCCCTCTCTTCCTTCCAGCTGGATCAAGGCTATTCCTTCAAATAAATCAAACTTTGCTGTCTTTGCCTATGTTTGGAAATGGATGGCATCAAATCCTATCATGTACTAATCAGAGTAGATAAGCATGGTCTCAGTCATCTTCTCCAGAAAATATACTCTATTTTCAAGTGAAATCTCTCCTTAGAGCTCCAACAAAGAGATGAGATATTTTGCTAGTATAGCTTTATATTACAAATTTAGATCAGATCATTTATCAGTTTTAAAGTCAACGAGAGGAAGGCAAGTTGCACTGGTGTTTTGCTGTGTGTTAATGTTGATATGGGACTGTTTTGAATGTGTATCCTTTTGTAAATTGCAGTTTTTAATATAATTTAGAGTATATTATACATATCAAATTTTAGGGAACCTCTGTAGTACTGATTTGAAAAACACCTCTAAACAAGACACAATTCTAAATGTTTTGCCCATATCAACTCTTCTACTCTCCAGAACAACCCCATTAGGCACATACTAATACCCTGACTTTATAGATAAGGACACCAAGGTACAGAGAGGCTAAGTAATTTACTAACTCACAGTTGGTAAGTGGTGTAAACAGGATTCGAAGGCAAAAGTCTGACTCCATTTATTCATTCTTTTAACTAATATTTAATGTGTGTCTACTATGTGCCATGCACTGTTCTGGGCTATAGGCACACAGTGATGGACAAAACACAAAAATCCCTGCCCATGGAGCTTCCTGTTCTGGTGGAGCTCCATTCCAGCATCCTCATTCTTACTCATTACTATTGCACGCCTCTCACCGGTTGCCCTCGGCTCTATGGGAGAAAGGCAGGGTGATATAAGGGTGAGAGTCAGGAAGAGACAATTGGGCTGAGACTAGGAAGGTGAGTAGGAGTTGGCAAAGAAGGCAGGGTGGGAAAGGCCTTGCAGGCACAGGAAACAGAGGGGAATTGTGGAGCGGAGTGGCATCCTCAGCATCATACCACCCTCCTTGTCATTGTCCTAGTCCCGAAAAGGGGTCAAAACCTTTGGTGAAATGGACTGCTGGGGAGCTTCCTATCTGACAAAGATTAACCAACCGGCCCCAATTTCTTTCCTCCTCAGTGTGCTTACGGCTGCCTACCATTGTCCCTAGCCTTGCCTCCTGCCTCCTGCCTGCTCTACTTTGATGTCTAACTAAATCCATTTCCCCAACTCTTGGTTTTCCTGCTTGCTTCTCCCAGCCCCCACCCCAATTCCTATTCCATATACTCTCCACACAAGAAGTATGCAACTCTCTACATACTCACCCATGTGTTCTCAGATTAGATGTGACTTCACTCACTCCTGTAACATTTATTGAGTGCCTGCAATGTGCCAGGCACCGATTCTCGTGGTGAGTCCCTGTGGGAGGCTGAAAAATGGCTCCCCCAAATATATCCGTGTGCTAACCCCTGGAATCTATAAATGTTACCTTACATGGCAAAAATAAACTAGAGATGTGACGAAGTTAAGGACGCTGAGATGGGGAGATTATCCTAGATTCTCCAGGTGGGCCTTAAATGCAATGATATGTATCCTTATAAGAGAGACAGAGGGGGAGATTTGATGCACATGGGAGAAGGAAAGGAGAAGACAGAGCAGAGAGAAACCTGAAGATCCCGGCCTTGTGGAGAGTGACACAGCCACAAGTCAAGCATTTCTGGCAGCCCTCAGAAGCCAGAAGAGACAAGGTACATATTCCACCTTAGAGCCTCAGGGGAGAGTGTGGCCCTGGCTGTGACCTTGGTTTAAATCCGGTGATACGGATTTTGGGCTTCTGGACTACAGAAATATGAAAGAAAAATTTTCTGTTTGTTAAAGCCTCCAGTTTGTGGTCATTTGCTACAGCAACGTCAGGAAACTAACACAGTATCCTTTTTCTAGGTACATCCTGGAATTCCCAAGGTATTCCAATCGGTTCCCACAGCATCCTATATTTTCTCTACTCTACGACTTACCGCATTGTATCTTAACTGCATGTTTCTGCATTGTCTATTAGACCAGAAACTCCATGAAGGCAGAGACTGTACCTCATTTATCTTTATATATCCCCAGCATTTATTTCACATTGTTCTTTGCATATAATAAATGCTCAATAAATTTTTGTTACATGAGGGCAGGCCCTGTATCTCACACCTATAATCCCAGCACTTTGGGAGGCCGAGGTGGGGGATCACTTGAGGCCAGGAGTTGAGACCAGCCTGGCCAACATTACAAAACCCTGTCCCTACTAAAAATACAAAAATTAGCCAGGCCTTGCGGCACATGCTTGTAATCCCAACTACTCGGGAGGCTGAGGCAGAGAATCGCTTGAACCCGGGAGGCGGAGTCTGCAGTGAGCCAAGATCGCGCCACTGCACTCAGCTTGGGCGACAGAGGAGACTCCATAAAAAATAAATAAATGAAATTTAAAATAAATAAATAAAATGTTACATGAATAAATAAACTATGATGAGAGCTTTTACTGTTATTTCATGTTATTTCATTTTTTAAATGTGAAATAGTTTTCTTTTCAATTAGACTGTGAAAACCAAGGTGCGTTGCTCTTAGCTGAAGGAGGGCACACAGGTTTGAGCTCTCATGATTAGTAATGGCTGCCTGGACACCTTGAGCAATTCATGATGTCTGTCATAGATGTGATCATAGGAAGGGGTGATCTATGTACAGTTACTTTGCCATCCCTGACACAGTTTTTGTCCATGAATAAGGGTTTTTATATCTAGACATAAAATGAATGATGTTGCTGCCCTGTAGAATCTTAGCACTGAAGTTTGACATTTATGACTTATCCATGGTAGCAGTGTCTTCTCATATTCTTAGTTCCTGCTGTGAAAACTGACCAGTGTGTATGTTCTTCTTTCATCCAACATTTTCAACATCAGACACTGTTCTAGGTGCTGAAGCTATACAGTCCCTGCCCTCAAAAAGTTTAAAGACTGATTGTGACGATGAACATGTTTTTGATGAATCCAGGTCAGCAGTGT
The DNA here is from genome assembly GCF_049350105.2 of Macaca mulatta. Classification (NCBI taxonomy): domain Eukaryota; kingdom Metazoa; phylum Chordata; class Mammalia; order Primates; family Cercopithecidae; genus Macaca; species Macaca mulatta. The sequence continues at coordinate 37,442,504 of NC_133419.1, forward strand.
GAAATGGGCTACCGTGGTGGCCTGTGAATGGTGTAGTGTGGCTGTGGTGGAGTGAGTGTCTTAGGAGGGAGGGAAGAGGAAGACCTTCAGGCAAAGACCTTGGATTAAATTTGGAAACTGGCTCTTGAGGCACTGACTAAAGGGAGGAGGAGAATTTGCCCACTGTGGATCAGGAGGAAGTGTGTGACTCAGTGGCTCTCCACCTTTAGCTCTGGGTCCCAAAGGAGGGCTGGGCTGTCTGGCTGATCTTGCAGTGAGCCTGGTAAAAATTTAGCATTTTGGTCACTCCCTGTCCCCTGAGCAGAGCTCCGGAAGCAGGATCAATAGGGAAACATCGTCAGCAGCTAAAGGATGCTATAAATCTTTTCAGCCCTGAACGGAACAGAACAGGACTGGCTGAGGCTCTGGGAGGGGCTAAGGCAAAGTTTGGGTTTCCATTCTAATGAGCACTCTCTGCTACTGAAAGCTGTGCTGTTGGAGAAAGACAGCAGGGAGATGGTGTCAGTGATTTTCTATTTTCTGTAGATTATGGGGTGGAAACAAATGACTTCACAGCTATAAAAATGCCCTCTTTTTCAGCAGGTATTTGCCAAAAATATCATATGCATATGTCAAGGTGCTGGGTACCTCCACAAAGGTAAATGCAACCCACCCACTCACCACACAAACATAGTGATGTGGTGAAGAGGACATGGGCTATGGAGAAAAAAAAATGATCTGTGGTGGAGTCTAGCCTGCATTTCAAAAGCTGCGTGATCTTAAGCAAGTTCCATCATTGCTCTGAGCTTCAGTTTCCTCCATCTGTAAAATGAGAATAATATTATTGCCTGTATTACTGAGTGCATGTTAGCATATAGGAACTTAGACATAGAATATAATTAATGTTAATTACACATAACTTTTTCAGGGGAGCTAAGGCTTGCCCTGGAGGCTAAGATGCAAAATCCTAGCTTTGTCTGAGGGACTCTCTTAGGGGCTGAGAGTTGATCCACTTATGGTAAGAGTAGAAAGCACGAGTGTGATTAATATCTGCTACACCTCATTCATTTGTTCAGCAGACATTTGCTGAACTCCTAGAGTGAGCCAGGCATACGCTAGGTCCTGGAGGTACAGAGATGATTGAGTATTTCCAGCTGTATCTTAAGTTCTGTGACAGCAAGGATCATTTCTACATGGTTCATTGTTGTAGCTCTAATACCCAGTATAGATAAGCAGAGGTGGGTTAGTAGGTGTTGTTTCTATTTTTTGTTGATGTATAATATTTTACATATGTATGGAATACATGTGATTTTTTTTACATCTATAGAATGTGTAATGATCCAGTCAGGATATCTGGGGTATTCATCACCCTGAGTATTTATCAATTCTATGTATTGAGAACATTTCAAGTTCTATCTTCTAGCTACTTTGAAATGTACAATACATTGTTTGATTATTTTTTTCTTTGAGATGGAATCTTGCTCTGTTGCCCAGGCTGGAGTGCAGTGGCATGATGTTGGCTCACTGCAGCCTCCATATCCCAGGTTCAAGCAATTCTCCTGCCTCAGCCTCCTGAGTAGCTAGGATTACAGGTGCATGCCGCTATGCCTGGCTAATTTTTGTATTTTTAGTAGAGATAGGGTTTCACCATCTTGGCCAGGCTGGTCTTGAACCCCTGACCTCATGATCCACCCACCTCGACCTCCTAAAGTCCCGGAATTACAGGCATGAGCCACTGTGCCTGGCCAAAAAAATTATTTCTTAATGAGAAATGATGTTTAAGAATTATTTTTAATTCAAAAAAGCATTAATAGAAATAATATCTATCAGAAACTATGCAAGTACAATTTGGTGAAATACTGTCAGATAGTTCTGAAGCACTGTGCTACACTCCCCACCGGCAGTGGATGGTCCTACATCCCTCATCTTCACCTGTACTTGGCACTTTCCAACTTTCTAATTAGTGCCAGTATAAAATGGGTGAAGTGACAACTCATTTGTTTTAATTCATTTTTTAAAATTACTAATATATGTGAGCAAAACTTGAAATACTAATATTTTGGGTTTTCTCTTCCAGAAATTGCCTGTTCATGTCCTTTGCCCAATTCTGTTCCTGGGTATATATTCCAAATAGATTCTCAAACGTTAACATAAAGAGTAGTGCCCAAGAGTAGTCACTGCTGTTATTTGTAGTGGCAGAGAGCTGGAGACAACATAAAAATCCTTCACGCAGAGAGTTAAGTGGTAAAGGTGGCGAATTCATATCCTGAGGTACTGTGCAACAGTTCTAAGAGATGAACTAGATATATGAGTAGTGCACAGGTGAAACATAGAGATATATGCTAAAAGAAATAATACCATTCATATGTAAGTTACACTTCCGTGCATATAAAACACGTGTGTGTGTGTGTGTATTTTTTAAAGATTATATTAAACACATTAGAGTGATTAATGGAAGCAGGTAGTGTTGTCAGGGTACAGAAGTAAAGAAAGGGAACCAGAAAGAATAAAGAAGTAAATTAAATAACAGTCCAGTGATAACATGTCAAGAATGGAGAAGTAAAAGAAATTCAATCCTGTGTACCTGAGATTTGAAAATAATAATATAAAAAATGATAAAAGAGTTGTTAATAATCATAAATATAATGATATAATGCTTTCTACTTCTATGGTTTTTTGAATCTTTCAAAGCATTTTATAGCTATTTTATTTGGTGGTGGAAATAGGGAAGGCAACCTTCTCCCCAGCGTAGATAGAAGGAAATCAGACTTTGATTTTTCCAGGGAAGACGCTAGGACCCAGAGCTTCCCTTGTGAACCTGTCTTTTTTCTGCTACAGTGGATTGGTCAGCTGCTGTCACCAGGCTCCCTAAAGGCTAGTGAAATTTGAATAAAGCCCTTCATTTATCTTTCTTCATGTTCCTTCCTGCCAGATAAAAATGCATATGCTTTAGTGGGCATCCCATTTTCCTACTACATCTCAGCTATTAACGTTGTTCACACATAGGGCTCCCATTGACCCTGGCTTTCTCCCTAATTGAACCCGAGGACTAAAACATCCTTTACAATAAGCACTTCTTTGCAATAGACAGATTTCCTGGACCCATAAAACAGCTTTTAGAAAAGGCGAGCCGTATTTAAGGAAGACATTAATATAGTGCCACAAAATGAGGTTTGCTGACATATGACTCTCTGAATAATTTACTTTAAATAAATTAACACTAGAATTTACATTTACCTTTGAAAGTCCAATTTACTGGAGACACTGAGGATGTGTTCCCTGGAGAATGGAAATAATGAAAAACACCAGCCTTTGTTTGACTGCTTTGCTAAGAACCATAATGGTAAAACGACTTGTTTTTCTGGAGAAATCTCCCTTTTATCAACACTTAGACCCATCTATTGAAGGGCCTCCCCATTTCCCCCAGCAAATCTTTTGTAGCCAACAAGGTGAATTTAGCACCCAGGTGGGGGCAAGAAACGGGATGGTATGGAGTAAAAAAAAAAAAATCAGTATAATTGAAAAGTTAAGAATCATCATCATAATAAAATAGCCAGAAGTTACTGCTAAATTGTTTGCATGTATTATCTCATTTAATTCATGTAAAAACTTGACAGAGGTGGATCTCATATTAACTCCTTTTGACAGATGAGGAAATTATGACTTAAATAGTTTGCTCACAATCACATAGCTAGTAAGTTGTGGACGTAGTATTCAAATGCAGGGAGCCTTATTTCAGAGTCCACACTTAGACTTGTCTTTTAAATGATTGTCAAATTATCAATAATTATTAACAGTAATTTAAGTAGTTATCAAATTTACATGATCGTTATGAAAATTGGAAAAGACAGAAAAAAAATAAAGGAACAGAAGAAAAAAGCACCCATCCTCTTAAAATCTAGGGTTAATTATTACCCAGGACCCTCAAGGTTAATTATTTTGGCATATTCTCTTCTTATGAGAAGACTTGATTTCTGTTTTTTGGAGACTGAGAACATTTCTCTGTGCTTTGGGGTCAAGAGTGAGTAAGGAGTGTCTTTTATAGAGTAGAAAGGTAAAGCAGCGACCTTTTGGCCTGTGAACATGAGGACATGGATTTCTCTGTCCTTTCCAACTGGCTTCCAATCAGAGAGGCTGATGAGCATAGCAGGATGCCTGGGCACATGTGGCTCCAGCATATGGAGCTGCAGTGCTGCCCTGGGCCTGGGAATGACGTCTCCTCCTCATTGCTCAGGGGCATGGAACAGACCTGGCCAGCATGAGAACAGTGACAAGGAAGCCACCTGAATCCCTGGCCTAGAAGTGGTGCCTGTGGTCAGCAGATTCACCCTTAGTGGCTTCTGGCCCCCAGCCAGTCCTTTGCAGGCCATGTCAAGGGAGTTAGTATCTGACACCATCCATATTCACACATATGTGATCCAACAGCACAGCATTAGGGTGAGGAGCTTGGGCTTTGGAATCAGAGCTGGGGTCCAATTCTGGCTTTGCCAAATTAGAGCTATGTGAATCATGGCAGGTTATTCAACCTCCTAAATTACAATGTTGTCAACTATAAAATTAGGCAGTAGAGTGCAACTGTTAAGCATGTGGGCACTGGAATCTGACTCTGTGTTTCCCAATCCTAGCTCCATTACTTACCAGCTGGGTGACTGTGGGAAAACTATTTAACTTCTCTGTGTCTCCATTTTTTCACTGTATTAAAATTAAATAGGAATAATGACAACACCTACTACACAGGTGAAGATGAAATGAGATAGTACGGGCAAAGTGACTAGTATAAATACTCAGAAAACGTTAGTTGTTTTTATTATTACTGTAATGAGGTGATTATAGTACATGCCTTATAATATTGTTGTAAGAATTCTTGAAGTAATATAAATGAAGCACTTTAGAAAATTTATTCTGTTGGAAATATAGTTGCTTAGGTCAAACACCTTGAAGTCTTAATTTCATTTTTTTGCCTCCTAAAATTATTCTACCAGCAAATATTGCCAGCTGTACCGTAAACAAATTTCCAGAATCCAACCACTTCTCATCTCCTTCCCTGCTATGCCCTTGTCCAAACCACCATCGTTCTCATCTGGATTATTTCCATAATAGCTTCCTAACTGGTTTTCTGGCTTCTGTCTTTGCCCCTATACAGTGTATTCCCAATACAGCAACCTTTAGTTGAAATTGTTTTTAGTTTTTTATCATTTAAATTTTTAAGTTTTTATTTTGGAATACTGACTTCTAGAAAAATTTCAAAAAGACTACAGAGAGCTCACATATACCCTTCACCCAGCTTTCCCACAAATTACATATGACAGTGCAATGATCAAAACCAGGACACTAACAAACATGGGTACAATACTATTAACTGGAGTTCTTTTTCAAAGTTCACTATTTCCCCCATGTGTGTGTGTTTGTTTCTGGTCCTAGAAGCAATCTGGGATCCTATGTTGCATTAAATTGTCACTCTTTCATCCTCCAGTCTTTGAAAATTTCTCAGTTTTTTTCTTGTCTTTAATAATCTTTTAATGATTACTAGTTAGATATTCTGTAGAACACCCATAAATTTGGGTTGGGTTTGTCTGTTTTGAGATGGCGTTTCACTCTTGTTGCTTAGGCTGCAGTGCAATGGCATGATCTCAGTTCACTGCAACCTCCGCCTCCCGGGTTCAAGTGATTCTCCCAAGCACAGAGGTAGTGCTTGTTTCAGTGCCTTATCTACATGATACGTAATGTTGTCTTATTGATGATGTTGGCCTTGATCACATGATTTAAAGTGGAATTTACCAGGTTTCTTCATTATAACATTACAGTTTTGTTCCTTTGTAACTAGTTCGTGTATTGGAAGGATGTCTTTGAAAATGAGGTAATATTCTATTCTGTTCAAGTTTTTACCTTCCAAATTTAGTATTCATTGGTGGATCTTACCTACAGCAATTACTACTGCAATGTTCTAACTGTGATTTTTTATTTTTCAATTCATTCTACATTACTAATTTAGATTCTTCTGTAAGGAAGAACTATCTTTCTTCCCCTATTTATTTATTTATTCAATTATGTGCTTATATCACTATACTTATTTTATTCTGTGGATTTAATCAAATTTATTTATTTCACACCTTAAATTTTCCTAGATTTGATCTTTAAGTTGACTTCTATCTTTTTGCAACATATCCCCATCTTTCTGGAGGACATTTGGGGGCATTTCCTTTGTTTCTGGCACCCTAAGGTATCTTCATCTTTTGTTTTTCCTGCCCCAGCCCTGGAAACAGCTTCTCTAAAAAGCCCTTGTTTCTTCCATTGAAATATGGTCCCGCAGTCCAAATCATCCAAGTCAAGATGGTGCTAGATATGCTTGTTAGTAAGAGGGTGTGATTGCATCTAAGCCCCATCAGTGGAGAGAACTAGGAATCATATGTGTGTACACTAATACATACACAGCAGCTTTTAGAATGTCAGTCAGAGATCAAAATCCACCTTTGACTTCTCACTTATCCTGCACAATGGCTTATAAGACCATCCCTAGTTGATCTTGGACCGTCTTCTTCTCTGACCCCATTTTCTTCTATTTTCACTTCACTCTAGCCACATTGTTTTCTTTGCTGTTCCTCCAGTGCCAAGCATGTTCCCATCTCAGGGACTTTCCTCTAATTCTCCCTCACTACAACTCTCCTCACCTAAATGGCTCACTCCCTTAATTTAGGGCTCTACTTAGATCTGCTCTGAGGGATAACCTTCCTTACAACCCAATAGAAAATGACAATTTATCTTCTCTCCACCCCAATATTTCCTATACTCTCTACCTTGCTTAAGTTTTTATCCTGCATTTATCAACATCTGGAATACTATAGTTTCACAAGTTCACGGGGTTTTGTCTGTCTCTCTGTTAGAACATAAGCTCTGTCCTATTCAGTCCTACATTCCTTGTACCTAGAAGACTGCTTATCACACAACACTAAATATTAGTTGCATGAATGAATGAATAAACGGTCAAGAATATGAGCTTTAGAATCAGAAAAAAATCTGTGTGCCAAGTATACCAACTACACTACAAAAACCAGCTGAGGGAAACTGGGTAAGTTTTGTAAGTGCTCTCCCGTCACTTTTATCTTCTGGACAAAATAATATTTAAATCATAAAGGCTAGTTGTGAGAATTAAATAAGACAATGTGAAGTGATCTTTATTGAATAAAGGACTGTTAAGTGCTTGGCAAATAATATACTCAATAAATTGTAGCTATTAACATCATCATCATCATGATTAGCTTTTAATGAATCCAGAACTGGGTTCACCGTGGACTCTCCCCGATCCCTTCTGGGGAGCCATGTGTCCTCCTCCAACCGAGGGGCTTCACAGGTAAGTACTTGGTCTCAACTCCTGCAGCTGTTCCAGAGAGTGTTTTTCCAGAGGGCCTGGGACCACTGGAACATTCTCCAGAGCCCTCAGGCATGTTTTAACGTGCTGCCCTGTATGAGGAAACTCAAAAGGTGTAATTAATTTGTTTAGCAAAAATATAAAACAGGCCCCTTCTAGTTACACCTGGAGAGAACAAGCAGGGAACAAAGAGGGGCCCAAGGTTTGCCAGGATAACACCAGTTCCCTGCAGAGAACAGCTCCATGTGACCCTCCCCCAGAGGGACTAGGCTGGGTTGGGGGACCCTAACCTCACCCCCAATGCCACTCCATGCACTAATTCCCAGACAATCCTTCAGGGCCTCTGAGGGCAGCTGAGAACCAGGAGGGGTTTGGCATTTTGGCTATTACCTGGATCAGGGGCTCTCCAGGGCACCCTCCAGACAGGTTCCCATCCAGGCTTCCCTGTGGGCTTCGGTTTGCTTCGGTCTCTCCTGACGCTGACACAAGGAGAGTGTTTCCGTTTGCCAAATTCTCCCTCATGCAGTTTCCCCATCTAATGCTGAAACGTGTTTGTAGGCTCTGTCACAGCAGCTGTGTGCCAGGAAATGGGCTGAGACACCTGAAGTAGGCCTCCCAGCCATCCATCCTCAGGAAGTAAGAACACTGGCTCCTTGCCATGCAGTGTTGATCCATCTCATTGCAGCCTTAGAAACGTGTGGCATGAACCCTGGGTGGTATCTGGACTCTGAGCGTGAATGAGGAGTCATACAATATACTAGGTGCACAGGACCCAAAGTAGTGATTTTAAAGAATTTCTAGAAGATTTAAGGCAGGAGAGGAGACTGGAGGGAGTGTGTGGCTGATTTCCTAAAGCAACAATCCAGCGGTAGAAAGAGCTGTATGTAAGTTGACATGAGATGCCCAGCATTCCCCTCCCAGTAGGCCACTTGGTTAGCAGTAATAGTACCTACCTTGAACAAATTATTATGAGGATCAAATGAGATTAATGTATAACAAATCTCTTTATAAAGTACTATATGAATGCAAAAATCCATCACCACCACCTCCCCATCTCTAATATATTCTAATCTGTCTGTTCTCTGTTACAGCTCTTTCTCCGTCTCTCTGCACATACACACACACTCACTCATCCCATTTTTCCAGTTAAGTTGTAAAATTGACTGTTCTGAGAATTGAAAACCCAGAAATAAAGCCAACTACATAAAGCCAACTGATCTTTGACAAAGCATACAGAAACATAAATTGGGGAATGGAAACCCTATTTAATAAATGAAATAAATGAAATAAAAAGTTTTCCCAGTTTACTGGGAAAACTGGCAAACTACATGTAAAAGAATGAAACTGGATTCCTGTCTCTCACCTTGTATAAAAATCAACTCAAGATGGATCAAAGACTCACATATAAGACCTGAAACTATAAAAATTCTAGAAAACAATGTTGAAAAACTCTTCTAGACATCAGCCTAGGCAGAGAATTCATGACTAAGACCCCAAAAGCAGATACAACAAAAACAAAAATGAATAAATGGTACCTAATTAAACTAAAAAGCTTCTGCACAGCAAAAGAAATAATCGACAGAGTAAACAGACAACCCACGGAATGGAAGAAAATATTTGCAAACTATGCATCTGACAAAGCACTAGTGTCCAGAATCTATAAGGAACTCAAACAAATCAGCAAGAAAAAAAAAAACAAATAATCCCATTAAAAAGTGGGCAAAGGACATGAATAGACAATTTTCAAAAGAAGATAGAGAAAAGGCAAAAAAAAAAAAAAAGAAAAATGCTCAGTATAACTAATCATCAGGGAAATGCAGATTAAAACCACAAAGAGATACCACCTTACTCCTGCAAGAATGACCATCATTAAAAAGTCAAAAAACAATAGATGCAGGTCTGGATGTGGGAAAAAGGGAGCACTTGTACACTGCTGGTGGAAATGTGAATTAGTACAACCTCTACAGAAAACAGTATGGAGACTTCATAAACAGCTAAAAGTAGATCTACCATTTGATCCAGCAATTCTACCACTGCTTGGTAGCTACCCAAAGGAAAATAAGTCATTATATGAAAAAGACACTTGCACACATAGGTTCATAGTGGTACAATTTATTGTTGCAAAGATGTGGAACCGACCTAAGTACCCACTGACTAATAAGTGGATAAAGAAAATGTGGTATATGTACGTGATGGAATATTACTCAGCCATGAAAAGTAACAAAATAATGTCTTTTATAGCAACTTGGATGGAGCTGGAGGCCATTATTCTATGTGAAGTCACACAGAAGTGGAAAACCTAAACAGTATGTTCTCACTTATAAGTGGGAGCTAAGCTATGAGCATGCAAATGCATACAGAGTGATATAATGACTTTAGAGACTCAGAAGGGGCAGGGTGGAAGTGGGGCTAGAGATAAAAAGTAAACAAACAAAAAAATTACACATTAAGTACAATGTATGCTGCTTGGGTGACAGATGCACTAGAATCTCAGAATTCACCACTATATAATTCAACCATATAAAAAGAAACTGCTTGTACTCCAAAAGCTATTGAAATAAAAAAAAATTAAATGGACTGTTCTAGAGGATTCATCCATTCAGGATTGGTGGTGTTGTTAGTAAACATGTGGGCTTGGTGCTGGACTCTCTGGTTCAAAGCACAATTTTGCTGCATTCCAGCTGAGTGACTTCTGACACATTAGTTAACCTCCTCGTGCCTCAGTTTCCTCATCTTAAAATGCTGATGGCAATGATAATAGCCCCTAGCTACACTAGGAAGTTGTGGGTTTTGAACTATGTTTGCACATATAAATACTCAGTGAATATAAGCGCCAATTTTCTCATATACAAATCAGTGATTTTCAAAAAACAGAAATGTAATCACATTTACTTTATGCGAAAACTACATGGTATGAATCTGAATCTTTCTGTTTTGGTTGAGAAGCTGTCCTAAGGTCGTAGAGAGCCCCAATTAACATTATGAACATAAATCACCATTATGTGAGATGGAGAAAGAGTTGGTTGTTTGAGCTCTTGTATTGTGTGGATTCTGGCTGCCAAGATGAACCTTTTGGGTCACACTCAGTGATTTTAATCTGAAGCTGAAAGGGCCAAATAAGAACAATATTATTGCTAAACTGAAGTCACTAGACAGTCCCTCTTTTGAATGCCTGAGGCTGACATTCAAAAATCTTGTCATTACTTGCGATGTGACCTTTTATGTAGCTGGAAGCCTTGTTTCAAAAAACAGAATTCCATTGGTACACTGCATTTCCCAACGCCAGTTATACGAAACATTGGTTTCCTAGGATGTTAACAGACGTTGCATGAAAAACAAGCACATGTTGCGTGTTTAACTACAGGACTTCTCAGGCCTTTAACATGCTAATTCATGCTATGAATCTTCAAGATTAGACCATTGGACAAAACATGCCTCAGACCATCCTTGACCCCAAGCATTTCTATTGTGGAGTTATAGGGCGTTGAGAAATAGTATGGAAGAATATGGATTTGGAGTCAAACAACTTGAAAAGTGAAGTCTCAGTTCCATGGCTTACTACCTGCTATTGTAATTTGTAAGGCAAAATATTTCATTTCTCCTAGCCTCTGTTCTCTCACCTATAAAACTAGGGTAAAGTACATACTTCCTGATTTGTTACATAGATAAACCATATTTTGTAAAGCAAAATGATGTGTATATGTATGAGCTGAGGATAAAAATTAATGCTGATATTTCTTGCCAACAGGCTCTGGAGGTAACAAGTTTCTCCCACCTCTCCACATCTGTTCTGTCTTATGTGGTGGCCATTAACCATGTGTGCCTGTGTGGCTATTAAGTACTTGAAATGTGGCTAGTTTGTAAATGTAAAATATGTACCAAATTTTGAAGACCTTGTTTAAGTATACACACACACACACACATATCAAATCTTTTACACTGATTACATGCTCAAATGATAATATTTGGTTATAGTAAATTAAATAAAATATATTATCAAAATTAGTTTTACCTGTTCCCTTTTACTTTTAAAAATAAATACACTTCTAAATAATTTAAATCGTATAGTGGCTTGCATTTGTGGGTCACATTAAATTTTTATATTGAAGAGCATGGTCCAAATGGCTGAATGGGGCTTAGAATTGTTCCACTTTCTAGCCTTGTTACCACCTCTTAACTCATTGTCCAGCAACTGCATAGAGCCACTGATTGCTTACTAGGCTGCCCAAGTAGTTATTTGAGGGGCAAGTGGCCTGACTGAATTTCCAGGAGGTGGCCAGCATGTTTCCTGCCACTTAAATGCTCAGCTGGGTTTAGAAAGAGTGAATGAATTTGCCTAAGAAGATGAACAAGCTATTAATGATAGAGAGAGATTTTAAAGTCAAGTTGGGAGACAGCATGATTTGGTCTAGAGTCCACTGTTTTGGTCTGGACTTGGTATCATAACAGCTCTACACTTTATCGGCCCCTCATAGACAGGCCAGCACTGCCAATTTAATCACCAATTGAGAGTATCTGTGTCAACTGGATCTTTTCTAAGGGCTGTTACAGAGGTAAGGTAAGCAGATCATTGGCCTCAGGGGCTTCAAATAGGTATTTGCTTTAAGACAAAGAGTTTCTGGGTCCACTAATGTCAATCCATCCAAGAGGATCAGGCTTCAAGATGTATTAAGTACCTGAATATAGTCCAGGTCATTGTACAGAGTGGGTGATGTGGCAATAGCCAAGATGAGGGCAGAGAAAGGAATAAAGAATTCCGCTAGGGCTTTGACTGTGTCTGTTTCAAGATGTATACCACTCTCTGCCCTCTATATTTGTATGTGTGAATATATCTGATCTCTACATAGCACTGAGGAGGTTTCCAGTGAAGACTCATACTCGTATCTGATTCATGTTTATGTTATCATCTATAATACAGAACCTTAAACTTGAATTCTCTATAAATGTATAAGGAAGTAAGTGAGAAAAAGAGGAAGGGAGGAATGGAAGGAAAGAAGAAAGAAAGGAAAGGAGAGAGAGTGGGAGAAAGGGAATAAAAAGAGGAAGGAAGGAAGAACCAAGAAACACATTATGTTAGAAAATATTAGTCTGAGAGCTCCAGACAGTCCCCCAGGCTACTTCAGGCTCCCTGAGCTTCTCAACTAAAATTAACCATTGAACTTCTGGAGTTGCTCTTACAGCAAGCCATCTCCTTAGTATTTCCTCAAAGGAGGTCATCCATGTTGGATTTGTAAACATCAAATAAGTCCCCTTTTAAATTGTGCTACACACACACTCACACCAGTTTCTCACCATCGTATCATTAAGCTTTGGTTTTTATTTCAACTCAAATAATTGCGATTTTGTTTTTCATTTTTTTACCTAATCTCATTCCATAAAGACCTGAGAAGATTTACCACAGACAGTGACACCTATAATGAAATAACATACCTATCAAATGAGAATCAGACTTTGGGAAACTAGAAATAGAAAAGGTATGCCAGGTAGAGATCAACATGCGAGCTAGACTGTGTGTCACCTGGGGACTAGAGGGGAGCCTTAGATTTGGATCTGAGCTCAGTCAGGTAGTGTTCTGGCTACAGAACTATTTCTGCAAGCCTTTTCTTTACCAGGCATTGAGGTCTTTAAGCCTCCTCAAGACAATTCCCTTTTCTTCCCTGGCCAGCCCCAAAGGACAGACTGGTCTCCCGGTACTACTGGTACTACACTGCAGTGGACAAAGTCAGGAGGAGGGGCAGGAGACAGAGCAGGAGCAGCAATTAAGAAATACCGATTACTGCCTTAATTGAGCTGAGGGGAAGCGTGGGACAGCCAGCAGTGTGGTTTGCGCCAGCATCCTTCCAATAAGCAGTGTCTGTGTGGGGAGGAAGTCTGGGCCTTCCCCTCATCCATTCTCAGCATTCCCATCAGAAGTCCCGGAAGCACAAGCCCAGAGCTGTTGGCAGGGCCAGGCTTGTGTGGGTAGATGGTGTTCTCTGCTACTTACTCCCTGCCAGTCTTGTCTTTCCCTACCAAAGCCCAGGCCTGAGCACGTCTCCTCTTTCCTGTAAGGCCGGTGGCATTCTGGTTGGCAGTGTTTCCTAAGGAACCCATGGCACTGTTGGGAGCCTAATTAAGGCCTTAAACACAGGGGCCATGGAGGTGGCTGAGGACGTCCAGAACTGCTCACGGCAGCTGACTGCAGCTGCCCCTGGGAACCCCATCACAGCAGCCCCAGCCCTGCCCTCCCAGCCCACATCCCTGTTAAGAGGGGTCTGAACCCTAGCCCACTGCCTGAATTAGAGATGATGACGCTATTTTTAACAACCATTCCTCCCTAATGAGCTTATACATCCCTGTTTCCAGTCAGAGCCCACGCAAGGTAGGCGCTGGGCAGGGCCTGTGTCCGTAGCAGCTGGCTCAGCCCAGAGGCCCTCAGCAGCCTCATTATCACAATTCCCAGAACCCATGCAGCCCTTCGTCTAGGAGCTTGTAACGTGTTAGTGGCTTGAGGCTGATTCATATCTTTCCTGCCTAGACGAGAATGGTGCAGGCCCCAGAAAAGCATTTATCTGGCTCCAAATATGTCAGGTACTAGGCACTGGAGAAGCTGAGACCTTGTTTTCAAAGATCTCACACTTGGGGTAGGGGTAGCTGAGAGGAAGACTGTAGGATACCCACAGTTATGATCTAAAATAATTCATGCTGTCAAGCATGTAGCACACCCAGTCTAGAATAAGACAAGTATAACCCAGAGGTCATGGTTGGAGGATTCTTCTTGTTCCTTGAGATACAGATAAGATTGGTCCGAAACTCCCCATTCCATGGCCCTAGACCTGCCCTAGATTTTTGCAGATACATGGAGGACTTACATTATCATTGTCACCTCTGGGCTCCTATATCCATGCGGGGTGCCTGTATTTTACAACATGGACCCAGGGACAAATTCAGATATCTTCCTAGAATTTTACACTGAAACGAACACACAGGCATACCTCAGAAATATTCTGGGTCTAGTTCCAACCCACTGAAATAAAGCAAATATTGCAACAATGTGAGTCACATGAATGTGTTGGCTTCCCAGTGCCTATAAAAGTTATGTTTCTACTATATCATAGTCCATCAAGTCTGTAATAGCATCATGTCTAAGAAGACAATGTACATACCTTAATTTAAACATATTTTATTGAAAAAAAAAAAAAGCTATATTCTGAGCCTTAAGCAGGTTGTAATCTTTTAGCTGGTGGAGGCACTTGCCTCAGTGTTAATGGCTGCTGACCAATCAGGGTAGTGGTTGCTGAAGGTTGGGGTGGCTGTGGAAATGTCTTAAAATGAGACGACAATGACATTTGCCACACGAATTGACTTTTTCTTTAATGAAATATTTCTCTGTAGAATGCCCCGTATTTGATAGTATTTTACCCACAGTAGAATTTCTTTCAAAACGGGAGGAAATCCTCTCAACTCCTGCCACTGGTTTATCAGTTATATTTATATAATATTCTAAATTGTTTGTTGTCATCTCAACAATTTTAATGGCATCTTCACCAGGAGTAGATTCCATTGGAAGAAACCACTTTCTTTACTCATCCATAAAAGCAATTCCTCATTCGTTCAAGTTTGATCATGAGACTGCAGCAATTCAGTGGCGTCTTCAGGCTCCACTTCTCATTCTGTCCTCTTGCTGTTTATACCACCTCTGCATTTACTTCCTCCACCGAAGTCTTGAATCCCTCAAAGTCACCCGTGAGGGTTGAAATCGACTTTTTCCAAACTCCTATTAATGTTGATACTTTAACCTCCTCCCACAAATCACAAATGTTCATAGTGGCATCTAGAAAGGCGAATCCTTTTCAGAAAATTTTCAGTTTACTTTGCCTAAATCCATCAGAGGTATCACTCTAATATGGCAGCGATAGCCTTACAAAATATATTTCTTAAATAATAAGACTCAAAAGTGCAAATTACTCCTTGATCCAGAATGCAAAATGGATGTTGTATTATCAGGCGTGAAAACAAGATTCATACCCCTGTACATCTCTGTCAGAGCACTTGAGTGACCAGCGCATCATCAATGATCTGTAATTTTTTGAAATGAATCTTTTTTTCCCAAGCAGTGGCTGTTAACAGTTTAAAATATTTAGTAAACATGCTGGAATTCAGGCTTTGTTGTTCTATTATTAGATCACAGGCAGAGTAGATTTAGCATAATTCTTAAGGGCCCTGGGATTTTAAGATGCTAAATGAACATTGGCTTCACCAGCTTTGTTAATCCCTGACAAGAGAATCAGCCCATCCCTTGAAGCTTTGAAACCAAGCATTGACTTCTCCTCTCTAACTGTGAAAATATCAGACGGCATCTTTCTCCAATAAAAGGCTATTTTGTCAACATTGAAAACCTGTTGTTTAGTGTAGCCACTTTCACCAATGATCTTAGCTAGATCTTCTGGATGACTTTCTGCAGCTTCTCTATCAGCACTTGCTGCTTCACTTTGCTCTTTTGTGTTATGAAGATAGCTTCTTTCCTTAAACCTCATGAACCAAGCTCTGCTAACTTCAAACTTTTCTTCTACAGCTTCCTTACCTTTTTCATTCTTCATAGAAATGAAGAGAGTCGGGGCCTTGTGCTGAATTGGGCTTTGGCTTAAGAGAATGTTCTTCTATCCAGACTGCTAAAGCTTTCTCCATATCAGCAGTAAGGCTGTTTTACTTTCCTATGATTCATGTATTCACTGGAGTAGCACTTTTAATTAACTTCAAGGACTTTTTCTTTGCATTCACAACTTGGCTAACTGTTTAATTTGAGAGATGTTTCCACAATCCACTTCTCTGACTCCTCTCTTCTATCTGAGGCTCTCGCCTCCCTGCTCTCTCTCAGCTTTTGAGAAACAAACCCAAAATAAAACATAATTTATCTTATTGCATCTTGAAAATAAAGTTTAACTGTGTCATTTTATCATGAAGCCTCCTGTTGCCTCTTATGGTCTCAGTACCTAACAGTCCCTCTTGAAGTTTTCGAGATATTTTCTCAGAGACAGGTCCCTCCCTAAGATGAATTCTATGCTTACTATTCAGGTAGTAATATTTTCATTTTATTACATTTGTTAAGGTGCCCTTCTACAAGGAAGGTTGCTTGCTAATTCTCCTACTAAGCCCTAGAATTCATTGCTTTAACAAATATTTTTGGGGGCTACTTACTCATGGACTGAGTAAGAAGAATCAGCATTGGACAAGACAAAAAAAAAAGAGATTGCTCTCCTCATGTAGCTAACACTATATTGAGGGAAAACGGAAAAGAAATAAGTAAATTAATTCTTTATTTTGAAAACACTAAATTGTAGTAAGTATCATGAAGAAAATGAAGCAGAGAAATGTATTTGAGAATTTCTAGTTGAGACTCCCTAGATGTGGTGATCAGGGAAGTCTTCTCTGAAAAGGTAACATGTGAGCTGAACCCTGAATGACACAGAAAAGCCAACCATGCTCAAGTCCAGAGAAAGTGCAGACCAGTGAGAGGGAAGAGCAAGTCAAAGGTTTCCAGGGAGAAAGAGAGAATGAGGAGAGAGTCACAGTGAGTAAAGGGGAAAATGGTAAAAACTGAGGCCAGAAAGGAAGACAGAGGGCCGGTCCCACAGATATTATAGGCTACTTGTAATAGGGAGGCTTTGAAGAACTTTAAGCAAAGAAATGAAATGAGCTAATTTGTTTATTTATTATTTTGTATTTATTTTTGTTATTGTTTTTGAGACAGAGTTTCGCTCCGTCGCTCAAGCTAGAGTGCAGTGGTGCTCTCTCTGCTCACTGCAGCCTCTACCTCCTGGGTTCAAGAGATTCTCCTGACTCAGCCTCCTGAGTAACTGGGATTACAGGTGTGTGCCACCATGCCCGGCTAATTTTTGTATTTTTAGTAGAGACGGGGTTTTGCCGTGTTGGCCAGGCTGTTCTCAAACTCCTGACCTCAAGTGATTCACCCACTTTGGCCTCCCAAAGTACTGGGATTACAGGTGTAAGACACCACACCCAGCCTAGTTTATATATGTAGAAGATTACTCTGGCTACTGCTTGAGGAATTTATATTAGATGGAGAGACCAAGAGTGGAAGCAAAGAACCAGGTAGGAAGCTATTACTATTGTCCAGGCAAGAGATGATTGTGGCTTTGACAAGGTTGGAAATGAGATGAGGAGAAGAAGACAGATTTGGGGTAAGTTTTAGAGATAGAACTGCATTTTTGCTATTAGTGGGTTGTGGGGGGTGGTCAGCTAGGTCTGCCCAGTCCATAAACATTTTTATTTCAACATCTGGAAGTGATGTTATACATTTAATGAAGGAGATGTAAATGCGATTTACTGAGCATCTAAACAAGCATAACATTACACAGAGAAAACTAAAAGCACTAAAATATGGCTCTGGAATTAACTTCTAATAGCTCCTTCCTAGGAATCAGTTAAAGATATTATGTGAGTTTTTTCTTTTGTTTGTGTTTTCTGGTTTCTTCTAAAATATAAGATCCTTGAGGGCCAGGACTTCTGTGTTCTAATCAGTAATGTATGTCCAGCATCTAGTATAGGCTGCCTAGCAGAAGAAGGTGTTCAATAACTCTTGATTGCCTTTTTTACTCAGTACCATACTGTATTCTTCTGGTAACAGACCAATCAACATCACACTAAGATTACTACTAGTAATAAAATAATATTTATTGAGTGCTTACTACGTACCAAGCACTGTTGTTAGCCCTTTGCATTTAAAGATGGATAAAATCTCCATCCCACTAGAGCAGAACAGAACTTGTGAAATAAGTGCTGTGTTCTTGATTTTAAATACGAAGAAACTGAGGCACAAAACGATTAAGTAACTTGCCCAAGATTGTTCTGCTAGAAAGTGGTAGAGATAGGATTTTATTCTAGATCCTCTTTGGCTTGCATTTACTACACTAGACATTCCCTTTTTTCCTCAGTGCTTTTAATACAAATTACAGGGCATTCTTAGTTTCTTGGGTGCTACAGTTAAAAGTCTAAGCTCCATGAAGTATGGGGTATTGATTGTTACTGAAGCTCACTTTCCTCTGGTCCTGTCACTGTTGGGGTTTTTTTGAATGAATTCTTGCTGTGTCAGCTCCCTATTAGCCTTTTCTGTTCTGCTCTAGTGGGATGGAGATTTTATCCATCTCTAAATCTTGGCAGGACTCAGAACTTCCAGATTGAGGTTGAGCTTGAGGAAAATCTCCCGAATGTGCAGAAAAATGGCCTGCTGGAGACTTCCTATGCATCACTCTCAAACATCCTCTTGGGCTCCAGCTCTGTGGGGTTTTGCTCTGCAACCACATCAGAACCACTAGCCCAGGTCACAGGTGCTCAGAGGGGCAACAGCAACCCACGACTGGGGAGATACTGATGAAGGATGTAGGGAGAAAGAGATGGAAGCTGGGCCTTCAGGGATGCAGAGGGAAACACTGGTCCCTTCCTCTCAGTTCCAGATGTCACCAATCCCTGTTTGCTTTTTATCTGTTTCATGAGCAAAGAGGGTTGTGTTAAAGAATGTCTTTCTTCTTCAAGGACGTAGCAAAGGCCTGGAACTAGTTGCTGGGTAGTGAGTGTTAATGACTAAAGCATGGGACACATTAAGCACGTTGCCTGACACATAATAAATGTTCGATAAATGTTAACAATTATTGTTATTGTTAATATTTGTTAGAATATCATGTTAAAATGACATATTACATTTTTAAGCATAAGTGTGTGCCATCTGTGATAGATAAAACTCTGCCTCAAAGCAGGGTTTGGCCCTAGTTCCTGTGGAAAGCCTGTTATCCTGGGAACTGATTCTGCCATCCATGATAGGGGCTTGCTCTTGGATCCCAGTAACAGGCTTCACAAGAAATGTTTTCTTACTTCATGCTTACAATCATAATTTTACAAGATTGCAGCTGACATTAGAAGTCATTTCTGTCTAAGTTAGGTGGCCTCTGATGTACTTATAGAGCACCTTGTACTTAGACCTGCTCTGCTGGTCCCATTACTGGGATAGAATTAACATGTTAGTTAGCAGTATCTCCCACTAGACTGTCAGTTCTTTGAGACCTGGGACTGCATATTGTTTACTAATATGCACAGGTATTATATCTGGCCCATTTCAGGAGCTCAAAAAGTATTGATTGAGTAAATAAATATGTGAATACCAGCCACCACTTATCTAGAAACTAAATTTCTCCATAAAACATCCTTAATTTGTAACTATGCAGCAGTTTCTGGAATTCTCCAGAAACAGGGAAATCATAGTTTCCCTGCTGCTAGAAAGTTCTTTTTGTTTAATCAATACCAAACTTCTACCCATTGGTACCCATATTCTTTTGTAGACAAGTAAGTTGCATTCCATTCTATTAACAACTCCTCAAATACTTGCAAAGCTCCTTTCCTTCTCTGGGCCTTCCCACATGTTTTTCTTTCTATCAAGGAGACTTTGTCACCACTTTTGGCTTCACAAAAATCTATTCCACTTTTATGTTCTAACTTTAATGTCATTTTTCTAACAACTTCGTATGAACCATGTTCTCACTGTTATTCTCTTTCATAGTCTTTTGTTCATTTCCCTCTCTGTACTTTTCACAATTTATAATTATTTATGTATCAATCAGGACAGAAATCCAATACAAATTAACTTAATCTATAGAAAGAAATCTGTTGCCCTACCTAACCTGGAAGTCATCTTTAGATCCAGAAGTTAACTTGCAAATCCAGGACTCTTTCTCTTTGAATCTCCTAAATTCTGCCTTATTCTATGTTACCATCATTTACTTTTAAGTAGCTCTTTTTCCCTATGAGATGGCAAAAATGGTCATTGTCTCTTCCAGTATTATACCTCTTTAGGGACCATGGTTCCTAAGAAAAGAGTGTAATTGTCTGCCAAGTGACTTATGCAAAACTTCTGGGCATGAACTAAATGGCATATCTTAGATCACGTGGCCATGGTTAAACCAATCACTGAAAGCAGAGGTCATGGATGGACCAGGTCTGGACCACCTGCCCATTTTGGGCTCAGTGGATATGTAGGGAAATTTGTGAGACCAGGACTTTAGGAAACTATGCGCTCCTTTATGAAAAGTAATGGACCATTTCTCAAAGGAAGAGATCCTGGGCAAGCACAAAATATGGGGTTTTTATAATAACCCCTTTTGTTGTTGTTCTTATTAAATACTCATTTTCCCCTCAACTAATACATGCTATATTAGCAGGAGCCATTTCTGTTTCCTTTGTCTTTAGCCAGAGAACATAGCACATAGTGGACACTCAATTTATTGAATGAATTAATGTTTGAAATGTGTCTTCTCTTCTTTAGACTAAAGCCCACTCCCACTCTGTTCTTGAAACCTTTCTTCATATCACCTGGTTTTCATCATTGCCTGAAATTACTATCAAATTTTGGATCAACCCCTACCATGAATGAAGTCTTGGACTTTGGGAAAACAACTCTGAGCCAGAGATTCCTCATCTGTCAAGTGGGATAAAAGATTTCGACATTAGCTTTGGAGAAGATTCAATGAGATAATAAAAGTGCTTTGTAGATTACTCCATATGAGAGTTAAGGTAAAAGTAGTATGACCTGCTAATGGGCTCTCGTGAGAGGTGCTTTCAGATTTGGTCGTCCAGTGAATGCGTGAAAATCAGAGGTTGAAGATTCTTTACATTGAACTCAAATTTAGTACCTCTGGAAAGCTTTCCAAACCCTTTTCTGGTGTTGGCATTGTATTTTTCAAGATCCCACTGCCTACTGGAGATTCCCAACTCTGACCCAGAGATCTGAAAGAAAGGACCATGCTCGCTTCTGCAACATGCAGCACCATGGAGAGAATGGGAAGCCCATGACACAGATTGGCAGGGATACCACAGCACACCTACTGCTTCATAGTTAGTTCTTTGCTTTAACCTTCTCTCTGTTATAAATGATGCCTAATCCATGTAATGAAAGAAAAAAAAAGTCTGTAAATCTTAAGACAGGTTGTTTTTGTCTTGGTATGAAAATAAAAACCCTAATGCAAGAGAGGTTCACCTTCCGACGTAAACATGTTGACTAAATATGTTCAAGTGTCTAAGCACTTAACAAAAGCTTTCCTAACTTGAATCAAACATCTCTTATCACTCTCTTGAAGGTTCTGGTCTAGCCTTGGTGAAATGCTTGCGGTTCCTCAAACTTGTCTTCTATATCTCTGTTCTTTCTGGGTTTTAATGTTCCCTCTGCTGTCCCTTTTTCCTCACTATCTCTTCTTTTTTCTGTAGCTCATTTCTTCCAGGAAGTCTTCCTTGGTCATCACCACAAAGGATAGGTTATGTGCCCTCTTATGTGCTGCTTGTATTACCATCTTGTCAATGAGGGCAGGACCCCTATTTGTCTGTATTTTTCATCCCTCAATTTTCAATACAAAAAGTGTATGGCACATAGTAGGTACTCGGGTATTGTTTTTCCAATAAGTGAGCTCCCAACTCCAGATAACAAGAAGATACATCTTCTACTCAGAAATAAAATTTCAAGCATAACCCATTGTTTGTCCCTCTATCAATCTGGGTCTTTTCAAT
Source organism: Macaca mulatta (assembly GCF_049350105.2). Classification (NCBI taxonomy): domain Eukaryota; kingdom Metazoa; phylum Chordata; class Mammalia; order Primates; family Cercopithecidae; genus Macaca; species Macaca mulatta. The sequence goes on from NC_133419.1 coordinate 37,464,396, forward strand.
AAGGTCATTTAAGAGTCATCATTTTCCACCCACACACATGGAATTTGAACAGCGGCTTGTGACATTTGGAATGGATTTAGAGATCTTGGTGATTATTTGGATGGATTTGTATCATGTTGCAGTCCCCATAGCATGTCAAGCCTTTGATCAATATACAGAGTAGACGTGGGCCAACCAACTGATAGGAGCTAGCAATGGGCCCAGAGCATCCTTTCCTAGGAACTAAGATACATGTGGCCTTTTCTATACTACTTCGGCCACATTCTTGAGTGCTCATGTTCTCTACAATCAGGGTCATGACTTTTTTAGGGATGCTGACAAATACAAACTCACCAGGGAAATTCTAATCATCCCTAAGCTAGCTGGAGCTCTCTAACCATGAGTCGTAACCTTAATAAGTATAAGTAGATGCCATCTGTCCATCCACCTCCGCACGGCTGCACTAGCCCCTTCTTTGTCTGCTCTGTCTGGGAGAGTTGCCAACTTCCTATTAGGGGCCTTTCCTAGAGCAAGGAGAGGGCCTCATGTTTCTCACTAGGTCCAGGTCTTGTCCTTCAAATGAATGAAAAAGCAACAATGTGTCTCACTGATTTGAGGGTACTTCCCAATCTATCCCCTTTTCCAGGGATTCAAAGATTTACACTTTTGAAATCATTCCCTTGGGTTATAGTAGTATTCTACCCAAAGATCCCTGAAAATGTGTTCATCAAATAGGACTCTTTTACTTTCAAGTGATTGAAAACCCAAATCAAACTGCCTTGAGAGAAAATGGAAACATATTGGTTCATATCACTGAAAAGACTGGGGGTAGTGCTGGCTTCAGACAGAGCTTGATTTAAAGGACCTAACAAGTTTTCAGGAACCAATTTTCTTTCTACATCTCTTCCTTTAGCTGCTCTGTGTTAACTTCCTCTCAGCCAGCCCCCTTGGGGGACTCTAGCAGCAACTGACTTCTGTTTCTTCCAGTTCCATGTGTAGCTCTTGTGCCCTTGTGCTCAAGCAAAAGTGGCATAATTGACCTTGATTGGAGGTAAATGTCTCATCCTGGGTCACATGCCCATCCCTAAATGAATCACTGTGATTGGGGAAATAAGATGTCCTATTGGGTTAGGCCTGAGGTCATATACCAAAGGGCAGAGTTAGCACCAAAAATGTGCATGGAGTGAGAGTGTGGCACTAATTGTTCCTCAAAGGACATTCAGAATGCTACTTCTAGAAATAAAAAATAAAAAAGCAAAATAAAATAGATACTGTGCAGCAAAAAACCAAAAAACAAAAATGGCAAAATTTTACCACAGAATGAACCCATGCATCAAAAACCTTAAAAATGTTTATTATTTCTCCCTACTTCACATTCTTTCTCATAGGTAATATTATATGTGTATGAATATATACCTACACATACACACACACATATATCAACACCAGATATACAAAGATTTATGTTCAAAGGCACAGAGATGATCATTGCATTATTATCTAAACAAGAGGGAGTTGGCTACTTATATTATGAGAAAATCAAATAATGAATTGCTAAAATGGTATTTCTCAAGAACATTTCATGGCATAAAAAAGTGATCATAATATAAAAAGAGGTAAATTAAATGAATATAGTATGTGGAAATTATGTTTTAAATACGTATTCATAAAAATATAGACATTAAGAGCAAAATGTTAGCAACGGTTATCTATGTTTTCAGGGTTTTTAAAAAATATTTTCTTAATTTCTTTTACAATCAGAAAAAATAAGCTAGTTCATTTTTAAGGTAAAATGTTACCTGGGGTTGTACAGTCACATTGCTCAGATTACCAACACCAAGCAGGGTTTTGAGGTCAGATAAATTTTGACGAAGAGAATATTTCAAGGAAGGTTTGTTATATAGAGGTGTTCCCTGAAAGGATATACAGAAAAATATTCTGTGAGTCAACTAAAAGAAAGAAGAACCAAAAACCTGGGGCGGGTAACAAGAAGCAGAGCAAAGAGGAATAGCTTTATGCTGGGTGGGCTCAAATTAGTTCTGGGTGGGCCCAGATTATCTTGGCCAAAATTATTTCACTTCAAAAGGCTTCTACAGAGGTGGACATCATCCTTAGCTCATTAGAAAAAGTGATATGTAAAGCATGACTGAGACTAATAAGCCCTGTGATTCAAGGCATGTGAGGGCAGCAGTATTGTCCCATGAGCTTTGGTCATGGGAGAGATTTCTCACAACTTTCCCCAAACCTGCCATTACTCTGAGGAACAGCTTGAACAATTATAGAAACCACAATAATTAGATGCCTTATGCATGTGTTATAAGGCATTCTATACTTTTCAAAAGTATCCTACCTCTTCTGATCTTTAAAAACTCTGTGACCTAGGAAGTACCCATGTTCCCATTTATCAGATAAGGAAGGCAAGGCTTTGGAAGAGAAGAAAGCTTAGTTGGAGAGAATTTTAATAAAGATGTTGGATTTGCATTCAAGCTGATTTGGGGGTATGTTGTGAGAAGAGGGCAGGCAATTTTGTGGACCCCACAAGGTTAGGAGCCTCATGTATAGCCATGCCTCATGGAGCCTACAAAATAAAGGATCGAGTACTCAAGCTCTTCTCGGGAGCAACATTATACGCTTTCTCCTCTCTGCTCCTCTCTACCAGTGGGTCTCATTCTTCTTCAGATCTTCCTCTACTTCATCATCTTGCACATGGCCCAACATTGTCCACCTGCCCTAAAAACTTGGTGGCCTTACAAATCGAGGGGCCACCACCAACCAACCTCTGTGCATCTTAGTTCAAATCCCCAAGGGCAAGAACCTTGCTGACTCAATACAGCCTTTGAATAGGACCAAGATTAAAGTAAGATATTCTGAGACCCGAAATACTGAAAAGATCATATTGCCCACCTCCATGAATAATTGAAAATAAAGACAAGACTATTTCATAAAATACTATTTTATATACTATTACATGTGGCAACGTTTTGACACACACACGCACATAAAAAACCTTTAGAACAGGCATCCCCAACCTCCTGGCCACAGACTGTTACTGGTCCGTAGCCTGTTAGGAACTGGGCCATACAGCAGAAGGTTAGCAACAGGCGAGTGAGTAGTCTTCCTTCCTTCCTTCTTTCTTTCCTTCCTTCCTTCCTTCCTTCCTTCCTTCCTTCCTTCCTTCCTTCCTTCCTTCCTTCCTTCCTCCCTCCCTCCCTCCCTCTCTCTCTCTCTCTCTCTCTCTTTCTTTCTTTCTTGCCTGTTAGGAACTGGACCATACAGCAGAAGGTTAGTAACAGGCAAGTGAGTAGTCTGTCTTCCTTCCTGACTTACTTACTTCCTTCCTTCCTTCCTTCCTTTCTTTCTTTCTTTCTTTCTTTCTTTCTTTCTTTCTTTCTTTCTTTCTTTCTTTCTTCTTTCTTTCTTTCTTTGTCTCTCTCTCTCTCTCTCTTTCTTTCTCTCTCTCTCTTTCTTTTTTTTTTTTTCTTGACAAGATCTTACTTCATCACTCAGGCTGGAGTGCAGTGGTGCAGTCTCGGCTCACTGCAACCTCTGCCCTCCCGGTTCAAGCGATTCTCCTGCCACAGCCTCCCAAGTAGCTTGGATTATAGGCACATGCCACCACATCTGGCTAATTTTTGTATTTTTTGGTAGAGTCGGGGTTTTGCCATGTTGGCCAGGATGGTCTTGAACTCCGAACATCAAGTGATTCACCTGCCTTGGTCTCCCAAAGTGCTGGGAGTACAGGCGTGAGCCACTACACTTGGCCAAAGCTTCATCTGTATTTATAGCCACTCCCCATTGCTCGCGTTATCCCATGAGCTCCAACTCCTGTCACATCACTGGTGGCATTAGATTCTCAAAGAAGTACAAACCCTAGTGTGAACTGCGCATGCAAGGGATCTAGGTTGCACACTTCTCATGAGAATCCAGTGCCTTATATTCTGTCACTGTCTTCCATCATCCCCAGATGGGGCAGTCTAGTTGCAGGAAAACAAACTCACGACTCCCACTGATTCTACATTATGGTGAGTTGTATAATTATTTCATTATGCATCATGATTTAATAATAATAAAGTGCACAATAAATGTAATGCACTTGAATCATCCCGAAGCCATCCCCACCCAACCCCAGTCCGTGGAATAATTTTCTTCCGTGAAACTGGTTCCTGGTGCCAAAAGGTTTGGGGACCACTGCTTTAGGAAAGAGGGAGTTTCTATATATTCAAGTTCTTTCAAAATGCCTCATATTATGGAACAGTCTCTCAACTTCATTTTGAACATAAGAGGACTGTTTAGGGAAGGTATGTTAGGCTATAACTGCCTGAGTTAATGCTGGCATGGGATAACTCAGAGGTTACCTGGCAGAATTGATTTTTAAAAAAGGAGACAAAGAAATTCAACACAGGTTTACTACTTATTATGATAATGAACCCATAATTATTATGAATATGAGCCCATAATTCTAAATGTTCAATATTGCTGTAAACAAGCTTTTTAAAAGTCATTTTAATGTGCAACAGAGTAAGTGCTAACATTGTGGAAATTGTAAATATACACATATGAAAACCTCAAAGATCCTGGTATTATGAAAATGGGTCCTAGTATGCTTAAGATAAAATATCCAGTGACCGGTTATATGAGGATTCAATAAATGCTCTATCACTAACAAAACATGCAGAAATGCAAATGATGTTCTCTAAAAATGAACTTTTTGAGCTTTAAATGCGTAAGGGATTCAAAAAATAGTTCTAGTGAAAACAGAAGTATTCATGTCAAAGGTACTTTTTTGCATAAAGGAAAATAAAACTATTTATTGACCACTGTTCACAAGTATTTACAATAAAGTAAACAATATACATTTACATAACATTCTGATTACTGCAAAGTTGTTTTTCCTCACTTTTGCTGAATCAGTAAAGCAAATACTGAAAAGATTGAGCCTACATGTAAGGAATGACTTGGGATAAGAAAAAAAAAAATGCAGGTCAGCTGGGTGCAGTGGCTCACGCCTGTAATCCCAGCACTTTGGGAGGCTGAGGTGGGCAGATCACAAGGTCAAGAGATCAAGACTATCCTGGCCAACATGGTGAAACCCCATCTCTACTAAAAATGCAAAAATTAGCTGGGTGTGATGGCACGCACCTGTAGTCCCAGCTACTTGGGAGGCCGAGACAGGAGAATCACTTGAACCCGGGAGGAAGAGGTTGCAGTGAGCTGAGATCATACAACTACTCCAGCCTGGCAACAGAGCGAGACTCTGTCTCAAAAACAAACAAACCAAAAAAAAGAAAACCCATGCAGGCCAATAGGTTGGATTACAAACCGTTATTCACACATTTATAGCAGAAGGTCCTAAACTGCCAACCTCTCTAACCATCTGATTAGGTTTCTATAAGCCAAATCTTAGATATTCCATGAATCATAACCTTTTAGTCAAGGTAGCAACAGGGATTTCAACATTTTTGTTAAGGAATGTCCCAATAGAGACATTTTTAAATGTTCACTTAACTTAGTTGTGTTTAGCTAATTAAAACACACTGGCATTTGTCTAGTTTCCTCATCTGGATGGGGAAACCTCCTGTGATGGCAGTGATAAAATTTTTCCTTTTAGGAATTTTGCAAGCAAACCACTGAATTTATAGATATAGATGCTTTAAAATTATCCAATTTAAATTGTCCTATTAATTAGAATCCCTTATTTCACTTGAAGTTTATGACTTCAGGAAAATTTTCAATATAACTTGAAGTGATTAACTCTTATTTTGCTCAGAATAATGGCATCTCAGAAACATGGGTTTACCTGTGATTTTTCATTTTGGTGAATGTTTAAAAATTTACATGTGCATTTTATGTATACACACACACACACAAACAAAAAACCTGGAATGGTCCTTAGGCTTATGACAACACAAGTTCTGATTGAGTAATGACTATGGACATAACCCTCAACATTTAGAAAAGCTGTCCTTTAATGCGGAGGAAACGATATACCATGGTATCAAATGTTCTTTTCTGATAAAAGAAGCAACTACAGGAAGCTTTTATTTATTTGTTCAAAGTAACCAGTGCTACGGATGAAAAAAACAAAAACAAAAAACAAAAAACCAACAACTCTTCCAACGCTACTTTCAAAATGAACATATCAAACTGGATTTCCATTAGAATGTAGTTATTTTGTCACACTAGTAAATAAAAAACCAAGACCCAAATTATATATATATATTTATGTGTGTGTATATACACGTGTGTATTTATGTGTGTGTGTGTATATATATACACACACACATATATATATACACACGTGTATATACACACACACACATATGAGAATCCATATATGTATATACATAGACACACACATATATATACATAAAAATGTGAACAATTATTGAGCTTCATCTTCTGGACAAGCTTGTCAAGTTAGTCTCTCTTCATAAAAAGCAGCTACAATTTGAGGACATTTCATATTCGCCTCTTTTGAGGCCAGCACCGAGTCTGCCTCATCTGAATCTTTCCATTTCATGAGAAACATCAATTCCCCACTGCCGTCTGTGGCACCAATTATTCTTTCAGGATCAGGACCTCTGGCAAATCCTCTTGGTTTGTCAGCAGTGTTTCTTTTCTTCTTTGATTTGCTGTCATCAGATTCACTGTCAGATAAAGATTTTCTTTTTGTACCATCTTCTTTGCCAGCTTTTTGAGAATTAAGAAAGGCTTCAATCAACTCTACACAATGTAAATTTTCTTCAGGTTCCCAAGTATTGTCAGCATCTGTAAATACCTTCCACTTCAGAAAATATTCCACTTTCCCATTCACTACACGTTGATCTAGATCTAGTACTTTTTCCATCACAAGTTATACAGGCTCTGCCCCTTCAAGTTTTTCATTCTTTCCATCTGTTTCTTTCCCATTTTTTGCCATATAGTTTTATTGGAGGCTACTTTATTCACCGCCTCCGAGCTGCTATGGGGTCTCAGGTCTGCAGTGTCTCAGGCCCTGTGCCACTCCAGCTCCAGCCACAACCGAAGTCTGAGGGAGCCTGTGAGCTGCATGCGGGGGGGCGCTGGGGAGGGGTGGCACCGCCCACGCCGGGTGGCCAAGGAGCGGGGCCTGATGTCAGAGATACTTTTGAAGAGTTTGAACAAGAGTGTTTTGTGATCTATGAGAAAGAAGAACATACTTCTAAATTGATATATTTTATATATAATTTATAATATGTAAATATAACTACTTAATGAATTAGATACAATATGCATGCATTTAATTATTTCATCTACATACATACCTAAAAGTTTATCACTCACATTGGCAAACAAAACTTTCTTCTTGACTTTCTCAATGGGAGAGTAGGGAATGACCTCATATTAGGGCACTCATATTCATGCATATACGACAAATATAAATAATTCAAGAAAACTTCTGATTTTTGTCATGACTACTATTTTATTTCTTTTTTGAAATATCAAATATCAAAAGATTTTGAAAAGATTTTGGGAGTATGTTTGTCTTTGATTCTGCTAGTGCACTATGTGTATGCTTGACCTACTTGTTAACTCTTCTAAGTCTCCTTGGGTCTGTTGTCCAAATATTATCCAGTAGCTGAAATCTAGGAGGAATAGGATCATGTGGTACAAAAGCAGCCAATAGACTTCCTCTTCACGATCTGGGATAGATCCTTATCCCCTCTATCACTCTCTATAGGGATTAGAATCTCTTTATCCCAGTTTTTGGCCTCCTTTCTACTCAAGGAGTGCAGTAATAGCAAAATCTCATTAACCCCTCTAAGTAGTGTTCCAGTACAAACACTTGGTGGCTTAAAACAACAGGAATTTCTTTTCTGATAGTTCTGGAATCCAGAAGTCTGAAATCAAGGTGTTGGCAGGATTAGTTCCTTCTGAAAACTTTGAGGGAAGATCCATTCCATGCCTCTCCTAGCTTCTGGCAACTGCAGGTAATCCTTGGCATTTCTTGGCCTGTAGGGACATGGCTCCACTTTTTGCCTTTGTCGTCACATAGCCTTCTCCCTTGTGTAACTACATTTCAAGTGTCCCTTTCCTTTCTCTTATAAGAACACCAATCACTGGATTAGGACCCACCCTAAGTCCAGGATGATCTCATGGTCATTCTTAATTTAATTGCCCTAAATTAAGAATCTACGAGATTCTTTTTCTGACTAAGATAATCTTCACAAGTTCTAGGTGTTAGCACTTGGACATATTTTGAGGACCACCATCCAACCCACTCTACCTCCCTTATTTCCTAGACAGTAATTAACTATTTTTTGATAATGATAGTTTTGAAAACAACACCCAGAAAGCTGCATTTCTACAGCACTTGACTGCTGGGGCAGGCACCTTTTTGATTCGTTATGGAAGTCCGAGCAGTTCCTGGATAAGATAGATAGAGAAAAGAGCCGGGATGGGATTTTACCCAGATTTTTTAACATTATTTTTACTCTGCACTGGGGATAGATGGGGAGCATGGAAATGAGCAGCTGAAAAGGGGAATTTAACTTAAAAATAAACCACAGGCCTGGATTGGATGCCCCTTCCCTGTACTTTTCCTATAATTTACTTGTATTCTTCACAAGACTGAGGTCTGAGAGGGCGGAGGCTGTCTTGTTCACCATCGTATCCCTAACACAAGCCTGATATAAAGTAGGCAGTCTACAAATATATGTTAAATGGAAAAACAAATGAATGAAAGAAAGGAAACTTCTTTAGCACATTGGGCCATGTATCCAAGACTTCGCTTTCACACAGGGTCCTATCTGCCCAGTCCACACTTCCTCTCACTTGAAGTTCTAGATACTCAAGTTTTGAACACTCCCCAAGAGATTGACTGTCTATAAGACTGAGGCACCCAATTCTCCATTTTTCTACTTTTTTTTTATATGCTTTCCATAAAACAAAAATTAAAATGGGGCTAAGTCAAGAAGACTCCTCATTAATGAAGTCCTAGATTCCCAGATACATATACAAAGAAGAGTCAAATGTAAAGTGCCTCTGTAAAACTTCTAACAGAAAGAAACAATTTTATTAAGGAAGCTGTCCTGGGGTGTGTGTGTGTGTGTGTGTGTGTGTGTGTGTGTGTAGTGAGGGGTGTATTCCTGAATATCAAAACTGAGAGGCCATAGGAGAGATGTATTTTCTAGAAAATCATACTAGAAGTTCAGGTCCCAGAAGATAAGATCAAAGTTCAGTCTCACTGGCCTCCCTCCCTCTTCTGTGACCCGTTCCTCCATGGCCTTGACATGCCTTTGCTATTAATTAATGTAATAATTAGTACCTGAGCAGTTATTGGATAAGATAGGTAAACTTATCCATCCCTCCTAGAAGTATTCAAAATTTGATAAGATAGGTCAATGAAGGCCCCATAGCCTTCCAGCTGCAAAGGAATCATTCCTTGTCATTCCTCTGAGTAGCAGTGGAAGTGGGGGTGACAAATATATTTTCCGTGCCATCTGGGTAGACATAGACTCTGCCAATTTGCAGGATCTGTGCAGATATGGACTCTGCCAATTTGTAGGGCCAGCGTTGGGAAACAATATTCTCTCTTCTCTTCTCTTCTCTTTTCTATCTCCTTCCTTCTATGTCTAAATCAACAGTCGCTAGTTTCTGCTATGCTTCTTCACGACATTTTATTCTGTAAATACTTCCTGCTTAATCCAAAGATGATTAGACAAATCAAACATGACTTACCTTTCTGGCTAATCTCATCAGAACGCATTCCAAATTGAGCAATTAAAAAATGGCACTCAAATTTTATCTCAGTTGTCTTCTTCCCTATAACCTAGTATAGTTCTGGGCAGAAAGGAGATTCTCAATTTATTCTTAATGTATTGTAAGAAATTAGATTGTCTCTAAGATAAGCAATGAGTTTAATTTAAGTAAATTGTAATTAAAGTAGAGAAAAAGAACATATTATTTGAAGAAGGATGGTTCTAGGCTCAACTTGGAACCACAAAATAGTCTGTCACTTTGGGGAAAATTATATAAATTGATTTTCTCATCTGTAAAATGGAGGTGTTAATAAGTAACTTACAGGGTTGTGGCAGGTCTTGAAAGAAAAAAGAATATATGGGGCTGGGTGCAGTGGCCTGTAATCCCAGCACTTTGGGAGGCCGAGGCAGGCAGATCATGAGGTCAGGAGTTTGAGACCAGCCTAGCCAACATGGTGAAACTCATCTCTACTAAAAATACAAAAATTAGTTGAGTGTGGTGGCGCACGCCTATAGTCCCAGCTACTCAGGAGGCCGAGGCAGGAGAACCACTTGAACCTGGGAGGTGGAGGTTGCAGTGAGCCAAAATCATGACACTGCAGTCCAGCCTGGGCGACAGAGTGATATTTCATCTCAAATATATAATATATATACATATTATATATTATATATAATTATAAATATACACATATTTTATATTTACATGGTTATATACATATTATATATCATATACATATTATATATAATATATTATACATATATTATATATAATATATTATACATATATTGTATATAATATACATATTATATATTGTATATAATATATTATACATATTATATATTGTATATAATATATTATACATATTATATGTTGTATATAATATATTATACATATTATATGTTGTATATAATATATTATACAGATTATATATTGTGTATAATATATTATACATATTATATGTTGTATATAATATATTATACATATTATATGTTGTATATAATATATTATACATATTATATATTATATACATGGAAAATACCTGGCACATAAAAGCTGTTCGTTAAATATAAGCTATCTTTCCTTCTAAGCCCTGAAACTGTTTTGATATTGAGTAAGAGATTTTTTTTCCCCATAATAAATGTTACATGTAGACATATTTACTCCAGATTTCAATACAGCTGTATTCAGACCCAGACTTGTTTAAAATATCGAAAAAGGAGCATATATGATTTTCAATATGGGCTTATGCTGTACACGTAAGACTTGGGCATTTGACTGTATGTAAATCGTATCTAAAAATTTTTTTTCTACTCTCTCACCTCCCAAAATAGTGGGATCATGTTTCTATTCTCTGGAAGGCCCTCTGACATCCTATCCGAGCCTCCAGCTGCAGATATGCCCCAGCTGGGAAAGGTGAAGACAAGGTGCTTAAACGTTTATGTACTGCATTTCCTCAATTATAAATCCACATTTTCTCATTTTAGTATTTCCGGAGAAGCAACTTATATTCAATGTACATTTGATATAGTGTTTCTTCTCTCCACTGCAGCCTCAAGCCACTCACCCTTCTATTCTCTGGAAAGTTACTCTTAAATTAACGGTGTATCTCTGGAATTTGTAACACATCTTGGAAACAACTTGCATTTGCCCTCAAGGAGCCAATGAGCTAGTTATCTGCTACCTGAATGTAGATAATCTAAGAATAAATAGTAATGAATACATTTTGAGCGTTTTCTAGCTGCCAGGAACTGTTCTGAGGTGTTATGTATATGAATTCACTTAAGGCGCAAGACAAAACCCATTGTAATGGTAAGATCATTAACCCCATATTATAGATGAGGAAAGTGAGACTCAGAGAAATTAAGGAGCTTCCATAAATTCAAAATGTGTAAGTGGAGCCCTCACAACATGGTGAAACCCCATCGCCACAAAAACAAAACAAAAAAACGAAAATTAGCCAGGCATGGCGGTACATGCCTGTAGTCCCAGCTACTCAGCAGGCTGAGGCAAGATAATCACTTAAGCCTGGGAAGCAAGGCTACAGTAAGCCAAGATGGTGCCACCGCACTCCAGCCTGGAGGACAGAATCTCACACAAAATAAAACAAAATGAAAACAAAAACAAACAAACAAAAAACCAAAGTGTGTAAGTGGGAGATCTGGCATTTGAGTTCAGGCAATCTGGCTCCAGAGGCTATGCCTTTTACCACCACATCTCACTGCCTCTCTAAATGAGATAATGTCAGTAATAGGAAAATTTAAGTGTATTTATCAAAACCTGTAAATCAAAAATTCTAAATTCTAAGGCCCCCCAACCATCTGAATGGACCCCTCCTCTCAGCCAAGGGCATTCAAAAGTTAACCTGCAAAACTTGTTCAGGCCATGATGGGAAAGGGGGAGTCAAACATGCCTCATTATACCCTCCTCCCTTTTGGATTTTAGGAAAAGCCAACCAGCATTAACATCAACACAGACCTTAAGTCTGATAAGAAACATTTAGAATCTATTCTCTCTGAAGCCTGCTACTTGGAGGCTTCATCTGCATGATAAAGCCTTGGTCTTTACAACCCCTTATCTTAACCTAGACATTCCTTTTTATTGAAAATAACACTTTCAACCAATTGCCAATTTTAAGTCTACCTATGACCTGGAAGTCCCCTCACACTTTGAATTGTCTCACCATTCCAGAACAAATCAATGTAAATCTTACATATATTTGATTGATGTCTTGTGTCTCTGTAAAATGTGTAAAACTAGGCTGTGACTCAACACCTTGGACATGTGTTCTTAGGATATCTCGAGGGCTATGTCATGGGCCATTGGTCACTCATATTTGACTCAGAATAAATCTCTTCAAATATTTTACAGAGTTTAACTGTTTTCATCAACAAGTCCATTGAGTGCACTGAGAACAAGGGAGTGGCACGTCATCATTCTGACCCTTGGGGGTGAATTGTCTTGGAATACACACACATGAAACCTAAACGTGAAAAATGTGGGGCTCAGAAAGCACCTTCCATATCACAGTGTAACTCTAGTGTGGCTGAGTCAAGAGGGGCTCTGTGGAGGACTCCATTCATGGACTGGTCACATTACTGGAAAGTGGCCTTGAGGGCCACCTCTGAGTTAAGAGGGGTGTGTGTGTGTGTGTGGAGCAGATAGTAGTCAGTTGGCTCCAGCTACCCCTTCCCACTGCCACTAGCAGAACCCAGTCACATCCCAATCTGACTTCAACCAGAGAGGTCCCATTTTTAGTTGACCTGCTCTTGTCAAACTCAGCAAAGATTTTCATCCTGTCAAGTCAATTCTCAGTCCTTTCCTTAACTTGTCTTTTAGCACATGCCTCCATCCTTGACCATCCCAGCTGGGAGTGACTATGTTTGGAGCTTCCATGGCTATTTCCTATAGTATTGTGGTACTTATCACAATTACCAGCTCTGTGTAAATGTGTCTTACCAGTAAAAGTCCCCCACTGGACCCTAAATTATTTCAGGGCAGTAATACCATTCACCTCTGTGCCCCCAAAGCCTGGCACACAACTGCTGCTCAAATGCTCAATGACAGTGGTTGGACACCTGGTATATTAGTCCCTTCTCACACTGCTATAAAGAACTACCAGAGACTGAGTAAATTTATGAAGAAAAGAGGTTTAATTTACTCACAGTTCTGCAGGCTGAACAGGAAGTGTGGCTGGGAGGCCTCAGGAAACTTATAATCATGGTGGAATGCAAAGGGAAAGCAAGCACATTTTACCATGGCAGAGAAGGAGAGACAGAGAGAGCAAAGGGAGAAGTGCCACACACTTTCAAACAACCAGATTTTGTGAGAACTCACTATCATGAGAAGAACCCCTCACAGTGATTAAGTTACCTCCCACCAGACCCCTCCTCCAACACTGAAGATCATAATTCAACTTGAGATTTGGGTGGAGACAAAGAGCCAAACCATATCATTCTGCCCCTCCCAAATCTCATGTCATTCTTACATTTCAAAACACACTCATGCCCTTCCAACAGTCCTCCGAAGTCTTAACTCATTCCAGCATTAACCCAAAAGTCCAAGTCCATAGTCTCATCAGAGACAAGGCAAGTCTCTCCTGCCCATGAGGCTGTAAAATCAAAACCAAGTTAGTTACTTCCAAGATACAATGGGAGTGCAGGCATTGGTTAAATCCTCCCATTTCAAAATAAAGAAATTGGCTAAAATAGAGTGCTTACAGGCCCCATGCAAGTCCAAAACCCAGCAGGGCAGTCATTGAATCTTAAAGCTCCAAAATAATCTCCTATGACTCCATGTCTCACATCAAGGGTGCGCTGATGCAAAGGATAGGCTCCCAGAGCCTTGGGCAGCTCTGGCTCTGTGGCTCTGCAGGGTACAGCCACTGCAGCTGCTCTCATGGGCTGGTGTTGAGTGCCTGCAGGTTTTCCAAAAGCACAGTGAAATTTGTCAGTGGTTCTACGATTCTGTGGTCTGAAGGATGGTGACCCACTTCTCACAGATCCACTAGGCAGTGCCCCAGGGGAACTGGGGGAAGCAGACATGTTTTACCATGGCAGAGCAGGAGAGAGCAAAGGCGGAAGTGCTACACACTTTTTTTTTTTTTTTTTTTTTTTTGAGATGGAGTCTTACTCTGTCGCCAGGCTGGAGTGCAGTGGTGTGATATCAGCTCCCTGCAACCTCTGCCTCCTGGGTTCAAGCGATTCTCCTGCCTCAGTCTCCTGAGTAGCTGGGACTATAGGTGCGTGCCACCATGCCTAGCTAATTTTTGTATTTTTAGTACAGACGGGGTTTCACCATGTTGGCCAGGATGGTCTCAATCTCGACCTCGTGATCCACCTGCCTTGGCCTCCCAAAGTGCTGGGATTACAGGTGTGATCCCCCACACCCGGCCTGTGCTACATACTTTTAATCAACCAGATCTCATGGAGAACTCACTATCATGAGAAGAGCAAGGGGGAAATCCACCTCCAAGTTCTAATCACCTCCCACCAGGCCTCTCCCCAACCCTGAAAATTATAATTCAACAAGAGGTTTGGGTGGGAACACCAAGTCAAACCATATCACCTGAGTTCTTATCATCTTCTGCCACTAAACCTTAGGCAAGTCACTAGACTTCTATGCCTCAGTTTCTCCATCTGTCAGGTGACTAGAAACATTGTCTAGCATATAGTAGGTACCCAACAAATACTTTTGGATAAATGAATGAATACATTAGTGACTATAAACATATATCTATTTCTACCTGCAAATAAATTGAAGATTAAGTAGGCTACTGTGGTCAAAAGCCTGCTGGAGAACTAATAACTATGCAGTAAGCATCAAATATTTTTTAATTTCAGAATGTAGTAGGTATGACCAAGATGCCTAACAGAATGGCTATTGCAGTATCCTAATATGACTCCCAATGATCTCCATCTCCTTGTATTCATACTTTTGTGAATCTGGGATGAACTGTGTGATTAACAGAATACTGCAGAAGTTACAGTGTGTGATGTGTGTCTGCCAACACGAGATTAAAAAAAAAAAAAATGCATGGTCACCTCTACCTTGGGTTTTGCATTGCTTCTTCTGGGGAAAGCCAGCCACCATGTCAGGAGAAGACTCAGCTCTGTGGAGAGGCCTAGAAGAAGAGAAACTAAGACCTCCACCATCAGCCAGTATCAGCTTGCCAGCCACGTGAGGGAGCCACCTTAGAAGTAGATCCTCCGGCCTCCATCAGGTCTTAGAGCAACTGCAGCCCCAGCTGACATCTTGAGTGTCACCTCATGAGAGACCCTAAGGAAGATCATGCACCTAAACTGCTCCTCAACTCCTGACCCAAAGAAACTGTGAAATAGGATAATTTTTTTTTTTTTTTTTTTTTTTTTTTTTTTTTTAGATAGAGTCTCGCTCTGTCACCCAGGCTGGAATGCACTGGCGCAATCTCTGCTCACTGCAAGTTCTGTATACCAGGTTCAAGCCATTCTCCTACCTCAACCTCCCAAGTAGCTGGGACTACAGGCGCCTGCCAGCACGCCTGGCTAATTTTTTGTTATTTTTAGTAGAGATGAGGTTTCACTGTATTAGCCAGGATGGTCTCGATCTCCTGACCTCGTGATCCGCCAGCCTTGGCCTCTCAAAGTGCTGGGATTACAGGCGTGAGCTACCGCGCCCAGTCAAAAGAGGATAAATTTTAATTGCTGTTTTAAGCCACTAAGTCTTGGGGTAATCTGTCATGCAACAATAGATAACTATTATAAAGAAAAAACATAACCACCCCCAAAATGGTAAGAATATGAAATGAAGCACACAGAGGTCTTAATATGTGGTAGTCTATTTTACCCATCAGAGAATCTTCACAGTATAAGAGAAATCATCCATGTCAGCTGCTGGATACAGGTGGCCCAGGAAGCTTCACAGTGGGTACAAGTTCAATTAGAGGTAGAGAACCCTGACTGAGCTGGTTTGAGAATATGCTCTGGGCATGCACTTTCTGCCTCCACTCCCTCTCTCCCACAAGCCCCCAGTGGAGAATAATGACCTCACAAAGTGATCTGAAGAAATAGAGGATACAGTGCCAGCCCCTCAGAAAGCTGAGCCAAATTTCTTGCATTGGCCACAGGGCTGAGATAGTCCATATAGCAACTTAATGAAAATAAAGGAATGTACCCCTTCCTCCCTGCAGGTACAGCCCCACTACAGGGCACTGACACAAAGAACAAAATATGGCCTGGGTTTCACTCCCTGTGGCCCTCCTGGTTGTCATCCTTCTGCAGGGCACAGCCAGCCCCTAGACTGATTATATTGATTGACTGGTGCACCCAATTTTGACGCTTTATCCCCAAGCCCTTCTCCCTTACTCCACCATCTCCTACAGAGCAAGTGAGTGATCCACAGACAGCTCCCAGACTTTGTGTCAGCACTTGGAGAAGGGTGGAGGCACGTTCTGCCCACACTAGAAGCAGAGTAGGCACTGCAAAGCAGAGCACACAGCCTCGTGCTGCCTGGGACTATGCCAGATTTGTGAGCCCTGGCTCTGAGGGGCAGCCTTTATTTTTAGCAGGTAATCAGCCCTCGTTTTGTTCCTTTAGGCGAAGCCCCACCCTTGTCTAAAGGGCCCATGTAATTAGTACCTCTCTAGCTCTAATTCCCTCCCTAACTGCCTGTAATTATCATCCAGCTGACCTTTGTTCCCTTAATTGCTGTTTGACTCCTGATCCCTGAATACCACTCTGCCTTCTAGCCCTCCCCTCCGTTCTGACTCAAGGACCTATTGTATACGGTACAGTATTTGTTTTTACTCACCCTAGGGAGTCTTTGGAATCCCCACTTCTCTGCTATTTGAAACACCTCTTCCTGAAAACAACTCTCATTTGCAGAACACTACTTGAAACTACTTTCTCCTGCTTAGCGTTGCCGGCTTCTTAGAAATCATGTTTCAAGCCAAGAGAATGAGTATTACCAGACTCCTTTTATCGGAGAGAAAATGGAGGCATAAAGTAACTCAGGGACTTGCTTATTATTGTGCAGCTAGTTACTGATGGAGGAAGACCATATTGCAAGGGAAAAGCTATTTGCACTTGACACTGTATCCTGTTGCTTCCCTGCTTCTCCCAGTTGGAGAAGTTGAACTGCCTCAATGATTCTAGTTTCTGACCTGTACTCTCTTACCACCAGTCATGCCACTTACACTTGTTTCTAATCTCAACTTTGAGTTTTCTGAATTTGAGGAGTCCTTTTACCCTCTCACCTGCCCCAAAATACTATATAATAATAGTAAAAAGTATCGTTTTCTGATCAACTGTCATTCATCAGGTATCATTCTGAGGTCTTACACAGAAGATTTCATTATAACCTCCCCTCAACTCTATGAAGCATTACTATGTCCATCCCCTCTTCATATTCAGAATCTCTACTCCAGCTATTGCTATTGCTCCTCCATCTCTGCATTTTCAACTTTTCTCACTCTAATGGGTCATGCCCATCAGCAAGCAAATGTGACTATCTCCCATCTTCAAAAAATGACCTTTTGACTTACATCCCTCCAGTGATGACCTGTTATTCTCTTTCCACTTACAGGGCAATTTCTCAGAAAAAGTAGTCTGTATTTTGTATGCCAATTTCTCCCCTCCATTTTCCACTGAAGCCATTCCAAATCGTCTTTTCTGCCTACCACCCTTTTGTCAAGGTCATCAATGGCTCCCATGTGGCTAAAGCCAATGGTCAATTCTCACTCTTCATCTTACTTATCAGCATAATTGGACACAGTTGATCTCTCCCTTCTTTTTGACACACTCCTAGACTCCCAGGCTTTCAAGACATCACTCTCTCTTGCTTCTCCTACCTCTGTGGTCATTCGTTTTTAACATCCTATGCTGAATCCTCCTCATCTCCCTAGCTCAAGATTTAGATCTCAGTTTTCCCTTTCTATCAGTGCTGACTCCCCGGGTCATCCCAAGTCTCGTGGTTTTATATACCATCCACATGCTGATAACTACCAAATTTTCATTTCCAGCATTGACCTTACCTATGAACTTCTATGACATGCCCCCTCCCACTTCACCATTAACCACAAGTAAAAGCTACCTGAGACCTCCCCAGAAGCCTAGCAGATGCTGGTGCCATGCTTATACAGTCTGCAGAACTGTGAGCCAATTAAACTTCTTTTCCTTATACATTATCCAGTCTCAGGTATTTCTTTATAGCAATGCAAGAACAGCCTAACACACTGGGCGACATTCCTTTCTGAGTATGATCTGATTATGTTTCAGGCTGACTGATACTTTTACTATCTTGGTCTAAGAAGCCAGCACTGTTGCCTCTATCATTAAATAGAAACCTAACTGCTCTCTCCTTTTCTTTGCCACCTCTTCACATAGTTTATACACCACAGGACAGCCAGACCATGACAGCCCTCTGCTTTAAACCCTTTAATCATCCCATCTCACTCAAATTCCAAAGTTCTTATTAGGTCCTACACAGCCCTATATGACCTGGCTCTGCAGTATCCCTCTGAGCTCACCTCGTATTACTCTCTCCTCTGCTCAGTCTGCTCCAGCCAATTTTTTTCCTTGACATATCAAGCAAGTTCGGTCTCAGGGTCTTTAAATTTACCATTCTCTCCGCTTGCATGTATCTTTCACCAGGTATCTATATGGCTTTCTCTTTTGCTTCATTTAGGTCATGGCTTTAACATTACCTTACTCTGGCCTTCTTTGGCCACTGTGACAGACATGAAATAGGCCCTCATGATGCCCACCTTCTAGTGTCCATGCCCTTGTCTAATCCTTCCTGTAGAGGGTGGGTGGGATCTGTGACGTGCCTACAGAAAATGGAATATGACACTACTATGATTATATTACATTAAATAAGACTCCATCTTGCTATCAGACTCACTTTAGAGACTAGTTCCCTTGCTGGCTTTGAAGAAACAAGCGTCTATGTTAGGAAGTCCAGTGGCAAACAGCTAACGGCAGCTTCTAGGAATTTGAAGGGGACCTCTGACCAGATCAACAAGAAAACAGAAGTCTCAGTTCTAGAGCAGTAAGTAAATAAATTTTACCAAAAATCAGAGTGACTTTAGAAATGAATTATTCCTCAGTTGGGCCTGCAGATGAGAACACAGCTTGACTGATACCTTGATTGCAACATTAGAATACTCTAAGTAATGGACTCATCTAAGTCATGTGTGGATCTTTACCCATATAATCTATAAGATAATAAGTGTGTATTTTTTAAGCCATCCAGTTTTTACTAATTTGTTGTGCAGCAACAGATAACAAATACAACCTTCATATGAAACCTCCTTCTCCATCATCTCTTTTCTCTTCCCTTGTTTTATTTTTCTCTATGTTTACCTTCATCTGATACTGAAAATTTTTTACTTGTATATTGACTTATCATCTTTCCCCTCCAGCAAAATCCAAAAGGATTCATAACTAAATCTCCAACCTTAATGCCTGATTTATGACAGAAATTCAATAAGCATTTTTAAATGAGTGTGTGAACGAATGAATGATTTTCCAGTAATAATAGCTACAGTTTTATGTGTACCATAGCTCAGTGCTTCTGTGGTAAATGACCCAAGCTTTTTTTCCTAATACATCATAGAGCAATTCTTTTGTAAAGTGCAGCTAAAACAAATTAGTACAAAAATGAAATAAAATGAAGCCAATTTTAAAATTATTAGATTCAACAGACATAAAATTACTGTCAAATTGCTATACAAATTTCTAAATGCATACTATCAATTTCTATATTTATCTCATTGCAGATCTGTAACAATCCTAGGACAGGTCCAGGGAAATATCTGTTGTCCAGGGAATATACTGGTCCAGGGAAAATACTTTGTCACTACTGAGCAAATAGCCAAGTCTTCTCAGATTA
Source organism: Macaca mulatta (assembly GCF_049350105.2). Lineage (NCBI taxonomy): Eukaryota > Metazoa > Chordata > Mammalia > Primates > Cercopithecidae > Macaca > Macaca mulatta. The sequence continues at coordinate 37,484,460 of NC_133419.1, forward strand.
TTTTTACCATTTTTATGTGTTCTTTCTCTTAACTTGGGTGTGCCCTTCCTCCCAAAGCCTGTACCCATGACTCTTCTGAGACTATTGGAACCCAGTTCCTCTGTAGCAGATTGGGATAAGGCAAAATCCAGAAATCTCCTGAGATCAGACTGAAGCTACCTTTTTTGAAACTTTGCCTGAAGTTATAATCTTGCTAGGCTACTTCTCCTTCCCTGTTCAGCTTCTCTTCTTCCTTTATTGTTTCTTCAGGGAATACTTAGTTAATAAATCACTTGCATACAAATTCTCATCTCAGGGTCTAGCAGACCTATGACAGGCATTGTACTATTACACAATGATTATAATGAGGCAAGTCTCTCATTGATCATTTATAGATGGTGTAACTAACATACCAGTGTGGAAAACATTTCAAATTTGTCGTATTATGTATAGTTTACTTTAAAACACATCAGCGTAAACGTGGTGACAAGTATGTAGGTAATTAGCTAACTAGGAGTGGTCAATTAAACAAATGAAGTACCCTAAAGGGAATTCATAATCTAGAATTCGTTAGTTTGCATTTGAAGGAAGCAAATCAATAGTACTAGAAAGGTAATGGTAGAGAATTTGTTAATTAGCATGAAAAGTGTTAGAAATAATTTGTCACCTGTGAAATGAGTGTTGTTTAAAATTTATATTTAGCTAACAGTCAGCCCTTCTTATGCAAAGATTCTACACCCTTGTATTCAAACAACTACAGATTGAATTTTTTTTTAATGGATGGTTGTGTCTGTACTAAACACGTGTAGACTTTTTTTCCTTGTCACTATTTCCTAAACAACACAGTATAACAATGATAGACATAGCATTTACATTGTTTCATGTGCTATAAATAATCTGGAGACTAAAGTATATGGAAGGATGTGCATAGGTTATATGCAAATACTACATCATTTTATAAAAGAACTTGAGCATCCATGAACTTTGGGATCCTTGGGGAGTCCTGGAACCAATCCCCCATGGACACCAAAGGACAACTGTGTGATAGTTGTGTACAGGCATCTCTGTGAATGAATGTGATATAAGAATTGGGAAGCACATCTTGCTATTCAAAAAGTGTTGCGTCTCTCAGAGTGATTTTTTTTCACAAGAGATGGCTGTTGGAGTCCACTAAGGGTAGCACATGTTTTCAGCTAAGTCATTTTATCAGCCTTGTGGCTTGCATGTAGACTTTTTGGAAGTCCAATAGCCTTCGTTTATTTTATCTTCCTTCTGTCCCTTTCAGTCCAAACTGGAAGTGTTACTGCTGCTATAACATTCTCCCCTTCTATCCCACAGGGATTTATGCTATTAGGCCAGAGGGCCCTCCACAGATATTCCCTAAATAATCACATTTTCAGTCTCTGTAGCCATTACAAAAAGTTGTCCTGTCGCACCCTTGGCCTTCTCTCCAGAGTGCTCTTTCCTAACAGTAAATCTCCTAATTTTAGCATCTTTTGTAACCTGAATAGACTGAGAATTTTTAAAAGCAACAAATCCTGGTTCATTGTTGCCTAACAATTCTTTATCAAGTATCTCTTTCTTCTCATATTATACTGTAAGCACCAAGAAGAAATCAGGCCACATGTTAAACACTTTGCTTAGAAATCCCATCAGGTAAATATCCAAGTTTATTGCTTACAAATTCTGCTTTTTACCTAACAGTAGCACACAATTTAGTGAATTTTCTACCATTGTACAAGAATCACCTATTTTCCAGCTTCCAATACCTGTTCTTCTTTTTCTTCACACCAGAAACACCTTTAATGTTCATATTTCTGTAAACTTTTTTTTTAACGATAATACATTTATCCTCTAAAATGATACAGGCTTTCTCTACCATGTGCCTTGCTTCCTTCTCAATTCTCACCAGAAATGCTGTTAATATCCATATTTATACTCTGTTTAAGAACATTTAGGCTTTTTCCAGCATGTGCCTTAAAATTTATTATTCGACTCCAAAGTCACTTCCATACATTTAGGTATTTGTTAAGGCAGCTCCTCCTTCCCAGTGCCGTAATCTGTATTAGTTTCCTAGTCTCCTGTAACACAATACCACATACTGGGTGGTTTCAAACAATGGAAATTTATTCCATAATATTTCTGGAAGCCAAAAGTCAAAACTTAGTAACACTGGGACAAAATAAAATTGTTTACAGGGCCACACTCTCACTCTGGTGGCTCTGGGGAAGAGTCTGTTCCTCGCCTCTTCCAGTTTCTAGTGGCTGCCAGCATTTTTTGACTGGAGCCCTCATCATTCTAATCTTTGCCTCAATCTTCACATCACCTTCTCTTTGCTGTGTGTGTCTTCTCTTCCTCTGGTTGTCTCCTATAAGGACAGTTGTGATTGCATTTAGGGCCCACCTGGGTGATGCAGAATAATCTTCCCATCTCAAGATTTTTAATTTAACCACATCTTCAAAGACTATTTTTCCCTTTAAGGTAACATTTACAGGTTCCAGAACATCTGTTTAGGACCCGATATCTTCAGAGAGGTTTTATTCAGGCTAGTACCCTCAGAGAGGTCAAATAACTAGTCTTAGGTTTTGCCTGGATTTTTACAGTTGCCTCTTAACTTGTCACCACACATCAGCTACAATAATTCTTTTAAATGATAAGCCAGAGTGTGTCACTACTCTGCTAAAAACCCTACAACCGTTTCCTATCTCACTTGAGGTAAAATCTGAAGTATTTGTAATGGCCTTCTGCTTTCTCTGATTCCAAGTTCATCTTCTTTAATTAGGGCCCTATTTAGCTTTTAAAACCTTTTAAATGGGTGGATGGGGTGACTGTATCTACTGTTGCGGAATCCAGAGCAGAGCCATTCCCTAAAGGAATGTCCCAGCTTTCTGCACTTTACTGGAAATGAGTGGGGAGGGGCTCCCCATATTGCTGCAAGGGACTCTGGGAAGGAGGGAACTGAGGGTGGTAGGAAGATGGTCGTAGACTAAAAACCTGGCAGTGCTTATCTCTCCTGTGAGGTTATATGGTATTCGTATTATCTCCTCTCTGCTTTTCTGTAGCTTCCAAGGTTTCTGTGATGAATATGTATTAGATTTGAAATAGAAAATAAAAGGTATTATTTGAGAGGAAAATGGGTGCCATATCAATAACAAACAGCACAAAGAGTGGAACTATATTTCTTTCTCCCATTTTACCCCACACATCTTCAATCTTGACCTCCCTCATAATGCCTATTGCTTTTTGTTGTTTACTGTCAAGTTTTTTCCTTTATGGGTGGCTTTAACATTTCCAGGATCTAATACATAGTAGGTATTTAATTATCACTATTGAAAGAATGAATGAATGTGTTAGTTGATCACTGATACGGATTTCAAACCAGATGCAAAGTGCATGACTAAGGATGTCCCTACTTGAAATGGGCTCAACCTTGACCTTAGGGCCCCATACCCTATACTGTCTCATAGCTGACTCTATTCACAGTAGCTTAGGGAAAGGATTTTGGGAGAAAATCTGGCTTTCCAGAGTCCTAAATGTGGTTTCACTCAAGTGGCCTCTATCTGGTTGTTGACTGGAGTCTTTCCATCCAATCTCTGTGGAAGAAATATTGGTAATATTGGAGATATTGGATGCACCCTTCCCCATCAGCTCACTTCTCTGTCCTGAGAAACTCAGGAGGGCCTGGTCTAGATGTCATCAATGAGAATCATACTCTGGGGGCCCACAGAAGGAGACCCAGCATGAGCTTGGCTCCTGGCTCTGGGTCTCTGAGATGATGAGGTCAGCCTGATTGTTTTAAGAGCTTAGTTTAATTTATCTAACCTCATCCCTGGAATGAAGAGTTTCCAATCGTTTAAAGGAGCCCCTATGACCTTTGCTTCCTCCTAATACAGATCCCTGATAATGATTACTACAAAAATTGCTACAAGATGGATTTAATTGAGAGGCAATTGGCCAAGGGGTCACTTTTCTGTCTGCATGCCCTAACTGTTTAGCTTCTAACCTATTTAAGATGGAATAGGTGAGAGAAAATGGAGAGAAGCAGTAAGAATTACATGCGTTAGTCCGTTGCTGGTCTAAGCCTTGACTCCTTTCAGCTTTCATACATATCATCCAACATCTATGAAATAAGGAGGAATGTAACAAGAGAGAGAACTGGCACCCACCATGCACAAGGCATTTTACATACATAATTATACTTATTTCCATCAATTAAGCACCTATTATATGCTAGGCACTTGGGCATACATATATTCTTTAACTCTCTCAAATCCTAATGAGGCAGATAATATTAGCCCCATGTATTAATTAAGGCATGAAGGGTCAAAAAGCTACTTATTGTGGCTGAGATTGTTAATTGTGGCCCAATATCTGCCCTCCTCTTCCTTCTCAGTAATAGAACCCCCACTTCTTAACTAGACAAATGACTGGCCAGAATAATGACTACATTTCTCAGCTTCCCTTGTAGGTATGTGTGTGCACATGACCAAGTTCTGACCAATGAGATATAAACAAAATAAGTATGTTCTACTTCTGGATAATGTTCTTATATGGGGGAAAGCAATTTCTTCTCCTTCTTGTCCTGCCTTACTGCTCATTGGGATGTTAGTTGTGATGGCTGGAACTAGAGCAATTAATTTGCACTTTGAAATGGAAGTCACATGTGAAAATGGTAGAATAGCAACAAGATAGATGGGATTGGTGTCCCTGATGAGTATGGCTAATATACTAGTGCTAGATGGCATGCCCTTACATGAGAGAGAAATACATTTTCATTTTGTTTAAGCAGTAATTATTTGGGCATTTTCCTAAATCACAGGCCCAAGATCCCATAGCTAGGAAGAGGCAGAACATGTATCTCAACCCAGATGTGACTCCAGACCTTCTGATTTCTCCAGTCTATTCTGTTACCTCCTGGGAACTCTGGGTGTCTGATAGTAATAGTGAGAAATATGGCTAGGTGGGCACTTGGAACATAGCTTCTCCTTGAGACTAAGCCATTGCTTAACTTTTTCTCATGTTGATTAGAGGTAGAAGCAAACAACCAATCAGTAATGTAACAGAACGCACATTTCCAAATCTAGTGCTCTTCCCAAATTGCCAACCATGAAGTCATCAGTCTAAAGGACTTGTGAGTAAGTGGCAGAACTCAGATCAGAGGCTTAGTTTCCTGATTTTCAGTCTCACATTCTTTGCACCACACAAAGTTGCCTTGGTGGTGTCTGGGCCACATCTGAGAATATATTATCTTCTATCATCTCCAAGGAAAACACAAAGAGATCATGAACAGACTAGAGAGAAAGTTAGAAGGCAAACATCACTGTCTGATTCCTCAAGGGCAAGGATTGCATTTTATTTATTTAGTCATCCTCAAGGCCTCATACAGGACACAGCATATACCTAGCATTTAATATAAGATTTGGGGGAGGAGGAAAAGGGAGGTGGGTTAAAAAGCTGAAATTAATTACCCAAACTTACATGAGTCTATTGTTTGCCACAGCATGTGGGTGGCAACAACGATAGTTCTGATTAGCCTCTAAGCAATACAGTTTGTTGGGCCAGAAACCAAGGCTAGGGATTTAATAAAACATCTAAATTGACATATTGATCTCTCTTGATTAGGCTCCTTGCTTTCAGGCTGTTCTCCTAGGCAAAGCAATCCTGAGAGTACTATCCATCTTTCACTTCTGTCCCTTGCTGACTACTTGACATGTTAGCCATAGAGCCCAGGACAGTCAGGGTTAGTGTTTACTGGGTCAAACACAGTATATGCTGAGCATGGCCCACTGACAGAGGGACAACAAAGCAATCAAATACCGACTTACTTTCCTGTCTCCTGGCCGAGTCACTCTGCATTGATCTTGGTAAGGGTACTTAACCCGTCTGCAGCTCAATTTGCTTCATCTGCAGAATGGGACATTAAATAGTACTTGCCTCATAGAGTTGTGAAAAGATTTAATGATTTAATATATGTAAACCACTTAGTACAGTGTCTGCTCTATAATAAGTACTCAATAAGTATTAGCCACCATTGTCATCATCATATCGTTGTCATCATCATCATCATCATCACAAAGTCTGTTGAATTTTATTGTTCAAGGAAGGACAAATCAATTTCAGAGTCTTTCCCTGTGGGTTCTCATTCTCCATTACCTATGAGCTCACAATTGAGACACTATGAATGTCCAGACACCTGAAATGATCCAAGATTATATGCATTTTAAAATTTCACATGCCTTACCAACATGTCAGATATTCTAATACTTTATTTCATTTTGCAATTTACAATTTGTCTCTTCTTCCAGCTTACACTGCTCTTCATCATTAAGCTAATTCTTACTTCTGCCCTTTTTTTCATCATACCTTTTCTGTTTCTCAAAGATCTTACCATTCCCTGCGGAATTTACCACCATATCCTCTCATACTGTTCTTCCTTCGACTCTTAAATGCTGAATCTTCTGGCTTCTCCCTCACCACTTCCTTGAGGTTAACTCATTCTTAAGGACTCAGCTCAAAAAGCACTTCTTCTGAGAAACCTTTTCTTACCTTCTAAATCTGAGTTAGTGTGGCTGACACTCTAAGTTGCCAACCCAACAAACATTTCCAAACCTCTCTTCTTGCCAGAGCACCTCTCACTCAAAAGAATGAAAAAGCCACATGCTTGCTTTCCTGGCCTGTTTTTCAACTTGAGTAATCATATGACCTAACTCTGATATAGGAAATTCACAGGGAAATCTCCTGGGAGTATTTTATGGCAAGATTTTCCTTCCTGGCCAAGGCAGAGAACATGCAAGGATAAATATATTTTGTCATTCTGCCCCATATTCTGCCATGGAAAGTGATCATGTAAGGATACTTAGAACTGTGACAATTAACTTGTGACCATGAGAAGAAAACCTGCAGAATAGCCAAGACATAGACCCATGGACCCATAATAGACCATGGAACTATGGTATCAACCCTGGATCCACCTATGAGTACCTTCAGAACTTTTGTTAAGTAAATGGTAAATGTCTTATGGTTTAAGCCACAGCTAACTGATTTTTCTATTACTTGTAGCAGAACATACCTTATTTGACTTAGCCACCTACCTAGTAGCATCCCCTCCATCTGTGACCAAAGGCACCAGATCAAGACTTTTAATTTCCAGGTCAAGCTGTATTTTACAAGCTTTGTGCCCTGAGTTGGGCTGTATTACCCGCCACACTCCCCTCCCCCTGTTTAGAATAAGATTTAGAATTAGAAAAGGCACCCTTTCCAATTCTCATAAAAGCAGCATATAGGCTAATGGAAACAGTACGCCCTCTCCTCGGGTGTGTTCCTATAACCATACCCTCTATTTCTCATCATAGCCCCTATCTCACACTGTAATTGCTGATTTATTTTCTGAATTCCTGACAAGAATGAGTTTCTTGAAGACGAGAAACATGTCTGATTCATCCTACACTCTCAAAGCTAAGCAAAGCACCTCACATGGAATAGCTAATAATATTTTTAGACTAACTTGAATTCAGGTGACAAATTAATTTTTGTTTGGTTGGACTTTGTTCTTATTTTTAGCTTAGGAAATGTGGTCCCATATTTAATTTAGGAAATATGAGGATAAGGGCCCAGGGACAGATTATGTAGGGCCTGTTCAGGTGAGTCTCCTGTTACACAGAGTACATCTTGGTGGTGGCAGGAGCGTGTGCAACTCAGTAGCAAAAGCTTGACTTCAGGCCCCATCACAACATACCACTCTTCTTTCATTTATTCACTAAAAATGTTTTGAGTGCCTATATGCCAAATGTGTGCTTTCCATCTTCAATCCATCCAATTTTAGACCTCCCCACCCTACCCCTGTAGAAGAAATGCTATCTTTGACTTATCTTGGGCATTTAATAGAGAATCCATCCTCTAAACTTCTTATGTATTTGATTCATCTCCCAGAAGTATTTGCATTTTTCAAAGAAGCCCAAGAGAAAGAAGCTCAATGCAGAGAGTCACAAGTTCAAATGGCTACAGAGACCAGAAATGCGAATAAGTGTAATGCAATAGAGAGTGATGGAAACTGGGGGATTGGAGATCTCACATCCCAATCACGTTCAGCCAATGATTGATGGATAGGAGAAGACCCCATGTAGCCAAATCTTCTGATATTTCAAGAAAAGTCAAAACTCTGTATTTTGTGTGAAACTCCTACATGTTAGGTGCTGGTAATCAATTCAAACTTTTAAATAGATACCTTATTAGCCAGACAAAGTATATCCATAGTCCAGAGCTAGTCTGTGGGCCACCATTTGGAGATCTCTGACTTAAAAGGATGAATGGAGGCCTTCCTCATGATCCTATGGTTCTGATTGGAAAAGATCTGGGATAGGGCATGAGTACAAACAGTGGTATAACACAGAAGGACAAAAAACAAACAAAGGTTTGCTTGAGGTCAGGAAGAAGACAGTGGTGGCATGTGAAGGCAACTAGCTCCTGCTGAGCACTGGATAATGAGCTACTGTCTCATATAAATAGTCTTGTTTTAATCTTCACATCACCCTTAAAGTGAATGTAATCTCTCCATTGGACAGATGTGTGAGAGAAGCTAGGACTGCAACTCAAGTCTCCTGACTTTAAGTTTAGGCTCTTTCCAATTGATACCATCGACCTTGCAATTAACATCTCCCATTCTTTCCTCCATCCCTCCTTTTGTTCTCATTTACTCTTCTCTAAGCCTGTGTAAGGTGGTTCATCTCCATGAAGTTTAACTTGAGATAGCAGCTTTCTCATCCATGAAATGGGCATAGGGTTGTTGTACCTGGACATAGTATGCACTTAATAAATATTAGCTTCCTTCTTTATTATATTCATATTATTATTTCCTTTACTTTATTTTTTCAAACAAAGATTTTTTAAGAAAAATTATGCTTCTCTGTTGCTATTATTCCTGGGAAAGAGTATACTTTCTGGGTCTCCCTCATTTAGAAATGATGTATTGGTAATGTTGCCAAGATTCCCAATAGAAAAAAAGAAGGGAGGGAGGGAGGAAGGGAGGAAAGGAGGAAGAAAGGAAGGAAGGAAGGAAGGAAGGAAGGAAGGAAGGAAGGAAGGAAGGAAGGAAGGAAGGAAGGAAATAAGAAAGAAAATGTTCGTTTCCAAAGCAGAATGTAGCTGCTAGGAGAGTGCCAAGTTCCTGTGCTCACATCTGTCTCCCTAACAGCCTGGGGTGTTATGCCAGAGCCGGAAATGACCCTGAGAGCTTAATAGAAGCAGACAATAGTGATGCCTTCCTCTAAGGAAGCCCATTCTCATGCAATAAGACCCACACTAAAAGAATAGTATCAAAAATGATACATTTTGCTTTGGGAAATAATTCCACTACATGTTTATTTTAAAATTCACCACGGGGTCCCCCTAGTGTATTGGAAATACAATTTTATTTGCAGAATTTAATTAAAAATCTGTAATTCTAGAGCCAAGATGAATTGCTGAGATAAACTTCTTCACTTTATGTATGAGGGGAAATGAGTCCCAGAAAGAAGGGACTAGCCCTTGTGTAATATAGCCAGATGTGACAAACTAAGAAGTAAATTTCTTGCTATTTCTCTTTTTGGTGGTGGTGGGGTTGTTATCACAAAGAGATTGAGCCAAAGTCCTAGAGTTTGGGGATGGGAAGGAATCATACCTATCAGCTAATAATAAAAGCAACAATAATAGCTTCCACTGGGCACTCGCCATTGCCAGATACTGTGTGCTGGGTGCTGGAGAGACAGCAGGGAACAATTCAGACTCAATGTCTTCTCTTATGGATTGTACAGTCTGTCTTTATATTACGGAAACACACCCAGCCTGATGGATGATTTGCCTGAGGTCACTCAGCCTATTGTCAAGGGACATCAGAACTAGTATCCAGGTTTCCAAATGTCCAGTCCTGAGATTTTTGCAGTATACTATGTTGTCTCCTAGGAGTCTAGGATGTACTTATTGAGTTAAAGAAGAAACATAGGTGTCTCCTACCTCCTTCCCAATTCTATTAGGAATTAAGGGACCCAGCATTATTAGACCCACTTCATTGGGCCCAAACATTTTGCCATGAGGACACTGGTTAAGTGAATATTGTTGCCGTTCAAATATCAGCTCCTAGGTCACTATCTCAGACACAAATGATCCCTAACAATGCAGTAGACATCCTCACTGACCACCCCAGACAGATAGCTTCCTACCTGCACTTCCAGTCACCTATCAGCACACATTACATTGCTTTATTCTTTTCTTAATACATTTCACTATAGATATTGACGTATATGTTGACCTATTTATATATTTACTTTGTATTATGGAAATGCCTATAAGCAGAACTCTATGTACCTTGTTTAGTATTATAACTTAGGAGCTAAACAATGCCTGGCTTATAGTGGGTGTTCTGTAAATATGTACAGGTACAGGGTAAATGAGTAAATCATGGTTCTTTACTTCAGCCATTGGATTTATGCTGGCTGCTGTGACAGAGCCACCCATTACCTAGCACTCTATCCTTTAGCAGCATCCCCTAGTTGAGAGCCAGTGTCAAACCCAGAAGTGGAAAGAGTTTGCTGGGAATATTCTTAACATAAATGTTCACTGCCTGTCAACCTTCCTGCTGCATCCAGCAACCTGTTTCCATGTCAGTATGGTTGTAGAGTTTTGTTTGTCTGTTTAAGACTACATCTATAGAACTGAGAAGCATTACAGTGATTTCCATATTAGCCAGTTTCTTACCCCACTCTTGCCAGTTTACATGAAGTGACAATGTTTATTGTGTAGGATAGGTACATTATGACTCTGAAATCATTTCTTGGATGTCACCCACTCTGCTTTGTTTCTGCTTGTTGCTCCAGCAGAATGATTCTCTCAGGAGAAAAACTAGGATTTTTAATAAAAACACAACACTGTAAAAACTGTTTTAAGGGAAAGTCATTTTTTATGAGCTCTGTCAACTGCCAAACTGCTGAATACATTCCATTTCTTTTTCAATGCTTTGTCCCTTCCTGGTGTAACTGCTGTGTGGGGAGCCTGTTGTATGTCTCTGTGGATCCTGCTGCCTCAGCATAGACCTCATGGCTAGGTGATGCTTAATTCATGTTGGCAGAACATGAGAAAATAAACATGTCTCCCTATTTACACCTGGTAAAAGATGGAAGCTGCCCATATTTGCTGTCCTCGCCTACTCTTTTCAACTTGGACTTAGCAAAGAAATCTATTCATTGTACTAGCATCATGGAAATTACTGTTTTATCAAAATTTACTTTTTGTATCCCATTCATTCACAAGATTTTTTAAAACCTATCTACTATATGAGAAGTAAAAATTTAAACCTTTCAGTGATATGAAATCATGCTTTATATCAATAGTTTTCAATAGAAGCAGTCTCACCCCTGGGGTAATATTTTGGAAAATTGTGGGGACATTTTTTATTGTTATAGTGATTTGAGAGAGTAATATCAACATTTATTAGACAAGGGTCAGGGATGCCAGGTACTTTGAAAAGTGTAGTATAATCTTGCCCCAGTAAAAAACTGTTAGTGTTCCACATAATTTTCTAATGTTTCACTCATTATTCATATATGTGAGAAAGAAACCTGTTTATATGTATGTAACATTCAATTCCATTTGCATATGTAAAAATTCATTTATTTTCAAGGTTTTAATACACACTAAATGTTCCAGGAACACAATTTTCATGTAAATCAAAAGTTGTTTGTAATTTAAAAGAATAACTCTACTAAAAGTTGTTTACCATTTAAAAAAATTACATGATGGAAGGTGACATCATTCATGGAATTTAAGAATGATACCTGTGTCAGTCTGCATGTATTACATTCTTGGAGATTCTTTGTGTCATTGCAAGTATCTGACTCCTGCATAGAGTCTCATAGTGTGCTTACATACTAGCAATCTCATACTAAAATATGTATCATGTTATCATTTACTTTTCTTTTAATTAGTCTTTTCCTCACACTTAAAACAACACAATTGATTTTTTTTTGAAACTGTGAGTATAGGCAGATTATGTTATCCATGATTTTCATTTCAGAATAGGAAAGTTGTGTTACAAAATACTTATTATAAGAAGGGCATGTTGAGTGCTATTGGTTGAGACTAAAAACCTTACAGAAACTTCTTATATATCCCAGATCCTCTACTAATAGTTGGAGGTATAAGGATGAACAACACAAAAGTCTGTCTTCATTATGTTTGGAGTCTAGTGGTGAAGATAGACAGGAGGTTATAATTGCTCCAGTGAAGATCACTTGATTCCATATGTGGTGTCAGGAAGGAAGATGCAGGTGCAATGGGAACAGATTATAGAGGAGCCTAATTTTGTTTGTAAAGTTGGTGGTTTCTTTAAGGAAATGGTGGTTTCAGCTGAGTCTTAAAAGATACAAGATATCTTGAAGAATACAGTGGGGATAGAGCTTTCCAGGCTGATAGGACAACATGTGTGAAGGCCCTGAGGTATTCAAGAAGCAGACAGAAAGCTGGTGTGACTCAAACATAAAGAGTCAATGAGGGAAAGTGTGGTGTGAGATGAAAGAGCACATGTGTTACGTTAACCAGAGGCCTTGAAGTTGTTTTGAAGACTGGAACAACTGGAAACCTCTGGAAGATTTGGAAGATAATGACCTTTTCAGCTTTGTGTTTTAGAACAATCACTCTGAATGTAGAGTGGAGAATCAATCAGAGGTAGGCAAGAGGGGATGACAAGTTAATAGACTCAGAATATTCCACATGACAGATAGCAGTGTCTTGAAAATGGTTCTGGAGCATGGTGGAAAGAAACAGTTGGCTTTGAAACCCATTTGGGAGATAAAATCAATGGAACTTGTGACTGATTAGATATGAAAGTGGGGAGAGGTAGTTGTCAAAAATGTTTCCTGGATTTGGTTGTGAGCCACTGAATGGGGTGCTGATCAATGAAATGGCAAACACCGAGTGTGCCAGTTTGGCAGAGCTACACGGTGGCCACATTTACCTTCACAGCAGCACTTCAGATGAGAAAGAATGAGGTTCGGGGAAATTAAATGACTCCTTAATTTCACCATTTAGGGTAATACCAATCAGGTGGGAAGTTCGGACTTTCTGATTACAAAGTCCCAAGTTCTTTTTCTATAACAAATTGGTTGCAATATGTTTCCTGTCTTCCAGAAATTTATAATCACTAATGATTTTGGGACAGAGGTACCAAAGACATGTCTACAGATGACCAACAAGCTAGACCTCAGATAACAAGTTTGTGAGACGCTGTCACTCAATACCATGAGACCTCACAAGGCAAGGGAACACGGCTGCCTAGAATGATCAGGGAGGGCTTCACCAGGAAGTTGGCTCAGGAGACGTGTGATGAAGGATGGGCAAAATTTTAATAAGTGATAAGGCAATCTACATAGCCAGTGGTCTCATGTGGAAAAAAGGACACCAGTGGGAAGCAATGGCTCGAGTATAGATGAAAGCTATTTGCCGCATTTGAGTCCCTAGAACTTGGATGGTGCTCAATAAATGTTTGTTGAACAGATACTGAGTTCAGAGCTATTTACAACTATCAGAAAACATCTTTTTTAAAAGTATAGATTAGTCTCTTGGAATGACTTCAACAAACATGCTTTCAAGAAACAAGAATTCCAAGCTAGCTGTGGTGGCTCATGCCTGTATTCCCAGCACTTTGGGAGGCCAAGCTGGGAGCATTGCTTGAGGCCAGGAGTTCAAGACCAGTCTGGGCAACATGGTGAGACACCATCTCTAAAAAGAAAAAGTTAAATTAATTAAAAAGAAGGAAAAAAACCCACAAATATTCCCTAACTCACCCATTGTTTTTTTCAGATTCTTTGTTCTTTATCAAAGCATCACTATTGACCTGTCCCCTCCCTGAACCCATTGATGTTCCAGCCACCTGCTCCCTGTTGGATTGTTTTCCTGTTCCTTTTTAATGCACTTCTGAAGTAACCCAGCTCTATTTTATAGTTTAAATATTTGTTTCTGTATCTGTTTTACAATCCTAGCCATTATTTCCCCCTAGTTTATGTTCAGTGACTCATTTAAAATTTTGCCTAATTGGATAAATGAACATTTATGCTTCTGAGAAAATGGTGTAGGATGGTGAGTGCATTTGCTCACTAGAGAATTTTGATCTATACAGATCCATTTTTCTAAATCTAGTGACAATAACATCTGAAGCTGCCCCTTTTTTCAGCTCTTTGTACAATTTCAACCACTACCATTTTGTGTCTTGGAGGACACTAATTACCTAAAAGGATCAGAAAAAGGAATGGGGTGTCTAGTTAATTTGATATTCTAGTTATCTTAGGAGAAATCCAAATATACTTTGTTTTCTAAAAAAATGTTTAAACTTTTTAAAAATAAAATCTTGAGGTATGCTTTCTACTTTAACAATAGTATACAGCTACCTAATTGAATCTTAGAAACTCAGATAATTGAGCAGTTCCCAGGAACCTGAGTTATCCTTTTGAATGTCAATGCACCTTGCCCAGGGAGATGACCTTAGTATGTATTTGCCCTAGGACCTAGCTTGGAGATGTCTTCCATCATCAGTTAGCAATGTTTCTCACGAAATCCCCAATGTCTGCCTTATTTTTTGCCACCTATGAGAGAAAAATCTTCCCACAACTTGAAATTTCCATAGTCTGCTTTTTAATTTTCATATTCATAATTGCATTCCTGTTTTAAGGAGTTAATATTGGAGTTACTAAATATCAGTCCCTGGACTCTGTCATTCTTATCCTAAATACCATAGTGGAAAAGTGGATATTCTTACTATCTACCTTCTTCCCAGTCTAAAGATGGTGCCAGTCCAAATTGGCATCTGTTGTTCTTGTTACAAATATAGACATTCATGTATGTATACTGCCTACAAAATTGTCTTCCAACAAAAAGGCAACTTGGAAGCATTTAATGTGAAGTCTGGCAATGTCAGCATAGCTGGTAGCAAAAGCAATAGTTTCACCACTGTTCTTCAGCTAAGATAATGGAGCAGAAGAATCTAGACATCTATAGTCAAATCTAAGCCCTACCATGAACTAGGTGTGCGACCTTGGGCAAATCACCTTGATTCTCTTTGAGTCACTTCCCAAGTCTATAAAATAAGGAGGTTGGATTAGATCACTTTTAAGGCCTTTGCTTGCTAGCAGATTCTAAATCTGAACTGCCTTCTCCCTAATTTGGGGAACAATTTCTCATTGCCTCTTTCATTTCAGCACCATTGTCTAAGGCACCCTATATAAAGACTGATAGTATTTTGTTGTTGTCATTTTTTTCATGCTTTAGCACTATTAAGTGGGGTGACTCACAGGGCTGGGTTCCAGCTAGGGGTTCAAAAGCTATTCATTTCTAAGTGGGGGAGCTCTGAGACTGTGAGGGAGGAAGAAAAACAAGGAGCACTAGTTTGCCACTCCCATCTGGTTGCCTCCTCTCCTGATTCCCATGAAACACGCAACAGGCAAAAATAAGATCCTCTGAGCAAAAAGACCCCCATCTCCAAGGTTCCAGACCTTCCTGAGAAATAAGGACCTTTACCCCCAGGGAGTAAAGTGGCACAGTAAAAAAGGGCTCTTTGGAGAAATATTTAAGTGGTATTTGTCTTGTTGTTTGCTATTGGGTACACATTACAAATCCTCTTTTACTTGCACTCTACTAATGAATTTGTGCCATATTTAACCTGCAGGAGTCACTTTGCAATGACTGTCTCCTAATGTTTACTAATAATAGTTTTTCTGATTATAATAATAATACATATTTAATGTGGAAAAACAAGAAAAATTTAAAACAAATTTAAAAACAAATTTTAAAAAAATATCCACAATGTCACCAGCAAGCATTTTGGTGTATTTTATTACAGTTTTTTTCCATATGCATAATTGTAACCCAGACATTGGCTATTTCTTCTTACTCATTTTGAGCCTGAAATAGGCTCACAAAAGCTTTCTGTGTTTGTCAGAACTCTTCTAAGTAACAGAAAACTCACCTCAAACTGGTGTAGCAGAAAACGAAATTTATTGGATCATAGAAAATTTCAGTGTAATAACCTAAATATCCATCCATGGGAGAAGGAATAAATACACTATAGTATATCCATGCAAAGAAATATTGCAAAGCAGAGAAAATGAGTGAATTAAAATTATACATTGGAATATAAACAATTATACAAATATAACATTGAATGAAATAACGCAAATTGCAAAATAATGCATATACTCTAACACCATTGTACATATAACTGTTTAAGGATACATACAAATGTAGCTCCCAAATACATATATATCTTTAAAAAAGAAAAGAAAAGAAAAGAAAAAGGGAGATTGCAAGAAATAAACCTCAATTTGAAAAGGCAGGGACATGATTGTGATTAGTAAGAAGTGAAAAGAATGCTTTAACCATGTTGGTGATATTTTATATCTTAGTTGGGTGGTGAGGCACATCTAGGCTTTGTTATACTCATTCTATGTATTTTCAAAAATCTGAATTTTTTTAGCAAAAATCAGACAGCAACACTCGCTATTCAGCAATATTCTATCTTCTGCAGCCTCCGATGCTGATATCCAGGCAAACAGGGTCTGGAGTGGACCTCAAGCAAACTCCAACGGACCTACAGCTGAGGGTCCTGACTGTTAGAAGGAAAACTAACAAACAGAAAGGATACACATACCAAAACCCCATCAGTACGACACCATCATCAAAGACCAAAGGCAGATAAAACCACAAAGACGGGGAAAAAGCAGTGCAGAAAAGCTGGAAATTCAAAAAATCAGAGCATACCTCCCCCTCCAAAGGAACACAGCTCATCACCAGCAATAGACCAAAGCTGGATGGAGAATGACTTTGACGAGCTGAGAGAAGAAGGCTTCAGTCAGTCAAACTTCTCAGAGCTAAAGGAGGAACTATGTAACCAGCGCAAAGAAACTAAAAACTTTGAAAAAAGAATGGATGAATGGATAACTAGAAAAATCAATGCAGAGAAGACCTTAAAAGAACTGATAGAGATGAAAACCATAACACAAGAAATACGTGACAAATGCACAAGCTTCAGTAACTGACTCGATCAACTGGAAGAAAGAGTATCAGTGATTGAAGATCAAATGAATGAAATGAAGCAAGAAGAGAAACGTGGAGAAAAAACAGTGAAAAGAAATGGACAAAGCCTCCAAGAAGTATGGGATTATGTGAGAAGACCAAATCTATGTCTGATTGGTGTGCCTGAAAGTGACGGGGAAAATGGAACCAAGTTGGGAAACACTCTACAGGATATCATCCAGGAGAACTTCCCCAACCTAGTAAGGCAGGCCAACATCCAAATTCAGGAAATACAAAGAACACCACAAAGATACTCCTTGAGAAGAGCAACTGCAAGACACATAGTTTTCAGATTCACCAAAGTTGAAATGAAGGAAAAAATGTTAAGGGCAGCCAGAGAGAAAGGTCGGGTGACACACAAAAAAGGTCGGTTTACATTAGACTAACAGCAGATCTCTTGGCAGAAACTCTCCAAGCCGGAAGACAGTGGGGACCAATATTCAACATTCTTAACGAAAAGAATTTTCAACCCAGAATTTCATATACAGCCAGACTAAGTTTCATAAGTGAAGGAGAAATAAAATCCTTTACATACAAGCAAAAGCTTAGAGATTTTGTCACCACCATGCCTGCCCTACAAGAGATCCTGAAGGAAGCACTAAACATGGAAAGGAACAACAGGTACCAGTCATTGCAAAAACATGCCAAAATGTAAAGTCCATCGATGCTAGGAAGAAACTGCATCAACTAGTGAGCAAAATAACCAGCTAATATCATAATGACAGGATCAAGTTCACACATAACAATATTAACCCTAAATGTAAATGGGCTAAATGTTCCAATTAAAAGACACAGACTGGCAACTTGGATAAAGAGTCAAGACCCATCAGTTTGCTGTATTCAGGAGACCCATCTCACATGCAGAGACACACATAGGCTCAAAATAAAGGGATGGAGGAAGACCTACCAAGCAAATGGAAAACATAAAAAAGCAGGGGTTGCAATCCTAGTCTCTGATAAAACAGACTTTAAACCATCAAAGATCAAAAGAGACAAAGAAGGCCACTACATAATGGTAAAGGAATCAATTCATCAGGAAGAGCTAACTATCCTAAATATATATGCACCCAATACAGGAGCACCTAGATTCATAGAGCAAGCCCTTAGAGACTTACAAAGAGACTTAGACTCCCACACAATAATAATGGGAGACTTTAACACCCCACTGTCGATATTAGACAGATCAACGAGACAGAAAGTTAATAAGGATCTCCAGGAATTGAACTCAATTCTGCACCAAGCAGACCTAATAGACATCTACAGAACTCTCCACCCCAAATCAACAGAATATACATTCTTCTCAGCACCACATTGTACTTATTCCAAAATTGAACACATAGTTGGAAGTAAAGCACTCCTCAGCAAATTTAAAAGAATAGAAATTATAACAAACTGTCTCTCAGACCACAGTGCAATGAAACTAGAACTCAGGACTAAGAAACTCAATCAAAACCGCTCAACTACATGGAAACTGAACAACCTGCTCCTGAATGACTACTGGGTACATAACAAAAAGAAGGCAGAAATAAAGATGTTCTTTGAAACCAATGAGAACAAAGATACAACATACTAGAATCTCTGGGACACATTTAAAGCAGTGTGTAGAGGGAAATTTATAGCACTAAAAGCCCACAAGAGAGAGCAGGAAAGATCTAAAATCGACACCCTAACATCACAATTAAAAGAACTAGAGAAGCAAGAGCAAACACATTCAAAAGCTAGCAGAAGGCAAGAAATAACTAAGATCAGGGCAGAACTGAAGGAGATAGAGACACAAAAAACCCTCCCAAAAATCAAAGAATCCAGGAGCTGGTTTTTTGAAAAGATCGACAAAATTGATAGACCGCTAGCAAGACTAATAAAGAAAAGAGAGAAGAATCAAATAGACACAATAAAAAATGATAAAGGGGATATCACCACCGACCCCACAGAAATACAAACTACCATCAGAGAATACTATAAACACCTCTACACAAACAAACTACAAAACCTAGAAGAAATGGATAATTTCCTGGACACTTACACTCTCCCAAGACTAAACCAGGAAGAAGTTGAATCCCTGAATAGACCAAGAGCAGGCTCTGAAATTGAGGCAATAATTAATAGCCTACCAACCAAAAAAAGGCCAGGACCAGATGGATTCACAGCCGAATTCTACCAGAGGTACAAGGAGGAGTTGGTACCATTCCTTCTGAAACTATTCCAATCAATAGAAAAAGAGGGAATCCTCCCTAACTCATTTTATAAGGCCAACATCATCCTGATACCAAAGCCTGACAGAGATACAACAAAAAAAGAGAATTTTAGACCAATATCCCTGATGAACATCGATGCAAAAATCTTCAGTAAAATACTGGCAAACTGAATCCAGCAGCACATCAAAAAGCTTATCCACCATGATCAAGTAGGCTTCATCCCTGGGATGCAAGGCTGGTTCAACATACACAAATCAATAAACATAATCCAGCATATAAACAGAATCTAAGACAAAAACCACATGATTATCTCAATAGATGCAGAAAAGGCCTTTGACAAAATTCAACAGCCCTTCATGCTAAAAACTCTCAATAAATTCAGTATTGATGGAACGTCTCTCAAAATAATAAGATGTATTTATGACAAACCCACAGTCAATATCATACTGAATGGGCAAAAACTGGAAGCATTCCCTTTGAAAACTGGCACAAGACAGGGATGCCCTCTCTCACCACTCCTATTCAACATAGTGTTGGAAGTTCTGGCTAGGGCAATCAGGCAAGAGAAAGAAATAAAGGGTATTCAATCAGGAAAAGATGAAGTCAAATTGTCCCTGTTTGCAGATGACACGATTGTATATTTAGAAAACCCCATTGTCTCAGTCCAAAATCTCCTTAAGCTGATAAGCAACTTCAGCAAAGTCTCAGAATACAAAATCAACGTGCAAAAATCACAAGCATTCTTATACACCAGTAACAGACAAACAGAGAGCCAAATCATGAATGAACTCCCATTCACAATTGCTTCAAAGAGAATAAAATACCTAGGAATCCAACTTACAAGGGATGTAAAGGACCTCTTCAAGGAGAACTACAAACCACTGCTCAGTGAAATAAAAGAGGACACAAACAAATGGAAGAACATACCATGCTCATGGATAGGAAGAATCAATATCGTGAAAATGGCCATACTGCCCAAGGTAATTTATAGATTCAATGCCATCCCCATTAAGCTACCAATGACTTTCTTCACAGAATTGGAAAAAAACTGCTTTGAAGTTCATATGGAACCAAAAAAGACCCCACATTGCCAAGACAATCCTAAGTCAAAAGAACAAAGCTGGAGGCATCACGCTACCTGACTTCAAACTATACTACAAGGCTGCAGTAACCAAAACAGCATGGTACTGGTACCAAAACAGAGATATAGACCAATGGAACAGAACAGAGCCCTCAGAAATAATACCACACATCTACAGCCATCTGATCTTTGACAAACCTGACAAAAATAAGAAACGGGGAAAGGATTCCCTATTTAATAAATGGTGCTGGGATAATTGGCTAGCCATAAGTAGAAAGCTGAAACTGGATTCTTTCCTTACTCCTTATACGAAAATTAATTCAAGATGGATTAGAAACTTAAATGTTAGACCTAATACCATAAAAACCCTAGAAGAAAACCTAGGTAATACCATTCAGGACATAGGCATGGGCAAGGACTTCACGTCTAAAACACCAAAAGCAACAGCAACAAAAGCCAAAATTGACAAATGGGATCTCATTAAACTAAAGAGCTTCTGCACAGCAAAAGAAACTACCATCAGAGTGAACAGACAACCTACAGAATGGGAGAAAATTTTTGCAATCTACTCATCTAACAAAGAGCTAATATCCAGAACCTATAAAGAACTCAATCAAATTTACAAGAAAAAAACAAACAACCCCATCAAAAAGTGGGCAAAGGATATGAACAGACACTTCTCAAAAGAAGACATTCATACAGCCAACAGACACATAAAAAAATGCTCATCATCACTCACCATGAGAGAAATGCAAATCAAAACCACAATGAGATACCATCTCACACCAGTTAGAATGGCAATCATTAAAAAATCAGGAAACAACAGGTGCTGGAGAGGATGTGGAGAAATAGGAACACTTCTACATTGTTGGTGGGACTGTAAACTAGTTCCACCATTGTGGAAAACAGTGTGGCAATTCCTCAAGGATCTAGAACTAGAAATACCATTTGACCCAGCCATCCCATTACTGGGGATATACCCAAAGGATTGTAAGTCATGCTGCTATAAAGACACATGCACATGTATGTTTATTGTGACACTATTCGCAATAGCAAAGACTTGGAATCAGTCCAAATGTCCATCAGTGACAGACTGGATTAAAAAAATGTGGCACATATACACCATGGAATACTATGCAGCCATAAAAAAGGATGAGTTTGTGTCCTTTGTAGGGACATGGATGCAGCTGGAAACCATCATTCTCACCAAACTATTGCAAGAACAGAAAACCAAATACCGCATGTTCTCACTCATAGGTGGGAATTGAACAATGAGATCACTTGGACACAGGAAGGGGAGCATCACACACCAGGTCCTATTGTGGGGAGGGAGTAGGGGGGAGGGATAGCATTAGGAGATATACCTAATGTAAATGATGAATTAATGGGTGCAGCACACCAACATGGCACATGTATATATATGTAACAAACCTGCACATTGTGCATATGTACCCTAGAACTTAAAGTATAATTAAAAAAAGAAAAAAAAGAAAAAGAAAAAAAAGAAATTGGCTTATGCAATTATCAAGGCTGGCAAGGCCCCCCAAAAAAAATCTGAATTTTTTTATTATACTTTAAGTTTTAGGGTACATGTGCACAACATGCAGGTTTGTTACATAGGTATATATGTGCCACGTTGGTTTGCTGCACACATCAGCTCGTCATTTACATTAGGTATTTCTCATAATCCTGTCTCTCCTCCAGCCCCCTACCCCCAACAGGCCCCAGTGTGTGATGTTCCCTGACCTTTGTCCATGTGTTCTCATTGTTCAACTCCCACTTACAAGTGAGAACATGCGGTGTTTGGTTTTCTGTCCTTGCGATAGCTTGCTAAGAGTGATGGTTTCCAGCTTCATCCATGTCCCTGCGAAGGACATGAACTCATTCTTTTTTACGGCTGCATAGTATTTCATGGTGTATATGTGCCACATTTTCTTTATTCAGTCTATCACTGATGGACATTTGTGTTGGTTCCAAGTCTTTTCTATTGTGAATAGTGCCATAATAAATATATGTGTGCATGTGTCTTTATAGCAGCATGATTTATAATCCCTTGGGTATATACCCAGTAATGGGATGGCTGGGTCAAATGGTATTTCTAGTTCTAGATCCTTGAGGAATTGCCACACTGTCTTCCACAAGGGTTGAACTAATTTAGACTCCCACCAACAGTATGAAAGCATTCCTATTTCTCCACATCCTCTCCAGCATCTCTTGTTTCCTGAATTTTTAATGATCGCCATTCTAACTGGCATCAGATGGTATCTCATTGTGGTTTTGATTTGCATTTCTCATACTGCTCACTTCACCCTGCTTTATTTTCTTCATTGCACTTATCTCTGTCTTAATTAGTTGTAATCTTTCGGTTGTTGTTTACTATTTATTACTTGTATCACCCATGGAAACTACATGACCAGTGATGATGAGCATTTTTTCATGTGTCTGTTGGCTACATAAATGTCTTCTTTTGAGAAGTGTCTGTTCATATCCTTTGCCCACTTTTTGATGGGGTTGTTTGTTTTTTTCTTGCAAATTTGTTTAAGTTCTTTGTAGATTCTGGATATTAGCCCTTTGTCAGATTATTTCACAGTACATTTTTAAGAACCATTGTCCTCTCCTGCACATACACATAACATTCCAAAAAAGGTCCAGTGATAATGCCGGCATATAGTATGACTATATCCCTGTCTCAGTTCATCTCTTAGCTCCATCTTCCTTCAGGTTAACTTCATTCATAGGCAAGTTCTCTTCTTGTGGTGTCAAGAGGGGTAACAAAAAGCTTTAGGTTGATATCCTTATAATTCTGGTTGATAAACTCATACTTTCCCCTTAAAAATCCAGGGAAAAAGAGAGAGAGCACATCACTCTTTCAACAGTCTCAAGGAGAATGGCATGGTTCCATTTCATGAGATTCCATGCCCATCCTTGAATTGATCACCTTGAGGGAGAGACATGTGATGTTCTCTTTAGCCTGGTCTGAGTCATTGTACCCATCCCTGAATTTGGGGGTGAGGGGGTGGGTCAGTAACATCAAAACCATGTGGACTGGGAGGGAAGGATGGGAGTTTGCTCAGAAGAAAACCAAGGTGTTGTTAGCAGAAGATGAAATAGATTGTGGATGGGCATAAACAACAGATGTCCAATCTAATTAGTGAAAAACAGATAATCTACTGAAGATACTTTAAGGGACATGGAAGAGAGGATGTACAACAAAAAGCTTACAGCAAACAACCTGACAGTACCACTTAAACATTTTGCCAAGGTTCCCTTCTCACTATGCTGCCTCACCCAACCACCACCTTCCGGATGTCCTTTCTCTCTCTCCTATGTGACACGGTAGACTTCCTAACTGCCCTGTCTCACTTATGCAAAACAATGCTGTGCTACCCAAAGATGTGCATATTTTCTCTATCTTCTGCTCAGCAAATCCTACAATCAATAGAATGTACCTCTTTAGAAAGCAGAAGAGTTTAGGGATTACGGTTTATTATTTGAGTACACCCTTGGGGGTCTTACACCTATCCAAGCAACTTATCAAAGAACAGCTTCTAAATGTCTTCAGTACTTTAACCCAGAGAAATATTAATACCAGCTGGTAAGATTGTAATTTTCCCCTATTGTCACCTATATGCTTATTTACAGAATAGAGATCATTTTATGGTTCTGTACTCTGCTTTTGCATTTTTCTCATCATTAATTATTCCACTAAAATTTCATTTTTGTAACAGATATCTACTATAACATGAATATATCACAATTTTTAAGGCAATCATCTATTGTTGGGCATTTAGGATGTTTCCATTTGTTCTCATAAGTAATGTTGACATTAACATATGTTCTTAATAGTTATGCTTTTCTCTGAGTGTTGCCTTAGGATCTATTCCATGAATTGAAATTTCTTAGCCAACGAGGTGTAAACACTTTACAGCTTTTGATATCATTTGCCAAATAGCTCTCCAGAAATACCATAACCATGTATTTTACCTTAGCTGTGTATGAGAATGGAATAAGGTCATTCTTATTTCTAGCATTTCCTTCTGTGCCCTTTCATGCAGTACCTCCTGGGCTCTGAAAAAACCATGAAGAGTCCTCGTAAAGCAAGAATGGTGACATGGCACTTCTCCCACTGTATTAAATGTTAAACCCTTCCAGGGTAAAACGTAGTATATGTAGTATATAGATAGTAATTATGCTCTTCTTTGCCTTTTTTTTCTTTTCATCCCCCTAGTTTCTCAATCCATACTTACAAATTAGTCTTGATTCCTCTTTTTCCCTGCCACTCCCATATTTAATTTTGAATCTATTCCAATCACTTCTACTTGCAGCATATATCCTGAATTTGCAAGCTTCTCTTCATCTCCTTGGTGGCTTGTTAGGTCAAGCCACCATCAGCTCCAGACTAGAATATAAAGATAGCCTCCTAACTGATTTCCAGTCTATTCTCCAAGTAGCAGCCAAAGTGATCTGTTCAAAACATAAAGCAATGAAGGCATCCTGCTGCTGAACAGTCTTGGATAGTTCAGAATACCTGGAACCCTGTTATCTCCAGCCTTACCCACATCACCTTCTTTTACTCCCCAGGGTTCAGCCATGCTGGAGCCTTTCTGCTCTGAAAGCTCTTTAAGTGTCTTCCACCTTAACGCCTTGACTCCCTAGATCTTTGCATGGCTAGTTTCTTCATACATTCAGATCTCAGCCCAAATATCCCCTCCACAGTCAGTCTTCTATGGTTTTCCAATCTTGTCTTGTCTCCTCCAGGTACTTCCTTAGCACTTCACCATGTTTTATTTTCTTCATTGCACTTATCTCTGTCTTAATTAATCCTAATCTTTCGGTTGTTGTTTGCTATTTATTATTTGTATCACCCATGGAAACTACATGAGGGCCAGGGTTTTTATCTGTCAGGTTCACCACTATATCCCAGAGTCTTGAATAATGCCAGGCACATAATAGATACTTGTTAAATATATGGCTTCCTCCATCTCTTCCTTGTTTCTTTCCTTCCTTCCCTCTTTCCTTCCCTTTTCCCAACTGCCACTGTTTTGATTCAGACCTTTATTTTCTGTTATCTAGAATTTTTAAAATTCTTACACCTCGTGGAAACCTCTCTCACTTTTTCTGTACTGTACTGCCAGAAGTGCTATTCTAGAACACATCTCAGCATGATGCTTTACAACTTATGAAAGAAAGAATAGCTATCTTAACATGATTTTCAAGACCCTCTGTACTTTAATCCAATTAACTTCTCTTTTTTTCCCAAGGACCACAATTCCCATTCCCTACCCTAACACACAAACACTCACACCGGATTACTCATTGTTCCTAAGTTCTTCTCCCTCCTGGCCTCCCTAACTTTGCTTATGCTGTTCCCTTAGGATGACCATTCCCTACCCACTACCATACTGCTCATTTCTCAAGATATTTCTCAAATATAGCCTCTTCCAAGAAAATTGTGTTGCATCTTTGAGGTGAAATTAATAGCTTCTCTGTAAGACAGGAATGGTGAAGAAATGAATAGCTTCTCTGTCAGACAGGAATGATAAAGAGATTCCAAATTAATTGGTGCCTGCTTCCTGAGGAGGATTTGAGGACTCTGAGGCTGTACTTGGGTTATGGGAGAAGGAGTTCTGTGATCAATTAATCATGTCTGTTTTGAGCTTAGGAGTAGGAGTTGTGGTATACATATTTACTATTCTTGCTCAAAGAATTTGCATTATAAAATATAATGCCTCCCCTTGGGCATGTTTCTTTCATGCTTTATATAATATTTATTGATTCACATTCTTCCTTTGCCTTTGGATTGTCAGAAACTTAAGTTTGGTCTGCATAACACAGGATTGTCAGAAACTTAAGTTTAGTCTGCATGATTCAGATTAAATATATTCTTATTGGATTTGGTCTTTTCAATAATGATCTTCCAGTATGGACCAAGGGAGACAGTAGAGCTGGAAAACAGGTAAAACAGGTAGAGTTGTAAGGAACTGACTGAAAAGTAAGTCTATCCCCTGACTCTTGGCTGAACATACAATGCTGACATGAAAGTGTGATTTTCTCGAGAAAAAAAAAAACCCAGAAACTTCGAAATCAGATGTATCTTGGTTCAAATACGAGGTTTGCTACCTCTTAGCTGCCTGAACTTTGACAAACTCCTTAATCTCCCTGAACCTTAGTTTCCTTAACTGAAATGGGAACTACCACACCCATCCCATAGGATATTGTGAAGATGAAGGAGAGAAGGTGTGTAAATCAACAATCCTAGTGTGTGGTGCCTCACTGGCTCTTAATAGGTCTTAGATCCCTTCTCTTCTCATTGGTCACACTAGTGTTTGATGGCTCTCTGACCTAATGTGGAGAAGCCTGCAGTATCTGAAATGAGAGAGAAAGAAAACATGCTGGCCAGATCCCCAGACACAGAAGATGCCCAGCACAGACGCAAATGATGATCCAGAGGTTAGACCTTCGGAGACAGGATTTGGCAATGATGAAGGATTATGTTTTTCTGAGTTCTGCTTCCATCCTACCAGGCATCCTTTGCTTGGCTCCTCCACCTCTCTTTTCATGAAATAACTAGGCTATAAAGCGACATCAGCACATTTGATACCTCAAGGAAATTCCCCACCTGCCCATGAGCAAGGCTCACTTCAGGCTCTGGACAGCCAGGGAGGAAGGGAGGCAGTAAAAATAGCACACATGCCAATCTATTTCCTGAGTGCTCTCCTCTGGAGCTTGCGTTACCTGTGAATTAGTCATAACTCTGTCACACTTAACTTTCTGATCATAAGAATAAAGCCATTTCCATTTCCCATCTCTCTGTTGGACTTCTAATTTAAAATACATGCACACACATCCCCCCCCAACACACAAAAAAAGTCTACTCTTGAATCAGATGTTCTTATGTCTCCCATGCTTCAAACACAGGCCCTCCTTTGCCCCCACCACTCATGCATTTGCTCAAGGGAGAGGCTGAGAAAATAGGCAGCTCTTAGCGCTGATCAGCATGGATAACTAACTCTAATTCTTCAAATACTATTCCCAATGGCTTGCTGCATCTCTAAAAACTGGGGCATAAAATGTAAGTTACAGAAGGACCTCAGGGAGCCTTCATTTTACAGATGGGAATACTAAGGCCTGAAATAAAAAAAGATTTTCCCCAGGTGAGACAGAAAGGCATCAACAGAGTAGATTTCTAGTCCAGTGCTTTTTTTTGTTATCCCATATGCAAAATCACATAGGCCTTCAATATATTTCCCATTTTCATCTCACACTCCTTGGGAAAGGAAAATGAGTTGTTAATTACATGTTACCAATGGCTAACATTTACTGAGCACTTGCTATAGCACCAATTGCTTTATGTGTGTTATTTTATTTGGTCATCTCCAGAACCCCAGGTGGCTTAGTTATTATCCCTATTTTATAGCTGAGAGAGTGGAAGATTAGAAAGGGAAGATAACTTGCCAAGGGTTCTGTAGCTGTAAGGATAAAGTAGGATTTAAAACCAAAAAGTTTAACTTTAGGGAACTACTGCTAAACCACTACTACCTGATCCTGCTTCCTTACTAAAAGACCTTTCCTAATGGCTTAACCTTCAGGATCTTCAGACATCAGTAGAAACCAGATTGGTACAATGGAAAATGCACAGTGCTGGAGGTCAAGGCCAGTGAACAAGCCAGGTCAATGCAACTGGTGCATTGCCAAGGGATGTGGGGTGGTGAGAGGCTCACCTCAGCTCAGTACTGCTAGCATTGGAAACAGTGGGAAGCACAGGCTGGTAGCATTGCTCTTCATCTGTTCCATTGTCTGATCTACAAGAACAGACAGCTGACTACCAGAGCAGGGCTCAATCAATTGCAGGGTTTCCTTGGTCATCAAGGATAGCTGCTATGGCTATGCCCAGGGTGATGAAAACTTCATTACCCAAGATGCTGAGGCAACTGTTTTCTTTGATCTGGGTATTTTCTCTGAGGAAAGAAACATTTTATCCCTCCCACCCTTTCTGCACCCTGCCAGTGGACCTCATCCTTGCTTCGAGCTATTTCTCCTGCTTTCATTAGAAAAGAAAGAAGTTCTTCTGGACAAATATAAAGAAACAGAGTCCAGCTTTGGCCTTGACAGTACAGACCAGTTTTGCTGAGTTAGCTGATTTAACCACTGATCAGGGAGCTTGCAATTTAATTTAATTCTATCATTTATTTCTCTCTCCATTCTACCACTTCTTCTCTCTGGCCCTGTTACCCATCGTCCTGAAGCAGCTGGACTGACAGAACAGTAGAATGGCCTATCAGTCCTAAGATTGCCACCTGGACACTTCAGACTCCTTCTACCTTTAAGTCAACAGGCTAAGAAGGGAGTTACAGTGTTGGCTGGGGTGATTGACCCAGACTATTAAGATGAAATCAGTCTACTACTCCACAGTTGAGTTAAGGAAGAGTATGTGTGGAATACAGGAGATCCCTTGGGGCGTCTCTTAGTATTACCATGCCCTGTTGATTAAGATCAATGGGAATGTAATCCCAGCACTTTGGGAGGCCGAGATGGGCGGATCATGAGGTCAGGAGATTGAGACCATCCTGGCTAACATGGTGAAACCCCATCTCTACTAAAAAAATACAAAAAACTAGCCAGGCGAGGTGGCGGGTGCCTGTAGTCCCAGCTACTCGGGAGGCTGAGGCAGGAGAATGGCGTAAACCTGGGAGGTGGAGCTGGCAGTGAGCTGAGATCCGGCCACTGCACTCCAGCCTGGGTGACAGAGCAAGACTCCGTCTCAAAAAAAAAAAAAAAAGATCAATGGGAAATTACAATAGCTCAATCCATGACCCAGACCCTTCAGGAATGAAGGTTTGGGTCACTACCAGGAAAAATCCATAACCTATTGAGGTGCTTACTGAAGGTAAAGGGAATACAGAATGTGTAGTAGAAGAAGATAGTCATCAATACCAGCTAAGACCATGTGACCAGCTGCAGAAATGAGGACTGTAATTATCATGAGTCTTTCCTCCTTCTTTTGTTAAAAACATGTTTGGCATATATACACTTGTATTAAGAAAAAAATCTTCATTTTATTTCCTTTTTCCTTTATCATGTGACATAAGATTTATTGACTTCTTATCATCATTTAAATGTTGTTAACTTTATGTAATAGCATTTGGATTGTACAAACTGGATTGCACAAATGGCATTTCCAGTTGTACAAAGAATAGTTTTATTATGTTAGGCATAATTATGACCTTATGATTATCTTTATTTGAATATTATGTATGATCTCAGGAGATGTGTATGGGTTCAAGGTGATAAGGGGTAGACTTATTATGGTTAATACTGAGTGTCAATTTGATTGGATTGAAGGATGCAAAGTCTTGATCCTGGGTGTGTCTGTGAGGGTGGAGCCAAAGGAGATTAACATTTGAATCAGTAGGCAAGGAAAGGCAGACCC
Source organism: Macaca mulatta (assembly GCF_049350105.2). Lineage (NCBI taxonomy): Eukaryota > Metazoa > Chordata > Mammalia > Primates > Cercopithecidae > Macaca > Macaca mulatta. Next base: position 37,514,236 of record NC_133419.1, read on the forward strand.
ACCTCAATCTGGGTGGGCACAATCTAATCAGCTGCCAGCATGGCCAGAATAAAAAGCAAGCAGAAGAACATAAAAAGACTAGACTGCCTTAGCCTCCCAGCCTACATCTTTCTCCCATGCTGGATGCTTCCTGCCCTCAAACGTGATTCCAAGTTCTTCAGCTTTGCGACTCGGACTGGCTTCCTTGTTCCCCAACTTGCAGATGGCCTATTGTGGGACCTTGTGATTGTGTGAGTTAATACTCCTTAATAAACTGCCCTTTATATATGTGTTAATATATAATATCCCCTATAGTTCTGTCTCTCTAGAGAACCCTAATACAGGCCCTCACCTTTCCCATTTGTTAAAAGGTATGTGTGGGCTCTAATGAAGCTGCATTTACTATAGACATGTGTGGCTGTCCTATGTTACCTTCCTCAAGCTCTGGGTTTTGATGGTAGAGTAGGAGCTGTCATGGAGGCAGTGACCCAGACACTGCGCTGGTGGCAAGGAAAGGACTAGTGGAGAAGGGTGAAGCAGTCAGGGAGCAGCCCTCAGGAAAGATGCCAAAGAGGAGAGGGGTCGCAGAGGACCGTGGAGAACACAGAAGGGCAGATTTTGTCATAAAAATTTTCTCTTTGCTAAATTTCAGGGAAAGTGCAAACAGGGCTTGGGTGCTTGTATTTTTAGCCCCACCCATTCCCTGACATATTATTTTCTCAGAACTACCAGGAACACTTCTTCATTGACAGCATTGAGAAGAATGAGGAGGGAATGTCAAAGCCTGCTTTGCTAGAGACAGGTAGTTTTCAATTCTGAAAACCACACAGACACATACACACACACTTGTCTTTAATGGTGCTTCAATAGGAATTTTACCTAATAGTTCTGTAGTCTAAGATGGCCTCTAGAAAACTTCCTGGAGCAATGGAGATGCAATTCCTATCATGAGGTTAAGGAAGCAGGTTTATTCACCAAATTAGGATTCAAAACTACCTAGACAAGCTCAAACAGATGGCAGAAAGGAAAGGTAGAAGAGATAAACATCAAGTCCAGAATTTGGATCCAAAAATTAAATTTCTCACCATACAGAATCCTTGCAGCAGATCCTAGGAAACAGGCTCCAAGGTGGACAACAGCCAGCAGTTCCACACACCAGCTTGGGCTGAGCTAATGGAAGAATGTTTGTGTTTGTGAATCAGGCTGGCACAAAAGTGTTCAAGAGTGGAATCCTCTGCTTTACAGAAGACTAAAGTTAGATTCTCAGATATATACTCATACATATTATCTACAAAGGCAGCCCAGAGTGTAGTGGAAAGGAGTTGGACAGATCTAGATTCAAAGCCAAGTCCAACTTACTACCTTGGAGAACTCGGGCAAACTACTTCTGAGCCTCTGTTCTTGAGCTGTCCCCAAATAGGCTTCTCTTGCCTGGTTGTTGTAAGTAATAAAGATAATATATGGCCACACTTCTCAGATTAGGTTGGCAAATTCCTAGGAGTATTTGGCAGTATGATTGGGAGTATGGGAGGCCATGGCATAAACATAAGGCATGTTCCCAGTGTTTCTATTTTACTCAATGGCAAATCATTTACAACCTATTTTTACATTAAGCCAAACAGGGAGCTATTACTGAGTAGAAAGAAAAACCCGATGCCATTTTTAAAGCTCAAAATGGTATAGAACTTTCAATATAGCAGACAGATTCTGCATGGTCTGTGCCCTTTGTTTCTTAGGAATACACATTCACTTTCTCTGTCTTCAGGGTATGTCAGCAGAAAATTTGAGAAGCTTTGGTGTGCATACAACACCTCACATGGGGTTTAGCACATAGTAAGTGGTCAATACTTCGTAAATATCTCTATTTGGAATTTGTGAGATGTGATTATCCCACTGGCTCTTCACTGGTCAGACCACGTGTGTGTAGTGTTATGTCCAGTGAGAAGCATCTCTTTTAAAAAAAAAGAGAAAGAAATAGGCCAGGCACAGTGGCTCACGCTTGTAATTCCAGCACTTTGACAGGCTGAGGCGGGTGGATCACAAGGTCAGGAGATTGAGACCATCCTGGCTAACACGGTGAAACCCTGTCTCTACTAAAAATACAAAAAAAAAAAAAAAAAAAAAAAAAAAAGAGAGAGAGAGAGAGACAGAAACAAACTAGAGTGTGTCTAGACTAAAGGGTAATGGTAAGTGGTCTGAAAACCCCAATATCTGAGGAACGATTCTAGTGATTGTTTCTGAGGTGTTCTTTAGCCTGGAGAAGAGAAGAGAAAAGAGAAACAAGAGAGATTCTTCCAATATTTGAAGAGCTAACAGGAGGAAGACAGAAGAAACATTCTGAATAAGCAGACCACTAACCAAGGTGAAACAAATAAGGGGGAAGATTAAACATCTGTAAAAAGAAACACTTTTTAACATTTGAACTCTCTGGCAGTGGGAAGCAGACTATAATGCTTAAGAACTCAGGCTCTGGAGTCAGACTGGGTTCAAATTGTGGCTTTGACCTGTAATAGCTCTATGATTTCAGGCAAGTTAAGTATCTTTGGCTCAGTATTCCCACCTGTAAAATGATGATAATAATAAGGCATTCATCATAGGATTGTGGCAAAGATGAATTAAAATATGTGATGTGTCCAGAATAGCGCCTGATACATCGTAATTGCTTAATACCTTATTTCATGCAGAAATTGGCTATAGTTACACATTTGGAAGTCATTAGGGTACAGGGGATACTTTAAGCCAGGGATGTTAGAATGCATTCAACTGCAAGTAGCCAAAAATCCAACTAACAATAGCTTAATGTATTAATAAAGCCCTGTAATGATCTTGCATAGTTGGAATAATGGAGTTAGTTGGTTCTGAGGTTAGTCCAGAGTTCAATAATGTCATCAAGGACCCAGGCTCCTTCTGTTTTTTTATTTTGCCATTTTCTGCATGTTGACGTTTTGCCTCCAGGCTCGCTGCCTCATGGTCTCAAGATGGCTGCCATAGCCTGAACTCCATGCCCTCACCCAGCCAGGTTCAAGGGAAGAGTGTTAAGCAGGGAAAAAATTTTTACTTTTTGAGATTCTATCTGATTATATGAAAACATAATTCACTAGTGAAGGAAACTGGGATTAATATTCCTTCTTAGACCTATCATCTACCTTCTCTAAAATCAATAGATCTCTATTCCTAAGAGCTGAATAAAATTTAGCTGTCACTTGTCATGTTTGGGCAACATATTTAAGGGGGCTAGGAAAAGGAAAGTAGACAGACAGGGCAAGATAATGAGAAAGCATATCATGGAAGTTGGAGGAAAAGAAGGAGGAAGTGTCAAGGAAATGATAAAAAGAAGAAAGTTTTAAGGAAGAGAGAAAGTTCACCACACTCAAATGCTTCAGTCTTCGCTAGGATCAGAACTGAAAGGGTCAAGTGAATTTGCAATTGATAAACTGAGGAAATGCAGTTTCAGTGAGGTGGTAGGAGGGTAGGAGCCAGAGAAAACAGTCATAAAAAGCTGAATGAAGTGAGGGAGTGTGACAGGGAGCACAGATAACCCTCCACTGCTTGACTGTAAAGGAAAGCTAGAGTGATGGGAGCTAGAAGGGAACACAGGGTCAACAAAAACGTAATTCTTAAGACAAAAGAATCTTGCAGTAAATTTATAGTTTGTGGAGATAGAACAAAATAAAGGAAGATATTAAAGAGAAAAACAGGGAAGAAAGGAGGTGAAGATAGGACATGTAGGAAATGATAGGGTCAAGACTGAGGGCAATGGTCAGCCCTTGATAAGAAGAATAACATCTTTACCTCTGAGATGTCACAGTGAGAAGGTGTCATAGAATTAGGAGAAGGAAGAAAGGACAGGTATAGAAACAGATACAAATTGTATTTTAGGTTTCTGGGAAGTACTCAGAAGGACCTGTAGCCTGAAAGGCATGGGGAAAGTGCACAGCTCAAAAGAGATTTCCATAAATAGAAAATCCAGTTATTCCCTGCTCTGGACATGGAGGGAATAAGGAAAAGGTCAAACTTTCCTGTATTTCTTGGGAGAGCTTAACATCAGTGCCTTAGATTCTAAATGAAAAATGGCCATCATAGCACCAGCCAGGCATACAGCAGAATTGTTTCTCCAGAAAAGGCCTCTTTGCCCAGAAAGGCATTTTTCTCCCTTCAGTATCAAGGGAAGAGCCCAACACTCCTCTGCTGCCCATTAAGCCCTTGGCATTTCATCTAGGGGGAGCTTCTGGAGCCCTCACCATTGACAAGTGTTCTAAGTGATAGCTTCATTGTTTCTGGTAGATCAGGCCTCATGAGCCTTCCAATTAAAAGAGATCATTTTTCTTCCCATTCCCAAACATGTTTTAGGGAAAATGCCCAGACCACTGGAGTCAGTACTGGCTCATCTTTCTCAGAAGGGATGCCTTCAGCCCAGTGTTCCTGTAAAGTCACCTTAACTCCGATAAAATACTTTATCAGGGACCCCAAAATGAACCATCAACAGAATTGGAATCAAAATGCAGATGAAAACCAATTTTGTTGAAAATTAATTTTTACATGTTGACTTGAATGTCCTCTAGGATGGGAGGGTTTTCAGGCTATAATTGTCATCCCTTTGAAAGTGAATTTAAAGTGAATTAAAATGCATAGGGTTATCTGGGGGATAAAGTCACAGTGATAATAATAACTTTTATTTAAGATATGTTTTATAACATTTAAACTATTTTGCCATATATTTCATCCTCCCAGCAACCCTGAGAAATAAGTGATCACTGTCTTCCTTTCAAAGACAAGCAAATGAAGACTGAGAGAGGTAATAAGATTCTCCTAAAATCCCAGAGCGAAGTATCAGAATAAAGATCTGAACACAGGTGTTCTTACTTATTTCTAATAGCTCCAGTTTCCTCATCTTTCAAAACTGAAGTTATGGTGATAGATGCCTCACAAATAAAGACATACTATAATGAAGCACTTTAAAATGACCTCTTCGGTGGATTGTTGTTAGGGAAAATGTTGGAATAAGTCAAACAGAAAACTGTTGAGAAATTCTAGCAGGGAGCAAGTAGGGAGCCATGTGTGGAAAGGCACATGGGCCAAGATTCTTTGTTGCAAAGGATATAAACTGATTCTGGCTAAGTGAAGCAGTGAAGAACATTTTTAGCTGGCCATTGAGTGGCTCCCAGACTCAGTGGGGAGGCTGGAAAGCCTGGTTCGAGCAAGGGTCAGGAACTGAGGGAAGCTAAGTGGCCATGTCCACAGCCAAGGGTGCATCACAGAAACAGCCTGCTTAGACACTGAACACAGTCTCTGCCACTGCTGGACCTTGGATGCCTGACTTCAGTCACCCAGTTGAATTCCAAATATCAGTTGATTAGATGTACAATCTGCTTGGGAATATCTAATTGTCCACAATGTCTATACACTAACTTCCAAAGGCAAAGAGTGCAAGTATCTATAAAGCCTCTTCCACTTCCATAGATTTACACAGAGCAAAATCACCAAATATGGAAAGGTGCTTCAGATTCTGGGTAGTAAACAAAATGGTAAATCCTTACAACAATTCTCTCTCTTTCTGAAAATACCCCATATTTGATTCACAATTCTGAAACTCTCCAAATCCTACTTATTGAGAACAAAGAGCCTGGAATGTTAATTGAACATTGTTGAATGTAGGTCTATCCCCATCCAAGAACCTTCCCTAATGAATCTAGTCCTCACTAATATCCCAGTACCCCCACCCTCAAAGCAAGGCAAGGCACATTGTCTAGTTCACAGAATTAATGACTTGACCACCTACGTTGCTGGTTCATTAATCAATTGATGGACATTGGTAATATGGGAAGATGACCAAGGATCAAGTTCTGGTGTACCATCAACTTGATGTACTTCTGTAGGCAAAGCGCCATTATTTTAAGCTGCTGCTTTTTAAGAAACAGGATAGATGAGACCCATGTTTTCCAACTTAGGTTTGATTAGAATCACCTGAGGGTGGGGGACTCAATAAATTTAAATTTCCAGGGTTCAACATAAACCTTCTAAACAAGGATCTTTTTTGCTTTGTTTCGTTTTTTTAGTTCTGCTTTAAGCTCACCAAGTTATTCTGATAATGAGCCAGGTTTGGGACTCCTGACTGAACGATTTCTTGTCCTTCTTAGCTTTTGGTAGTGGTGAAATAGTAGTGACCAGCCATTAAGAATTCCATCTCTGGGGTTAGAAAGCATCTGATTCTGATTCTGGCTGTGTAACTCTCTGGCTCTGAAACTACTCACTATCTTTAAGCATTAGTTTCCTCATTTCAAAAATGGGAATGCACGTACCCCCATGAGATTTTTGCAACAATTAAATGAGATAAAGCGCTAGATGCTCTGGGCCCAGTGTCTGACCTGTGAACAACACCCAGTAATTCTAAATGGATTATTATGAGGACAAAGGGAGGAGAACTAACTCATCCGGCTGGTGAGCGTGTGTTGGGGGAGGCTCAAGGAAAGCTGGTGGAAACATGACTTTCTTTTTTTTCTGTTTTTGTACTTGATTTAACTGTATAAAAATATAACCGATGAACTTAAAATGTTCAGGATGTTGGCGTTTTTCCCCCTTTTTTTGGCTGCAGCTTCTCAGAAGATGCGCTCCCAATGAGGAACCATCTCAGCGGCCCTAACCAGTAACTGACTCGCTGCTGTGTCTTGGCTCAGGCCTGAATGTGGTCCATAGTAAGCTGCTTTGCCTTAGTGACTCAGCATAGTAGGCCCTTTTTAATTTCTCTCTCATTCCTCAGCCAAGAAACTCTCCCACCTCTCTCTGCCGTATGCTACTGAGATTGCATTTTGTACCATCTACTGGGAGATAACACAGTTAAATTGATGCTAGGAACCTTATAAGGGTATAAACACTTCTTTGCAGGATGGACGTCATAATAGCAAATCAAGGGCGAGTGCCAATAATAGATTTCTTTGGGTTTCTTTTTTCCTCTGCACATTCTTCAGGGCTCTTTGAGGGGGACTGAAATGACATGGCAGCCTCGAAATAGTCCAGGGAGTCAGACTGAGGAAGGAATCTTGAACAGGCAGGCAAACCAAATACAGCCCACACCTTCTCAGCCCAAACTTGTCTCTTGGGCCTTTTTTGTAACCCTTAGTTGGAGCAGCAGAAAGATGTCTTTGGTGTCGGGCAGCTCTGCCTGAGCTGGGGCAAGCTATCTACTTGAGCCTCCTGTTCCTTGTCTTTATGATGAGTGAGAGTGTCATGATAAAATGAGGCAATATTGTAAGGCTACCTGACACACAGTAGTACCTGACACTCAGAACGTGTTCGCCCCTTTTGCGTTCTTTCTGTCCTAAAGATGCCCTAAGTTGGCAGAATCAGTACATTTCAAATGTGCAGCTACCACAAAGGAACGATTCTAGATAGTTCCAACAGGAACGAATTCACTCCCCCCAGAGAGTCTTGAGATAGGCTGTATGGTGGAGTAAAAAACATACTTGGCTCAGAGTCAGACTCTAACTGCAGTCCTGTTTTGTAACTTACCATTGTTTTGTCCTTGAACATATTTTTCAGAGTTTCTACATTTGCTGAGGACTTCCTATGTACCAATACTGTACCGAATGCTTAACATGGCTTATTTTACTTAATCTTGCAATGATCCATATAGAGTAGAAATTACTATCCTCACTGTATTGAAAATGGAACTGAAGAGCAGAGGAATCTCTTAACTTGCAGAAGGTCACATCGACAATAAGGGATAAAGCTCCCATTTGAACCCAGTTCTGCCAGACCCTGGAGATCGTGTTACTAATAACCATGGCACCTGGCTCCCACTTGCTATTTCTGAGCTCATTTTCCCCATCTGAAAAAAATAAATAAATAAATAACCCATGCCTACCTTCCAGGATTTCTAGAGAGGAGCATATGAAACCGTTGATCGAAGGGACTTTGTACATTAAAAGAACACTTTAATGTAAAAAATTTTTACTTGTAATCACAAAAGCTGTAATGGTCTCTTTGGTCCCTAGAAAACAATCCTTATCCCAAGAAAAATCGGAACTGTAAGGCTGACGGTTCTTGTCTGCACCCAGCAATGTGAGACTGAGAACAAGGTGGCTTTTGCAGATACACGATCGTATATTGAGTAGGGTAGAGTACACACTAAATCTGTATTTATACTTGGGAAACCACACTGTGCTTAAATTAGCATTGAAGAATAAAAGCTTTTCTAAGATAGGCTGCCCTTCTAAGCAACACAGACTAACATTTCTATCACTACAGACAACAGTATTTTGAAAGCACTTGCTGGATGCCTTTAATTCATCTTAAAACCTTATCCACCCTTCTCCAATCACACCTCCCAAACTCACACCCTAGGTAGCCAGCATCCGTCTTAAATGGAAGCTCTTTTCCAACATTTGTGGCCCAAATAAGCTATAAATAATAAGGATACGCTATAAATAAAAAGGACCATCACAAATTTTTTTCAAGATCCTCTAGTTTATTCAATGGTATGTTACACAGAAGTCCACAAGATTAGTCACAAAAGGAGCCTAGAGGGGTTTAATTAATCAGAGATGCCCAAGGCATCATTGCACTGGCAAAGAAATCAATTTTCCAAATTCAGGGAAACTACAGAAATAGTATTCAACCTTGGCCCTGAGCTGTGTCCTAATTTACTAAGGTCACTTCTCCTACTGCCTAGTGACCCCAAAATTCCACCTGGCCACTTTTTTGGGCTTTGCACAGATCAGCATTTGCTCTGGGGAGGCATCCTTGCCTGGCCTTTTTTTTCCCCATACACACACACATGCATAACACCCCCACCCCACGCCCCCACCCCGGCCCCCCCCCCCACACACAATGCACTCCACCAATTCCCATGGCAACAAAACAAGGGGGAAAATATCAAAAAGCAGTCCAGAAACTGCAGAAGAGCTCTCTGACTCAGTTCCCCGATTCTTCCCAGATCTACAGCTCTGAGATCTCTCCCAGCCCTTACATTTCTGTAGGTCTGAGAACATTCTATACATTTAATTGACAGATGAAGGGTGATTTGTTTGAGTTGAGAATAATTAACCAAACAACTGAGCCTCACAGTGAATAACTAAAATAGATGCTCGTTTTAAAGCAACCATGTGGCCCCTGGAGTAAACAGAAGTCAATTCTGACTTTCAATCCAAAAATCACCTTTGCTCAATAAAATAGTATAGATGTGGGAAGCAAAAAAAGAAGAGAGAAAATAAGGGGAAATATAAATATTAAGTATTTTTCTCACTTCCTGAATAGCTGTTATCGGGGCTGAATAAATAAAGTACACACATAAAATGGAAAATTGTGCGCTTGTACAGAATGAGAGAGAGCTCTAGGCGTTGACAGGGAAAAATGTGTAAGATACATCATTAGGAAAAAAGGATTTCAGAGCCACGCTATTGTATTTGTTCACTTAGGTAAAAATAATTATATGTAGAAAAAGCATGCTTTTACTTATGTTAGCATACACGTATAGAAAAAATATTGAAAGAATATAAACTAAATGACTTCCAGTGGTTATATCTGTGGAATAAGATTATGGAGAAGTCATTTGTTTTTGTAAAGTTTCTTTTTCTTTTTCTTTTTTTTAAAGAGTGAGAATCTACTACATTTATAATCATAATAAAGATAAGGCAAGTAAAAGTATCTTCCTCTGATCTAGGGGAACTGACAGCATTGAAATTTGGAGGACCCCTGTAATGACATCTACAATAGCATGCCCTGGGGCCTTCATCTCCCTGTATAAGCAGATATATCTGGAAATCCAGACATGCCACATTCTAGCCACATCTCTTTTCTTCTATTTTTGAAATACGAAAAAAACCACAGTGACCTATGTTTATCATTTCTAGTCCAGCACTGGCCAAGTGGGTGGGTGGCAGAGTTCCAGGACCCGATGGATGACAAGACTTTGGATGGCCAAAATGTTAAAGACCTTATCCTTCGTCTTTGCCTTTTGTGGTATTTTTTTCCCCTTTTGTGCTGGCAAAACACATGTATAGAGTTGTAATAATGAGTCATCCATCATCAGTCTGTAACATTGCCAAGGACCAGTCCTCCTGTCCAGTGTGGACTGTGGGCCCTTCTCAAAAGAGAATGGCATCTGAAACATATGAAATATTTTGACTGAGAAGAAATGTAAGGGGGGAACACTTGATCTGAGGTTTTTGTTAACCCAATTTCTTAGCAGAACTGCTGATTAAAGAATGAAAGCCTTCCTCTTCTTTGGACAGCCAAGAAGCTATTTAAATGTTTAAAGAAATTATTTAAATGGGTTTAAAAATATGACAACAAGGAGCCATATTGCATGTTAAAGTCTTTTGTTGTGAACACCTTTTGGTGGATCTACAAAAAACTCAAGAACCCCCTTTCTCTGAAGTCCACCATATCTACTTTGGGCAGCCATGTTTGTTCCCTTTGGCCATCACACAGCCTCCTGGCCCAGTTTCACAGAGGATGGGCAGCTGACCCACCAGGGACAATCAGATTTTCCTGGGAATTTGTGATGGGAATTCAGATTCAGCAAGTTAGTTTTTGAGCCTAGAGTGAACAAGCACAAAACTCAGGAGCTGTGGCCATATCATGTACAACAACCAGCAAAGTAAGCCAATCTTCAGAAAGGATGAAAACAGAGGAGATGCCCAGAGATAGGAGATATCACAATAAGATACCATAGGACCCCAGACCCAAATTCACACACTGCCTGGCTATACCTTATTCATCTTATTCCAGGGTTCTTTAAGAGCTCCCTCCCCTGCCGCATATCCCTAAGATACATTCCCCATTTTGTTTACACCTGTTTGAGCAGGCTTCTCTTACTAGAAACCAAAAGAATCTTAGCTAAGGCAACATGTGACAAAACTGTGATATCTGAATAAATTCTGTGCATCAAGGTAGATACCTTCAGGGACTAAACACTCAATATCACTGTTAATCAAGCCAGTTTGAAATTTCTCTCTGAGAATGGCTTTCAAAATCAGTATCTGGGCCCATCCCATTTTTAATTATTAGTATTGTATGATTTAATTACTACATTAATTGGATGTTTACTTTGCCATGCCCGGCAGTGAGAACTTTACCTGCACTATCCTATTAACTTCCACAGTCACCAGAGAGGTGGGTTCTATTGTTATCCTCATCTTATAGGTGACAAAACTGAGACTCAGTGAGGCAGAGCAATTTGCCAAAGGCCATACAGTAAGTAATAGCAATAGCATTCGGAATCTAGGCCTGTGTGGCTTAGGCTATGAACTCTAAATCTCTACACTGATCTGCCTTACATCTTTTTTACTGAAAGCTGTCATCATAGGCTTGATCGACTGTAATAGACATGAACCAACATGATACCCTGGAGGATGCATGTGATGTTAAAATCATACCCATGCTCTGCTCTCACTCATAAGTGGGAGCTGAACAATGAGAGCACATGGACACAGGGAGGGGAACATCACACACCAGGGCCTGTTGGGGGTTGGGAGTGCATTGGGACAAATACCTAATGTATGTGGGGCTTAAAACCTGGATGATGGGTTAATGGGTGCAACAAACCACCATGGCACATGCATACCTATGTAACAAACCTGCATGTTCTGCACATTATCCCAGAGCTTAAAGCATAATTTTTAAAAATAATAAATCATACCCATGCTCCAAGTTCTGAGATTTGTTGCCACTGGTGCAAGTCAAAAGAATGTGCCAATGGTGTAGCCGCTGTGAGAAACAGTATGGCAGCCCCTCAAAAATTAAACATAGAATTGTCATATGATTTATTGGTTCTACTTTTGGTTAAATATACAAAACAGTTGAAAACAGAGACTTGAACAGAGATTCGTACACCGCCGTTTAAGCAGGATCATTCACAATAATCAAATGATGGAAACAACCCAAATGTCCATCAATGGATGAATGGAAAAGCAAAATGTGGTACTTGCACACAATGGAATATGAGCCTTAAAAAGAAATAAAATTCTAATACATGCTACAACATGGATGAACCTTGAGGACCAACTGCCATGTAAAATAAACTAGATACTAAAGGACAAATATTGTATTATTCCACTTACATGAGGTATCTGGAGTAGTCAAGTTCATAGAGACAGAACATAGTATGGTGGTTGCCAGAGGCTGTGGAGAGGGGTAAATGGAAAGTTATTACTTAATGGGTACAGGATTTCAGTCTGGGAAATTTTTTAAGTTCTGGAGATAGAATGGTGGTAATGGTTGTACAACAATGGGAATGTACTTAATGCTATTGAACTATACACCTAAAAATGGCTAAAATGGTAAATTTTATGTTGTGTCTATTACAATAAAAAAAAAGGATGTACCACATGCTTTGGCTAATATTGGAGCTCCAGGATAATAACTTTGAACAAAATTTATTCAGTTCAATTCCAAGGCTATTTACTGAGTGTCCATTGTGTGTAAGGCCCACTAGAGGTTATTCAAAGAAATGAGGAATCAATGAGACCTGTGTAATCCTCAAGGAGCTGACACTCTAGAGAAATCTCAGAAAGTACACAAACACAAGACAAAGCATGATTAAAGCCATAAATAAGAAACAAATAACCTGAAGGATTGAGAAATCAAGGAAAACATTATTGTAGATTTGACATTTGAGATGAGCTCTTGGGTATTGGTAGCCAGGAAAAGAGCATGCTAAGCAGAGAGAATATGGGTTAAGGCTATGAGCCAATTGGAGGAATAGTAAGTACAAGATGGGATGAAAATCAGAGCAGAAAAGATAACATTTAACATTTATTTGAAATTTACTATCTGCCAGAAACCAGGCATGGTGTTTTACACATATCTCATTTAATCTTCACAGCAGTCTTAGGTAATATTATCAAAGACACTTCTGGTTGCCTACCCAACAGCTTCTTTCCTCCTCTTCCCTTGCCACCAAGCCCTGATTTAATTTTGGCTATTCCCCCTGGACAGACCTGTCCTGGTAGAAGAGCACCTCCTCAGTCCTCAGTCCCCAGGAGGTGTCTTTATTCATCTAAGTCTGTAATACTAATTCCAATCCTGCTGGCATAGATTGTTTGAGCTAAGGGAAGTTGAGATTTGACCAAAAAAGAAATTATCACCCTCCCCACTTGGATGTCGGCCAGAGGACTTGTGGAAAGGCTTTATTCCCTGATTAAAAAAACAAAAACTTCACAAAGAGAATGACCCCTCTTTCTGCATCTGTTTAAGAACGTGAAGCCTGCGGCTGTGGTAGCCTTCTTGGGACCATAATCATATGAGTCTAAAGATGAAACTAACTCGCTAAAGATGAGAGAAAGGTGAAGGGAAGCTGCTGACTTTAAGTCTTGGAGTTAATCAACCCTGAAACCACTTTCCTCTCTATTTCTTCTTATTTAAGATTTTATATATATATATAATTTAAGCCACTTTAAGTTGGTCCTCTGTTAATTGCAGGCAAAATTTTACATATGAGTTTCCAAGTAGGTAGGGGATATATTTCCTATATGTTAATGGTCAATGTGTCTGACTCTGGATTAGAAGAATACTGAGCAGGCATGAGGGTGGGGGCAGGAGTTTAAACAGTAGTTTGGAACCTCAACCACAAGGTGAAGTGGGTGAAGAGGGACAATTCTCTGGCTATGTGAACAGCTCAGGAATGCAAAGCGTCGGTTGCATTATTTTAGAGTCACACCTCAGTTGTCTACACCCTGGGGGAGGCAAAGTGACGGTGTTTCCGTGGTGACTCAGCCCTTCCCCTTGAAAACCCAAGGAAACATCAAGTGTGTCCTTGTAGGCAACCTTCCCCCTGCCACGGCGGTGTTTATATAGGGCAGTGCTTGGAAGGCCTCCTCTTCTTTTATGCTTGACTTGTCCCAATGTCTCCCACCTCCTCAACTCCCACAGTGTGGGGGACCAAATGTCATTCAACCCTCTCCCTCTGCCTCCCACACGTTTCCAGGCCTTCGAAGCAGCCGCCAAGGTGGAGTGACCTCCCTCACCAGTACTTTTACCACCTACTGAGAGGAGACTAAAATTGTCTTATATAAAAATACAGCTCCCCAGGCTGGGGGAGGATAGACAAAGGTTTTAACAGGAGGCAGCCAAAGGAGTCAGATAAACCTCTATTTGCATTCCAGCCCAGACACCATGAGCTGCATGACCTTGGGCAAGTCACTTGACTTTCCTGAAGCTCAGTGTTATTGTCTGAGGAATGGGAGTAACATCACCTGTTCTGCTTATGTCAAGGAGCTAACGTGAAGATTTTTTAAAAAAGACAATCACTCTCAAATACAGCTGTCGTGCCATCTAGGGAACTGGACCTTGAGGGGCTAGGATTAAATGGAAATGTTCGTGTGGGTCAGAGGGAAAAAGACCAGAAACAAGAATTTAGTACACCCAAACGGGGTGGATCCCTAAAAGGAACCTGGGAAAACAGAGGGGCACATACTCCTTGGGAAAGGAGAGGGTATATCTAATTGGCTGAATTTCTTCTGCAAGGACGGACCACAGGCCTGGGGTGAGCATTATTTCATTCAACTCTTCCATTAACATTATGAGAAGAGCATTTTCATCTCCATTTTATAAATAAGAAAAGTCACACCAAGAAAGGAAAGGTACCAGTTGAAGATTGATTCTGGCCTCCTCACAACTCAAGTTATGAGGTATTTTTTTCTGGAAGGCTTAAAGGTTTCTTAAGCCCTTTTGGCTCCTTAAGAGGAATGAAAGAGAACACGACCTTGGAAAGTGATCTTTTAGCATTGTGGGAATTTTCGTACCTATGGTGGTAGCCCTATTCTAAGCAGAGGGTTCTAGAGCGTACATAGAAATAGTGCTAAAAATGACTGAAATGTAGATGTTCTATAAATAGTGATGAATGATGAATAAAAGGAACCCACATTACAGTTCAAGCAACTTTCTAACTGCATAGCCTCAGATAAGTTATTGAAAAGACACAAGCTTCATTTCAACTGGAAAATGAGAGTTGACTTATGTCTCGCTTATGTCTATCTAATGGGGTCTGGGTGATAGCCAAAGGGTGAGAACAGTCAATTTTGAGAGGTAAGTCAGGACCACAGCTGGAAAACTGAACAATCACTGAATATGAGTATCAGGAGACCTCGAGTCCTCAGTCTTCTCATTTGTAAAATGAAAGATTTTACTAATCCATTGTTTTCATTTTTTGTTGTTGTTCTTAGCCAGCAGCTGAAAGGTGTTGCTACCTGCAATCTGACATGGAACCCCAAACTATTAGGTGAGTAAGTATGCTGCACAGATGAAAATAGCACAGGAATAGAGAGCTCTTCCAATGGGACCAAAGCCTTGTTGTCCTTCCACGTCTCCTACCAAGGCCACTTTGCAAGATATGGGACGGACCCCACGATCTCTGTGCAGTCTCCCAGATTTGACTTTTTTGCTAAGGAAAGATTTCCTGGGGACCTCCAATGAACCTTTCTGTGTGCTTTCCATACCATAACTCCTTATCCTCACAATAACCCTATGCAACAGGTGTATTATTATTGACCCTTTTTTACAGAAGAAACTGAGGCACAAAGGGCTTAACACACCCAAGAATGAAGACTTCTCACAGTGAGTGCCTCCTTCCAGAATGCAAGAGATTTCAGATCCTCAGTGATATCTGGTCTCCTAATCCAAAGTGAACTAAAATCAAGCAGAGAATAGTGTCTTGGTTTTGAAGAAAATGCCGGTCACAAGTGAAATGTTGTTTTTTCAGAAAAACTTTTCCATTATGGTCCTTTGTGAGAGCTAAGCCAAGTTGGTTACATGGCCTTAGTGACTGGGTAGCAAAGGGAGATGTCTAGAAAAATCCATGACATCACAGGCTCATGACATCCAATGTGTCAGAACTCTGCCATGTGGACTGACACCAAGAATCTATGTGCACGAAGAGAGCACTCTTTAAGCATTTGGGGGGAGAATGACTTTTCTGGTGGTTCTAATGAGTGTGGACGTGTCAGAAGCCTGGACCATACCCTTGTCTTAACGTGTGAACTTGGATAAATGAGTGTCTGTGTGCCTCCGAGAAGTGGTGAGAAAAGAAACAAAGCTGTTACTGCACAAGTGAACAGCCCAAGTTTCTGTTAATGCTATGGAATACACAGAGACTTACTTAGAAAGATATGTTCCAAGCATAAGGATTCTGCTCTCGGGAAGTAGCCCAGTGTCTTTCCATTATACTCTGAGCATTTTTGTGGCAGAAAATATGACTGATTGTTCATTCTGGTGTCTTTTTTCGACTACCTGCCATGTGCCAAGCATTTGTCCAAACCTTCACTCAGTATTCACTGAGGATCTCAGTAGTACTTTCTTAATCAAGAAATGTTTGTTGAATGCTTATCATATGGCAGATATAGTGAGAATCTTTCCCTGGTTCCTTCTTTTTATCGAATCAAAAACTATTTGTTGATTTCCTATGTATGTTCAACTTCTAAATATTCACTCCACAGAGATTTTTTAGGTGTCTACTATGTGCTAGGTATTGCACATTAGGGCTGGAGACACACATGATTCAGACAGTGTCCCCTTTCTCTGATAACTCGAAGCGTATTGTCTTTGCTTTCTACAAGTCCAATTGTCCCATGGCCAATAGCCACCTAAAAGCAAAACTTCAACAGTAATATGAACACCTTGGATCTTTTAGAAATCCTCCATGCATAAATGTCCATCTGTAAAGATATCAACTTTAAGCAGAAATTAATACAATTGTGATGTTGTCTACATTAGAGACTTAAAGCATATTCGTCTCATGAATGCTTGCCTCCCTATTATAAGGGAACTAAAAAATAAGAAATGGATTGATGTTGCTATAAAAACCAAAACAGAAAGGAATAAGGAGGAATTGGAAAGGCCAGTTGACGTAATTTCCCCATCAATATTCATGGTTAAATTGACCAGATTGCTGTAGCATAATTTTAGGAGTTTGCTGTTTGGGGTTTTGTCTGTATGTGCTCAGGGTGTACAGTTCCAAGAACAGCTGTGACTCGACTTCAGAAGTATATGTATTTATATATTTCCATCATCATCTTCTCCATCACCATCAAATGTCAGTTCTCTTCCATGAAGGCAGTGGGGCCCATGTGATTTGCTGAGCCCACAATTATTCATCCTTCCTGATGTCCAAGTCAGGCTTTTGACAGCCCACATCCAAAGTCCACAAAGCTGCTGTTTCCGAGGTAGAAAAAGATGGGGCTCATCAAGGTCAGCTAGAGCCAGTATCTCCGAGTTGAAGCCACCAGAATGAAAGGGCATCTACTTCCCCTTTTGAGGGTACCCTTGATGTCAAGACCCACCATTCATCATTTCCAAATGTGGAAACTTGGCATTTGTTTCAGAAAATGCCAAATGTGTTTTCCTTGCATATCTGCTGGCACATCAGTGATCTGTCCTTAGTTAGATCTCTTTGAAAAAAGGAAAGACGCAAGCAGATCTTTCTGTCTCTTTTTTGCTAGATGATCTTGGATAAATTACTTAAATGCCTACATCTCAATAATTATATATAAACAATAGAAGCAATGATACTGAACAGAATTATTGTGAAGATCAAATACAGCATATGGCACAGTAGGTAACAATACAATTACAAATACTATTATTAATACTATTTATTGGGTGCTTATAATGTGGCATTTGGAAATAAATGTTAGTTCTTTCTTGTCTGAACTATGTTACCTTTCTAAAATGTAACCTTCTTATCTGTACAACAAACCTAGTAATATTTTACATATTTGTTTTAATGCAGTGGTTCTCAGCCTTAAGCATGCATCAGAATTTCCTGGAGAGCTGCTTAAAACATCAATTGCTGGGTCCCACTCCTAATGTTTTTGATTAAGTATTAATAGGTCTAAGTTAGAAACTGAGAATTTGCATTTTGAACAATTTCACAGTTGTTTCTGATGCTAACCGTCCAGGGTCACACTTTGAGAACTCCTACTCTAAGGATTAAATGTATTGAGCATATTTAACACATATTTATTGAGTGCCTACTGTGTACCAGGAACTGTTTTCAGTATGAAAGAAAAAGCAGTGAACAAGACAAAGTCCCTGCCTTCATGAAGCTTGCTTTCTAGTGGTGGCAGTAGACAATAAGTAAACCCATAAATAAACAATAACATTTCAGATTATGTTAAGTTCTTTGAAGAAAATAAAGCAGGTTAATGGAATAGTGAGTGACTGAGTCTAATTGAGAAAGATTATTTCGGATTCGGCAGTAGTTAAGGAAAGCATCTCTGAGGAGGTCATATCTGATCAAAAACGATAAAAAGAGAAGAAAACATTTGATTTTGGGGAAGAGCACTCCAAGAGGAAAGAACAACAGTGCAAAGATCCCAAGGGGAAAAAAAAAACATAAGTGGACTTACACTGTTCAAAGAACATTCCAGCTACAGAGCAGAACAGGAGTGGAAGCAGGTGATAAGTTAGGTGACTGCTGAGATCTTGCAGGTGAGGGATGATGGAGGTGTGACCTGAGGTAGTGGCAGATAAGGTGCTGAGCAGTGATCAGATTCACATTGTACTTTAAAAGTCAAGCTGACAGGACTTGCTGTTGGGTTGGAAGTAAGGCTAGGGGAAGAGGAAAATCAAGAATGGGTCCTGAGATTTTTGGCCTTTCTTAATAAACTAAGATAATCTCTAAGCAAGTCTTTGGCACATAATAAGGGTTCAATACTCATCTATGTATTTTGGAATCAGAAAGTTTTCAGTTTAGAAATTCTAATGATGCCCTAAATGGTCACACAACCCATGCCCTGCACACCTCTAGGGGGCGCTATTATATAGACTGTGATATGAATAGAGTTGTGTAAAGAGGTTCTTCTGGGAAAGGTTTGACTTTCACAACTCTCTAACTCTGTATCAATATTATCCTTAGATTTTTTCATCTTTCTTCAACCAAATATCACTCCAATAAACTGAGTTGAACATTCATCATGAAAGCCACTGTGCCAGAGGCTGAGCATGTGTCACTAATTTGGGAGTATTTTAGAACTCAAAGACTTACATTTGGAGTATGAGCTTATACCAAGAAAGAGAGTCATCATGTCATCAATGACCAATA
Organism: Macaca mulatta; assembly: GCF_049350105.2. NCBI lineage: Eukaryota > Metazoa > Chordata > Mammalia > Primates > Cercopithecidae > Macaca > Macaca mulatta. Next base: position 37,533,251 of record NC_133419.1, read on the forward strand.
TTAATGTCGAAGTCTTTCTTGGCATTTTCCCAAGATTCCTTGCTCAAGAATATTGGGCCAGTTGCACCCCCTTGATTATGGGGGTAGCATTAGAATGATCGTGATATGTAACCTAGTCAAGTATCACCAGCCTGGATGCCCACCCCCTCCTGAGTGGAGTTGGCAAGCTTGACACTACACCAGCAGAGATAGAGATGCATGCATTCTGTGGGAGCAATCACGTCTGGACCCTAAATCTCTCCAAATATCATCAAGAAAGAAATATGACTCATGGAAATTCAGTTGTATTTTTTAAGTTTATTCCTGTCGATTATAGCTTAGGAGATTCAGTTTGTGTTTTTCATGCATCAAAATTATAAAGAGAGCAGAGTTTGTCACCACCAGCTTCCTTAGCCCACGTTGCTCTCTGTGCCTGCTTATTGAATTTACTCTGCATCAGTTCCCCATTCCTCTGCCCCCTGATCTTACCCAGTTGCCCATGCTCCAGATCTGAATTTAGCAACTCCATCAGCAGTTATTCATTGAGAAAGTATTATAGATCATTATAACACATATAGTGTTTCACACAGCACCCACGCTGGGTACTGCTCTAGTCTATAATAGCCAATATTTATTGAGTCCTTATTATTTGTCAGGCACTGCGCCAACTGCTTTCAGTAAATTATCTCATTTAATCCTCATGGTAATCCTATAGTTTTAGTACTATTATTATCTCCATGTGCAAACGAGAAACCTGGGAAGAGGTGAAATAATGCCTAAGATTACCCAGGAAGCTTATAGCAGGATGGGATGCAAACTCAAACCTTTCTGACTCACAGTTCATGTTTGTTGTTGTTGTTGTTTATTTGTTTGTTTTTGTTTTTTGTTTGTTTTTTGAGATGGAGTCTTGCTCTGTCACCCAGGCTAGAGTGCAGTGGCATGATCTCGGCTCACTGCAACCTCCTGCCCTCTGGGTTCAAGCGATTCTTCTGACTCCCGAGTAGCTGGGACTACAGGCACGCACCACCATGCCTCGCTAATTTTTCTGTATTTTTAGTAGAGGTGGGGTTTCACCATATTGGCTAGGCTGGTCTCGGACTCCTGACCTTGTGATCCACCTGCCTCGGCCTCCCAAAGTGCTGGGATTGCAGGCATGAGCCACCACACCTGGTCAAGCCCATGCTCTTAAACACTACCCACTGCCTTGCAAGGCAGGAGAAAACTAACATTTATGAAGCACCTATCATATGCCGTGTTCTTTACAAATACCATCTCACTTTATCCTCTCAGTACCTCTTCAAGATGGGTATCATTACCGCATATATGAAAACAAGGATCTCAGAAAGGTTAAGAATCTTATATGAGATGCACAATGACTTTACCAGTGACTGAGCCAGGATACAAAACCAAGTTTCCTGGATGCCAATGCCCATGGGCTTTACATAGCACCAAACAGCCAAACGTCATAGCTTCATCAAGGAGCTGTGGTTTCTGAGGGGTTCTCTGAAGGTTGGATAGGATTTCAACAGGTGCAGATAGAGGGAGTGTCTCTGAATACAAATAACAGCATGAGTAGGCCGGGCGCAGGGGCTCACGCCTGTAATCTCAGCACTCTGGGAGGCTGAGCCCAGTGCATCACCTGAGGTCAGGAGTTTGAGACCAACCTGGCCAACATGATGAAACCCCATCTCTACTACAAATACAAAAATTAGCTGGGCATGATGGCATGCTTCTGTAATCCCAGCTACTTGGGAGGCTGAGGCACGAGAATTGCTTGAGCCCGGGAGGAGGAGGTTTCAGTGAGCCAAGATCATGCCACTGCACTTCATCCTGGGTGACAGAGGGAGACTCCATCTCAAAAAACAAACAAATAAACAAACAAATATCAGCATGTGTAGACAAAGCAGCTAAAATATGAATATCTTTGCTAGGATACACATAGGAACACATAGGAACAATCAATGGTCTTGTTTCTCAGGAGTGCTAAACCAAGGAGAGGACATCCTCGCTTTCTGTATCTCTATACATCTTGTCTACGTTCACCATTTGAAATCCTTCAGTGACTTTTTATAGTACAGTACTTGCATGATATGTTTCCTATCTGCTTCTCTTTCTTCATGGAATTTGTTTACTCACTCTACTCCAGCCCCACTGACTTCCTTCTGATCTTCAAATTTATCTTTTGCCTGTAGGGCCTCTTGCATTTGTTCTTTGCTGTGCCAGTAACTTCCTTTTTGCTCATCTTCCCATGACAGGGTTTAGCTCAAACATCACGTCTTCTGAGAGGCCTTCTCTGGCCATATGTCACTATGATATGTCATTATGACTTTCTGCTTAAGTGTTTCTGGAAAAAAGAGGTCCATACATTCTCATCCATGTTTGCAATTTAAGAGAAAAAAAATACAGTTATAGGCCTTTTTCCAAAGTTGGCTAATCTGCAGATAGATCAGTTCGGCCCAAGTACTGAAATCAGCATTCAGCTGAATCTTCAGACACTTTCAAAGCAGCTTCTTGACATATGAAGTGTGAAACTGAGAGCAATTTTGGTGAAAATCAAAAATCAAGTAAGAAATCCCATTAGAAAAAAAGTGATTTTAAGCATTCAGGCTATAAAATCTTGTTTTGACAGATCACAAAGACAAAAGAACTGCTGCTCTTTAACCTAAAACATTGGTCCTGCTGACCTGAAACCATACCCACATCCCAATGGTTTGGAACAGCCCCCAGTACTCCCATAAGGACAGAATTCATGAATCCCTTTGCTAGGATACAGAAGGGTCTCTTTTCTGTAGGTGGTTCACACTGCAACACACTCTAACATTCTCTGGACCTGAATTCTTTCACTTATTGCAAGTCTCTTCCTTATTTTTGGATTACGGGGGATAGGGGGACTATTTTGTCCAAAAAACACAGAGAGAGAGAGAGAGAGATTACTATTGGCCAAAAGACATCCCTAATTTCTCAAGGTTATAATATTTTTCTGTAAAATGCAATACAATATCAAGTCTCTTTCATTTGAAAGTGATTGAGACCCAACTAAACATGACCTCAGCCAAATATATATATATATATAAAATATATTTTGGCTGAGGTCATGTTTATATATATTTTGTATATAAATATATGTTTATATATTTTTATATATATTTTTATATATATTATATATGTATATAATATATATATTTTGGCTGAGGTCATGTTTAGTTGGGTCTCAATCATTTTATTTTTATATATATATATATAAATTATTGACTTGTATAATTCAGAGGTGCACAAATATTTTGGCTCCAAAATCCCTTTACACTCTTAAAAATTATTGATGACCTCCCAAAGACTTTTTGTCTATATGCGTTATATTAATCAATATCTACCATATTAGAAATTCATACTGATAATCATTTCTAAATATTTACTTTTTCACCTAAAAATAACAACTATACACCCATTATATGTTTATATAATGCATATTTTATTTTAAAAGTGGCTATATATTCCGAAATAAAAATATATCATCAGAAGAATGTTATCATTTTACATTTTGGTAAATGTCTTTCATGTCTAGCTTAATGGAAGACAGCTACATTCTTCTATCTGCTTCTATATTCCATCAACTGCACTGTCACATACAACTTAGCCTGTAAAGCTCCACTGTATGCTCCTGGGGGGATGACAGTGAAAAATATAAGTAACATCTTATTGTGAAAATAATTTTAACCCTTTAGGCACCTACAAGGCTCTCAGGGATCCCTAGGGTTTGTCAGACAACAATTTTTAGTTACATGCTAGTGTGTATTTTTCAGAAATAGATCTGGGTTCAGGTATGGCTGAATCCAAGGGCTTAGGAGGTATCATCAAACATCTGTCTGTATCTTTTGGCTCTGCTTTGCTCTGAGCTGGCTTTGTTCCCAGGCTGATTCTCTCCCATCAGCAGCAAACATGGCCATTCACAGCTCAGTCTTACATCTGAGTAAATTAGTAAACCTGTGGTAAATACTACCTCTTTTCTGGGAGTGCCAACCAAAGTCCTAAGGCTGACTCTCATTGGACCACTTGAGTCATGTCCTTATCCTCCAAGCACAATGTCACAATGGACAGGGAATAGGACATGCTAAGCGACCACATCTAGATTGCGTGTTCAACCTTAAGCTGAGGAAATGAGTTCAGTACCCTTTGAACCACAATCACAAAGAGAGATGGCTTTCCAAAAAAAAAAAAGAATTGTCATTATAAAAAGGGAGATGAGCTGGGAGTGGTGGCTCACACCTGTAATCACACAGCACTCTGGGAGGCCAAGGTGAGAGGATTGCTTGAGCCCAGGAGTTCAAGATCAGCCTGGGAAAGTGAGACCCTGTCTCTACAAATAAAAAGTTGAAAAATTAGCTAGATGTAGTGGCATGCACATGTAGTCCTAGCTACTGGGAGACTGACATCTGGGGATTCCTTGAGCCCAGGAGTTCAAGGAGGCTGCATTGAGGGGGTTGTGAATCTGTCACTGCACTGTAGCTTGGGCAACAGCCTGGACAACAGAGGGAGAGTCTCAGAAAAAAAAAAAAAAAAAAAAAAGGAGATGAAAATACGTGGTCAATTGCACTATTTGTTTCTAAGATGCTAAGCTACCATAACGAGAAGAAAGGTGTGTGTATTTTTCCTCTTCCCTTTTCTCATTCATTCAGCCCATTTTGAGTACTTGCTCTATACAAGTCCCTGTGCTGGGCACTAATGATAATCAAAAACTGATAACACAGCTGATTCTCATGGAACATTTCCTATGTGCTAGGTCTTTTTTAGGAGCTCTGCAGGTATTAACTCACTTAATCCTCACAACAACCTCTGAGGAGACACTATTTTAATCCCTAGAGATACAATAATGAATAAGGCAGTGCCTATCTCTGGAGGAGCTGACAGAATTTGGGGCAAGTTATTGATTTCCAAAACAGGTAGAGAAGTCTTACTAGAATGATAAGAACAAAAAGGCTGAGGATACCTGGAGAAAGAAGGAACTAACTCTGACAGAGTTTGGGAAGGCTTCATGGTAGAATAAAAAGAATATGCAATAATATTGGGGCTTGAAGATATGTTCTGGAAATGGAGAATTCAGTGTCACTAAAGGAAAATCAAACCAAACTCTTATTTATTTATTTATTTATTTATTTATTTATTTATTTATTTATGTGATAGGGTCTAGCTCCATTTCCCAGGATAGAGTGTAGTGGCATGATCATGGCTCACTGTAGTCTCTACCTCCTAGGCTTAAGCTATCTTCCTGCCTCAGCCTCCCCAGTAGGTAGGACTACAGGCACATGCCACCTTGCCTGGCTAATTTTTAAATATTTTGTAGAGACGGAGTCTCACCTTCTTGCCCAGGCTGGTCTCAAACTCCTGGTCTCAAGCAATCATCCCACCTCTGCCTAACAAAGTGCTGGGATTACAGGCATGAGCCACCATGCCCATCTTTTTTGTCTTAACCAGGAACCATACCGAACATTTGGCATACATTATCTCAGTTAATTTTCCCCATTTCATATTATTAGCCTATACAGCAGAAAAGTGAAAATTCAAATAGCAGAGCTAATAAGAAAGTGAAACAAAATTGAATCCAGGTCTGTCTGGAAAGTGGGGTATATATGAAGAGAGTATGGGCATCCAAGATGGGAGGAAAGATTGTAAAGAGGCTGAGGAAACATTGTTCCCTTTACACGACTATTGGAGAAAGATGGAGCTTCTATATATACAGCCACAGGATTTGCCAAACCAGAGAGATACAGTTATATATAGTTATATAGCTTGACAAAGGGTTTTTGAAAAGTTTGTGAATTTACTTATACCTTTAGAAGTTCTAAAAATGAATTTCCATTTAGGGAAGCATTTAACACAATGCTGATGTAGAAAAATATAAAATTACATGAAATTCTAACTCTACTGGAAAATCTGGGATTGGCCTAGAGCAAACACATTGGTATGCTATCTTCCTCTCAATTAAGCCTGGTAAATGTGATTGACTGGGACTCTCTGCTTACAAAAAGATTCTTTCCCCCTTATTCAATTCAGTAAATACATAGACATGGGTAGCACATGGGCACAGTGATTAACAAGAGTGGTTGTCTCCAGAAATTAAACTCAGAAGTAGTAAAGAAAGAGAATATCTTAAAATTTTTGAACTAAATCCACCTTGAACCTATCATACCTCTCTACTCTTGTCTATAATGATTTGAAAAAAACATATGCTTAATTCTAATCGCAATATGGATCCAGCATAAGAAGCTAAGATATCTTTCCAATGTATTGACCTATTAATAAAGATACTTAATAGACAGCTAAGAAGTAACCACAAATGGCTAAAATAAAGCATTCTTGAGAAAGAATGGTCCAGAGGACAGAGGAATAAGACCCCAAGAGGTGGACTGTTGATTAAATAGTAGGCTAAATTTGGACTTTACCTAAAAGCAATGGCAAGTCACTGAGCAATTTTAAGAAACATGATGAGTTTTGACCATGGAGATCAAGGGTACCATGAGAGTACATGGTTAACATTTCTAAACCAAGTGAAGAAATCAGGGAAGGCCTCACAGAGCAAGTGACATTGAGGTTGGGAACCAAAGGAAGAGAAGAGCTAATGGATGAAGAAGATGATGATAGTGTCCTAGGCAGAGAAAATGTAAGAATTGTACATTCAAGGAATTGAACAAAGTTCAAAAATGGCTGAAGCATGATTGAGGAGATGAGAGAGAGGGATGCGACGAGAGAAGTAAACAGTGCACAGACTGTACTTCCTGCTGCCTTGAAAGTAGTTTTCAGAGTTTAGACAAAAAGAAAACAACAACAGCAAAACAAACAAACAAACAAAAACAAAAACAAAACAAAAAACAAAAAACCTATGTTTAAAAGAAAGATGATTCTAGCTACAACCTGGGGAAGGGTTGAAAGCCTCTGGATGTGGTCCTTATGACAACAAATGCATATTTCCATGGAATATCTTATCTCTGCATAAACTTACATAGCTGGAAAAATATTTTTTGCCCACTGATTTTTCTTGGTTGACAAAGTGGAGCGTGGGATTAAAATAACAGGGGTCTCTCAAAGCTTGCACAGAAAGAAACAATATTGTCTGAAGATTTAATTGTATGATCCAGGCAAGCCAGATGAGAGCAGAGATGGAGAAAGTTACCTAAAATTAAAAGGAATCTGGCCAGAATATGTATTTATCTAGATGCAAAAACCTATTTAAAAAGAGAACTGACTGTCCCTGAGACCACAGACAAAGGGAAATAACCAAATGCTGGTGGTGTGATTCTACATACTATCCAGGAGGGAGGGAATCTTGCCCAGCGGACGTTGAATAATATGGCACCATTGCAAAATCATTTCTATAGTGGAGACAAATGCTTCAGACCACTGATCTCAACCCTGATGACCAAGAGAATCACATGTTTTTTAAGAGAAAACAAATACAAATGCCTTGCCCTAATCTTAGGTCTGAAATGGGTCCCAAGCTTCTGAAAATTTCATAGACTCCAATAGTCCCAGAGACATAGCCAGAGTGGAGAACCACCACTGTGTCAGATAATCTTAGCCTGACATTGGAATAAATTTAATCTCTTTACACAGATTCTATGATCATGCTACAATCTTCTGCTTATAATTTGGTTTCACCTGCAAGTCTTCATAGAGGGAAAGAATGTGCTGATTCCTGCTATACAATTATTCCAGGGCAAATGATAACTACATTTCTTTTTAAAAATTTGATCAACTGATATTGGCAATTTATATAACAATCTTGATATGTCCAGTTAATATAAATCTGACTTTGAGAGAATAATACTTCTCTCTGTGTAATGACAAATCAGGTTTCAGAGGCTGTAAGTCTCAAAGCTCAGATTCTGGACCATCTAACTTCACCAAGATAATGTCATCATTTGAAGCTTTGTAGGGGTTAGCTAGCAAGAGTTACTAACTGATTTTTATTAACCTTACACAAATGCTTTATTTCCCCCCAGAAATTATCAATCAACAATATTTTAAATTCAAGCACAAATTGTAGTGGTTTAGAAGTGAGAATTCAGGTACTGGGACATTGAACACATTCTTTAATGAGTCCTCTGGTTATACTTAAACTATAAGCCCCACTTACCTTAAACATATTGTTTTCATCATCAAGGGAAAGTGTTCCCTGCAGTGTATTAAGCTGCTCTAGGGTGAGAGGGAAAATATTATAATTTAAACATGGAAATGAATGTAAAAGATGCATCATAAACTTCACAAATGCAGCAGCAGGTACTAAAAGAGGTCTTTATTTTATTAAAATATTAAACGACTATTCAATTGAGTAAGCTCAGCTTCAGTGGGTATTGTTCTGACTTTGTAACAGTAGTCACTACCCTTTTTCAAATGTAAATGGGGGGTATCTTTTGTCATCAAGAAAAGTTGCAAGAAACAATGGAGAATGGAAGAAACATCATAAAAGCAAATGGAAGAAAGCACAGAGGTGGATAATTCAGCTGCAACATCCTTGAAAACATGCCAAAAATCTTTATCTACTGAGGGAGCTGCAGTGGGGAATGAGAAATCTCTTATCCCAGAAAGGAAGGCTTCTTGTTTTCCTGCAGAGCTGGCAATGGGCCAGAGTAGCCATCCAGAGGAAGAATAGTTTGCTAGAAGGAGGCCCGGGTGAAAGCAAAGAAACTTGTGAGTGAAAGGGAAGAAAACAATCACTTGCTGTTTTCTACCTCCTTCTAAGGAAAGACAGTGCTAGATGCAGGCTGGATACCTGCAGGTCCTTAGGACTTCCATAGGAGACACCCCCAGAAGATAAAAGAAAAGCTGACACCTCTGTAATGGCTCAGACAGCAAAAAGAAGCTTGATCTCTTAACATTCCAGCTATGTGTGCACCCTTACCACATAGTCCAGGTCTAAGCCTAAAAGAATGGTCACCCCACAACACCAATTTGTATGAGACCTCCATTTAACCTGATGTTAGAAATATAGAAATAAAGTAAGGGAGAGGACACAGCATTTTTCTTTTTTTTCTCAAAATGCATCTCTCTGGGCTTGCAATACGGCTAGCGAATGAGTGGTCATGCACACAGATCTGGGAATTAGACAGCCCTGATTGTGAACACCAGGTCTGCTGCTTACTGGTTGTATGATCTTGTACACATTACTTAACCTCTCCGGGTTTCCTTTGCCTCATCTATTAAATCAGAAAATAGTATCTTTTCCACTGGGTAGTTATAAAAGTTAAATAAGGTGCCTGATACAGGGTTTGGCATAGAGCATCCTAACCAAGAATGAAATGAGAGTAGGGCAGGAGAATATTTTGAACTGTGATCCACTCTCTTCCCCACTCCACCTCCACCACTTCCACCTCAACTCCCCATTTCATTTCTTCACATAGACGCTGTGACCCTTTCCTCAGCCCTGGCAGCTGCAGTAAATTCCCCCTTTGCCTTAGAGAAAGTTGTAAGTATGGAACCAAGGAAGAAAGTAACTGATTGGCTCTCAAGTTTCAAGAACTGTGATCTAAGTGTTACTCAACAAAATATTTATAAGAATAAATGATTAAGTTTTATTTTCTTTTTCCACACCAAGTAAAGATTCCAGGACTGAGAAGAGAGGATGACTGTTGAGACAGACAGGATTCGAACAGAATAGGGAGAGACGGCTGAAGTTGGCCAAAGTACCATTTGTTGTCAGCCCAAAGGGGTCACCAGCAGAGAACTGGCTCAGTGCCCGCATATAGTTCCCTTTCCATTCCTGGACCCCTGTGCATCACCTGACTTGAGCAGCTATATTAGCTTTCTTCTCATTAGCTAGTGAGGTCCACCCAATGACAGCAGCTGACATGTCATCCAAGGATCGCCCAATGATTGTCTGAAAGTGATCCCCATTTGTTCCCTCAAGACTTTGTTCCGAACTATCCAACCCACTCTGCAATTCCCCTCAGTGACCAGAACACTTATTGGTCCAGTCAATTTAGATGGGTGATAGTGGTTCAAATGGAAGTCCTTCATATCTAGCCAATATGTTATTTGGTGGAGCCAAATGGAAAACTAGTACTGAACGAGGATAGTGTGGCACTCCTGCGCTTCCTATGTTATAACAAGTATTGTCATCTTAATTTATACCCATAAAATCCCCAGACAAATTCTGACCATCCTCTATTATGAATTTAATCTCAAGAAGCAAAATAAATCTACTCAGTATTATATGATTATAGGAAAAACCCACTAGCTAATAAATAAATAAATAAATAAATAAATAGTATATCTTCTGACTCCTTGAGCCATACAGCTGGAAATAAAAAGGCCCATTTCCACAGCAGCAAAATAACCAATTACTGTCCTAAGCCATGCCTAAAATGTCAATGAGTCTTTAAAGGATCCTGAAGCTGACCTTTGCCCCTCTACTTAGCAAGGGTCCTACAATGGCTTCTTCACAGTTCAAAGTGGCTGGAGAACTGTCCATAGATTAAGAAAGGAAAATCCCCCCAGGCATGGTGGCTCACGCCTGTAATCCCAACACTTTAGGTGGCCCAGGTAGGCAGATCACCTGAGGTCAGGAGTTCAAAACTAGCCTGGCCAATATGGTGAAACCCTGTCTCTACTAAAAATACAAAAATTAGCTGGGCATGGTGGCATGCACCTGTAGTCCTAGCTACTTGGGAGGCTGAAGCACGAGAATCACTTGAACCCAGGAGGCAGAGGTTTCAGTGAGCCAAGATCATGCCACTGCACTACAGCCTGGATGACAGAGCAAGAACCTGTCTCAAAAAAAAGAAAAAAAAAAAAAAAGAAAAAGAAAAAGGGAAAATCCATTATCACTAAATCAGCTTTAAAAAGTTATGCAGAGCCAAGTGCAGTGGCTCACACCTGTAATCTCAGCACTTTGGGAGGCTGAGGTGATCAGATCACCTGAGGTCAGGAGTTTTAGACCATCTCAGCCAACATGGCAAAACCCCATCTCTACTAAAAATACAAAAATTAGCTGGGCTTGGTGGCACACGACTGTAATCCCAGCTACTTAGGAGTCTGAGGAATGAGAATCACTTAAACCCAGGAGGCAGAATTTGCAGTGAGTCGAGATCATGCCACTTCACTCCAGCCTGGGCAACAGAGCCAGACCTTGTCAAAAAAAAAAAAAAAAAAAAAAAAAGGCAAAAGAAGAGGGTCAAGGAGGGCTCAAGATTTTTCTATGGGGAAATGGAAAATAATTTTCAAAATTTCCAACTTGCCCCTGATAATTCAAGTAGACTGTGATGCTCCTGGGTTTTGCTACACATGAAACACTGGACATATGAACAAGCCAGAAAGAACAAGTAGATATTCAGTGAAACAAAGCAAATAATAAGGTGTGAGTTTTCCATGCAGAATGTGCTCTAAGAATAATGTTGGGTAAAGAAAGCATTTGTGGAGAATACCTGTGAGATAAAAATTACCAAGCAGTTTGGCTTGATTTCTATCTTCCTTCCCTTGATGGGCATTATAAAGAGAGTCCACAGGGCAAATTTTGGAACAGGATGTATCTGAAGCCTTCCTAAATGAACTCCAGTATTTATGACACTAATATAGTACAGAAAGTGTTGAAACTCTGTAACACATTGTACATTAAAATCTTGACCCTCTTCTTTCCTTAACCAGTATCATACTGTACCACTGTATCTTTCCCCCACTTTTTCTTCACTCTGTTTTCAACTGATTGTAAAAGGAATTTGAGCTACATTTTAGAGAAAATAAGAATGCCAATAACCGGTAGAGTGTGAGCATCATAAAGCCAGTAGCCAGGTCTGTCTTTTTCACTGCTCTAACCATAGCAGTGTCTAGTTCATAGTCAGTCTCTATTCATTCATTCATTCATTCATTCATTCATCAGTCACTGCAAGTATTTATGGGGTACGAACTAGATACAAGATACTGTTCGAAGAGATTAATACACAACAGGGAACAAAATAGATGAACTCCCTGCCTTCACAGGGCTTGCAGTCTGATAGAGTGATTCAAACAATAAGCAAAGATATAAAATGTCAATCATTGATAAATACTTTAGAAGAAAATAAAGCAGAATACCATTCTAGGAAATGCTAAGGGGTGCAGGCCAAGAGGAGAGGACAGACAGTGGGGATAAGGTGCATTTGAGGTGGTCAAAGAAGACTTCTCTGACAAAGTGACCTTTAACCAAAAATCTGAGAGAGTAAGAAAATGAGACATGTAGTTGTCAGAAGCAAGTCTCCAGCAGGCTAAGAAAAGAACTCATAGGTACTGAAGAGGGACATGATTAAAGAATTGTAAGACAGTCAGTGTGGTTGGAACAAAATGAGCGATGGTGAGAGTGGAAGGAGATATAGTCAGATAAGTAGTGGGAGACTTGAGGAGGAGGAAAATAACGCAGAGCCTCACAGATCCTATAAGAACCAAGCTGTAAGTCCTGTAAGAGTGCCAGTTTTGTGCCAATTGAGGTTAGAAATCCCTGGAGAGTTTGAATAGAGGAGCCACTTGACCTGACTTCTGTTCAGAAATGATCTCTCTGAGTGCTGTAGACATACTACTGAAAATGGGCCAGGGTGGGAGCAGGTAGGCTGATGGAGAGCTGATGAAATAATTCAGGTGAAAACTAATGGCTGGTGCGGTGGCTCATGCTTGCAATCCTAGCACGAAAGGCTGAGGTAGGTGGATCACTTGAAGCCTGGAGTTCGAGACCAGCCTGGGTAATATGGTGAAACCCCAACTCTACTAAAAATAAAAAAAATCCAGGCATGGTGATACACGCTTGTAACCCCGGCTACCTGGGAGGCTGAGGTAGGAGAATCGCTCTAACTCGGGAAGCAGAGGTTGCAGTGAGCTGAGATCATGCCACTGCACTCCAGCCTGGGTGATAGAGTGAGACTCTGTCTCAAAAAGAAAAAAAAGAAAAAAGAAAGAAAGAAAGAAAGAAACAGAAAAAGAAGGAAAGGTAATGATAGTATGGACCAAGTGAGTATGGGGGTAGAAAGTTGTTGGTTCAAAGATAGAGGGCTGGTAGGATTTGTTGACAGATGGGAAATGGGGTGTGAGAGGAAGAGAGGAGCCAGGATGACACCAGGGCACTTGGTGGTCAGCAACTGATATAAATAAATAAATAAATAAATAAATAAAAATTAAGCCTAGAATTCCCTCAAAGGAAAAAATGAGCTAGAAAAACAACAAAGCTCAAAATTGTCTGCTTAGTAGTACATATGCCTATTTTATTTTTTTAACAAATACTATACCTAGGGCGCTTTTGCTGATGCAGTGTTTCTCTTTGCATTGTGTGGATATCCATTGTCTTTTAAAAAATTTACGGTTCTAAGGAAAGTCCTTGTTAAATTGAAATGACTCACTTTAAAAAATACTCTTCTATAATTTGTTTACCTGTTAAGGATTAGATGTTCTTAAAAAGCTGATCTGAAAGACAATCAGATTTCTTTCCATTAAGGTAGAAGAGGAAAATCAATATTATTTTTTCCCATGTCAAGTGGAGGGGAGATTCATATAATAATTATAATTTCCATATTCTTTCCATTCATTCCCAGTGGGTGCTTTAATTTTATTTGTTTTTTTACTTTCAATTGTTTTTCCTTGAAAAACCACTCCTTTCTCTTGTCCTGCTTCATCTCATACTCCAGTGAAGGCAATTGATATTGAACCCTATATCCCTTCATAGGTGTGTGGTACACAAAAAAAATTCAACACACAGTTGATCTCAGCAAACAGACCAATCAGAGGATGATAACTTGCTTTCAAAATAGTTCTTTGCTTTTCAAAAGGAGGTCCCAATAGGATTTCTTTAAATAGTTTTTATCTTCTGGACATTGGTACTACAATAAATTGTTGAGAACTTGATTCAGCATATAGTAAATACTTAAGAAATATCTATTCTTGTGGATGATCATAATTTCCTTGATACCATAAGTATTTGTGTATTTATCTGTCCCTCTCCTAGAGTCAGGATACAAATGGATTTTCTTGCTTGTGCCTATTCAGATTGATTGGAAACTGCTGCTCAGAGCATTGAGTTTAAAAAGATTTTGAGACTGAATCTAGGTTCAGACAAAAAAATCACCAGCATCGATTGGAAATGTCTGATGTGGGAGCAAGAAGGGAGCATGCCTGCACGTGTGCTTTCCAACTGTACTAGCAGTAAATATCTTCAGGGAATGATATCTTTGAGTCACTCAGCACATAGCACAACGTATGGCATGTGTGGGCACAGTGTATATTCATTGAGTTCAATTAAATAAAAGGATGATAACTTTCAAGACTATTTTCAATAAAGCAAATGGCTTCCTTATACGTATCTGGTACTTTTGTCACCCAGTTAACACACTTATTTAGTATCTACCAGTCAGAAGAAGTCCTTCTATAAATGCATTGTGAAATTCCCTCCCTCTCTCCTTAAAGGGATCAAAGTGTATACATATATATATATATACACACACACACACACACACACACACACACACACACACACACACACACCCCTCATTCATAAACCCATGTTAACAGAGATTTCAGTTTTGCCTTGGTTTACCTGTAAGATTTGGGTGCTTCTTGGATTCTGCCTACAGTTATCTACAGATCTGGCCTAGAAGTTGTATAAATACCATGTGACACCTCTGCCTTCAGTCTCCTAAGTTAAGGGATAAGTAGTCACAGTTCTTTAACTAAACTACATCATAATCACTGAAGAAGTGTATAAGCCAAAGGCTTCCTAACTATAAATAAAATGGTCACAAGATTAGGAGAATTTTCACTAACTATTATAATAATAATGCACTCAAGGTCATAACAGGAAGCTCCCTGTCTTGAGTGACATGGCTAAGCAATGCATAAAACTCTGGCACAAGGTCAATAACCACATGGAAAATCTTTCAAGGGGCACATTGCCTGCTTTGTGTGACCACTTGAATGCTTCCCCAACTTCACCCAAATATACTGTTATGGAGCTGGGTTGCTTAGAGGGGCTTCTGTGAGTCTGTAAATATGCCAAAATTCTAAGCAAAATTTGGAAAGTGCATATGTTTTTTAGAAAAGAGATTCCAGAAGTCCAAAAATAGTTAAGAAGACCTCCTACAGGAACTTTACTTTCTAATTCATGACCATACGTTTCCTCCTTTCCTTTCCTCTCCCTTCCTTTCCTCCATATCCCATTTTTATTTATTTTAGTTCCAGATATAATTTATGAAATTGTTAGTTTTTTCCAAGATATACACTATCCATGTCAAGAAGGAGCAAAGTAAGAGGGTCACATTGGTATAGCAAGTTTTTTAACACCTGTACTTGGCCAAAGGAAGTACTCAGTAAACATTTGGTGATGGAGGGATGAACCATCTATTTAAAACAGCAGGGTTGGCCGGGCGTGGTGACTCACGCCTGTAATCCCAGCACTTTGGGAGGACGAGACGGGTGGATCACGAGGTCAGGAGATTGAGATCAGCGAGGCCGACACGGTGAAACCCCGTCTCTACTAAAAATACAAAAAAAAAAAAAAAAAATTAGCTGGGCGTAGTGGCGGTCTCCTGTAGTCTCAGCTACTCGGCTGTCTAAGGCAGAAGAATGGCGAGAACTCAGGAGACGGAGCTTGCAGTGAGCGCCACTGCACTCCAGCCTGGGCGATTGAGCGAGACTCTGTCTCAAAAAAAAAAAAAAAAAAAAAAACAGCAGGGTCGTTCAGCTGTTAAGCAAACCTCAGGTTTGGGTTTGATTTGCTGTCATTGTATTCACAACCTGGCTTTTTAAAGAGCTACAGATGAAGGAAGAAACTCATTTTAATTCTGAATTTAAATATTACAATAGATAGTAATTAGTACAGACATCAAAGGAGTGGAAAAAATCTCATCATTATGAGGAAAAGGATGTTATTATTATAACCAAGGTAAAATTATTAGATGCAAACCTATTACAGCAGCTTCTAATAAAATAAAGCCCAGTAAAATGGGTTAAATTACCTCCCTAATATTAAACAAATGATTTTACAGAGCTGTATAGCTGTAACTGGGTATGAGGGCAAGTCATGGCACATTAGTGCTTCTGTTACTGCATTCCATGACAAAGACACAAAATAAACAAATAAATGTCATCGTGATCCCACAAGTATTTATGGAGCTGCCTCACTTTCTAATACCTTTCACACATGTTCTCATTCCTTTGTTAGACTGAAAGTTATATCAAGTCAGGTTGGGGATGTTTGAGTCTCCAGTGTACAACCCATTAGAATGTGTATTTATTCTACTGACTAGATAACATGTGTGGCCCTTGAAAACTTTTAGAACCAAGATGTTGTATCTACGAGAAAGAGTATTTGAATTTTTATCTCATTTCATTCTCCTCCTATAAACACTGAGATCATTCACTATGATAGAGTTTTTATATCATTCAAAGTAACTGTCTTCAGCACTGGAGAACAAGTTATAAGGTCCTAAAATAGTTTGGATATAGTATCCAGGAACAGCCTTTCATCCATGGGAATTACCTGAAATTATACAATGCCTTAACTGTTAAAAATTATTGAACCTCAGCAAAAGTACATAACCCTTTAGAAGAAAGAACAAAACAGCTTACAAATGAGGTGACATCTCTGTTTAAAGGCCAAGGAGAGCAGTGCAAAATAATTTGGGGTGGGAAGCGAAGCTTACCTTATTCAATTGAAGAGTTCAGGGGAACTCGAAGTTGTCAGAATGCAATTATCCCTGCTGAAATTTGGTCAGGCCAACATCTAACACTTCCAAGGAATGCCGAAGGCCTCTTTAATGAACATGAGGCTTCCAGATTGGATTTCACCTCAATTCAAGGCATAAAACCTGCACTCTGAGAATATAGAGTTCAGAGATGTTAATTAGTTCACTACTGTCAGCTGTCAGGTTCACAATTGCCCTCCTAGAGATCAATAGATCTAATGCCTTCATTTCACAGAAGGAAACTGAGATCTGGAAAACATCATGCAATAAAGAAATGAGTTAGTAACTTTGCTTTTGTGCATCCTTTTATGTTCCTAAATCCACAGGTTCCTCAATTCAACTCAATTCAACAACTATTTATTGGTTCCTGGTTTGCAACATGCCCCTTGCTGGAGTCTTGGTACAGAGATGAAGGATACCTGGTTTCTGCTTACTGATAGTTGCTACTCTGGGTGGAGGGATTGATATGGACATGAGTAATTTTTCAGAAGGCAGAATGTGCAATGAGCTAAAGAACACTTACAGGGCCATGGGAATATGCCAGAGGGAAAGAGTCCCTCTCTGGAGGAATCTGGGAGAGATCCCTGGGGAAGGTCTGTCTTTCTGTGTTTCCAGAACCCCACCATAGATTCCCTCTGAGTTTGTCGTCTTGGTCAGGGTCTCTCCTCTGCCATTTCTGAGACCTAAATCTTAGTCAAAATTTAAGATAGTTCTGAAATTCATTCTTTTAAAATTTGCTGAATTTTGGCTTGGCAGTAGGAATGGATCCAGGTTTCGTGAGAGCTGAAGTATATATAATTTGGGGGGACCCTATTTAAGAAAACAATACACTGTTACAGATACAACTGTAGGTCCAAACACAAATCTTGCAAATATTTATTTGGAATAAGAAAAGAGACCAAATGTGATGGCTCACACCTGTAATCCCAACACTTTGGGAAGCCTAGGTGGGAGGATCACTCAAGCCTAGGAGTTCAAGATTAGCCTATGCAACATGGTGAGACCCCCATCTCTACAAAAAAAATAAAAATAAAAAATAAATTAGCCAGGTGTGGTGGTGTGTTCCAGTAGACCCAGATACTTGGGAGGCAGAGGTGGGAGGATCACTTGAACCTGGGAGGTTGAAGCTGCAGTGAGCTGTGATCATGCCACTGCACTCCAACCTGGGTGACAGAGCTAGACCCAGTTTTGAAAATAAAAAAACAAATAAAAATAAAATAAAAGAAATCACCAAAAATTGTTGTAGGTTTAGAGGTTACGTCTCTTTCTTCTTGAGTCTATTTGTCAATCTGCAAGAAAGGCTTACATAGAAATACTTATTGATTGCTACCTGGCTTTCATCCCTCCACCCCACTCTCAGTACTCTGCAGCTCCTGGAAACTCCTATCTCATCAGGAGTCTGTGTAAGTGAGATGTTTCATTAGCTTCACAGTAAAGCTGCCTTTGCTTGGGCAGATGACTGGCTCAGTGTCACATAGTCAGTAAAGTCATCAAGCCAGGATTGGAACTAGGGTTGTTTTAGGGAAATGAGTATGCACTTTGGATCACATAGACCTGGGTCCAATCCTGGCCTGGGAACTAACTACCTGTGTGACTTTATGAAAATCAATTCTCAGTTTCACTTTCTTTCTCTCTTATATAGGGATGATAATAATAAGCTCATAGGCCAGGCGCAGTGGCTCATGCCTGTAATCCCCACGCTTTGGGAGGCCAAAGTGGGTGGATCACCCAAGGCTAGGAGTTCGAGACCAGCTTGGCCAATATGCCAAAACCCCATGTCTACTAAAAATACAAAAATTAGTCGGGTGTGGTGGCGGGTGCCTGTAATCCCACATACTCAGGAGGCTGAGGGAGGAGAATCGCTTGAACCCAGGAAGTGAAGGCTGCAGTGAGCCGTGATTGCGCCATTGTACTCCAGCCTGTGCAACAAGAGCGAAACTCTGTCTCAAGAAAAGTACCTGAATTGCCTACCACCACTCCTGACTTGAAATAGTGCTCAAGAAAGTGTTAACTGTCACAAAGATTACTTCTTTTCCCCAGTAAGCATCTCTTCTTCCTTAACAATAGAATTAATGTGTTAGGCACATGGATGTTAAGTTCACATTTCCCACCCTGTGTAGGAGCTAGATTTGGCCTTATGACTAAGTTTTGGGCAATAGTGTATACGCAAGAGCAATTTGTCCAACTTCTAAGAAGTGTCCCTAAAGTAATAGATGCATCCTTCCCAACCAGTCTTCTTTCCTGATGGTGAAGGACAGCCATATTATACCATGAGATGACATGGAGAGTAAAACTACATACAGCAGAAGATAGAGGACAGATAGTGCTTGGGTCCCTGATACTATAGAACATCATATGGCTCCAGACCTACTTGTAATTTACATGAAAGTCAAATTTCTAACATATTTAATCCACTGTTCTTTTAGATCTGGAATGACTTGTAGCCAAAACTAGTTCTACAATTTTTTAAATCATATGCTTTTTTTCACTTTGCTATGCTGCCTCCAGTTTGTAATGTTTTTGCCTGTGTTAACCCTGCCAGGTGTAACTGGAAATTTAAAGGATATTGAGTCCTTCAACTGAAATGCCATAACTTGAAAAAGCCAATGGTGAGATTTTAGCCCTTTGGCAGACCGAGGAAAGCTGCTTGTTTGGAAGGGGCATTTCATCCAACTCCACTGGCAGTCATAGGCAAGATGACCTGGTTTCATCATGATTATCAGCAGCAGCAGTAGCATTACTATTGCAGTAAGAGCAGTTACCATTTATAGGATACTATCTGCCTAGCAATAAAATATCTAATTAACACATTAAGTCCTCACAAAACTCCACACAGCAGGTGTGATTATCCCTATTTTACAGATCAGGAAAGTGAGACTCAGGGATGTCAAATTACTTGTCTGAAGAAAACAAGTGACTTGTTAATGGCAGAGTTTACCCAAATCCAAATCTCAGTCCAAACCCCAATCCCTTCATAATGGCACCTTACTTTCTCTGTGGGCACAAAATAAGACCTGGTAACAATGGGCCTGTATAGAATTAATATGCTCATAAATGTCTAGTAAATCAGTTCAGAAATGTTTATTACATCACTGTAACAAGTTAACAAGCATTGTAACAAAACTTAGTGGCTTACTCAACAACCATATTAAATCTGATGAATAAGAATTCTGGCAGGTCTTGGCTAGGCAATTCTTTCGTTTCACATGGCATTGACTGGAGTCACTTAGTGACCTTTGGCTGGTGGCTGGTCTGGTCTGGAGTGTCCAAGTGAGTTGTACTCAAATGCCCAGCATCTCAGCAGGGCAAACTGGAAGGCTGGGCTCAGTTGGGCCTTTCACTGTCTTCATGTAGTCTCATGACTACTTCACACGGCATCTAAAACAGGGTAGTTGGACTTTTTACATGGTGATTCAGGGCTCCAAGAGCAGGCGTTCCATGACACAGGAAGAGGAAGTGAAGAGTCTCCTAAGGCTTGGAACCAGGAAACTAGAGGTGTAACTTTTGCCTTATTCTATTGGTCAAAGCAGTCACTGAGTCCACCCGAAAGTGGGGGAGGAGCACATAGACCTCCCCTCCTCCTTCCTGATGAAAGCACTATCAAAGAATTTGCAGTCAACTTCGATCCACCCCAATACTAAGCCTGTTGAAGGAAGTTTCACAGAAATAGAAAGGCAGATAATTGGGTCATTGGAAATCTGTATTTATTTGCTATATCTGCCAAAACAGAAGGCCACACACTGAATGTCAATAACAGAAACTCATTTTCTCACAGTTCTGGAGACTGGAAGTCCAAGATCAAGGTGCCAACCGGGTTGATTTTTTCTGAGGCCTCTTTCCTTGGCTTGCAGATGGATGTCCTCTTGCTGTGTTCTCACACAGTCTTTCCTCTGTGCATGTGCATCCCTGGTGTCTCTCTCTTCTATCTACTTTTCTTTTCTTTTTTTTTTTTTTTTTTTTTTTGACAGAGTTTCACTCTTATTGCCCAGGCTGGAGTACAATGGCACAATCTCAGCTCACTGCAACCTCCGCCTCCTGGGTTCAAGCAATTCTCCTGCTTCAGCCTCCCAAGTAGCTGGGATTACAGGTATGCACCACCACACCCAGCTAATTTTGTATTTTTATTAGAGATGGGGCTCCTCCATGTTGATCAGGCTGGTCTCGAACTTCCAACCTCAGGTGATCCGCCCGCCTCAGCTTCCCAAAGTGCTGGGATTACAGGTGTGAGCCACTGTGCCCAGCCAGTCTCTCTCTTCTTATAAAAAAAAATTAGGCATATTGGATTGGAGCCCCACCCTAATGCCTCATTTTAAGTTAATCATCTCTTTAAAGACTCACCTCCAAATATGGTTACTTTCTGAGGTACTGGAGGTTGAGACTTCAACATATTAATTTAGAGAGGACACAATTAAACTCACAACAAATATCAAATCTAAGGCCATTATGTAAGTGGAAAAACTGAGGCCCAGAGAAAGAAAATGGTTTGCTAAGGTCAGACAATCCAACCTGTAACATAGTCAGCATGAATGCTCTTTCCCTCACAGCCCCCTTCCAACACATCAGATGATTCCAAGAGATGTTCTGTCTTACAGGAAGTAGGAAACAGACTGCAGAGACAGGGGACACTAAGAAAGCCCCAGCATTAGGGCCAGAGATTCCTCTTTTTCTCTTGAAATTTCAGGCATCTCCCAATTGTCTTTATTCCAAGTCACTGGGTTCATAGGCTTCTCAACAGACCCAGATCTCTGGGCTGCCCATTCCTTTTCCCATTTCTTGTCTGACATTTCTGGCGTTCAGGTCACTATTTAGATTCTGAATCACAGTAATATTGGAGAGTATGATGTCCTTGTTTCTGCCTTAACATAGATCTGTCAAGACTTTGGGAACATCTCCACAGTGATTTGCATACTCAGATCCATTCTGGGACTCTGAGTCATCGCATTAGTGCCCCCTAATTTGCAGTGTATACCCCATCTTTGATTTGCAGCTCGTAGATTTCGAGAATAACCTGCATCTTAGAATCGAATTGGCCTATGTTCTGTCGAGGCTTCTTCCAGGATGCATCTGCTATGTTCTAGGATGGAGGTGGGGGAAAAGGAGGCTCCAGAAGTGGTTTAAGCCTCCTGGAACATTGGGCAATTGGTGATCACCGTTGTTCTTCAGTCTCTCCTTGCATTACAATCTATGCTGCTATGCTGGATAAAGTTAGAAAACAAGTCTTCCCAGAGATAAACAGAAACAGTTTGGTTCTAACTCATATAGGAAAATTATATTAAGTTTCTATTATATAGCAGTCAAGGTATTGGGAGAGGGGGAAGCAGTATAGATCAGTGAGACTGGCTTGTTCCAATACTCTAACACAAACAAACTGCAACAAAAGCAAAAATGTATGTATTCGGAAAGAAAGATGGCAAGGGGGTACATATGGTCCAGTGCTTAAGAGCATAAACTTTAGATCTGAAAATCCTGAATTTTAATTCCTCCTCTACTACTTACAAGCAGTGTGACTATGGAAAAGTTGCTTAACCCACCTAAAGTTAGTTAACCAAATTTCCTACATTTGGGGGAAGTTTGGGTCAACTACCTAAAGCAGTGGACCTAGAGCAACTCCCCTCAAAGGTTGTCCAAGTAAAAAGACACAGAGCTGAAAATCAATTTTGACAGAGGACCAGAGTACTGAGCTAACTCATGGATAACTGACGTTTTCCAGATAGCTCACTGGGGAATTTTCAGAGTTTCCAGAAAGCATATATGCTGCAGTGCATTACAGATAAAATCTGTATGATTATCAACTCTATGAGCTTTATATTCCCCTGCTGTAAAATTATGGGATGGCCCAGGATGGTCTGCAAGTACTTTCATCTCTGAGCTTCAAGGATCAAAGGAAGATGTTGGGGTCTCATATGTGAAGTCATGGGCAATGCTTTTCTACCAACTGAAAAGAGAATCAGCCTGGGCACAGTGGCTCATGTCTGTAATCCCAGCAGTTTGAGAGGCTGAGGCAGGCAGATCATTTGAGTCCCAGAGTTCAAGACCAGCCTGGCCAACATGGCGAAACCCTGTCTCTACAAAAAACATAAAAATTATCCAGTGTGGTGGCGTGCACCTGTGTTCCCAGCTACTCAGGAGGCTGAGGTGGGAGAATCGCTGGAGCTCAGGAGGCAGAGGTTGCAGTGAGCCAAGATCGAGCCACTGAACTTCAGCCTGGGTGACACAGCAAGACCCTGTCTCTAAAAATAAATAAATAAAACAAAAAGAGAATGTTTTCCAGGATGGATGAAGAGGAAAAAGTAATTTAGAGGGAAAACCCTGCATATTATAACTATTTACATTTTGTTGCTGATTTGATGGACAAAATGCCATTTGGGGATGAAGAGGAAGCAGAGATGTGATGTGTTACAGAAGAAGAACCCTTGAGCTTGGGGAATGTTGGTAAAGTTCACAATATGCCTTGAGTGCAGGGCTTCTATAGGATTAATAAATGCCTGTTTGAAAATGTTCTCAATGAATAAAGAGATAAGATCCCCCCGCCTCCTCATTTTCTCTCTCTCACTTATTTCCTGATCCCAATCTAGTGTTTACCCCTCCTTTTGTGAGCAGTGGAGTTCTGCCAGTAGGAACACTGCTAACTGAGGGCCTTTAGAAAAGCTAGAGCCATTCTTCTGGCCTTCATTCCTTGCCAGAATCCTTCTACTCTTGTTTCCATAAGGCACTCTTGTCTCATCCTATTACTTCCACTACTTTTAGAATGATATCACCTCAGTGAGGTAACATCTTTTCTCTCCTTACAAAAGAAAACAGACCTAGTTTTCTTAACCTTTCAGTAGAAGCAAATTCCCCAAATCCCTCTGTCATTCTGGTTGCCTTCTGCTGTGCTTTCTCTAGTTCCAAAATATCCTATTTATAGAAAGAAACCCAGAATGAGCTCAGGACTCAGAATATGACCTAACCAATCCTCTTTACATGACTAGAATAATTTTCCCTGACTTTTCCATTTTGCAATGTGCCCAATATATTCCAAATGGATTCTCTTTTCTTTCACTCCAATAGGTACCAAACGATAAATGTTCAAACTATAGCCAATGTTATTCATAATAAGAGGTTGATGTCCACTGTGCTTAAGAACTTTCTAGAATTAATGGGTTCAGGAGCAAATTAGAGTTTGTGGTATGTGTAACATTAGAGTTAAAGGAACAGGTCTTTTCCTTGAATTACTTTTTTGTTATATAGCATTCACTTCAGTTACTAAAGAGATCAGCTAGTTTTCAACGAAGCCATAATGCAAATGAAACCATAAGCTGGGGCAGCAAGCTTTAGTATTTTGCTGTGCAAAATGTGGCACAACCTCATTTCACCTGGGAATTTGTTGAAAATGCCAAATGTTGATGCTGACCCCAAACTTAGAAACTGCTTTCTAAAGAGTTGCCCAGGAGATTCATGTGCACATTAAATTATAAGAAGCACAGTTTAGCATCTGTGAAAGTTTCCTTCCAGATGTTCTAGGCAGATTAGATGTCAAGCATACTTGGTAGGCCCTATCATGATATAAACTTGGCTCCTTTTACTAGTTTTCATTTGCCTTTCCATGATCCTAAGTTTTGTGACTCCTTGGAGTTTTTATATCTCATTTATCCAATTCCTAATATGAACTTACATTTAGTTAAGTACATCTAGCAAGTCCTGACCTGACATGCTCTTGAACCATCTTAATCTCCTGTTAACTTTTCATATTAACAACGTCACTTCTCTCTTACTTGCTACCCATACTTCCTCTTATTCATCTCTTTTCTGTAAGACAGTTTAGGAAGAGTTATTCAGTTCTTCCTCAGTATTCCATGTGGTCTTGCTTCAGCCTCATTATAGGGTTGTCTGGTTTTCTGAAATTGAGTTAAGTCACTTCCAGATCTTCTGTCTCATGCTTGCTTGTCAGGCTCAGAAATGCACAGAGGTTATTGCAAACTAAATCATGACTTTCCCAAGGCTTTCTCTTGCTTGCTTCTTTTTGAAGTTGTGATTGTTTCCTTTATAACTAAACTAGGTTTTGTAGATAGAATATTCTTTGAGTTCTTTTTAAATATGAGCTCAACACCAGGTTCTTGGCAATCATTGCCCATTCTTGCTTTCAGAAGGCTTTCCAAATTGTGTGTCGTGATTCTTTGCCTCTCCCTCTATTACCTGTGGAGAACCATTAGAGATCAGAAAGTGACTAAGAGAGCCAATCTTTCTTCCTACCTGGTCAGAAGCATTTCTTATATCATAAACAGAAGGCTTCTGCTACCTGTTTTTTGTTCTTTAGCCTCTAAGATAGCAATTATGTCACCATCAAGAGCTTCTCTGTGACTACTCTTCTGCATTGATTATAACAAGTGATCTTGAGGTAATGAAGGGGAAGGCACTGTTGACCTCTCAGCTATTATTAACCAAGCACTCTTTAACTTCTGACATACTTTAGGTAGAGAATTGTTAACATGTGGATCACCAGTCCCATCAGAGTCCCTGGCACAGAATAAGTACTGAAGAGGAAGGAGAAGTAAGAGTAGGAAGGAAGGATGGAAATAATCTATCCAACACCAGGTGATGGAGAGCCTGGAAATTAACTACAACCAAATAGATTTGGAAAGACTAGTTGGGAGAAGAGAATGGAAGTATGATCTCATCTTTGTCTTCCTTGATATGTAGTAAGGAATACACAAACCATCTTATTAAAAGTGACTTATGAATTTCCTTTTAGAAATAGATAGTGGACTTTGTCTGAAGAGGTACTCCAATTGTTTCTTAGTTTTCTAAGAAAAAGGAGTTCTCTTTCATTTCTGACTTTGTAGACTCCTGCTCTGTTACCCGTCTCTCACCAATTCTAAGACTTTGCACATCTACTTAGTGAAACTTTTGTACCTCCTAATATTGATGAGCCTCATATTAATTTTTAAACCTATCTTCATAAAGATGTTGGCAATGAACAAGCTTTATAACTGTGGCATAGGTAGAAAACTGTGAATATTGAACAGCTCATCTATAAGGAGTGCAATACCCATATTTTGAAAGCAAAAATTCTTCCTTCTGGGTTGTATTAATACATTTTGCTTTAAGTTTGGTTATGTTATGTAGTGATCCTTAAGGGACAAGATTTGTTCACTATTCATTACTAAATATAAATGGGGTCAAATGAGCCTACAGAAGTGTGACATCCATATCACAGCTGATTGGGATTGTATAAAAAAATAAGATCACCTCAGGAATAAGTGCTACTGTGATTAAAATTGTGGCAGATACAGTGCTTGGCATCTATCTTAACAAATGAAATGATTGCAACTTTTACTTACATTAGACATTGAATTTCTGCAGATGGAAAAAAATTATGTAAGTGAATGGACGGAGATAAAAGGTTTGAGACTTGATAGTGCACCAAGAGAAGATAATTGTCTATCAGATCACTGAGAAATCCAGAGTGAGAATAGGTATATATAGATATATGGCAAACACCATATCTTCACCACTCTCCCTAGCTCCCTATATCAACCCTTATTATTTAACAACTCTTGTCCATCATTTTGGTCCCTGAGTTGGAGGTTTTAGTAATGGTTCCAAGTAATAAGAGCAATGATCAAATATATTTCTTGGGAATTTTCTTCAGAACAATCATGTGTCTAAATAATTTCAAACTAATTAGTCATTCATGTTCTGAATTCTCAGGTACCTATACCAACAATTCATGGAATCCCACTACAAGATATAATTTTCAGAATACAGATCCATCACAGGAGTAGCTGATAGTTTCTATACAGACCACAAACTGTTGACAAAAGAGTCAGAAAAATATATCACATTGATGGCAATGGGGAATAGTATGTTCATATACAGTGGTCATCTTCTTATGTCTTTTCAAGATTGCAGATCTGTGCTAGTCATTGAATTTGTCAGTAGGCAAGGAAGTTATTAACAGCATTATGGATTCCATTCTCAGAAAACCAGTTTTGTCCACAAAGCCTGTACCCCAAGACCTCTGAGAATGGTATGTACCAGCTGTCCCAGTCTTAGGGCAGCATCTGCTGGCTAATTCATGGATGGACAAAAAATGGCAGTTTGTGGGCAATTTGAGCAGTCCTTTCAGTTGGTGAGAACTGTTGTGTTGATGACTGTGAGGATGTCTGAAATCTTTCATGGTGACCCATCTCAGGTCTCCAGAAGCCTGGCAAATCTAGAACTATTCCTAATGAGAACCAGGAAGCCTTTGTATACAGATACTTTACCTGGAACCTAAGATAAGCTGGGTTAGATCTTGGAAACATTTCTAGAGAAGGATGAACTCAACACTGGACATACTGCTAATAATAATAACCCAGTACCAATGGGGGCTGCAATGAACAGAGGTCCATGCACATAATTGGGAAGTAAAACTTATTTTCCATAAGGAAGGCATTTCTGGGATGGGAGGGGGAGAACCTTGAAGCAGCCACTGAATGCTAATGTTCTGTTGCTTCTAATCATCCTATCGTGTAAGTAAGATGTTTATACATAAGCAAGCAAGAATGATATTCAAATAAAGCACTTTGGATTGGAATAAAGAAACTGGAAATTGGAAAGGGCTGGGTGGTCTGAAACTTAAGAGCTATCCACCATCTTCTGCAGCATCGCTGTGCCTCATCCCTGCAGTCAATAGCGCCACAGCCAGGGCCTGTGACGCCGTTGGTGGGCTCCCCTTGGTGGGAAATCAGAGCGAGTAAAATCAGGGTGTCAGTGCCAAAACGACGAAACCTGAAATGCGTCTAGGGACTTCCCAGGGCACTAGCGCTCCTCAGAGCGACAGGCATCTCCATAACAACTGGTCTACATTCTTCCCCGGTTCCTCTGCTCTGCTGTGCTAGCAATGGCTGAGGATAGGCAAAGGGCAGCTTCAGTGGAAAGATACCTTGCGTTAGCGCCTCCCTGGGCTGGGGGACGTTGCCAAAGCTAGACTTATTGCCTATTTCCCGAGATTTCCGGAGTCGTCCCCACGTCTCCAGCGGAGAGCGGCGCCCCTCCCCCATCCCCTCCCGCCTCCCCCTCTATCTGACACTCCAAGGGGGTGGTTTGTTCCATTGTGCTTTTTCTCCTTTTCTCAAAGTTCATCCTTTCGCCTCCAAGTTACTTTCCGCCAACACGTGACCTCTCCGCTTCCCAGCCTGCGCAGCCACTGGTGGTGAAGCGCGGGCGCTAACCGCGTGGCTTCCTGGGAGAGCCCCCTCCGAGGCTCGCCACCCCAGCCCCGGCTCCCGCCGCGCTCACCCCGGCACCCCGGCACCCGGGCGGCGGGGCAGCCCCCGCAGGATAAGGAACCGACTCCGGGGAAGCAGCACCGAGCAGCCGCTGAGCGCCCAACCTGCCGCCTCCCCTACTCTCCCTGCCTTGGCCGGCGGCTCCGCTCTCCGCGTCTCGCCTTCCGACCTAGCTGCGCACCGGGGCTGTTAACTCACATTTGGGAAGCCATAACCCATTAAAGCAAACGCAGTCATAACTTCCTTCAACTCAGCCGCTCGAGAGCTCGGCTTACACAGGTTTCTGTGGGCAACTAGTGGCTCGCCTTGGTGCCTCTCGCCTAGTCATCAGTACCTAAGAGGAAAAGGGAAAGTTGTTGGGCTGATGAGCGCTTCGACGCATGCAGATGTTCCCAAGGACAAGTCACTTACTCGCCCCCCTCCCCCCAGTCCCCATTTGATCATCACTCACGACCTCATCGGCTGGAGACCCTTAGTCATGATGGGGGAGGGGGAGGGGCACGAACTTTTCTAAGAAGTTTCCTTTTTTTACCCAGGGAGTCACAGTGCGTCGGTCACGTAAACAGCAAGGTTAGTCGTCGCCGTTACCGCCCCCCACCCCCTCCCTTCTGCGCTTTTCTGGTATTATTATTAAAGCGGTAGTCCTCTGGCGCTGATAAGCAACAAGTTCCCCAGCGGTCTTCCCGCCCTAGCCTGACAAGGCGAAGGTTTTCTTACCTGGCGACAGGGAAATCTCCTGAGCCGAATTCAGCTTCGCCGGAGCCCCAGGTGTGACCTGGGTAGTGGGCAAGGGAGCGGTGTGCAGGCTGGGTTTTTGTTTTTGTTTTGTTTTGTTTGTAGGGGTACCCTGAAACTCCTCACTTTCTCTGGGAACTTTCTGTGCCAGGACCCAGTGACGGGCGGTTAGAAGTCAGCCCTAGGAAACACCTGCTACATACATAGCAGGGCAGTTGGACAATCATTGGTAACCTCGCTCATTCATTAGAATCACGTAAGAACTCAAAAGGAAACGTGTCTCTCGGAGTGAGGGCGTTTGCGTAAATCTATAGGTTTTTCGACATCGATGCCAGTTGCTTTGTCTTCTGTAGTCGCCAAGGTGGTTGAGAGTTTAAGCTTGCGGATATTGCAAAGGGTTATTAGATTCATAAGTCACACCAAGTGGTGGGCGATCCACTGAGCAAAGCCGAACTTCTCACATGATGACTTCAAACAAGACACATTACCTTCCAGCATCTGTTGGGGAGACGAGATTTTAAGACACTTGAGTCTCCAGGACAGCAAAGGCACAATGGTGAGTAGCAATAAACCCTGCATTATAATTGAAAAATCTTGACATGTTGCTTAACAACGGGCATATCATGGCTCTTCCTAGCACTTCACACGCCAAAGAACAGCAGCTACTCAGGCCAGGGGAATCGGGTTTTTACACAGTGCAACTTTAATTGGAATCATTTGAGATTTAACACAGCTATGTGGAGCTGCGTGGAACAAACTTGGAGCTGGGGGGGGGGGATGTTATATTGGCTGTTCAAGGCTGATGCTTGTCTCTCAGCCGTCTTGCATTCCATTCTTTTTCTTTATGTGTATGGTGTATGATCATATTCTATGATTTATATGTGGGCATGTAATTGACATTTGCAAGGGGGTTAATTTCCATCTAAAAACAATAATGCCGTTAGAGGTTGGGGTTAGGGGGTGGAGTGGGGATAAGGGTGGGGTAGAGACTGGGAGTTTAGGTGTAGATGGGGGTTGGGGTTGGGGGAGAGAAATAAGTCAGAAGTGCATATCACCGGTAATGAAATGGGTAATCCTCTCGTAGAAGAAAAGGTTCTCATCAACATGTGATCAACTATTAACCGGATGGCTTTGGCAAAGCCATCCGCACGTGACAAAACGTAAGGAAGTGGAAGAAACCGTCTAGAGCAATATCAAGTATCACTTAATTAGAGATTTTAAAGCCTTTTCCTCCTGCTGTGCCGGGTGTGTAATCCGGGCGATCGGAGTCCATTCAGCACCTTGGACAGAGCCAACGGATTTGTCCGAGGTGGCGGTACCCCCAGGTAGTCTTCTTGGCCCCGCTGTAAAGCCAACCCCGTGTCGCCCTTAAAAAGCGTCTTTTCTGAGGTTCGGCTCACACTGAGATCGGGGCTGGAGAGAGAGTCAGATTTTGGAGCGGAGCGTTTGGAAAGCGAGCCCCAGTTTGGTCCCCTCATTGAGCTCGCTGAAGTTGGCTTCCTAGCGGTGTAGGCTGGAATAGACTCTTGGCAAGCTCCGGGTTGGTATACTGGGTTAACTTTGGGAAATGCAAGTGTTTATCTCCAGGATCTAGCCACCGGGGTGGTGTAAGCCGCAAAGAAGGTAAGCACCGGGGCGGGGACCCCCTGCATCCCCAATTCTTGAGCTATTTTGATACTCTGTCTTCCGGAGAGGACGCGTGGTGGAGGGGAGGAGGTAGAGGGGGAGCATGAGAGGGGGTTGTTTCTTGGTATTTGCTCAGTTTGAATTGCCCTAGGTGAGAACCCTGGGGCAAAGCGAGAAGGAAAAAAAAAAAAAGAAACTCAGTCTTCCTGCGGATATAATGAGTTTAGTTAACTTGGACCTGCAAATGTCTGATTCAAATGTAAGATTTATCTCTCTTTTTCTCCCCTTCACCTCCCTCTTTTCCGTTCTCTTTGCTGGTGTGTGTGTGCGTGCGCGTGTGTGTGTGTACAGTAGATTCATTACTAATTATGAAGCTTTTGCACAACATTCGATTTCCTAAGATTTGACTTTGTAGCATTTAGAATTAGGCGGTGGAGGTGGTGTGCGGTGGGGAAACAGGAGGTGGAGGTTGGGAAGAGGGAAGGAGGTAAAGCTAAACCTCCAACACAAAAATGAATCAAGGTAATTTCAGCTCTTCTAGTGAGAAGGATTCATTCTCTCTGTATCCCTCCCTCCCTCTCTTTCCCCCTCCCTCCCTCCTTCCCGCCCCCCTTCTTCCACCCCGCCCCCTCCTCCAGCCTCCATCCCTCCCTCATTCTATCTCTTCCTCTCCGTCGCCCTCGCTCCTCGCTGGATGTTTCTTTCTGTGTGTGTGTGTGTGTGTGTGTGTGTGTGTGTTTTCTTTTTTTTTTTTTTCCTTCTGTCCTCCCTTCCCGCGAGTTTCGGGCGCTGGCTTAGAGGGCTCCCGCTTTCTCAAGGGAAGGGGAGCTGCCGAGACCGCGCTCCGCTCCCCAGCCGGGCCGGATGCCTCACTGAGCCCAGGTCCGAGTCAGTCGGGGTAACTCAGGGAAAGGGGGGCCTCCGCCTGGGAGTAGAAGGTCCTTTCCGGACCGAAGAGCCAGGGAACGGGCCGGGCGAGGGGGCCTGGGCGGCTGGAGGCGGTGGAGAAGAACATTCGTAGCTCCGTGCGGCGGCTGGACAGAGCCACCAATCAGCTGGGCGCGTAGACCGCCCTGCCAGGGCGAGGTTGCGTCCAGAGGCATCGGTGGAGGGTGGCTGGCTAGTCGCTGAGCCACCGCCGCCACCCGGGTGGGCCTGGCGACTGGCGTGGGGTGGAGGTGGGGGGCTTGGCGGGTGAGATGGAAGCGGCGCGGAGCCGCCCAGCCAGTGTTCTACCTCTCCCGCCCCCGCCTGCACCCCCGAGGGACCGCGAACTGCCGGAACGCGCGGCTGCGTTGTCCTCTTGCCACTCTTCGGGAAGCTCAGGGACTTAGGCGCCCCTGGGCGGGGGCCACCACCCTCTCCACAATTCCTATAACCCTCACCCCCACCCCCTTCTCAGGCCTTTTGTTCCGGCCACAGAGCCGTGCCCGGTGGCAGTTTTCGCCCCAGGGCTTGGTGGTTCTGGACTTCTCCCCGGATTAGCTCTTCTTAATTAAAAGGCAAGGGCTTGGGGTAGGGGTGAGGGGAACGTAGGAAAAACCTATTTCCGAAACTCAAGACTCGGCTGTTTTAACGAACGAAAGAAAGAATCCCAACTCTGCGCAGGTGGATTCATAGGCGACGCGAGGATATTGTGGAAATTTAGAAGGAAAAAATAAAAAACAGGCGCTAGGATCAGATGACGGTGATAGGCTGCTCGGCACACAAAGGGAGCGTAGGGCAGGGTTTACGGAGCAAGCCTGCAGCGAATGGGGCACAGATTGTTCCGAGATCCAGTCGTTTTCTCAGTCAGATCTACGCGAAGGGAGGGGAGGGGAGGGGCGGGCCAAGGAGCGTGGCGGGAGGGGCTGGGCTTGGGGGCGGGGGGATTTCTGATCAGTCTGATGCAATTCCAAGCGTGCTGCAAAGGAACTCCAAGGCGCCCGCATCACCATCGCCACCCACCCTTCCCAGATGGTGCTGTTTTAAATACGGATCTGCAGGGCTGAACGCAGAACTGGGAGATTTATTGCAAAATCCCGGGAAGGGAGGGGGGGTTCGCGGAACGGGGAATGGAGGAGCAGAATTTAAAGGTGCAACGCTTGCTTTTCCCAATCAGGCGGCAACCGGCCGGAATTATTATTTTTTTCTTTCTGTCTGCTTGTCTCTGGATTCTAATTCACCAAGAAAGAGGTGTAAATATTGTGACATTTTGAGGCAGCTTGATGGATGGGAAAGAAATCATCTGTCACTCTAAATTGCAGAGTTCCCTCTCCCCGCGCCATCCCTTGCTAGAGAATACTCGCTGCTGCCTAATACAGTTGCTAGGGCTTCAAATGAATGCATCGTTAAGGGAATATTATCCTTTTAGTTGACTTGCCAATTTAGCTGACAATTGAACCGAGAAAATTGTAGATTTCGTGTCCCTGGGAGGAAAAATGCTTAACAGTCTAAGTCTTGTAACCTTGAGATCTTTAACAACTTAAATAAACCTCAAAAGTGTCACGTCATTCTCTACACACACACACACACACACACACACACACACACACAAACTGGACTTGTAAGATGACATGGTTTCACCTAAAGTGTTGTGGAAATGAATATCACTTTAAGAATGCTGCACCTGATATTCACTGTTTATGTGTATTTACCAAGAGCTCTTCAGCATGAAGGCAAGACATTCCAATTGTCCTGCTTCAAATCAGTCAGAAGACTAGAAGGTGACAGAGAGAAGGGAAGAAAGAGGAAAGAGAGAATTTTAACCTAGCTGCTATTAAATCAACAGTAACCTAGCCTACTTTTATACCCCCTGGTCTTGCATATTAATATTTCTGTATGTGAGATTTTAGCTTGGTCTAGCTCCCCCAATGGAGTATACCAGTATTGATTCAGATGAGAATATATGCATCCTGCCAGTAGCTTTTTCAGTGTCATTGATAGTAAGACCTACAACACAGCAATTTTTGGAGGATTGAAGAGAATGTCCATAAGGGCTTTGCAAACTGGGAAGCAGGCACTCCATAAATAGGAGGTATCATTATGACGTTCTCTTTGCATATAGCATTTTCATTCGATTGAACCAGAGTACTAGTTATTTTAAAACATAATCTAATGTATATGCTCAAGGTAGTAAGTGGGGATTTTAAAAGCAAGTGATTAGTTGGCTTATAAAATATTATTTTTCAATTGTCTATTGTACATTGGAAAGAAGGCTTTTAAATATCTAAAATCAACATACATAAGCTTCCCGTTTCATTTGCCAGTCTCTTTCCCCATCAAATCTCTGATCTAAATTCTTAATAAGAAGAGAAGCTGGTGAATTTAGTTTCTTTCCTTTTCCTGGCCTGTCCTCTAGGGGAAGCTTTAGTGAGAAACAACATTCCAAAATCAGGCAGTGAGAGAAAGAAGGCAAGGGACTGGATGACCACAAAATAGATAATCAGCCAACAAACAGAAATAAGGGAAAACCAGCATTAAAGCATGATTTACAAAGGGTTTTTATTTTTTAATTCTGTGATTTTTGGGACCAGATTCAAACTTGCTCAAGTAACATTCACTTGATCATATTGCTTACAATCTGTCAGTTAAAATGATGTCTAACTGAGCATATTTTTTATTAAATATACTTCTATCAAAGGCCAGTAAAGCTACTCTTTGATTTTAATTAAGACAAACTAGTCTAACCATTTAAATAACTCTAATGAATATGAACTGATATCATCAGATTTAAAAGCTCTGCTGAAAACTAAATTTGTTCTGAAAAGCACTGACTTGCCAGAAAAATATCTATTTTTGCAGCTTTCTTTTCACTCTATGGATAATTTAATGAGTTGCTTATTTTAATTTTACAACTGCTACC
The DNA here is from genome assembly GCF_049350105.2 of Macaca mulatta. Taxonomy (NCBI): domain Eukaryota; kingdom Metazoa; phylum Chordata; class Mammalia; order Primates; family Cercopithecidae; genus Macaca; species Macaca mulatta. Next base: position 37,567,372 of record NC_133419.1, read on the forward strand.
TCAGAAGTATCTCAAATTATCTTTCTTTGGCTGGTGTCTTTCTCTGCTGATCTGCTACTGCTCTGTGTGTGTGTGTGTGTGTGTGTGTGTGTGTGTGTATGGGCGTGTGTGTCTCTGTGTGTGTTTTCTAGTGGGAATTTAACAAGCAGTGAGTCTCTTAAATTTACATGCCATAATCTATGTCAAGAACATTGCGTAGTACTTAGCAATAAAAATAAACATTAGCATCTAGTGAAAGCTTACCATCATTGAGTGCTATGGAAATAGAGGTCTTAAAGCAAGAAAGATTAAATTTTTCAACAACAAAAAAATTTCTCCCCTTTTTGGCTTAAAGGTGATTATAGTTTCAAAAATATGACATCTTTCCTCTTTTACTTTGGAATGTAGAGCTGCTGCTTTAACAAGTGTCTTTTGAGAAAGATACACGTGTTTCATAAAGATTAATACCCCTAAAACACTATGGTGCAGAGATGGAAGGATGAATTCTTTATCCCTGCCTCTAATCTCATTTGGTAATTTTTAGAGTGTTCATTCTGAGTTTTTAAAATTCTGCTGGATATTTTTTTCTTCTTTCTTTCCAACATCATAAAATAGTCCTAGAAGACATTTTTCTGTGGCAGTGCAGACTTTATTTGTATTTCCTAGTAATAACACTTTAGATTCATATAGTACTTTGACAGCTCTTTACAGGTTTCATTTGATTTCCTTATCAGTCATGTAAGGGAGGAATCACCAATCACCTTTTACAGATGAGAAAAGTAAGGTGCAGAATTATCTAATACTACACTACCAGTAAGATGTAAAGACTAACTCAGAATCTTTCTTCAAATTTTAAGGAAATTTGTGTTTGTTCCTCTCTAGACCACGCTGCCTTAAACTCCACTAAGGCATCAGAGGAGCTGCAGACATTATTTTCTCCTATTTTGATTTATTTAATTAAATTAAAAACATTGTCTACAAATAGTTTTCGAAATTTTCAGGCCTAATGGAAAGTTTTAACTAGCCTTCCTAAGACAGTGTTTCCCTCTGCCACAGTTAGAAACTCAAAGACAGCAGAACTCTTCCTCTAGTTGACATACCATCTAAGTCATAGTTGTTAATTCCCCAAAAAAACAAATACAGAGAATAACAAGAGCCAAAGCCAAGATGTACATTACTTTTACTTGTGAGTCATAGAATCTGGGGTCTGGGAAGGTTCTCAGAGGTCACTTAGCCCAGCCCATATCTGATACATGAATTCATGCTGGCTTGTTTTCTTTTGACCCTCTGGAATTTCATCCCAGTCTTGAACGCTGGGTACCTGTTTATCTTGGTAGATGTTCTGATACTTATGTGGATCATGAGCTTGGCTGACCATTTCCCGTTTTGCCCAAAAGGTATACTTTCTATAGAGACTCCAGCATTCATAATTTTATTTTGTAAGTATTAATTTGCAACACATTATTTGCCATTATGTGCTAGGAACTGTATTACAATCTGGAGATTCAAGAATAAATAAGACCAAATGATCCCTATCTTGGTGGATCTTGCGGCCTAGAGACAAAGACTGGTCTCTTTATTTGTTCCAATCCTTAGAAGGGGACAGACTTCTAGACTCATAAGATTCCTTTTTTCAAGAGAACACAGTGAATAAGATTAAAAGCCTGAGTTTGGGTTTTACTTCCAACCACTTGTCAGTACCTAAAAAAGTCAATCAGTCACTCTTGATCTCTGCTTCCTCACATATAAAACAAAAGAGATGTTCTCAGAATAACCTCCATATTCCATTTCCGTCCCAAGTTTGAGTGATATAAAAGATATAGTCTATAACCATTTCTTGCAGTGTTGGGGAAAGTAAGGCTAAGTTACCCTAACTTTTGATGATTTACAATTTGGGGTACCACAAATTTTTAACTTGTTAAGAAGTATATCGTGAAAAAAATCAAAGTAATATATTCAAACCCAGAATAGAAGGAATCTTGGTGTTGAACCTGTTCATTTATGGAATGATGACTGAGAAAGTTTTAATTTAGAGAGTGATCTCAAATTTCTGCGGATTATTTTTAAAAACAGGTGGTGCAATGGAAGACCCACTATCAAATTTACTGTTTATTTTCTTTGGGCAAGCAGAAGTTCTAATTTTTCAGGTCATTTCCTTTTAAATTCAAAGATATTACATCCTGAAATGGCCTGGGTCTCATGAATAATGCATTATATACACATGATAATAGATAATTAGATGGACAAACCAAAAGAAACATGAAAGGGAGCGGGTAGCCCAAGGATTGCAGAAGGTGTGTGGGCATTTTGACATCCAGGAAATGCTATAGATCTGTCCTTAACTAACTCAGCCTGGTGGAGATAATTAAGAAAAAAAATGTGGGTGTAGGAAGACTGCAAGCCATTCCCTGGGATTGGCTAGATTGCTGCAGTAGTTCAAAAACAATTGGCACAGCCACCCACACTAGACATGATTGCCCTTTGATGAGGCAGCTATTGACTTTTATAAAGATGCCATATTTAAAATAACTTCTGATGCACTGGGGATAACAGACATCATTCTTGAATTCTATTTTAGACAAATGGCAAAATATATTACAAAATATTAATTTAAAAATAAAAAATCTTTAAAGTCTAGTTTCTAAAAACCAGCAGTTTAGTGACATGTGACCTCTGGATTTAACAATTCAGCCTGAAGCTGGGAGAAAGCTGTAGCTTGTATGGGACATTTTGACCCACTGTGGGCATTTCCGAGACCACTACAGGAAGTAAAATGTACTTTGTCAAAGTTTTTAACCTCTGAGTGAATATTAAATCCACTCCAAAATCTTCGCATCCTCGGAAAGGCGATCCAACAATTTTCCTAAACAGCAGCAGAAAATGCTCTGAGATCTTTGCTCCCAGAGTACATGTTATAATGTTATGCTATCTAGAAATTTCCTTGGAGCACCTTGCTCATCAGTACCAAAAGGAGTTAGAATTGATTCCTGCAGCTTTAAGGAAATATATCAACCACCTCCTATCTCTAAGTAATAAGGTTACTACAAGGAAAAAATTCACAAATCAGGTGATTGCAGAAATGTGCCACAAACATCCAAAGCCTTTGGGATAGGGCATTGCAGGGTGAGTGAATAGAGAAAAGAAAGGGAATGTGGAGAAAATTGAGAAATAAAAAGGGAAGTCGCAATGGAGTTCTAATTATACAGGGGCTCTTGAATTGACTGTTCTCTACCTTGCATGCTCATTGTTGTTCTGGCTACTTTAGTAGGAAACAATTATTTCTTCTGCTTTCACCTTCCTCCTCTGCTAAGGACTTCTTCCTTGCCAATAACTTCCATAATCAATGTTTAAGAATTGCTCTGATGCCCAGCACGGTGGCTAATGCCTGTAATCCCAACACTTTGGGAGGCCGAGGTGAGTGGATTACTTGAGGTCAGGAGTTCCAGACCAGCCTGGCCAACATGGCAAAACCCTGTCTCTACTAAAAATACAGACAATTAGTGGTTCATGCCTGTAACCTCAGCTACTCAGGAGGCTGAGGGAGGAGAATAACTTGAACCAGGGAGGCAGAGGTTGTAGTGAGCCGAGATCATGCCATTGCACTCCAACCTGGGCTGGATATGCAAAAAAAAAAAAAAAAAAAAAAAGAATTGCTCGTTGTAATGACTTTTATGCCATGGACTCAACTATCTTGGCAGTCTGGTAAAGCCTATGTAAACCCTTCTCATAAAAATGTCTAAATGGGGCCAGGCACGATGACTCATGCCTGTAATCTCAGCACTTTGTGAGGCCAGGGCGGGTGGATCACTTGAGGTCAGGAGTTCCAGATCAGCCTGGCCAACATGGCAAAACCCTGTCTTTACCAAAAACAAAAAATTAGCTGGACGTGGTGGCACGTACCTGTAATCCCACCTACTTGGAAGGCTGAGGCACAAGAATCACTTGAACCTGGGAGATAGAGGTTGCAGTGAGCCAAGATCAGCCACTGCACTACAGCCTGGGTGACACAGTGAGACTTTGTCTCAAAAAAAAAAAAAATCTAAGTGAATGAAATAAACATGTAAGATTACAAAGGAAGCCAAAGGAATTGATGTACAGTCATAAAAACATTTAAAATAACATATGTGATATAGTAAATATATATGCTTTTTAATGCATTAAATAAGGTCTAACAGCAAAAAAAAATTATGATTTTGAAGTAATGATAAGTATCAATGTATTTTGAGGTATCTATAAAACTGACATGTGATATGAAGGTGTCTGTGATGTATACTGGTGAGAAAGCACGTAAATACTACTGTGTAACATTTCCCACACATATTTAACAACAGAACATTTGAGAAGCACTTATTAACACAGCATAGATTCAGAAATGTTAATTTAGTCAATGTCAACATTAGCCATTGTGGTTTCCTTCCTGGCAAAAGGAAGCTGGCATTGGGAGAAAATGTTTAAAATTCACATTTGCCATTAGACAAGCTGCCAAGTGAGGAAAGGACCAAATACTGAGAAGGCCAGGGCATGGTAAGCATGTTTCTATTGACTGAGCTTGCTATTACTCTAACGTTTATCTTTAGTATCACCAGCACAACCCCATTACACTAGCAATCTATAACTCCATTGAAAAAGATAAAAAGTTCAGATTCTAGTCATTAACTCAGCATTGCTTAAAATACCTGTTCTGACCTCACTAACCCAACAGATTACTGAAACTCTTCCTGTTTGTCATTACTACACCATGGGAAAGGATATGCACATTGTAATTATGTGGGATGACATTTATTCTGCGTTCATCTAGTGCTGTTATTTGTTTTGTATTTGGCATATATTACTTAACCCTCAAAGCAACTCTCAGAGATAGATGAAGAAAACTAGAGCTCAGAGAATTTAAGTAACTTGCCCAAACTGACACAGAAAATCTGAAGTGGGGAAGCTAAACTTGAAACCCAAAGTTTTCTGATTCCAAAGTCCACTATAAATTTATGCCTCCCCATGTTATAGCTACCACCCAGATTTAATCTGGGTCTCCCATTATCAGATGGTTTACATGCACATTTTCTTACAAGATCTTGACCACAACTCTTTAGATGGCCATGAGTCTCACAATTCATTTCCAGGAGTGCTACTTTAGAATCATTTCGATCTTTGCTAACCGATGAGAGATTTTCAAATAGCTAATTGTCACCTATCCTTTTTGAAGCCCAGTTTTCATAATCATAAAACGGCAAAAGTGTTAAAATGTTTGGTGAGGATCATATGCATTAATAATAAAATCTAACCTTGTTGAGCTCACTATGGTGAGGATTCTGCATTTCCATAGTTCATTGAATCCTCACAACAATCTTTCTAGGCAAAGATGATTATTTTTCTTTTAAAGATAAGGAAACTGAGGCATCAGTAATTAATTTACTATCTTAAATTAGCAGATCCAATAAGTGGCAAAGCTGGGTTCAAACTTAGGTCTGTCTAATGTCAACACCCTTCTTTTAATCACTAATCTACAAATCACTGTTCACTCTTAGCTGTTATTATTATAATTATCATCACACTTAAAACACTATCAAGATACAGAATTATCCAGACATAAGTATATAGTCACTGAAGAGATTAGAATCTGAAACTTTTCACCTGCATGTTCTTCCTTCCACTTTAGTTTATTAACCCAATGGATGATGTCTGACTCCTTTCTTAACTTGTTTAGGGCAGTTCCAAGTCAGTTGACTTCTGAGAGTTATTGAGTAAGAAACGTTATAAATTGTTTGGATTAGGACTTAGTATGTTTAGAAGCCATTTCATAAGTTTGCCTTTTCGAGCTGTTACTGGCTATAATACTGCAGATGCTGTGATGAGGAACACCCTCTCCAAAGACACACAGTGGATGACAAACCTCCAAAGCTAACATGTTGTTTACAGATACGGAGAAGAAGAGGATGGACAAGCACAGTCTAAAACGTAATTACAAGGCTTATAGTCCCTGTTGGGGACTAAAATGTTTATTGGCTTTCCTTGTGCAATTCAATGCTCTTCCTCCAAAGGATCCCTCCAAACTTGCAACTTTCCTGAAAATAGCATTTCATTTGGGAGCATGCCAGGAATTGGTGTCTGGGTCCTTTGTGTCTTTGCAGCAACTCAGAATTCTGGATACTAGCTCTAGAAACTAAGCTGGGATATATCCTGGGTAAGGGAGTCGTGTATCTACTTGGGCATCTTCCTGATATATTTACTTCATCCATCTTCCTCCTAGAAAGCAGCTCCTAGAAAGATGTGGTTTTAAATGAGGGATTGGATGCATACCGTTATGTCTTAGATAGCACACAAGTCAGTGGTCTCTGCAGAGCTGCCAAAGTCATGTAAGTAATCAAAGATGCGGAAATCCATGGAGAGCCTTCATCCCACCTCCACTCTGATTTATTCAGAGAAGGATACCATGAACACATAATGGATTTGATATGTCCCAGAGCTGAAAGCAGCCTAGCAGAAAGGGATGATCTTGAAGGACATTTTGATGTATGAAAAAGTCCACCTAAAGCTTTGTCAGCGATAACTAAGTAATATGATGGCTGGAAGACTATAAATCCTTACCTTGGCTCAGGAACTGTAGATCATTTGGTAAATTAAACTTGAAATTCATGCAATTATTTCCCCTAAAATCACGGGAAATAATTGCATGAATTCCAAGTTTAGTTTCCAAATGATCTACAGTTCCTGAAAGGAGTTCAAATTTAGATAGAAAAAGTACCTTACAAATGATCTAGCTCACTGATTCCCCTCATGCGTTGAAATCACCTAAATCATCTCTTCTTTCTGAGATACGGTCTGAATGTGTCACCAGGTTTAGCAAACTCAGTTTGTAGCCCACTGACCTCATTTTATTGATTGGACAACTGACGTGCACCGTGGTAGATCTCTCAATTTATTCAATAAACAATTATATGGCCCTTACGGTATCTATCTGAACAATCCTGGGCTAGTGAAGTCACTTGCCCAGGTTACATGACCAGAAACTGACAGTTCAAATTAGGACCCAAGTTCTTTTGACTGCTATCTGGGCCTTAAAATAATATTATACGACAGGCCGGGCGCGGTGGCTCACGCCTGTAACCCCAGCACTTTGGGAGGCCGAGGCAGGCGGATCACGAGGTCAGGAGATGGAGACCATCCTGGCTAACACGGTAACCCCGTCTCTACTAACAATACAAAAAAATTAGCCGGGAGTGGTGGCGGGCGCCTGTAGTCCCAGCTACTCAGGAGGTTGAGGCAGGAGAATGGCGTGAACCCGGGAGGCAGAGCTTGCAGTGAGCAGAGATCACGCCACTGCACTCCAGCCTGGGCGACAGAGCGAGACTCTGTCTAAAAATAATAATAATAATAATAATATCATATGACAAAGATATTTCTTCTATTTCCTAATAGTCATATCAAAAGGAAACAATGGACAGTCTGTGCAAGATTTTAATTATTTTAATATTCAAAATAAAATTAAAAACAGATTAATTACTAAAACATAAGTATAACAACACTTTAATAGCATTCTACTAAGATATTATTAATTTCAAAATGGTAGGACAAAACTAATTATACTTTATACTTCTTAAATATACTGTAGTTACTTTATGACTATTGAGACACGAGCTAAAATTTGAAACTTCAAATTTTCATTGATTCCTGTATTATTACTTGTTTCAGAGTTACTTCATTTGGTTCTTTTATCTGAGATTTGACAACAGCTTTATTTGATTTTCAGTGACAAAATTCTTTTCACTCCTGGTCCTCCACCCCAAGAAAATGACGACGACTACTATATTTTTCCCAAAGTGATCAAGAAATAAAAGAGGAATTCTAGCCAGGCATGGTGGCTCACGCCTGTAATCCCAGCTCTTTGGGATGCTGAGTCGGGTGGATCACCTGAGGTCAGGAGTTCGAGACCAGCCTGACCAATATGGTGAAACTCCGTCTCTACTAAAACTTAAAAAATGAGCCGGGCATGGTGGCATATGCCTGTAATCCCAGCTACTCAGGAGGCTGAGGCAGGAGAATCGCTTGAACCCAGGAGGCGGAGGTTGCAGTGAACCAAGATCACACCATTGCACTCCAGCCTGGGCGACAGAGTGAAACTCTGTATCAAAAAAAAAAAAAAAAAAAAAAAAAAAAAAAAAAAAGGACTTCTAAAATTATTTGTATTTATTAATATCCCTACTCTTAAAACGTTAGAAAACGTTTGCTCATTTAAAATTTTTATTTTTAAACCCTCCTTATGTTACAACGAAATACTCTTTGGAGCAATTTCTTTGTTCCTCATATAATATCCATACATATAATTCTGCTTTTGTGATTAACTTTTATTACTAAATACTCTTTTAAAATTGTGCTCTTATAAACATTGATTAACTAAAGGTAAATCTGATGTTTTATAAATGCTTTCTAGAAACAGAGAGCAAAATCATATAAATAACGATATGAATTTCCAAAAGTACAATGATAAAAAGTAACATTAGAAAACAAAATTAATCTAAGAAATAGTCAAGAATATGTCAAACTTGTACATACTTTTGAGATAAATTGGCATCATGTAGATTAGCATGATTCTTCTTTATAGAATTCAACTTATTTTTACTCACTTTGCTCTAATTAGTTTTTATGTGCAGACAAGATGGAAGGTGATGGAAATCTGGCTTGCAAAGTAGTTCTAACATGATCTACATCCACAATCTGGTTATAATGCTATAAGAATATGTTTATTATGTGAGAATAGTAGTTCAAATCAGTATTTAGTATCAACATAAAGGGATGAACAAAGCAAAGCTAACTTCGTTGTTTATACTGGGAACTTACTTAAATTAAAAAGGCCAGTGGATGGTCATATGTTTGGCTCATTCTTTTCAAGGCCTTCAGGAAAACATGCCTATGAAATAAAAGATCCTCAATATTAAACATTTTACTGCATTTGGGAGACACATGAAATCTGGTAATAAAGGAAGTGTTGGTTTTCATTTTTCTAATTCAGCATGGAAACTGTCTTGAGGAAAACTGACTATGGTCTTAGTTTGTGTCTCAGAAATATATTTAGTTTGAATTATGGCATCGACATCCGACTTCCAAAATTGGATATCTAGCCATATAATATCTCACCTCCCACACACACAACCCCCCATTCCCAGGTCATGACTACTGTCCAAGCAGCAAAAAAGAAGTAATTTCCCAGAGTACATACACGGCAGTGACTACCAACCAAACAAAAAAACAATTATGGGGGTTGGAATTTAAATTCATAGCTGTACTCTCACCAATTCATTCCCCATTCCACCCCATCTCTCTGTCTTCAACTTTTATGAAACATTATATTTGTCCTATTCATCTGTATCAGCATTAGCCTTTCCTATATCCAACTAGACTTACCACTCCTTGGTCCCTCTCACTGGCTGACTGAAGTTTCAGTAGTACCTACTTACAGCAAACACTTGTAGTAGTCTCTTTTTGGTTACAAAGTCCCCAGACCATTTCTCAAGGTGATATTATGAAGAGGAAGTAAACATTCTCCTCTGCTACCCCATTTTTTTTTAGAGTGCTAAAACTTTATTCTATATCTGGCTTCATATCTTCTTGGACCAACTGGATTGATTTTACAGTCACCATAGAATATTTCCTGAACAGACAACCATGGGTCATGGGAACAATATCTCTGCTGATCCCATGATTTGGTCACATTGGGTTGTAAGGCCATAATGGAGACATACTTGATGAGTTTATGAAGACTTGATTCTAGGTATCATGTAGGTTAGCATAATTCTTTTTTACTGAATTCAACTTAGTTTTATTCACTTTATTCTAACTGGATTTTGTGTGCAGACAAAATGAAAAGAAATGCTTCAATTTAGGTGAAAGGTAAAGCTTCCAAAGTAGTGTAGTATTTCATAGACCTTATATTTGAGAGAAATTATATCAGTATATAATAAGCACCTGAGAATATGAAAGCACAAATCCAATTTAAATGTTAAAGGTCTACAACTTGGGATTTTAAATGGAGTACGGAAAAGCCACTGGTTCTTAAACAATTTTGTTGAGGAGGAAAACAGTGAAAGCTAAATGTTCTATTCAAGAGTTGTTTGTTTTGAAAATAATGCTTCATTTAAAAGCTAAAGACAGAAGACATAGCTTTGTTATGAAGGCTCATCTTTTTATTAAACAACCACTACTCTGTCTCCAAGTTGCAAGGGGAGGATTTGTCAATCTGATTGAATCTTCCCTTTAGTTTTTCCCAACAGCTGTGTTCAGATAATTCATGACTCCTGTGTTTCCTGAGCCCTGGATAATTTCACACACATGTCTGGTTTGGGGCTTCACATTTTCAGAAAAATATAGAAACCTTGGAGGAGGTCCAGGGTAGACCAAGGGAAATGATTAATGGGTTGAAAGTCGGAGTGTATGAAGAAAGGTTGTGAGATCTGATCTTTTGCTATGAGAAAAGTCTGAGTGGTGACTTAATAACACAAGGAGGTTAGTAAGCAGCTGTTCTCCATCTTCACTAAGGTTGAATGAAATGAAATAAGATATAAATTGCAACAGGAACAAAAAATGCATTACAGGAGGACTTCCAAGCACCAGCATTGCTGGATTCTAGATAGCTCCCCAGAAGAAGGATGTGTAGTCTACTTCCCTGGTCTGCCATGATAGGCCTACAAATAGTGAGGAAGATGAGATAATCTCTTAAGATCCTTTCTGGACCTATCTTTTATTGGTCTATATCATATTTAGAAAAATTATTTGTCTCAAACAAAAATGGTCTCATTTCCTCCCTCCCACCCTATCCACTCCTTCTCCTTTGTCTACCTTTTGTAAAACACTGCTAACCAAAATAACTGGGGACTGATTAACTGTGGTGGGCCCTCCCCAGTCTCTAAGTGCCACTCCAGCTTTGGGAGCAAGTTTCCTATCCATCACTACCACTCCCTGGCCACAAGGGGTATGTTTACCATCATCTTTCTACACACCAAACCTACGGCAAGGGAAAAGAAAACAAAACTTCCTAGGCTTAAGAAATTTGCAAGTGGCACCATGGATTAAAATACAACTCTTACATCCTAGAATATGAGCATGTAAAGGACTAAAATGTATTTCATGCATCTGCCTGTATCAGCCCATAGAATAGCCTCTGATGGATAGTAGATACTCAGCAATCTTTCATCAACTGAAAGACTGTAGCTATGAAGTGAAAGGAAACTAAAGTTGAGAAAGTCAGGAGTTTCAGATGTTTCCAAATGATTCTATATGCGAGACCAATCTAAAGCCTAACCCAATCTTCACACATGTACTATTAAGGATTTCATTCTCACCATGCCTGTGCTATCTGGAGGTAGAAAGAGGGCCAGCTGCACATCCTGCCCACATCCTTGATCAAAAAGACCACTAAAGAGAGGTGCTATGTGGATTCATATCAGAATCACATGAAAGTAGGCCGAATTCTTAGTGTGTGTTTTTAAAATCTGATTTTAGGAAGTTCCGTTTTTTTTTTTTTTCTAAGTTATCTTTTTGTATATTTTTCTTTTTCCATTTTTTTCATGAAGAATATAAAATTTGGCGGTAGAAAATCTCTCACTCCAGTCATCATACAGCCTAAATAGGTGAGTCTCAAAAATAAGCTAATGTTCATCTTTCAACTGATTCAATGTCCTGAAACCCTTTGGTTTAAATTTGTTAATTCTTCTCATGGCTTTTCTCCTAGAAAACCAACTAATACCACAGCTATTTATTACTGTCAGCTCTAACTTATGTCCACAATCTCACATCCCTTTTGACCACACTTATAGAAATATTATAACAAGTAAACCAAACTTATTCTTCATTATTAATTTTTAAATGTTTTCAGCACAAATCTGGTAACTTGGAGGGCTACAAGTTGATGATTCTCATATGTTTGGGGGTTTAGTCTCAACAGTTTCTTAATGGTTTCTATGTTGTTTTTCTTGATCCAACTAAATATTATTCCCAGATGGAATCAGTTTTTGACCCTCTTGTTCTACTCTCCTAGTCTTGGCCCTTCTAAAAGTTTCTGGCTGTGGTTCCTTTCTTTTGTCTGCCACTAATGACTATGCCTGGTTACATAACTCCTGTAACAGGTGTTGACCAATTTGAACACATTTGAGTATGATATAGAGCTATTCTTATGGTTCATAAAAAGCTTAGTGAGAACATACCATCTAATGAATAGGGAAATTACGTCTCCCTTAAGGTTTTTCTCAGGACAGGCCTTATACAAGAATTTCAAGGATTGTGAGTGACATAGTTTAACATTGGCCTGGGCCTTTCAAATTATCCAGCATGAATTTGAAAACACCTCTGCCACTCTGCTCAGTAGCAGAGTTTTCTGTTTACTTAGTATTTTCCCTATGCTAATTACGGAAATTTTCAACAGTTTTTTTAGGCCAACTTATTTGATACTAGACTAGACAACTTTTTTTTTTTTTTTCTTGCAAGGAAGACTGAAGGTAGGAGTAACTAGGAAGCTTAAATAAACATAATTAAATATAAAATGCTTATAATGATAGAATTGACCTCAGCCAATTAAAATTATTAATAGAAAAAACATGTCAATGTCAAGCCTGCTACCTCTGTTCCCACTTGGGTAACGAGGATTAGTTTATATTTCCTGACAAGAATAGATGGGAATTCACATTTCTTCCTGACCTTTGTCCCCACTGGAACATTGGGTTAGGATCATATTAGAACATAACCAAAAAGAAATAAAGATTCAGACGAATTCACAATTAATTTTTAAGCCCCACAAAAGTGAAATAGGTAGCATCTTTTTTTCAAGCTGTGAAACTTTCCCTCATTTTAGTAATAGAGAAAATGTTCAGATTATAAACTTGGAAACTTTGCTCCAAACATATCAATCATGTCACATGCCAATCTTTAAGAAGAATAAGAAATGCATGCCCTATATTCTCAGCATCATCTTTGCCCACAATAGGGAAATAATTTTGTACAAGGTTTGATTTTAGATCTCTAGAATTATCTCTATATGCTACCTGAATTAAGCAAATAAAAAATAATATTTAGAATTCCATGCAAGGCACTGGTACAACTTTTGTTTACCTTGGCTTCATTGTTTCTGAATGTAAGATGTACTTTTAAGGCAAATAAGTATGTGTTTTAAGTCTGGTCGCATACAATTTTGCTAATGCTATAATCACAGATCAGAAAGTTTGGAAATGCTTAGAAGTGTTAAGAGGTGTGATTCATCATGGTTATCTGAATTGGCATTTGATCTTCTTTTCTTTCTAAATATCCCTGACATTTCTGACTCCTCTGTCTTTTCCTCAGTAAAACTGCACCACACACTGGAAAGCGAAGATACACACATTTATTTATATAATGTCAGGGGAGAGCAGGAAAAAGAAGATTGGCCATAGACCCACCCAATCAGAGTCTGGGAAATGAGAGCACTTTTTCCTTCAGCAGAAATGCTGACGTGCCAATGTGAATTTAGCAGGAAAAAGATTTGCCATAACTTCTAAGTGAGCAGCGTTCAGAATGCTAGCTTAGATTCCTGGCATTAACTTGCTAGGTATTTTTCAGAAGGAAATAAATTACAATTGAGCTTAAAAACTGAGGGTAGAACTCATTTTCAAGCAAATGTGAAGCATCAGTTTGAAGTTAACAAAGTTAAAGTTTGGAGTAGGGTTCCTCCAGTCCTTTATAACGTCGTACAAGTATCTATTTATTTTTTTAGTTTATAACACTAGCCTTTTAAATTGTATTGTGCTACTAAAAGAAATTATGTCTGCATTCAGCTTACAACCTGGGAACCAACACAGAGGATTTCTGGGGTAACGGTACCCAGCTTCATGCCCTCTGTCCTTTACTGCTTTCTGGTTAGCCTGCGTATTTCACATACATTAAATATTCCACAATAAACTCCACCATCTGTGCTGTAGGGTAGTTTGTATTGGTCATGTGCTCTGTCAAGTTGACAGAGGTGCAAAGCTAAATGTGTGACACTCGAAGAATATGCATATATTTGAATAATTTGACTATTTAGTCCAACAATTTGCAAAGGCGCTCTGAATGATCACACATTCTGATAACACTTCCAAGGAACAGATAGCTTCACTTAGAGGGTGGGGGAGATGGAAGCAGGGTTATTTCTAGCAGGAATTCTTGAGTTCACTGAAGTCTTGTCCCTGGTACTTCACTGTGTGAACGTGGGTAAATTATTTCCTGGCAGAGGATCGGATTCTTCTTTTATAAAACGGGTAAATAATTTCTGTCACTAGTCTTTAGAAGTTCTAAAATAGCTAATGTTAGTGAATTCATTTTGTTAACTGTAAACCCTTAGGTAAACTGAACTGAGTATGTAATAATATTATATATTCAGTTCAACAGCACATTCTTGGTAACCACAAGAGGGTCCAGGAAAGGAAACTGTTTATAAATCTTTCCCTTTAGCAAAATTAATGTTGGAGTCTTTAGGGAAATTCTTACAGCAATGAGTCTTAGCAATTATTAGGTCAAATCCCTTTGAGATTACAGGAAAGTGCACATAAACAGAAAGCTGCCTGCGGAATTTGGGTGTGGGCTTGGTGGGAGATTCCTCTGATACCCAGTGTTGTACCCCCAAGAGAGTGCTTCTCAAAGTGTGACTTCGGATTGTCTGCATTCGAATTGCTTGTGGTATTTATTAAAATTCTAATTCCTGGACCCTGCCCCACCCCTACTAAATCACAATTTCAGGAGGAAGGACCTTCATTTTAACACTCACTCAGGTGATTTTTATGCTCCGAGGAGGTCCAGGGACTCCGAGTTAAGTACGGTACTGCTGTCTTGTTCTTTATTCTAAATTTTAAGGTCTGCACAAATTGGTTGAACTAATGAGAATAAAATTTAGCCTTAAAGCAGAAACACAGGTAGACGGTTGACAGAGTTCATCAAACGGATAACTGAAAATGTCCTCTGGACCCTAGCCATATAAGTTCTCTCCATGGGTCTTGGCTACAGGCAAATGAGAACCCGAAAGACTATTTGCTCTTTTGCTGCGGGCAGTGGTGGGGGTGGAGGGCGGGGGAGGATTAACTGAGCCAGTTCTGCCCCCACCCTCGAATCCCCTACCCCCACTCTGGTTAAAGCAGAAGATTTTTTATTTATCTTTGCTGCCCTGGTTCGTTATTAAAAGGGTTAGCTTATATGTGTGTTTGCTGGGGCTGGAAGTGAAAACATCTGCAAAAGCATGCAATGCCCTGGAACGGAACTCTTCTAATAAAAGATGTATCATTTTAAATGCGCTGAATTTTGATTCTGGTAATTCGTGCACTAGAGTGTCTATTTCGAGGCAGCGGAGGTATCATATGACAGCGCACGTCAAGGCACCGTGGAGCCCTCTCGTGGACTCCCACCCACTTTCCCATTCACCGCGGAGAGGGCTGCTCTCGCTGCCGCTCCCCCCGGCGAGCTAGCATGAAATCTTCCTGCCTCTGCCGAGATCAAATGGAGCTTCTAGCTGATGGGGTGCGAGTATTACCTCCGCCATGCAATTTCCACTATCAATAATTTAACTTCTTTGCTGCAGAACAGAAGGAGTACATACCGGGCACTAAAGACTCGCGCCCCCTCCCCCCTTTAAGCAAAGAGAACGTGAAAAAATAATAGAGTCTGGGAGTTTTGGGGCCGAAGTCTTTCCCAGAGCAGCTGCCTTGATGGTTACTTTGACAAGTAGTGTCTGAAAAGGTGGGTTTGTTTTCTTTCTTTCTCTTTCCGTTTTTCTGTTTGGTCTGCTAGAAAGCGTGTGGCTTTAGCGAGGTCTGTCATTGCCTGGGCTTCCTGGCTGGAACAAGTAACTTGGTGTAACGTTATCTGGGGGCGTTCATCAATAAAAAATGCTGTTGTTATCTTGATTGAATTCCTATTAGGCAAACTCTAGAGAGGTCAGTGCGCGAACTCTGTTTAAGCCGGCGTGTTTAAGGCAGCGGAGTAAACCAATAGCCCCCATGCTCTGTGCGATTTCATTGTGTGCTCGCGTTCGCAAGCTCCGTAGTGCGGGAAGGTGCGGGAAGGTGTGTCTGTGGCCCGGGAAAAGCACGCCCATTCCCAGAGAACTTAGGTGCTGGGATGGGGAGGAAGGGGAGAGTTGAAAGCTAGGGGAGCAAGACCTCAGGGCGTGCGATCCTCACTCGCTCCCTCACGCCCCAGCGCGCACAGCCGGGGTTTCTGCAGAGGGCGCGGGACGCGGGGTTCCCCGGGGCTGGGGCTGGGGCTGGAACACCCCTCGAAGCTGCGGGCGTCCTGCCCAAGGCGCCCCGGGAGGGCGCAGGACTCGCAGGATGATGTCGCGGGGACCTGGGGGAGGACGTGAGGACAGGCCCTGGGGGAGCGGGGAGTCCCAGGCGCCCCTCGGTCCCCCGGGCGAGAAAAAGGCGCGGCGTTCCCTTTAAGCAGCCGCCCCGAACGGGTATCGGTAGCGCGGGCGAGCGGGGGGAGGGGGGCGGGGGGGTGGCGCCGTTTGACCAATCGAAGCTCAACCGAAGAGCTAAATAATGTCTGACCCGGGCGCAAGGCGCAGCCTGGAGCTCCGGGTCCCAGCCGCTGCCGCCGCCGCGCCCGGGCGCACCCGCCGGCTCGCTGTCCCGCGCACCCCGTAGCGCCTCGGGCTCCCGGGCCGGACGGAGGAACCGGCCCGGTGCGCCTCCCATCTCCTGCTCGGGGGGCTTTAATGAGACACTTGAATGCAGCTGCCACCGCTGCTGTGGGGCCGGCGGGGAGCAGCACCGCGACGAGGACCCGGGCTGGGCGCTGGAGCCAGAATCGGAACCACGATGTGACTCCGCCGCCGGGGACCCGTGAGCTTTGTGTGGACCCCGAGGTAGGCAAGCGCCGGGCATGGGGCTTGGTACGGGAGCTGCCGGTCCGCAGGAGAAAGTTGACTGGGGGACCCCCCAAAGTTGTGGGACGAGGCCAGTCTCCTTCTTTCCTCCCCGCCGGTAGAAGGGAGGATTTGGAGTTGCTCCTGGGGAGTTTTCTCCCCCATCCCACAACCCAGAAGGTCACCCGGCACTACCAGGGAAAAAGGGACCCGGGGAAGGCACGAAGTAGAGGACAGAAGGCCTGGAGGAGACCCAGAGCTGCGTGATGGGAGCCAAGACGGCGACCCGGGGATCCCTCGCAGTCCTCCCCCACCCCAGGAGGAGTCGAGAGAGACTTAGGGGGCCAGAGCTGTCGGGGGCCCTGACTGAGGGAAGGGTGCTGAGGCTAGGCTAGGAATCCTTCCAGGGGTTGGGTGGTCCCCGCGCCGACCTGTGGGGGGAGTGGGAGGGAAGCTTGCGCCTTGAGTCCGCGTCGTCCCCGGGACTGCACACGGCTACCTGCTCCCCAGGAGTTGAGACTGAAGTGGATTTACAAGTCCGAAGCCAATGTAGCTTAGAAAACTTGGGAGGCGGAATTACTACCGCTCGGAACTGAAAGGGTCTGCGAGACTCCCGGGCGGGCCGAACCCACATCTCTACCCAGCCTGCGCCCCTCTTCTGAAGCGCCCTCCAAGGAAGTTAGAGTTTTGACTTTCGGGGACTAGGTGGGATATAGGTGGGGGATTCCTTACTCGGGTTAGTCTCTGGGGATGCAGAGCCGGGAAGAATGGGTGAGAGTGAGTTGCGCCTGGAAAGAAATAGCTGAGGATTGGGGGCTCTGTGCCCGACGGGCAAGAAGAAGGGGAGATTACAGACTAGGGGCAGCCCTAAGGAAGAAGCCTTGGGGCTGCGAGGGTGAACTGGAGGATGCAGTGTTTTTGTGTTGGGGGTGGAGCAGGGATGAGGGACCGAGGTGGAGGGGAGGCAAGGAGGAGGAGGGGACCCGGAGAAGGAAGCTAGGGAAGGTAGAGGGTGCCCTCTGCCGGCCATGCTGCCAAGAGCAGCTCCTGGGGGCGGGAGGCTGGGGGTGGGGAAGTGGTAAGGGAAGGTTTTGCGGGATCCCTTAGAGAGCTGGTAGGAGGGACTTGTTGAATGGTGCTGCTGACTCCAGCTCGGTAGGGCATGCGACTCGTCGTCGGTGGATTTTGACTCCTTGTTCTTGTTTGGCTTCTATGCAAGTTTTCCTCGCGCTGGGGGAGCTCTGATAAGCCTCGATTGGTGGTGTGTTAGGGCTTCTTGGATCTTATTTTAGGGCCCTCTAGGTATCTTACACTTACTCTCAATGTCAGTAGCAACCAAAGAACGTTTTCCAACAAGCACGCAGGAATGTTCTTGGCCAGAAGCGAAGAAAAGCATATTTCTGAGTGTTTATTAATCCTCCTAGTACAGTTATCTTTTAAAGCAAAGTAGTATGCAATTGGGAACGTTGATTTTCTAACTGCATATAAAAGGCGATATGCTATTAAATGAGACCCCTCCCTACTGGCTCAATATCCTGAAAAATCTCTCTCTCCCCTTTATTATTATCGAAAAATCTATTTTTATATGAGTTTGTTGTAAGGTCAAAAGCCATTTCGGTCTTACAATTTGATATGTCTTTACATTTTAATTTATTGAGCCATAATTACAGATTTAATTTGTCTGAACGTGTGTGCCTTCAATGCTTACCTCATGCAACATAATTTTTAGGTTGGAGATTTCTGATGTTATGACATGTAGCGATTCAAGACATTACACATAATAGGTAACATAGCATGTTGAAATTACACCACAAAGTTTTGACCCTGGGAACAGCACCTTTTAAAAACCATCACTAAACACCTGTTCGTGTTTTCTGATTTTTGCAAATGCCTTGCTTGTGACTTTTTATTTTTTTATTTTTGTTTTTTGGTAAATTTACCTCTGGGTGAGCAGGAGAGGTAAGAGAAAGGAAAGAGACACTTGTTGAAATGTAACCATAACCTTTACTGGAATTTAAAACATGTTGGTCACCATTACTGGAATTCCAGCGCCATAAAGTCGTTGTCTTTTTTTTCTTCTACTTCATTTTGTAAAATGTGATAAATGTTGGTAAATATAGACCAGTAGTAAGTATTATGACACGAAAAGCATTATGTATGTGGAACTATTTTAAGTTATTACAGAACATTTTCTATTTATAAATGATATAAGCAGAAAGAAATGATTTCCAGATAAACAAGGCTTACGTACATGTTTTGAAGCATTAGAACATTGCAGACACACTTAGACATCACATTTTTTAAAGCAAAATAACAGTAATTTTTCACATACCTTTGGAGCCTTTCATAGCCCATTCAGAGCTGAGTTAGTAGCTGGAAGTTTCGTGTATTTTAAGGTGATATTTTAAAGCCATTTAAGATGTATAGTAGGTCAACATTGGTGTATCCAGAAAATGAAGCATTTAGGAAATCTGTTTCAGAGTGTCTTTTCAATGTGTGTAACTTTTACTTGTAAATCAGTGGAACCAAGAAAGTCGTCATTTGCCTAAAATGCAGTCATCACCTCAAATGATTCATTTATACTATGCGAGTTAATTGCCTTAATCTCATTAATGGCCAAGGAGGGAAGGGAGGTCCTGGGATATTTCTTGTTCATTTTGACTCACCAGGAGGGGAAAATCTTGTTAAAAAAAAAAATGCAAATTTCTAAAATCCTGGCTCAAAGTCCTTGGATTTCCTGTTTAAAGGGGGCACCGTGAGAATGTAAGCTATTCCCTTTTTCCTGGTATCTTTAAGAGTCCCAGCTTTTCAATAGTCAAAATGTAGGTGATTGATATCATTTCTTTCTCATATGAATAGCACTGGTTTGTAGTTCAGCACACACAGTGAGCTGGGCACGCCCACCTGATCGTATAGCAGAGAACTTGTTTACATTCTTTTTACATTCATCTTCTAAAACCTGGGGCGCTCTCCTCTCTCTCTCTCTCTCTCTCTCTCTCTCTCTCTCTGTGTGTGTGTGTGTGTGTGTGTGTGTGTGTGTGTGTGTGTGTAGAGGGAGAGAAAGAGAGAACTGTGAACTGTGAAATATAACACAGCCAGCAGCTTTGGGTCTCAATCGTAGACTTAATCTTAAGAAAATTGAAGAGGTACAGAATGGAAAGGTCATGTTCAAGTAGTTTATTAACATTTTGAGATGTAGGAAATTAATCCCAGAGTAGAGAAGAACAATTTCAGACTTCCTGAATAAAAATAGACAGCATACAGAGTGGATGATAGCTAAACTCTGAATATCTTTTGAGAAGAAAGGCACTCCCATTTCAGGTGCCCATAATACGGATTTGATTTTAGTGATTAAAACATTGATTTTCAACTTGTATCTCCCTGCGTGGAAGAATTCAATTTGTGTGAGGGGGCTCGCCTATCCAACAAAAGTGAACATGTCCCTTTTATAGGGTAATTGCTAACTTGTCTCAACTTGTTTTCAAACAATTGTTATAGAGCACTCAGTTTCCACTAATTGCAAAATTGCTGCTTAATTGAAGGACTCTTAGCCATCTAGTGCAGCCATTCAGCCACTGGCAAGCTCTACGATCTCAAGCTGTGAATTGCATTTTAAAAGAGGAATTGAGGAGAGAATTCTGTGGAATTCTAGGTTTTAAGTGCTGGCTGCTGTTCAATGGAAGAAGAAATCATTTGAACGAGAATCGCATCAAGTTGTGTTGTGATAAATTTTCTTTATTAGGATGAATAACATGCACAGATGAGCTTCAAAAGTGAATGAGCAAACCACTGGTTACACTCTGCATCCATTTACTCTGTTTAGTATGGGGTAATGTTAAGCAATAAATGATGCTGGCAAATGAAATCCGTATGTTATTTGCATGTGTGATTTAAACCTAGGAAACATAGAGTGGCTTTGGTATTTGTAGGCTTAGTCATGTGTGTTCTAAAAGTCCTCTTAAACTTCTACTTAAGGCATAGAATTATTTAATCTTAAATAATTTTATACTGAAATGCATCACTGGATTTCCAGAATATTTACACTATAAAGACTTAGAAAGGTCATGGACCCAATTATTGACTATATGGAATCATTACTGATGGCAGATGCAAAATGGAGCTCACGAATGTACTGACATTGAAAACCTTTCGCAGGGGAGGTGGGGGAGTGGTAAATGTGTGTGTTCTTTAAGCGGAACAGGAAGGTATTCTCTTTTCTGTAGAAAAATTTGAGTATCTGGTCAGTAAGTGTGGAAGCTTTCATTTAAATTAAGTATTTAAGTTCAAGTACAAGCTCTGGGGCACTTATCCTCTTGATGAGACAAATCTTACCAAAAATACTAGATGCTAAGAAGTGGCTCATTGCCCCGATGTCTCATTTATAGATTGATGTTTGAGGATGGGTTGCATTAGGTGAGTTAGGGGGCTGGGTGTGGGACAGGAGAACGATTGGAGGGAAGCAAAGTAAATTTACAAGCTTTAGTGACAGCCATAATAAAGTAAAAGTTTATTTCCAGAGAGCCTGGAGAGTAACAAATGTTATATAGTTTTCCCCAAAGGTTCACTTGAAAGAACTTTTCATTGGTTGTCATGATAGTAATGTCCTGACTTTGAAATCTCCCAGAACCTAGTAGCTCTTAAACATGCTTTCATCTTGGTTCCTTTGGTCTGATGGAAACTTTATGACGACCCTCTGTGTGTTTGACATGCCTCTGCATTTTTGGAAACAGGAGGTCAGGCAAGGGAGGATTTCTTAAATCTAAGACAATACAGTAAGGAAACATAAAATTATATGATAAAAAAATCACTGAACTTCAGATTGGCTTATTGAAATAAAACCTAGAAGGCAACCTGTGGTTTAATTACAACTAGCTTGTATAAAATTAAAATTTATAAAATGGGAATTCGAAGAAAATAAACGGGCAGTTCCAAGTAATTTAAGCAACTCACCAAAAATTGAAGTAATAGTGCCACCTAGAGAACAAAATCACCAGCTTTACCAGCCAAATGGCTTATTTCCATATGAACCATTTTTCCAACGCTACAGTTACTAGGATTTCCTTGTTACCATATTCAGATCTGGTGAGTGTGTATGGGGGTGGGGGGGTGCATGTGGAATTACAGATGAAATTTTAAAACAAGCAGATCCACAATTTGATATATGCACTGAATCCTTTTAATGTTGTAATGTAGCCAAATGTAGAATAGCATGCCAGGAATCAACGGCTAGCCTCCTTTTTAACATTTATTATTTTCAGGGATATGTACCGAAGCATTGAGTATAGAGGTTCTGATGTTATTTGTTTGCTATAGGCAATTCATTACACTTTCTGAGATACAATAACACCAAATAATTTGAGTAGAGAGACCTTTAAGAATGTTTTTGATTTATGATCTACTTTTAACTTTAATGATTTCAGAAGATGTGAGAATAAAATAAAGTCATATATAAGCAGGATTTCAAACACCAAACAAACAACAACAACAACAAAAAAAAAAAAACAAGAAAAAGGAAGAGAATTATAAGGGTTGCCTTAACCTTAGAATAGATGAAGATATACATCTGAGCCAGCACCAAAAAAAAAAAAAAAAAAAAAAAAAAGTTATGGAACTAGGAACCAATAATTACAAATTGACTTAGGAAATATAGATGACAAAATCTGTATTTAGATCATTTTTGCATGCGCCCACAACAGCATCCAAAACAGTTCTGGTAGCAGGGGAGGCACTTTGATAAATGTTGCTGAATGCACTAATAGATTGATCAATGGCTGCTTCAGATTATCACTAGTGATGTAGACAGAAACTTCATAGAAAATGGCTTATTTGTCTTGCTGGAAGAAAGGCAAAAATTGGAGGAAAAGGTTTAATAATATTTTTCCCCAGTACCTATTATAAAAGTCATTTAGTTGGCTTAGTTCTACAATTTCTTATGTGTAATTTGATTTACTCATGAAATTGTGAATATATGAAATGTTAAAGTTGATTTAGACAGCAACTATAAACTTGTGGATTTTCTTTTAAATGTCTTCAAATTTTTAAATGCCAGTGGAGATGCCAGCTACTGTGCTTCAGGGAGTAGAATATAGTATATCTTAGATTTGTGCCAATTTCTTGTAAGCAGAGAAAAAATTGCATGATGACCAAAGAAAGTCATATTGTTTGTACTTTGTATCATTCGTGGAAGCAATCAGGTGTAGAAAACTTTCTTTTTCAGAAAAAAATTACTACAATAAAGGTGCATGTGTGTATGCACATATATCTAGAGGGAGAGAGAGAGAGAAGGAAACTTACTAAATAAAATTTTTGCCACATGGGATTTAGTCTAATCAGTCTTGGTTTTGGAGTTGCTATCATCAGTAGTTCCATTTTCTGATTCTTTCTTTCTGCCTTCATGTGCCTTTGAAAACTGAAACTATGCCCAAATTAAAACAAGTTTTTCTGTCTTTTCACATGTTCACTTATTTCTTGAATGTGTTTTTAAACACAGACAAACTTCTTTTACATCATGTAGAATCTGAAGGTCGAGAAATTTGCAGTCATTTTGCTGGAGAGAGATGCTTGGCAGAGTCCCAGGCCACATTCCTAGGCCAAACTCTCGAAGGTATTCTTTCTTATGCAACATTGGGAAAATACATCCAGCACCGACATGTTGGCTGATAATGTGTCTGAAGGCACAGACGATATGCTTATCATATGAAACATAAAGCCAGCAGATATTGCAGACATTCTGTTGAATGATAGAATTTAGATCATTTACATTTACTTAAATGTAAAATACGATGATTAAGTCCAAAAAAATCAATTTAGAAGAGAATAGAGAGTTGGGGGCACAGTTTTAGGGGATGACTTACCAGCAGATTGTAAAAAGGAAACCTGAATGTTTTAAATTAACTGCAAATTCAGTATAAGCCAGTGGTGTGACAAGAGGCTGTTATCATAGCTACTGAAATTTTGGGCTGCACCACTAGAAATATAATACTGAAATGCAGAAACTAATAATTCTTCACTTTTTAAATAGACTGTATCTAGAATGTTATCATCAGTTCAAGGAAATGAAATAAGTTGCTTTAGGTACATCATCGATAAATTAGTGTACATCCAAATCACTGTGACCAGGATGCTAGAGAATTTGAAAGCATTGCATGTGAGCAATGGTTGAGGGGACTTGGAATGGATGACTTAGGGACAAGAAAACTTTGGCTGGAATGGCAAGTGGTTTTTGAATGTTGAGTTGAGAAGAATTCTGAAACTGTGAAGGATTAGTAAGAAATAACATTCAGATTGCTAATGCATACTGTGGCTTGGAGATTAGAGCGTCGGCATGTGTGATGTATTTTTGACATCCTTATTTTGAGGAAGAGCTTCAAAGATTTGACGAACTGTCATAGGTATAATTTGTGTTGCTTCAGAGAGCAGTTCTAGAACCAATGACGTAAATTTAGATACTCTACGTGGTAGTTAGAAGAACTTTCCATTAATTTAAGCAAATATTGAATGCCCACTGCCTACAGAGCACTCTATTAGAGGAATATATAAAAAAGAAAAAAGAGATGTGGTGTGGTGGCTCATGCCTGTAATCCCAGCACTCTGGGAGGCTGAGGTGGGAGGATCACTTGAGCCTAGGAGATCATTACCAGTCTGGGCAACATAGCAAGACCCCATCTCTACAAAAGCCAAAAAAATTATCCAAGCTTGGTGACAGGCACTTATGGTCCTAGCTACTTGGGAGGCTGAGGCAGTAGGATCGTTTGAGCCCAGGTGGTTGGGGCTGCAGTGAGTTGTGATTGTGCCACTGCTCTTCCGCCCAGGTGACAGAGTGAGACCCCGTCGGAGGGAAGGAAGGAAGAAAGGTAGGAAGGCTGAAACCGTTTTAGAAATGACACTAAAATGGGAGGTTGGAGTTAGGTATTTTCTGAAGTGCCTTTGTACTTGTTTTTTTCTAATGCATTGGCCATAAGTCTACTCCTTATTTATAGTTCATAAACAATCCTAATGAGAACAGTTATATATTTCTGCCTTTGAATCATCAACTTGATGTGTTTAGCATCATGAATCGAGTATCAGAAATCCCTCCCATTTCTTTGCGACATGCTGTATTTTCCTTTTCCTTATTTATATACAGATTCTCAAAATTGGTTATTTTTCCCTTGGGTTAGACAGAACAGAATGTCTGGAAAAAAAAGAGTTCTTACCAAATTCAGGTGCCCAAATTGCTTAAGAAATTAACTTTTGAGATTATATTTTTTTAGAGTTCAGTAGCTAAACTAAGAAAACTTCTCACCATTCACCTTCACTTTTTGGAAACCACAAAATCTTTGGATATTACAGTTTTCCAATGAGTTTCTCTTTTTAAATATAAACAAAAAGAAATTGACTCCTCCCCCAACTCCCTCAGGCCTTAGCATGGATAGAGTTACTTTTTTCTTTAATAATTTATTTATAACTTATTTTGCTCTTCTGTAGAACACTTGGATATTAAGCAACATGGACATGTCATAAAATGCAAGTTAGACCATAAGATGAGCAGCCCACTCCAAGTATGAATGAGTACTTATTCTTTGTGATCTCTCATACTGCTTTTAGGTATTAATAGCGTCAGTCAGCAAAGCAAACAGTTTAATATTTACGTCTCCTTTAGGATATCATATATTTTATAGTTTGTGTGTGTTCTTACGTGTATGTTTTCTTCTGTTTCAAAGTCTTTTTTCTTAAAGTAACAATGTTATATGTCGCAAATGCTTCTTTCATTAATTCATTTTTTAATTCACCATGCATTAATTGAGTGCCCAGTGAGTGCCAGGCACTGGGCTACTTGGATTTCTTTTCCCTGTATTGATCCATATATCTTCAGGTGCTCCTTGATACGGCTCTCCATTGACTCTCTCATATAAGGCTTTCATTACCTATTCACATACTCTCTCCCAAAGAAGACTGGTCCAAAAGTAAAATCTTGAGCAAATTCTCTGAGTTATTTCAGAACTTCTTGCCCCCAAACTGAATTTTTAATTATTGACTGGTAGCATTTTGGAATAACTTACCTCTCTTTTTTAAAGATTGAACTTCTTTATCCTCTCTGATTTTCAGGTGTCAGCTTGTGTTCAAATTGAGACAATAAAAATGCTTGTTAGATATTGTCTTAAAGCATTTTGCTGTCTGAGAATCTTTCATGAAGAACTCTTTTTAACAATGACTCTACAGCAGAAGCCACAGTAGAGGGACAACTTCTGAATCAAAGATGGTGTTTGAGTCTTTGATTTTATGATGAATTTTTTTTTTTACATACAAAGATATGCATTGGTCTTTCAGTATTCAGGAATCTGTTCTTCACTTGACAGTATTTATAAATTGTGTGTTTCCCCCTAAAAACACTTAAATTGTGAGAACACTTCCATTTACTAGAACTTGGTTAATGATTACGCCAAATAAGGAAAAGAAGACAGAAAAATCAGTTTAGTGAATACTATTTTGCCTTTAAATTTAGTAATTTAGTAAGGTATCTCTTTGGGGTTTACTAGAAACCACTTCTTAATACAATAGGTCTCCTTTCATTGTGAAGTCAGGAGGTGATTTTGCTCAAATGTGTAGTATAGGAATCTGTATGTGGTGTTCAAGGATCATGTAAATATGCTGATATAATCGGAGCACAATTTGGCATTATTAACTCAGAAATATTTAAACTCTTGCTATACAACATGGAAGCAAACTTGTGCATAGTTTGTGTGTGTGTGTGTGTGTGTGTGTGTGTGTGGATCTCAAAAAAAAAAAAATCACAGGATCAGGAAGTCAGAATAGGTCCCCTTTTCCTTCTAATCCAAACCTACAGCCATGTCCCTAGCCTTCTCTTTTACTCCCGAGCAGGACAGACAGGCAAATGACCATCCTGCTGCCCATTTCTGTGCATATTCACTTGCATTGAGAGTTGTGTTCATCTGCTTCTTGAGAGTATTCGCAAATAGTAACCTGATAAAGTAGATACTTCTTTAAAAATGTGAATTTTTTTGCATTGTATAATATTTAGAAATAATCATGTATAAGTGGTTGAGTATTAATACAGGATGGCCTTATCTTAAGTATTTTATTAATCATTAAAATGTGGTATCATTAATACAATTTATTTTAAGTGCTTTTCCTAAAATACCAGATTATTTTTCTGATTTTCACATCTCTGACAATGACTTTCTTAAACATGGTAGCCAGGAACAGAAAACCTAACACTGCATGTTCTCACTCATAATTGGGAGCCAAACAGAGATAACACATGGACTCAGGGAGGGGAACCACACACACTGGGGCCTGGGATAGGGGGCAGGGGAAGGGAGAGAGTGCATCAGGACAAACAGACAAATAGCCAATGCATGTGAGCCTTAATACCTAGGTGATGGATTGACAGGTGCAGCAAACCACCATGGCACATATTTACGTATGTAACAAATTCTGCACATTCTGCACACATATCCCAGAACTTAAAGCAAAATAAAAAATAATAATAAAATAAAATAAACTTAGTAGCATCTATTATTCCAGAGCCTGTAATTGGTCTTCAGGCAGTCTCACATAAAAACCTAGGAGAACCCTCACTGTCACTGTTCCATGAGGTGTTAGGAAAACTTGCTCTAGTGCAGTGCCCCAGTAGGCATTGGTACTGAGACCAAAATTCAGTTGGTTTGTTGTTACTGCAATTCCTACGTGATTTCACTTGTCACGTAGACAGATTGCACACCTCAATAATAATCTTGTCCAAATGTGTGGCATTCCATAATGTTCAAAAAATGCATTCACATATCTCATTCCATTGGATCCTACAAATAACCCTATAAAAAAGATTGGGCAGACATTATTTCTATATAACAGAGGAGGAAACTGGAGCTTAGAGAAGCTAAATAGCAATCCAAAATGCACAGCTACAGAACCAGAGCAAGGATGATAGCCCAATGACTTCACCTAACCTAGTCCCCTTACCACCACTCCAGCGGTCTATAACCACAACCTACAGTATTCAAGTAAGAAACCGTATCTTGCCCTTGATGCATTAATGCGAGACCTGGAGCAGGGACAGGCTGATATTGTCACCCTGGCCCAGTATCCACTTTTCTCTCCAGCAGAGACTAGTACCCTTCTGTGTGCCAAGGAATAAAGTGGTAATGGGAAGATTAAAAATGTTTATTCCAAGGAGTTTTTAAATTTTAAAATTTAATTTTTTTAAAAAACAAAAAACTCTTAGAAAGAGGGAAAAATGAATATATGACTTTTGATGTATTGTTCCTTAGTAACTCAGTTATACTTTTACTTAAACCTGAGAATCTTGCTAAGTGAATGATTAGAAATACTAGGTGGCTGGCAAGATGGCAAATAGGAACAGCTCCCGTCTGCAGCTCCCAGAGAGATCAAGGCATAAGGTGGATTTCTGCATTTCCAACTGAGGTACCTGGCTCATCTCATCGGGACTGGTTAGACAGTGGGTGCAGCCCACAGAGGGCGAGCCAAAGCAGAGTAGGGTGTCGCCTCACCCAGGAAGTGCAAGGGGTCGACTCCCTCCCCTAGCCAAGGGAAACCCTGAGGGACTGTGCCATGAGGGACTGTGCTACCCAGCCCAGATACTATGCATTTCCCTCAGTCTTCACAACCCGCAGACCAGGAGATTCCCTCAGGTGCCTACACCACCAGGGCCCTGGGTTTCAAGTAAAAAACTGGGCGGCTGTTTGGGCAGACACCCAGTTAGCTGCAGGAGTTTTTTCTCACACCCCAGTGGCACCTGAAATTCCAGTGAGACAGAACCATTCACTCCCCTGGAAAGGGGCTGAAGCCAGGGAGCCAAGTGATCTAGTTCAGCAGATCACATCCCCATGGAGCACAGCAAGGTAAAATCCACTGGTTCGAAATTCTCACCGCCAGCACAGCTGTCTGAAGTCAACCTGCGATGCTCCAGCTTGGTCGGGGGAGAGGCATCCACCATTACTGAGGCTTGAGTAGGCGGTTTTCCTCTCACAATGTAAACAAAGCCTCTGAGAAGTTTGAACTGGGTGGAGCCCACCACAGCTCAGCAGAGCCCCTGTAGCCAGATTACCTCTCTAGATTCTCCCTCTCTGGGCAGGGCATCTGGGAAACAAAGTCAGCAGCCCCGGTCAGGGGCTTATAGATAAAACTCCCAGCTCCCTGGGACAGAGCTGTGGGTGCAGCTTCAGCAGACTTAAACGTTCTTGCCTGTTTGCTCTGAAGAGAGCAGTGGATCTCCCAGCACAGCACTCAAGCTCTGCAAAGGGACAGACTACCTCCTCAAGCAGGTCCCTGACCCCCGAGATTCCTGACTGGGAGACACCTCCCAGCAAGGGTCGATGGACACTTCATACAGGAGAGCTCCGGCTGGCATCTGGTGGGTGCCCCTCTGGGACAGAACTTCCAGAGGAAGGAACAGGCAGCAGTATTTGCTGTTCTGCAGCCTCTTCTGGTGATACCCAGGCAAACAGGGTCTGGAGTGGACCTCCAGCAAATTCCAGCAGACTAGCAGCAGAGGGGCCTGTTAGAAGGAAAACTAACAAACAGGAATAGCATCAACATCAACAAAAAGATGTCCACACAAAAACCCCATACAAAGGTCACCAACATCAAAGATCAAAAGTAGATAAATCCACAAGGGATGAGGAAAATCCAGCACAAAAAGGCTGAAATTTCCAAAAACCAGAATGCCTCTTCTCCTCCAAGGGAGCAGAACTCCTTGCCAGCAAGGGAACAAAACTGGATGGAGAATGAGTTTGATGAATTGACAGAAGTAGGCTTCAGAAGGTGGGTTATAACAAACTCCTCCGGGCTAAAGGAGCATGATCTAACTCAATGCAAAGAAGCTAAGAACCTTGAAAAAAGGTTGGAGGAATTGTTAACTAGAATAACTAGTTCAGAGAAGAACATAAATGATAGAGCTGAAAAACACAGTACGAGAACTTGGTGAAGCATACACAAGCTTCAATAACCGAATCAATCAAGCAGACAAAAGGATATCAGAGATTGAAGATCAACTTAATGAAATAAAGCATGAAGAAAAGATTAGAGAAAAAAGAATGAAAAGGAATGAACAAGGCTCCAAGAAATGTGGGACTATGTGAAAAGACCAAAGCTACATTTGATTGGTGTACCTGAAAGTGATGGGGAGAATGGAACCAAGTTGGAAAACACTCCTCAGGATATTATCCAGGAGAACTTCCCCAACCTAGCAAGACAAGCCAACATTCAAACACCACAAAGATACCCCTTGAGAACAGCAACCCCAAGACCCGTAATTGTCATATTCACCAAGGTTGAAATGCAGGAAAAAATGTTAAGGGCAGTGAGAGAGAAAGGTTGGATTACCCACAAAGGGAAGCCCATCAGGCTAAGAGTGGATCTCTCAGCAGAAACCCTACAAGCCTACAAGCCAGAAGAGAGTGGGGGCCAATATTCAACATTCTTAAAGAAAAGAATTTTTTAATCCAGAATTTCATATCCAGCCAAACTAAGCTTCAGAAGTGAAGGAGAAATAAAATCCTTTGCAGACTAGAAAATGCTGATTTTGTCACCACTAGGCCTGCCTTACAAGAGCTCCTGAAGGAAGCACTAAATATGGAAAGGAAAACCAGTACCAGCCACTGCAGAAACATACCAAATTGTAAAGACCATGGACACTATGAAGAAACTGCATCAACTAAGAGGCAATATAACCAGCTAGCATCATAATGACAGGATCAAATTCACACATAACAATATTAACCTTAAATATAAATGGGCTAAATGCTGCAATTAAAAGACACAGACTGGCAAATTGGATAAAGAGTCAAGACCCATCAGTGTGCTGTATTCAGGAGACCCATGTCACATGCAAAGACACACATAGGCTGAAAACAAAGGGATGGAGGAATATTTACCAAGCAAATGGAAAGAAAAAAAAAAAAAAAAAGCAGGGGTTGCAATCCTAGTCTCTGATAAAACAGACTTTAAACCCACAAAGATCAAAAAACACAAAGAAGGGCATTACACAATGCAACAAGAAGAGCTAACTATCCTAAATATATATGCACCCAATATAGGAGCACCCAGATTCATAAAGCAAGTTCTTAGAGACTCACAAAGAGACCTAGACTCCCACACAATAATAGTAGGAGACTTTAACCCAACGTCAATATTAGATCAACAAGACAGAAAATTAACGAGGATATTCAGGACTAGCTCTGGACCAAGTGGACCTAATAGACATCTACAGAACTCTCCACGCCATATCAACAGAATATACATTCTTCTCAGCACCACTTCACACTTATTCTAAAATTGACCACATAATTGGAAGTAAAACACTCCTCATCAAATGCAAATGAATGGAAATAACAACACTCTCTCAGACCAAAGTGCAATCAAATTAGAACACGGGATTAAGAAACTAACTCAAAACCATACAACTACAGTGGAAACTGAAAAACCTGCCCCTGAATGACTACTGGATAAATAACGAAATTAAGGCA
Source organism: Macaca mulatta (assembly GCF_049350105.2). Lineage (NCBI taxonomy): Eukaryota > Metazoa > Chordata > Mammalia > Primates > Cercopithecidae > Macaca > Macaca mulatta. The sequence continues at coordinate 37,598,689 of NC_133419.1, forward strand.
GAAATAAATATGTTCTTTGAAACCAATTAGAATAAAGATACAACATACCAGAATCTCTGAGACACAGCTAAAGCAGTGTTTAGAGGAAATTTATAGCACTAAATGCCCACAAGAGAAAGCAGGAAAGAGCTAAAATCGTCACCCTAACATCACAAAAGAACTAGAGAAGCAAGAGCAAATACTTCAAAAGCTAGCAGAAGACAAGAAATAACTAAGATCGGAGCAGAACTGAAGGAGAACTGAACAGAACAAAAAACCCTTCAAAAAAATCAGTGAATCCAGGAGCTGGTTTTTTGAAAAGATTAACAAAATAGACCGCTAGCCAGACTAATAAGAAAAGAAAGAAGAATCAAATAGATGCAATAAAAAATGATAAAGAGGATATCACCACTGATCCCACAAAAATATAATCTACCATCAGAGAATACTATAAACACCTCTTTGCAAATAAACTAGAAAGTCTAGAAGAAATAGAGAAATTCCTGGACACATACACCCTCCCAAGACCAAACCAGGAAGAAGTTGAATCTCTGAGTAGACCAATAACAGGCTCTGAAATTGAGGCAGTAATTAACAGCCTACCAACCAAAAAAAGCCTAGGACCAGATGGATTCACAGCCAAATTCTACCAGAGGTACAAAGAGGAGCTAGTACCATTCCTTCTGAAACTATTCCTATCAATAGAAAAAGAGGGAATCCTCCCTAACTCATTTTATGAGGCCAGCATCATCCTGATACCAAAACCTGTCAGAGACACAACAAAAAAGGAAAATTTCAGGCCAATATCCCTGATGAACATTGATGCAAAAATCCTCAGTAAAATACTGCTAAACCAAATCCAGCAGCACATCAAAAAGCTTATCCACCATGATAAGTCGGCTTCATCCTTGGGATGCAAGGCTGGTTCAACATATGCAAATCAATAAACATAATCTATTTCATAAAGAGAGGCAATGACAAAAACCACATGATTATTTCAATAGATGCAGAAAAGGCCTTTGATAAAATTCAACACCCTTCATGCGAAAAACTCTCAATAAACTAGGTATTGATGGAACGTATCTCAAAATAATAAGAGCTATTTATGACAAACCCACAGCCAATATCATACTGAATGGGCAAAAACTGGAAGCATTCCTTTGAAAACAGGCACAAGACAAGGATGCCCTCTCTTACCACTCCCATTCAACATAGTATTGGAGGTTCTGGTCAGGGCAATCAGGCAAAAGAAAGAAACAAAGTGTATTCAAATAGGGAGAGAGGAAGTCAAATTGTATCTGTTTTCAGATGACATGATTGTATATTTAGAAAACCCCATCATCTCAGACCAAAATCTCCTTAAGCTAATAAGCAACTTCAGCAAAGTCTCAGGATACAAAACCAATGTGCAAAAATCACAAGCATTCCGATACACCAATAATGACAAACAGAGAGCCAAGTCATGAGTGAACTCCCATTCACAATTGCTACAAAGAGAATAAAATGCCTAGGAATACAACTTACAAGGGATGTGAAGGACCTCTTCAAGGAGAACTACAAACCACTGCTCAAGGAAATAAGAGAGGACACAAACAAATGGAAGAACATTCCATTCTTATGGATAGGAAGAATCAGTATTGTGAAAATGGCCATACTGCCCAAAGTAATTTACAGATCCAGTGCTATCCTCATCAAGCTACCAATGACTTTCTTCGTAGATTTAGCAAAAAACTACTTTAAATTTCATATGGAACCATAAAAGAGCCCATATGGCCAAGACAATCCTAAGCAAAAAGAACAAAGCTGGAGGCATCATGATACCTGACTTCAAGCTATACTACAAGTCTAAAATAACCAAAACAGCACAGTACTGGTACAAAAACAGATACATAGACTAATGGCACAGAACAGAGGCCTCAGAAATAACGCCACACATCTACAACCATCTGATCTTTCACAAACATGACAAAAACAAGCAATGTGGAAAGGATTACCTATTTAATAAATGATGTTGGGAAAACTGGCTAGCCATATGCAGAAAACTGAAACTGATCCCCTTCCTTACACTTTATACAAAAATTAATTCAAGATGGATTAAAGACTTAAACGTAAAACCTAAAACCATAAAAACCCTAGAAGAAAACCTAGGCAATACCATTCAGGACATAGGCATGGCAAAGACTTCATGACTAAAACACCAAAAGCAATGGCAACAAAAGCCAAAATTGACAAATGGGATCTAATTAAACTAAAGAGCTTCTGCACAGAAAAAGAAACTAACATCAGAGTGAACAGGCAACCTAAAGAATGGGTGAAATTTTTGCAATCTACCCAACTGACAAAGGGCTAATATCCAGAATCTACAAGGAACTTAAACAAATTTACAAGAAAAAAAAAAAGAAACCCCATCAAAAAGTGGACAAAGGATATGAACAGATGCTTCTCAAAAGAAGACATTTATGCTGCCAATAAACATACGAAAAACAGCTCATCATCACTGGCCATTAGAGAAATGCAAATCAAAACCACAATGAGATACGATCTAATGCCAGTTAGAATGGCGATCATTAAAAAGTCAGGAAACAACAGCTGCTGGAGAGGATGTAGAGAAATAGGAACACTTTTACACTGTTGGCAGAAGTGTAAATTAGTTCAACCATTGTGGAAGACACTGTGGCGATTCCTCAAGGATCTAGAACCAGAAATATTATTTGACCCAGCAATCCCGTTACTGGGTATATACCCAAAGGATTATAAATCATGCTACTATAAAGACACATGCACATGTATGTTTATTGTGGCACTATTCACAATAGCAAAGACTTGGAACCAACCCAAATGCCCATCAATGATAGACTGGATAAAGAAAATGTGGCACATATACACCATGGAATACTATGCAGCCATAAAAAAGGATGAGTTCATGTCCTTTGCAGGGACATGGATGAAGCTGGAAACCATCATTCTTGGCAAACTAACTCAGGAACAGAAAACCAAACACCACATGTTCTCACTCTTAAGTGGGAGTTGAACAATGAGAAGACATGGACACAGGGAGGGGAACATCACACACTGAGTGGGGCCTGTCAGGGGGTAGGAGGGTAGGGGAGGGAGGGATAGCATTAGGAGAAATACCTAATGTAGATGACAAGTTGATGAGTGCAGCAAACCACCACGGCACGTGTATACCTATGTAACAAACCTGCACATTCTGCACATGTATCCCAGAACTTAAAAGTATAATAATAATAATAATAGAAATACTAATAAAATAGAACACAGCATACAGCAGTGATTCTCAAACACACTAACCATCAGAATTACCCTTGAATCTTTAAAATATATATACATATAAGATCTTAGTCTCCAAGATTTGTAAGTTTGGTATTGGGTCCCTGGGCCTATGTCAGGTTTAGAAACTTCTACAGGTGGTTTGGATGTATAGGAAAATTTAAGAATTGCTGAACTAAAATCAAATAAACTGAATATTCTGTGATTTAGAGAGACTTATTGTTTATTTCACTATCCAAGTACTTGCATTAGAGCATGGCTAGAAGGGATTTGCAGTCTTGTAAATAATCAGAAATTTAGACACTTTGAGATGGGAGAACTGCTGAAGATGACTTGAAAGAAATTTTCTAATTAGAAACTTCCAGGTAAGAGCAAAGGTCTGGAACAATATTCCTGAGCCAGAGGAGGATTGAGTTTGACTCCAGGCCTAACACTTACTAGGTCTGTGACCTTGGGCAAGTAATTTAAATTCTCTGTATCCCAACCTCTCAACAGGGTATTGGTAGGGATTAAATGTGTTAGTGCCTGTGAAGTGCTTAGAGCAGTGCTTGGCATAGTAAATGCTTAATGAATTTCAGCCACTGTTTTTATTAGTAGTACTTTCCAGCTCCCCCCAAAAGATACTTTTTTTTAGACTTGTACTAAAACAATAAAAAGTTTAATCAGCATGCTTCATACCTAAATATGCTTCACTTTATAGCAAAGTTTACAAGACTAAAACTGGTCTGTTGTAATTCTCTGAGTCTCATTTGTTTATTCATGACTTTTTCTGCTCTTTATTCATCTTAATTCTGCTCATTCTTCAAGACCCAGCTGGAATTCTGTTTCTAGAAAGACTCTTGCCCATAATAATAAACCTGCCCCATCTGAGTTCCTAGGTGGTCTGTAACTCACAATTTGGTAATTAATTGTATACGCAATTCTATAACAAATCATTATTGTGTGTCTTTGCTGTATCAGATTCTAGGCTGGAAGTTGTGGATACGATGTTTTTGTCTAGAAAAATGTTCTAGACTGTCCTACTCAGGACAGTCTGTTGACTTGAAAGACACATTTCCTAAATAGAAACTTCATGAGGCAGCCCCAGCCTGTACCTGTGTTCCTTGACCTGATGATTAAGTTTGATTTAAGGCTCACCACTTACTAGCTCTGTGATGTCTGGCAAGTTACTTGAATTCTCTGTGCGTAGGTACAACAATGTTGAGGGAAATCCCTTTCCCCCATCCTTGTGTTTCCACAAGGGAACTTGCTTCCTAATAAGTAACACTTCCAGGGGAATAGTCTAGGCCCTTCTCTTATCCCCATTACTTGTTCTTTCCATGAAAAGAGGAGAGGTTAATCTGATTGATGAAATCCTTAATCTTTCGTTTTCTGGACTGTAAAGGCTGTGAACCAAAGCAATGGACCGCTTGCACTGAAATTGAGGCTGACCCTGTATTTTGATTCTTATTTGGCAGCTTGTTTCTATTCTGTTCCCAATTCAAAATCCCAAGGGGAGAAGGAAGATAGTTGATTACCACAAGTATGTAATGGTGGTAGGAAGTTGAATAAATGGTAATTTTTTAAAAGTTGCATGAGATATAGTCCTTATCCCAGAGAAGCTAAGTTTGCCTTTTTTCCTCTCATGTATTTTAGTATTATCTCTACAATTAGATTGTAAACCGTTTGAAAGCAAGAATATTTCTACCTTTTCTTACTCCTGATAGCACACAGTAGACTGCTGGGCACATAGATAGTAGGTGGCTCTGTAGGTACTTGCTAAATGATTCAACATGTTTTTCCCTCATGGAAAAGAAAGATTTCAGTATTGTTCTTATCAGCTAGGAAGGCACTCTGAATAGGAAATCAGTTCTAGGTAGGTATCCATAAATGGGTTATGATTTCCAACTTACTTGCCCCAGAGGCTCGCTAATGTTGAACTCTTCATGGGAACTTTGTCTTGCTTCATGAGCTATACATGCTAAGGGGTTAGCAGATCATATAATCTTTTGATCTACAAAATATGATTTTTATTGAACAAAAACTTGGGCCAAAGGCTCTTCTTCTCTGCCACTTTCCTCCCTCTTTTCATTCTCTTTTTTTGGGAATGTGCTTTGTGCATGTTAGTTACAGCATGTACCACATTGCACTGTATTGTTGGTTTGGGGATCTAACCCACCTTTAACACTGCAGTCCCTAAGGGCAGAAATTCAGTTTTATTTATGTTGATGTCCTCAGTGCCTGTCCTCAGAGAATGTCTATTATATGAACAAATAGTGCAAAAGTAAATTTTAGGAGAAGACTACATCACACTCATCTAAACTACAAGTTTGACAAGTTGACATCCAAAAGAAAGGCTCTCCTAAATAACCTCGTCACAGAAATTTGGGTGACCTTTGTAGCTCTGGATCCGGAAGCAGAGGCAAAAATGAAACCTAAAAATTATTTGTAGGTTTTTAAATTTTTTTTCTCATGGAGTAAAGAAGGTCTACAGCTGAGTTCTTTTCATATGAGGGAATGACAGAAACAGCTGGTTCTGACTTTCAGCTTCAACTGAGCGACCGGAGCTCTGCTGGTGAAACAGGAACTTGTATTTCTGCCCCTGACATGCACCTTGAAGGTGTCAGCTCATTGTCCCTGTGTTCACATAAATAGTTTTTAAAGAATTATTTTTGATCTTGTGAGCCTCTAACTAAATGATTAACCATGCAAAGTTGGCCATTTGGGGTAATACTGAAGCACTTCTCTTGAGGGCTATTGACAGGTGGGAATGTGTCCACCTCCTTGGGTCTCTGGTTTTCTTGTCATACTTGAAAATCAGTGACAATTTAAACATGGGGTAATCACTTAGCAAATCTACTGAGATACCAAGTTAATTATTCCCACTTTGCATGAAGCAACCTTGAAAATGATTTTCCTAAAGCAAAGTACATCCAAACTTCCTTCCTAATAGTACATCCTTTTTAATAACCTTTGCTGAATGTATAAATGAATAATTCACAAAAATATAACATATCTTTAATTCTTACTTAGAGGCAGTTTAAGGCTCTTGTGTAAGAGAAGGCCCCGGCTTGAGATAACATAGGATAGTAAACCTCCTAGAGAAATTTCTATATGGAAACATGGTCTGCTATGAAGCTAGAAGTGAGAGGACATTATATTTGGCCCAAAGTGGCTTCAGAGTTTCTCAGCACGGGGCCCGAAGTCAAGATCCCTTGTTTCATTAAGAGGAGGTCCAGGAGTGTATGACACCATCAGACTACTGAGACCCAGCTGGAACTAGGCACCTTTCACAGGGGCCTTGCCTAATCAAAATAGTTCTTATTTTTTCTGAGTTCCAAGTAACTAGTTTCTTAACTAGCATTGCCAGTGGGAGTGTCTGTATAGCATTGCCAAGTGGGAGTACCTTCAATGAACTTCCTCATGAGGTTATTTCTAGCCTACTGGAATGTTTCATTTTAGGAGGGTGAGGAAAGGAACTCTTGAATTTTTGTGCTTACTTTAATGTTGTGGTACAGCTTTGACCATCTGTTTAATGGGAGATCTGTTTTCCAGATGACTATACATGTGGAAAGGAGAAGTTTTTTGAGTGTGTGTGTGTGTGTGTGTGTGTGTTTACCCTCTTTAAAGAGTGGTTTTTCATTTAATCTCTACATTTGGGGTAAAAGGTCCTCTAGGGAGCCTTTTCAAAAGTATTTGAAGTTTGCATCTGATTTCAGAGGTGAGTTGGAGGCCTATCTGTGTATGACAGACACATGTCTCCAACAACTATATGTTACAAGGACTAAGAGCCATCCTTTTGGGTCCATCTTTCAACACTGATTTCACATTTGTGTTCATATCAGTATCTTTACAGTAAGCTCCCAGTTACATCTCCCTAATTTCCCTTAGTAGGCTTTACAGAATTTGCAGTGTATTCAATGGCAGATGACCACATGTGGAGTCATTTAACCACATCTTCCACTGCAAGTCCTGCTCTTGATGTCTGTTTATGTTTAGATTCCATCTTTTGGAAGATTTCATTCCTCTGCAATATCTCAGTATCTCAGATGCTTTTGTGGCTGGGTTCTTTTCCCCTCCTGTGTTTGGCCATGGCCACCCCCTCAGGGTTGTGTTGTGTTTCACAGCTGCTGTTTGTGGGGTTGACCTTTACAGTGTACAAAGCTCTTTCCCATATGTTGACAATCCCTGGTGTGATGCTGTGAGTTAGGCAGGGTGGGTGAGTATATGTGTCCTCATCATATCATAGTGGTGAGGCAACAGGGTTTTTAAATTTGTTCACCCATGAATTTGTCTAATTTGTTGGTAAAAAATGGTCATGTATCAGCTGTTTCACAGGGTCAGCTTAATAGAAAGCGGGAGTTAGGCAGGACCAGAACTCAGGACTTCAGCCCCCGGTCCCAGGGACTATTCTCTATACCCAATTGTCCCACCTTGAATCAATTTCTTCTAGGGAAATATCTCCCAAACTGAGATGGCACCCACAGGACTTCTTAATTGTAGTCACTACCAGGAAAAACTAGCAAACGAACTGGTGTAAATCTCTGTTTTTGGTGATTGGTGGAGATTTGGTGGTTTGGTGGAGATTGTCTTGTGTCAAAAGTAAAGCCACTAGATTAAATGTTTGGTTAAAAAATTGGTTATTTTTAATTTAATTATTTGACAGTTAATTTACATTATTCAAAAATCAAAATAAAATTTCAAGGAAGTTTACACTGAAAAGTCTTGCCCCACTTATATGTTGCTCACCCCAGTATCCCCCAATACATACCATCTATAAGATGATCATTTGTATTAGTTTCTTGTGAATCCTTGATAGTGTGTTTTATATAGATACAGGTAAAAATGAATATGTACCATTATTCCCGCCCCACACACACACACTTTTATTTTTTTGGGGACAGAGTCTCGCTCTGTTGCCCAGGCTGGAGTGCAGTGGCACGATCTCGGCTCACCGCAAGCTCTGCCATTTTCCCCCATTTTTAAAACAAAAAGTAGTAGCCATATATACACTATTTTACACCTTGTTTTATCACTTACTAATATATTCCAGAGAGCTTTCCATCATTTTGTACATATGCAACTATATCTGTCAGTTTATTCCCAGAAGTGGAATTGCTGGGCCAGCAGGAAAAATCATGTATAATTTTGATAGATATTGCCTAATTGTCCTGCAAAAGGCTTGAATTGTTTGTACTCCCACCATTAGTGTATGAAAAGATGTGTTTCTCCATAGCCTCATCAAACAGAGTGTGTGAGATGAGATGAGAAATAGGAGGTGAGAAGTTATTTACCTCATCGGTAGTTTGCAGTGGGAACACTGCACAGTTCCAAGAGCTGGTGCAGGTATCAGATTAGTTCCAGTGGAAACAGTGCCTCACCATGGTCATGGGCTTGCACCATCTCTAGTGACACACACAGAATGGACCCATGTTGCCACTTATAGAATTTCCTGTAGCAGAAAATTGAATATGCATTCATTATTCACATAACTAGCCATCCTGGATCTAAAGAGCACAACAGTGTTTTTTAGAACCAAAAAGAAAATTGTCTCACCACAACACACTGTGTATGAGGCTTTCAATGCTCTTTTCTCAGCTATTAACATTATTTTTGGCCGGGCGCAGTGGCTCACGCCTGTAATCCCAGCACTTTGGGAGGCCGAGGCGGGTGGATCACAAGGTCAAGAGATCGAGACCATCCTGGCTAACACGGTGAAACCCCATCTCTACTAAAAATACAAAAAATTAGCTGGGCATGGTGGTGGGCACCTGTAGTCCCAGCTACTCAGAAGGCTGAGGCAGGAGAATGGCGTGAACCTGGGAGGCAGAGCTGGCAGTGAGCCAAGATCGGGTCACTGCACTCCAGCCTGGGCAACAGAGCGAGACTCCATCTCAGGAAAAACAAAACAAAACAAAACATTATTTTCAGGACTGAGTTCAAGAGATGTATCCCAAATCACAGGGATGTCTTGCGAAGCTTGGAACTTTCATACTCAAGGGATGCTTTTTTGAGGAAAGATTTTATACTTACCCAACATTTGCAATTAATTAGTACTCTATAAGATAAATTTAAACTGCCCAAGTACAATATAAACATTGAACTATGATGCAGTATTGCTAGACTTCTTCCTTAAAGTTGCCAAGTGGTTTCCTGCATTAGGCAAATAGGGGATCATATTAAAACACCATGATTTACGGCCTAGATAACATCTCCACATTTTGAGAAGCCTATATTTCAGGTCATCCTCACATAACTCCTTACCATTCTCATTAGAAAGTTTGATTCTCAGTCTTATTTTTCTCTGAGGACGGAAAAAAAAATCCCCTTCAGTTCCACTGCATAGAAAAGTGTGGTAAATGGAGCCGGGCACAGTGGTTATTCAATTTAAATGGACGATCTTTTCTTACAGAATTTTGATAGGGCCACTTTACAGGGGAAAGTCACTCCTCTTCCCCTTTATAGAATAGTTGCACCTGGACAGTTGCATTGATGACTGTATCCGGCCTATACAAGAGGTCATTCCTGGGCATAAGAATGGACTGCCAAAATCTAACTGACACATCATTTACAAATACACATTTTCTTTTGTTAATAATACCTGTGAAGGCTTTCATAACAGGCATTTCCAGTTTTGTTCTCAGGCTCCTTGCAGCTGCTCCTCTAAAAGTCTGCTGTCTACCAAGAGCTGACAATGGCTAGAAGCAAAGGTGTTCTGTCTTTTGTGCCATCATCATCTAACTTGCCACACATATTTGGGATGTCAGCCCAGGTATAGGTTTTGTATTAACTCAGTATGGCTTGTGGGACTGGTTGCCTTTGTTATTCATGCCAAGGGCCTCTGGGCATCAGTTTGGTGTGAGAGAACCCAATCCATGATCCTCCTTCCTTTGGCTGTTTTGACTCGATGGCTCTTGTTGGCACAGTCTGTGAGTGTCTGATGCTCTATCCACACCGGACCATCTGTTCTGCTGTCTCTGTCGTCTGAAGTAGTTGTCTGAACTATTCCTTGATAATAAATTTGAGATTATCTTGTTCTACCATTCTTTTCAAGTCACATCTCAGCCCCTCAGGCACATTCCCAAAGAACACGACAAATGGGTGGATCACAAGTCATGTAGCATAGGGTGTTAGACCACCAGGCTTTGAAGGGATTCTGTTGGGCACTAAAAAGAAAGATTTTATGTCACCACAATTTTTTTAAAGGCATGTTGACACTTAGGTCTTAATTGAAAGCATTCTTACTCAAGTAGAGTTGACAGAAGAGTATTTGGTAGTCGCGGTTGCTGGTCTGAAAAGCATGTGGTTCTGTTTCAATGCCCAATGAGATCTTCTCAGGGGAAAATGTTCTGACATCTCAAACAAATGACCCTCATGCATAGTTTTGACACGATGCCCTATTAAGTATGCGTGTATGGTTGGTACCTTGTGGTAATAATTCAATACTGGGAACAGAGTAGCAACAAAGAAACATTAGGATTATATTTAACCTCTGTGGAATTAGTGTGTAAACAAACTGCTTATCAGAAATGCTCATATGGGGCTTTGTTTAAATAAATAAAAAACTGGCATACAGGGTCTGAAGGATATCTCTGCCAAGTAGACCTCCCTCACAAATAAGACACCACATCCATGTCTGACCCCATATGGAAAGAGGCATAGCAAGCCAGCACTGGTTCATATTCCCTCTCCACCACATGATGGGTATGTGATCTTAGGGAATCCACCGAAACTCTCTGGGCCTCAGTTTCCTCAGCTACAAGTGGTGGATAATCAAATTATCTACCTCACCATTAATAAATGTTAGCTATTTTTTTAATCAAGGTTAAGACAAAGAGAAACATTTTACTTATTTTTCCAGCTGCCCCGAGCATCTTCCAAAATCTTATCACCAGCAAATATTGTATTTATTATAGCAACTATGTAAAAATGGAGTCCCTGTCCCATGCTCAGATGAAATATGTTGGTATTTGAGTTCACATGTCTTCTATAGGAACCAGTGTTTAGTGAAAATGGGTGGAGACAAACAGATGTTTTCACAGTCCTGTTGTTCACAGTACCGCCAAATTGAATGTTTCCATATAGGTGCATTCTAATGGCTTAAATGATGCGGATATTTTCTGGCCAGCCATATGGATCTTTTGTCATCTAAGATGTTAATATTTTCCTTATATTTTATAGTGATTCTGGAGTACAGCCAGTTTCTTGAATAGGGTCCACATGGCTCATTATGCACAGGGCCTGGAAACTGCCTTACTCATGCTGTTGAGATGAACAGTGACACTTCAGAAGAGCTGGGAGCTGGGGTACAGCAGTGGCTAGAAGAACATATTCAATTATATTTCCTCCTGCATTAAGCTACAAGTAATGAGCACTTTCCTGTGCTTTACAGTAAGTAATTAAAAGAAATTATAGAGTGGGATGCAAAAATAACCTGAAAGACAACTGGATGTGTGGAGCCACCAGTATTCTCCATGTGCGTACAAGGTTAATCCTTCTTACTACTCAGAATGCTGAGTTTCTACAGAAAGGGTTGCAGGTCCACACATGTTTTGGTGTCTCTACCCACACCCTTCTGTACGGCATGACTGTGCATCCCAGAAGAAGGGCTGTGCTGTGTACCTCCGCGTTTCAGTGGAATTTAACAAACTGATCCCTGAAAATGGTTTCATAAAAGGTGAGTAACAGAGAGCTATTAGCCTTCTCTTGCTAATTTTATCTTTCCCCCAAGATTTCTTGATAATAGTTTGAAAAAGAGTGTTATTTTTTGGTCTCTAGAGGCAACTTACCTTTCCAGTTTCTTCCACCACCTGTTTTCACCTCTCGTTTTTCTAAATTTAATGTTCTATGTATTTCAGAGGATAGGATTTAATCTAGTGCAGTCCCTTCAGCAGGTGAGAATTATTCATCTCATTTTCATTTTAGCCTTTCTGAATTAATGACATTGAAGCCCAGCAGTTTGGTCCTAAGATGGGTTTCATTATGTAGAGATACTCTTTCTACAATGGAAATTGCTCAGATAACTAATTAACCACAAGAATACACTGACTATGGAAAATTTCAGGAGCACCATCTGTGGAGAAACTGGGAAGGGCATGCCGTCACCACAGCTCTGGGGTCTATTAAAAGCGTGGTTATGCAGCACTGGTGTCTAGTGGGGTGTTGGCTCTCAACTGTCAGAATTCCCATAGCATTTCATGGCAGAAAGTCAAGATGTCCAGCAATACTCTGAAAGCAACCTGTTGATTAAAGTTGTCAGTTCTGAAGAAAGAGACTGAAATAAGACAGATGGGTCTTAACTTTTTTTCTCTTTCTCTCTTTTGTAAAAAAGTGTGGTTGTTCTGGCATGCTCCCAATCCCCACATAATGCCAACGTCTTTTCTTAAAGGGGGATTCCCTTTATCCTTGGATCTGAGAGTTAGTGCATGTTCTCCCTTTAGGGACAATGAATGCAGTTGCATCATCCTTGCTTTTTTTTCTTTTTTTTCTTTTTTTCTTTTTTTTTTTTTTGGTACAGAGCATACTTATTCTTGGATGCAGGGACTTGAAAGACAAAGCCCCACCTGGCTTTCACAACATCTCCTATAAGTAGGTGTGCCTTGTGTGTAATTTGAAGGAGGCGGTCCCTTAGCTGTGTTTACACTGTACTTTTCAATGTGGGGCTGAAGGTAGAATCAACCATACTTAAGATGCCACCTGGGAAAATAGGGTCCTGCGTCATCTCAGCCCCACCCCTTTGCAAATAGCAGCACTATTAGGGTTCCTAGTGTGAGTCATTTGCATTTGGACTGGTGAACTTGGTAACTTCTTGGTGTCTGGAAACAAACAACCTTTGCAGTCTTTTGTAAAAAGGCTAAACGGTGGACTAGTCTCCAGTTCTACTTGCAAAGCTGCCCCCATCAAATCCCTCATAATGTTCAACTTAAAAAATGTTACACTTTTCTCTGGAAATCTAACCTTTTTTCCTTCTTTAAAAGCCATTTTAAGTACTTCAGTCTTGAATCAAATGATCCCAAATATTGGATACCAATCTAGAAATTGGGTTCCTCCTGGGAACTTTATTGAAGAAGAGAGATTTTGGTTGGAGAGGGGGTTTCGATGCTTGAAACTTATATTTACTATTTTAAGATTTCATTGTTGTTGCTGCTGCTGCTGCTGCTGCTTTATTTTGTGAGTTTCGTTTGTTTAAATTTCATGGTATTTAAAGAGAGAGCTGGATCTGTTGGTTTCAGGACAAATCTAGAAATAAGAAATCTGCCTTGAGTGAGTGAGTTGGTTCTCTCTGTTGCTATTTCACCATATAGGACTAAAGGAACTCACAAGGACCAGAGACATCTGGCTAAAAGCAATAGTAGTGTGACTGGACATCTACTACCTGCTATAGTTGGTCATATCATTTCTAGTATGATTCTGATTGAGTGAATGATATTAGGCTATGTTCAGGGATCAGGGAGGCTAATTATGCTTATATTGCCTTGTAGCATTTTGGTAAGAATTAATGATTGTGTAGATGTCCAGATTTAGGTTAGCAATACTCTAAAAGTTCTCATTGAACTAATCATGTTTATAAGTAGCCTGTACTTATCATAACAACAATAGTGGAAAAGCTAGTTGACATAAAAGGAGCCCAGATTTTACTTAAGTAAAATGATAAAAGCAAAGATATTTTCCCACATAAATTACAAAAGCAAAGATATTTTCCCACATAAACATCCCCATAAAACAAGTTGAACTGATGAGGAAAGATGACAGGTAACTAACTGTATGACACGCTAAGAAAGTATCATAATACTTAAGTTAACTTTAACCTTTTATTTCCCTATCCTAAGCAGCCTCTTTTCTCTTCATCATTTAGTCTAGTGCTTCTCAACTTTGATAAGTAAAAAAGTTATTGCACTAAATAAATCTTATTGAAATGCAGGATCTGATTGAGTGGGTGGGGTAGGTGGAATGAGGGTGGGGAAGTTGAGATTCTGCATTTCTTAGAAGCTTCTACTTTATGTTAAAATGGCTAATCCATCTCAACATTGAGAAGCAAGGTTTCACTTAATTTCAGCCTATGTAAGTTTATCCCATATGTACATTTCCTAAAACTCTAATATCAGGCCCCATGAGTTTCTCCTTTAGTTAAAATATTTTTAGGAATAAATTCGAATTGCATTAATACACAATTTATAAATGTAACACTCAAAAAATTATTTGAACTTTGAGACTTTTAGGTTGCATAAAAACAATTTCATACTTGAAAATTTTCTATAAATTCAAAAGTCTGTATATTTAAATACAATTTAAATACCTGTGTTACAATGACATTTGTTTTTCTATCTCTGTCTGCATCATTTCCTGAGTCATCATCCCTGTACAGGAAAATTTTTTCCACAATTCCACCATAGTTAAATTCATTAAATATGATGCTTACTTGATAATTTCTCCAGGTTCTTTTTTTTATTATTATACTTTAAGTTCTAGGGTACATGTGTACAATTTGCAGGTTTGTTACATATGTATACATGTGCCTTGTTGGTGTGCTGCATCCATTAACTTGTCATTTACATTAGAGATATCTCCTAATGCTATCCCTCCCCCCACCTCCACCCTACAACAGGCCCCGGTGTCTGATGTTCCCCTCCCTGTGTCCAAGTGTTCTTATTGTTCAGTTCCCACCTATGAGTGAGAACATGCAGTGTTTGGTTTTCTGTTCTTGTGATAGTTTGCTGAAAATGATGGTTTCCAGATGCATCCATGTCCCTACAAAGGACATGAACTCATCCTTTTTTATGGCTGCATAGTATTCCATGGTGTATATGTGCCATATTTTCTTAATCCAGTCTGTCATTGATGGACATTGGGGTTGGTTCCAAGTCTTTGCTATTGTGAATAATGCCACAATAAACATACATGTGCATGTGTCTTTATAGCAGCATGATTTATGATCCTTTGGGTATATACCCAGTAATGGGATGGCTGGGTCAAATGGTATTTCTACTTCTAGATCCTTGAGGAATCACCACACTGTCTTCCAGAATGGTTGAACTAGTTTACAGTCCCCCCAACAGTGTAAAAGTGTTCCTGTTTCTCCACATCCTCTCCAGCAGCTGTTGTTTCCTGACTTTTTAATGATCACCATTCTAACTGGCATGAGATGGTATCTCATTGTGGTTTTGATTTGCATTTCTCTGATGGCCAGTGATGATGAGTTTTTTTTCGTGTGTCTGTCGGCTGCATAAATGTCTTCTTTTGAGAAGTGTCTGTTCATATCCTTTGCCCACTTTTTCATGGGGTCGTTTGATTTTTTCTTGTAAATTTTTTTAAGGTCTTTGTAGATTCTGGATATTAGCCCTTTGTCAGATGGGTAGATTGTAAACATTTTCTCCCATTCTTTAGGTTGCCTGTTCACTCTGATGGTAGTTTCTTTTGCTGTGCAGAAGCTCTTTAGTTTAATGAGATCCCATTTGTCAATTTTGGCTTTTATTGCCATTGCTTTTGGTGTTTTAGTCATGAAGTCCTTGCCCATGCCTAAGTCCTGAATGATATTGCCTAGGTTTTCTTCTAGGGTTTTTATGGTTTTAGGACTAACATTTAAGTCTTTATTTCATCTTGAATTAATTTTTGTATAAGGTGTAAGGAAGGGATCCAGTTTCAGCTTTCTACATATGGCTAGCCAGTTTTCCCAGCACCATTTATTAAATAGGGAATCCTTTCCCCATTTCTTGTTTCTCTCAGGTTTGTCAAAGATCAGATGGCTGTAGATGTGTGGTATTATTTCTGAGGGCTCTGTTTTGTTCCATTGGTCTATATCTCTGTTTTGGTACCAGTACCATGCTGTTTTGGTTACTGTAGCCTTGTAGTATAGTTTGAAGTCAGGTAGCGTGATGCCCCCAGCTTTGTTCTTTTGGCTTAGGATTGTCTTGGCAATGTGGGCTCTTTTTTGGTTACATATGAACTTTAAAGTAGTTTTTTCCAATTCTGTGAAGAAAGTCATTGGTAGCTTGATGGGGATAGTATTGAATCTATAAATTACCTTGGGCAGTACGGCCATTTTCACGATATTGATTCTTTCTATCCATGAGGATGGAGTGTTCTTCCATTTGTTTGTGTCCTCTTTTATTTCACTGAGCAGTGGTTTGTAGTTCTCCTTGAAGAGGTCCTTCACCTCCCTTGTAAGTTGGAGTCCTAGGTATTTTATTCTCTTTGAAGCTATTGTGAATGGGAGTTCACTCATGATTTGGCTCTCTGTTTGTCTGTTATTGGTGTATGAGAATGCTTGTGATTTTTGCATATTGATTTTGTATCCTGAGACTTTGCTGAAGTTGCTTATCAGCTGAAGGAGATTTTGGGCTGAGGCGATGGGGTTTTCTAACTATACACTCATGTCATCTGCAAACAGGGACAATTTGACTTCCTCTTTTCCTAATTGAATACCCTTTATTTCTTTCTCTTGCCTGATTGCCCTAGCCAGAACTTTCAACACTATGTTGAATAGGAGTGTTGAGAGAGGTCATCCCTGTCTTGTGCCAGTTTTCAAAGGGAATGCTTCCAGTTTTTGCCCATTCAGTATGATATTGACTGTGGGTTTGTTATAAATACCTCTTATTATTTTGAGAGATGTTCCATCAATACCGAATTTATTGTGAGTTTTTAGCATGAAGGGCTGTTGAATTTTGTCAAAGGCCTTTTCTGCATCTATTGAGATAATCATGTGGTTTTTGTCTTAGATTCTGTTTATATGCTGGATTACGTTTATTGATTTGCGTATGTTGAACGAGCCTTGCATCCCGGGGATGACGCCAACTTGATTGTGGTGGACAAGCTTTTTGATGTGCTGCTGGATTCAGTTTACCAGTATTTTATTGAGGATTTTTGCATCAGTGTTCATCAGGGATACTGGCCTGAAATTCTCTTTTTTTGTTGTGTCTCTGCCAGGCTTTGGTATCAGGATGATGCTGGCCTCATAAAATGAGTTAGGGAGGATTCCTTCTTTTTCTATTGATAGGAATAGTTTCAGAAGAAATGGTACCAGCTCCTCTTTGTACCTCTGGTAGAATTAGGCTGTGAATCCATCTGGTCCTGGACTTTTTTTGGTTGGTAGGCTATTAATTATTGCCTCCATTTCAGAGCCTGTTATTGGTCTACTCAGAGATTCAACTTCTTCCTGGTTTGGTCTTGGGAGGGTGTATGTGTCCAGGAATTTATCCATTTCTTCTAGATTTTCTAGTTTATTTGCATAGAGGTGTTTATAGTATTCTCTGATGGTAGTTTGTATTTTTGTGGGATCGGTGGTGATATCTCCTTTGTCATTTTTTATTGCATCTATTTGATTCTTCTTTCTTTTCTTCTTTATTAGTCTTGCTAGCAGTCTATCAATTTTGTTGATCTTTTCAAAAAACCACCTCCTGGATTCATTGATTTTTTTGGAGGGTTTTTTGTGTCTCTATCTCCTTCAGTTCTGCTCTGATCTTAGTTATTTCTTGTCTTCTGCTAGCTTTTGAATGTGTTTGCTCTTGCTTCTCTAGTTATTTTAATTGTGATGTTAGGGTGTCAATTTTAGATCTTTCCTGCTTTCTCTTGTGGGCATTTAGTGCTATAAATTTCCCTCTACACACTGCTTTAAATGTGTCCCAGAGATTCTGGTATGTTGTGTCTTTGTTCTGATTGGTTTCAAAGAACATCTTTATTTCTGCTTTCATTTCGTTATTTACCCAGTAGTCATTCAGGAGCAGGTTGCTCAGTTTCCATATAGTTGAGTGGTTCTGAGTGAGTTTCTTAATACTGAGTTCTAGTTCGATTGCACTGTGGTCTGAGAGACAGTTTGTTATAATTTCTGTCCTTTTATATTTGATGAGGAGTGCTTTACTTCCAACTATGTCATCAATTTTTGGAATAAGTGGGATGTGGTGCTGAGAAGAATGTATATTCTGTTGATTTGGAGTGGAGAGTTCTGTAGATGTCTATTACGTCCCCTGGGTGCAGAGCTGAGTTCAGTTCCTAGATATCTTTTTTAACTTTCTGTCTCGTTGATCTGTCTAATGTTGACAGTGGGGTGTTAAAGTCTCCCATTATTATTGTGTGGGAGTCTAAGTCTCTTCGTAGGTCTCCAAGGACTTGCTTTATGAATCTGGGTGCTTCTGTATTGGGTGCATATATATTTAGGATAGTTAGCTCTTCTTGTTGAATTGATCCCTTTACCATTATGTAATGGCCTTCTTTGTCTCTTTTGATCTTTGTTGGTTTAAAGTCTGTTTTATCAGAGACTAGGATTGCAACCCCTGCTTTTTTTTGCTTTCCATTGGCTTGGTAGATCTTCCTCCATCCCTTTATTTTGAGCCTATGTGTGTCTCTGCACGTGAGATGGGTCTCCTGAATACAGCACACTGATGGGTCTTGACTCTTTATCCAATTTGCCAGTCTGTGTCTTTTAATTGGAACATTTAGCCCATTTACATTTAGGGTTAATATTGTTATGTGTCAATTTGATCCTGTGGTTATTTTGCCTCTTAGTTGATGCAGTTTCTTCCTAGCATTGATGGTCTTTATAATTTGGCATGTTTTTGCAGTGGCTGGTACCAGTTGTTCCTTTCCATGTTTAATGCTTCCTTCAGGACCTCTTGTAAGGCATGCCTGGTGGTGACAAAATCTCTCAGCATTTGCTTGTCTGTAAAGGATTTCATTTCTCCTTCACTTCTGAAGCTTAGTTTGGCTGGATATGAAATTCTGGGTTGAAAATTCTTTTATTTAAGAATGTCAGCTATTGGCCCCCATTCTCTTCTCACTCGTAGAGTTTCTGCCAAGAGATGCCGTTAGTCTGATGGGCTTCCCTTTGTGGGTAACCTGACCTTTCTCCCTCACTGCCTTTAACATTTTTTCCTTCATTTCAACTTTGCTGAATCTGACAATTATGTGTCTTTTCAAGGAGTATCTTTGTGGCATTCTCTGTGTATCCTGAATTTGAATGCTGGCCTGCCTTGCTAGGTTGGGGAAGTTCTCATGGATAATACCCTGAAGAGTGTTTTCCAGCTTGGTTCCATTCTCCCCATCACTTTCAGGTACACCAGTCAGATGTAGATTTGGTCTTTTCACGTAGTCCCATGTTTCTTGGAGGCTTTGTTCATTTGTTTTTACTCTTTTTTCTCTAAACTTCTCTTCTTGCTTCATTTCATTCATTCAATCTTCAATCACTGATACCCTTTCTTCCATTTGATTGAATCAGCTACTTAAGCTTGTGCATGCATCACGTAATTCTCGTGCTATGGTTTTCAGCTCCATCAGGTCATTTAAGGTTGTCTCTACGCTGTTTATTCTAGCTAGGCATTTGTCTAATGTTTTTTCAATGTTTTTAGCTTCTTTGCAATGGGTTCGAACATTCTCCTTTAGCTTGGAGGAGTTTGTTATTAGCGATCATCTGAAGCCTTCTTCTCTCAACTTGTGAAAGTCACTCTCCATCCAGCTTTGTTCCATTGCTGGTGAGGAGCTGCATTCCTTTGGAGGAGAAGAGGCACTCTGATTTTTAGAATTTTCAGCTTTTCTGCTCTGGTTTCTCCCCATCTTTGTGGTTTTATCTACCTTTGGTCTTTGATGATGGTGACGTACAGATGGGGTTTTGATGTGGATGTCCTTTGTGTTTGTTAGTTTTCCTTCTAACAGTCAGGACCCTCCACTGCTGGTCTGTTGGAGTTTGCTTGAGGTCCACTCCAGACCCTGTCTGCCTGGGTATCACCAGCAGAGGCTGCAGAACAGCAAATATTGTAGAACGGCAAATGTTGCTTCCTGATCCTTCCTCTGGAAGCTTCATCTCAGAGGGGCACCCAGCCGTATGAGGTGTCAGTTGGCCTCTACTGGGAGTTGCCTCCCAGTTAGGCTACTCGGGGGTCAGGAACCCACTTGAGGAGGCACACTGCCCGTTCTCAGATCTCAAACTCCATGCTGGGAGGACCACTACTCTCTTCAAAGCTGTCAGACAGGGATGTTTATGTCTGCAGAAGTTTCTGCTGCCTTTTGTTCAGCTATACCCTGCCCCCAGAGGTGGAGTCTACAGAGGCAGGCAGGCCACCTTGAGCTGCAGTGGGCTCCACCCAGTTTGAGCTTCCTGGCTGCTTTATCTACTCAAGCCTCAGCAATGGCAGACGCCCCTCCCCCAGCCTTGCTGCTGCCTTGCAGTTCGATCTCAGACTGCTGTGCTAGCAGTGAGCCAGGCTCCATAGGTGTGGGACCCTCCAAGCCAGGTGCGAGATATAACTCCTGGTGTGCCGTTTGCTAAGACCACTGGAAAAGCGCAGTATTAGGGTGGGAGTGTCCCAATTTTCCAGGTACCATTGGTCATGGCTTTCCTTGGCTAAGAAAGGGAATTCCCCAACTCCTTGCACTTCCCAGGTGAGGTGATGCCCCGCCCTGCTTCGACTCATGCTCCATGGGCTGCACCCACTGTCCGACAAGCCCCAGTGAGATGAACCTGGTACCTCAGTTGGAAATGCAGAAATCACCCGTCTTCTGCGTCACCCACTCTGGGGGCTGCAGACTGGAGCTGTTCCTATTTGGCCATCTTGGAACCTCCCTCTCCAGGTTCTTTATTACAGAGTGGGTCACTGAAACTTCATGGAACAAATTAGAAATTATCTTCTTAATTAATGTCACTGTCTACCATGTATGGGAATTTGGTAAATATTATGTGGTTTCCAATAACATAGTAGATATAACATTGTTAAATCTAAACTTCAGTGAATTGTAATGGATCCCACCTGAAATTCTAAAGAAAACAGAATCCTAATTGAAGAAGTTAAACTTTTACATGGAATGTCAACTGCCATTTGGGTCCTGTAAATGAAAACCTTTTTTTTTTTTTTTTTTTAAATAACCTTTAAAAGTGTTTTCAGATGACCTCATTTGCTATGCAAGTGGCTTGAGTATGCTTGATGCTAAGACTTCTTTGTTATAGACTGGAGATGTGTACTATTGGTGCAGTGTTGTCTGTGACAAGGAGGCAGAGGATGAGGGCAAGGTTCGATGTGACTGTGAATTCTGGGTGACTCTGGCTATCGGGAACCTTCATTGGTTACAGAGAAACAGTTGTGTTCCTAGGGCAACAGTGTCTCTGTCGCCCAGGCTGGAGTTCAGTGGCATGATCAATCACTCACTGTAGTCTCAACTTCTTAGACTCAAGTAATCCTCCTACCTCAGCCTCCCAAGTAGCTGATACTATAGGTGTGCACCACACCTTTTTTTTTTAATTTTTAAGTTTTTGTAGAGACATGGTCTCACTGTGTTGCCCAGGTTGATCTTGAATTCCTGGGCTCTAGTGATCCTCCCGCCTCGGCCTCCTAAAGTGTTGGGATTACAAATGTGAGCCACTGAATCTGGCCCTTTGCAACCTTCTTGATGATGCATTCCTTTATTCCCTAACTGGAAGTAACTTCTTTCTCTTGATGGAAGCACTAAGTGCCTGGGGTCAGGAGGCCAGATGGGATGTTCTCTGCCCAGTTCTGGCCCTTGTGCCAGGCATTTTTTATTATTTATTCCAAAATTAATGACAAAATTTCAATTTACCTTAAGACTTACTGCTCTTAGTTTAATTGCACTTCCCTAAATACTTTACAAATATTTCTAGCACAAGGAGAATTGAGTACTTAGTTTGTACATGGTACTGTACAAATTGTTCTAGTTGCTTATTCAGAGGAGAATATCCAATGTCAATCCTTATCCTTTGCTCCTTATCAAGCAAAAACAAGTGTCTTTGTAACACAGGCATTTTAAATTTACTCTTGAAGAAAGGTAGAGCATCTGCCAATAAAAAAAATCCTTATATTTTCAGAGATGGGGAGTAGGGGTGTAGTGGGAAGTAACAGAGGGTCAGAGCTATGGTGCTTTCTAACAAAGATGCATATAAATTTATCCATCAAATTAAAGACTCTGGAAATTATACATTTTTTCTTATGGTAGTTACGTGTAGGTATCACTTCAGGTATGAATTAAGAATCAGCAATTTCTCTGAAACTCTTAGTGAGTTTAAGTGATGTCTGCAAGTATCAATCAACACCACAGACATACCAGGGGCTTAGCGTATACTGTGGTATGAAGGACTGTGTTTTGTAGGACATGTATTTGGATGTTCTCAGACATAAGCTACATTATGGCTAAAAACTATATTTTTAAAGGTAGCTGCAAAGCTTTGGAATATCTGCATTTTCAGATATCATTTACTAAAATATTTATTAATTTCACGTGAATGGCCATCTGGATAAGTAGGTGAGTATCTGTGATGACCATTACTTTTTTTTTTTTCCCATTTTATTTATAGATTTCAATGGCTAATTATTTTCTTTGAGGAATGTGTGGGTGGTTTTTGTTGTGGTAGTGTTTTCTTGTTTTAGTCTTCTTGGCTAAGCAATACATATATGATGGGAAAATAATGTGGAAATAATATAGAGGAATGAAACAAACCAGTCCCTATAGTTTAAGGCCTAGTTTCCTTTGGAATCTGGGTTTCTGAACTTGTTCTATCAAGGGAACCACAGTGAGTAGATGAGTTGATTAAAAACTCTTGTCCTCTCTCCTCCTATACCAAATGAGGATAATTATAGTTACCTACATCTCTAGAGTCTTCTGAGTTTTAATCAGTTAATATTTGCAAAGTGTTTGGAGATATTTGAATTACAAGTACTGAGCAATGTAATCAAAATTCTTTGTAATTATAATTGGAATCAGTTTGTGGTACCACCTTTCCTCCGTTTTTGTCTATCTTGTTCTTTCTGCCAACCCAGATGTTACTGATGGTTACTACTCAGCTCCGTACACTCTCTCGACCACTTTTCTTTTTGCAACTCACTTCAGCTTATAAATAAATAAATGGATTAATCAATTAAAAATATATAGCCAGGCCTTTAACCCCACATTTAAGTAACTACTTAATATTTGTTTTTAAAGCTCCACAGTCACTAAGAGTAAAGTCAGCCAATTATTTTCTTCTAGTGTATCATTTTTTTTCAGGTCTTCCTTCACATGATGATAAACTGGTCTTCTTGCAGCATTCCCATGCTCAGAAACTCTCATTGGCTCTTTGGCGCCCATATGGCAACATCCAAACTCTTTGGCATCCCCCAGAGGCTTTCAAAATCTGGCAGTCATTCAGTCTTATTTTTCACTGTTCCCATTCCACACTCTTCTCTCCAGACATTTACTCTATGCCCTCCCACCTTCCTGCCATTCATTAAGCTGCCATTCACCCACTGTAGGGTACATTCAGACTCTTTACAATCTTATTTATTTATTTATTTATTTATTTATTTATTTATTTATTTTTGAGATAGAGTCTGTTGCCCAAGCTGGAGTGCAGTGACATGATCATGGCTCACTGCAGCCTCAACTTCTTGGACTCAAGTGATCCTCCCACCTCAGCCTCCCAGGTAGCTGGGACTACAGTTGTACACCACCACATCTGACTAATTTTTAAGTTTTTGTAGAGACCTGGTCTCACTGTGTTGCCCAGGCTGATAATGAATTCCTGGGCTCAAGCGATCCTCCCACCTCGGCCTCCCAAAATGTTGGGATTACAAGTGTGAGCCACTGCACCTGGCCCTTTGCAAACTTCTTGACAATGTATTCCTTTATTCCCTAACTGGAAGTAACTTATTTCTCTTTATAAAATTTTATCTGTACTTTTTCTAGGTCATTTCTACCTTTATATTCTAGTTACATATTACATATATCCTACCTCCCTCCTAGACCGTAAGACTGGAAAGTAGACTTCATGTGTGATGAATGAATGAACAAAAGGAAGCCTAACATATGGATGTAGTCAATTGGATGCAAATTAAAGATTTTTAAATATTGATTTGCAAGATTTCATTAAGGTCAACTCTTAATCGTTTGTATCATATATGTTAGGAATGAAATACTAATAACTTCTTCAGCATTACCATTATCTTTATAGGACTGTCTAAAATGAGCAGCCATATCTTTAAACTGTGTTTTCTCTGATTACATGCTCACAGGTAAAACCCAAAGGGGCTGGGAACAAACAAGACTTTTTTTTTTTCTTTTCTGTATGCCTGAATTATCTGTACTGATGTTTGTTTTCCCAGCTTTGGCCATAGAAACTTAGTCCTAACATGCTAAAATTTTTGTAATTCTCTCTCTTAGAAAAAGATCACATTGTCTGAAATTTCATCCATTGAAGTAATCAAGCCTTAAAGTTGAAGGATCTTGGTCATGATTAATCCAGCCCTACAAAGTGGTATCTTAATGGCACTCCCTTTAGAAAGTTGGGTTCCAGGACACACATAGCTGCAGAAAACTGTGTCCACATTTTGTAAGCTCCTTCGTTGTCATAGCCACTCTCTTCTCTGTGGCTGATATTCTAAAACTGGCAGCACATGCTGATGGTAAAAGCTTGGTTCAGGAGACAGGTAACCTATTAGCTTTACGACATTTGACAGGTTACCTAACCTCTCTGACGCATAATTGCCTCATCTATGTAATGGGGATAATAATACCCATCCTGTCTCCTTGTAAAAATCAAATTAGATTATGCCTGTGAATGTTCTGTAGTCTCTTAGACAAATGTAAGTTATGACTACAGCAAGAGTAAAAGAGCATGTTGTTATGGACATTCCTTCAGTGAAATGTCTAAGACTTGTGAGTCATGATTAAAGCTAAACTTGATATCTACTTCATTGATTTTCTTTTTAGTTCTATGTACTATATTGAATTTCCTGAGAGTGGGGCTAAGAAAGCCTTCCTAGCATTTTATAGATGTGGTTGAATTAATGGTTGTAAGCGTTAAAGCAGAATTAGACAGCATCAATGAATTTATTAAGTATAAATAAATATATAATCTACTTAGCAATACTGCACAGCCTCTTTATCTTATGTGTGATAAAGAGTCATCCGAAGGCTGAAAATGAAAATTGTCCTGGAAGCTGTTGTTTAATCTTTGATTATTTCCTAATACAGTATATAAAATTACTCATTGAAAGCTCAGCAGAATAGTAGGAAATTAAAAGGCTGAAAACTACAAATTTTGCTATTATTGTTATTACTATTACTGATTACTTCCCAAGTCTCTTATTGATCTGTTAGAAACAGAGCTACACAGGAAATAGTAGGACAGTTAGTATGTGGTAGTGTCATCTGCTTTTTAATTATTCAAGTAAAGTTTTATCCCATTAAAGGAACTCAAGAAGTTGGTTGTGGCTGATAATTGCCATCTGTCAAATTCCTTAGAGCAGGGGTCCCCAACCCCCAGGCCATGGATTGTTACCAGTCCCTGGCCTGTTAGGAACCAGGCTGCACAGTAGGAAGTGAGTGGTGGGCGAGCAAGCATTGCCATCTGAGCTCTGTCTTCTTTCAGATCAGCAGCGGCATTAGATTCTCATAGGAGCGTGAGCCCTATTGTGAACTGCACATACAAGGGATCTAGGTTGCATGCTTCTTATGAGAACCCAACTCCTTATGAGAATTTAATTGATGATCTAAGGTGGAACTGTTTCATCCCAAAACCATCCCCCCTGCTACCCCCAGACTGTGGAGAAATTGTCTTCCACAAAACTGGTTCCTGGTGCCAAAAAGGTTGGGACTGCTGCCTTAGAGTTTATAATTTGGGTTTAGCACAGCCTATATTTACCTAAGAATTTCAATGAGTTCACTGAACTTTCCAAATGAAAAGCCTTCTTACGAAAATTATATTCAAACTGTCTTTTCTCTTAGTTTAATAAACCTATAAGTAAGTTTTTACTGAGTACTGCTATTACATTTTTCTCAGTTAAGCATTTTGGGGGCTCAGACATGATCCATTCCCTCAAAGAACTTACCTTCCAGCTGAAGACTGACCAGAATGAGAAAATATGGTTAACAATTAACAAGTGAGCAGGCCAGCCTGGCCAACATGGTGAAACCCCATCTCTACTAAAAACACAAAAATTAGCCAGGCATTTTGGTGGGTGCCTGTAATCCCAGCTAGCTGGGAGATTGAGGCAGGGGAATTGCTTGAACCCAGGAGGCGGAGAATGCAGTGAGCCGAGATCACACCATTGCACTCCAGCCTGGGCAACAGAGCAAGACTCTGTCTCGGGAAAAAACAAAAAACAAAACAAACAAACAAAAAGCAAGTGAGAAGGGAATCAAGTACTATGCAAGATGTGGAATTTTAGGGAAGGCAGGCAGTGTATGCTGGAGTAATTAGAAAAAGGGGCATGCATGATTTGATGTTTGAACTGGATTATGAAGGATAAGCAAGATTTAGGCAGCGAGCGAGGGGGAGAGAGAAGAGTTTGTCAGAAGAATGGAATAAGTCAGGAGGCAGTAATGTGTATGGCACTCTAAGGGCTCTGTCCTGATCAGACTGGAAGTGATGAAGCATTGAGTAGTTTGAGAAAGTTAGCTAAGAAGGGTGAAGGCAGATTTTGGAGAGTGTTGAATATCAGAGAGAAGACATTAGATTTGAGCAGATAGAACAAAAAAGCCATTGCCAGTTTTTGTGTAAGAGAATAATAATATGAGAGTGGTTAGCCAGGAAGTGGTCATCAGAGTTGAATGGAGCAGAAAGAGTGTCTGATACAGCATGGAGATGTTGTGGTCACAAAATGAGGTGGTGAGGGCTGAGCCAAGATGGTGGCAGTGGGATGGATAAAAAGGGATGGCCAGGAGAAATATTTTAAAGGAAAAATTAACAGGACATCTTTACTGACTAGATTGGAAGGCTATACAGGAAATATATTGTCAAACTTGATTCCAGGATTTCTATCCTATGCCTGGGTTGCCCAAAATATCAGGAAACCATTGTTAGAAACAGAAAAGGTAGGAGATACCACTGTTCTGACAAAAAGTATTGAGTTTGGTGTCGCACCCATTTGACTTCAAGGCCTGCAAGTGAGTAGACAGAATTGCAGAAGTGCCACTCAGAGAGCAGGGCTTGCAATGTGGGGTTGGACTTTGTCACCATTTTATTAATTCCTAATTCTATGCAGATGCTCAGCTTGAGGAATGCCCATGTTTGGGCTTCAGAATGAAAGCCAAGTAATATTTACTCAGATGCCAATTTTCCCTCTGAAATATTTGCTTGTGGAACTGAGAAAACAACATAGAAAGCATTACTTATTTTTCTCATAAAAAAGTTATTAATAAAAAGATACGATCAGTGAAAGGCAGAATAAACTAGAAGCCAAGTATAGAAAATGGTATCATTCAAAGACTCATTACTGTAGTGGTGATAACAAAACAATATTCCAACAGCTTAAGATGCCTCAGTACTTTGGACCATTTTTAAGTAGTTAGTGTGGGCACTTAGTAAATGTGTATTAAACTATAGTTCATTAATTCTTTTTTTTTTTTTTTTTTTTGAGATGGAGTTTCACTCTTGTCACCCAGGCTGCATTTTTGCTTTCTTAGTGGTATATAAAATGTTGTGTTTCACAATTATGGTATCTTAGATTTGATTAAATATGGTATTAAAAAATAGCTAATCACAGAAAGTCTCTACCAGTGTGACATAGATGGCTAAAGTATTCCAAATTTGCAACCTTTTGTTGACCTAAATAAGAGGTGCCCCTTGGGTTGTTTTTATTTGGACTGGGAATATTAGGAGAAAGCTTTTTTCATTCAGTGGTGTAAGTACCATCTACCAGAAATAGAAACCCCCATGGAGGATCTATTTCTTTGATGGTACAGGACTCAGAACATTCACAAAGATTTAGTTATTAGCAGAACAGACATCTGTATTTTATTCAAACGAATTTGCCCTTCCTAATCTGAGAACACTGTGCAATCTAAGCAGTTCTAAGCATGTTTGCTATTCGTGCAAAGTGAGAGTAAATCTAAAATAAATTTTTTTGTGTGTTTAGGGATGGTAATAAAGTCTCTTAGTGGTTGAAAATGTTATTTCTTACAAAAGTGGAGAATATTTGCTTTTCAATACCAGAGTTTTCAGCCATTTCTGCATTCTGACCTATTGACTGGAGGTAGGTTGCCTTTGAATTCAGTAAAACTTCATGGGCAGAAACAGTTCCTTTTCCTACTTATTTGGACAGCATGACGGTCATTGCATGATGTGTCTTTTTGTAAGTCCATGCCTCAGAACTGAGAAGTAGGAATAAAATTAGTGTCAGGGCTGGGAATGCTACTCTTTGCTGCTGAGAGACACAATACTTCAGGTAAGTGATTCTGAAGTCCTTCACCACCTGACGGTAACCTTGGGTTGGTTCATAGGTATGTTTTCATTTTGCTTGTTCATCCATTTTAATTGGCTTCCTAGAGCATGCTTGTAGAGGTAGAGCCAAATTTAGAGTAGAGCAACCCTCTGGCAAACAGGAAGAGATTAATTTTGTGGTATGCTTTTAAGGGACTTCCCAGGAAACTTCAAAAGCAGAAAAAGAAGCACTAGCTGCCTAGTCCAAAATGTGTAAAATACCACAAAGTAGGATAAACTCAGAGCGCGTGCGCACACACACACACACACACACAGGACCACTTCTCCAGTAAAAAGAAAAGTTGAGCTTTCTTAGCTAGATGTGTGTATTAGCCAGAAAAAGCCAAGGAGTGAAGGGTTTTAGAGAATTGGAGGAGATAAAGTGGAGTATG